>NW_028318341.1:20000-620000 GCF_062004578.1 Staurois parvus
TACACATTATGTGCAACTAAGCTGACCACATAAATATGAGAGAGAGAGAGAGAGAACACAAATGACAGACAGAAAAGAAAAGGGAAGGAAGGAAGGAAGGAAGGAAGGAAGGAAGGAAGGAAGGAAGGAAGGAAGGAAGGAAAAAAAAAGAAAGAAAGGAAAGAAAGAAAAAGAAAGGAAAAGAAAGGAAAAGAAAGGAAAAGAAAGGAAAAGAAAGGAAAAGAAAGGAAAAGAAAGGAAAAGAAAGGAAAAGAAAGGAAAAGAAAGGAAAAGAAAGGAAAAGAAAGGAAAAGAAAGGAAAAGAAAGGAAAAGAAAGGAAAAGAAAGGAAAAGAAAGACCTGGCCTGTATATTCCTCATCTGTAAGTCACAGCTGAGCTGGCCAAAAAAAAAAAAGAAACGGACTGTCGAGGACAGAGATCAATAATATTCGAATGGCTTTAGATACTGGGTATCACATCAGTTATTTCATGACCCCAAAAAGTGCTGCACTCCATTTTCCCTTAGTTCTCGTAAAAATCCTCACAAGTACCTGTTCATCTTGTCAGTGAAGACTGCCTACTGTGACAGGGTGACAACACTGTTGCACTGCTCCTGAATTCCCAGCAGCATTGTCACCCTCATGGAGGCTGTGCCTGTGTGCACTATACTGGGATGAGAAAACACAAGAGGTGTGGCCATCACTCATAAGCCAGTATTTAGTCAATCAGCACCAGGTCTCACCTAGTCCTGCCCACTGCTTTCTGGATTAACAGCGCTGCCTTTGCTCCTGAAACCCTCCCACTGTGAGTTGCAGTGTCTGGGAAGGGAAGTGAGTTGGTTAAAGGATTTTCTGTTTACTTTATGAGGCTTGCACATTACAGAATAATATATTTATATACACTGTATTATCAAAAGTATTGGGCCAGCCCTCCAAATCATTGGATTCAGTTGTTCCAAAAACCTCCATGCACCTAGGCATGCAGACTGCTTCTACAAATATTTGTGAAAGAATGGATCGCTCTCAGGAGCTCAGTGACTCCAAGCGTGGTCCCGTGATAGGTTGCCACCTGTGCAATAAGTCCATCCGTGTGGGGTTGTTTTTCAGGGGTTGGATTTGGCCCCCTAGTTCCAGTAAAGGGAAATCTTAAGGCGTCAGCATACCAAGACATTTTGGACAATTTCATGCTCACAACTTTGTGGGAAGAGTTTGGGGATGACCCCTTCCTGTTCCAACATGACTGCGCACCAGTGCACAAAGCAAGGTCCATAAAGACATGGAGGAGCCAGTTTGGGGTGGAGGAACTTGACTGGCCTGCACAGAGTCCTGACCTCAACCCCATAGAACACCTTTGAGATGCGAGATCAGTGCCTGACCTCACAAACGCGCTTCTGGAAGAATGGTCAAACCTTCCCATAGACACCCTCCTAAACCTTGAGGACAGCCTTCCCAGAAGAGGTGAAGCTGTTATAGCTGCAAAGGGCGGGGCCAACTCAATATTGAACCCTACGGACTAAGACTGGGATGCCATTAAAGTTCATGTGCGTGTAAAGGCAGGCCGACCAATACTTTTGGCAATATAGCGTACCATAGTTTGTAGACGCTAAAACATTAGTGTAAACCAAATCAATATACACTTATTGGGATTTTTTTTCCCCCAAGAAAATGTAACAGAATACATTTTGGCCAAAATTTATGAACTTGATCTAAAAAAATTTTTTATTGCATATGTTTTATAGCACCAATTACAAAATATTGTTTGTTTTTCAAAATTTTCGGGCTTTTTTTGTTTGTAGCACAAAATAAAACCCCAGTGGTGATCAAATACCACCAAAAAAAAATAAAAAATCTGTGGGAAAAAAATTACATAAATATAATTTGTATACAGTGTTGCATGACAACACAATTGCCAGTTAACCCCTTGCCTACCGGGCAATTCTACCCCCTTCCTTCCCACACCAATTTTCAGTGCTGTCGCACTTTGAATTACAATTGCGCGGTCATGCAACATTGTACTGACATGAAATTTTTATTATTTTTTTCACACAAATAGAGCTTTCTTTTGGTGGTACCAAATTTTATACATGTTATTCCTGTGAGCTACTATGGTGTATTTATTTTTAATGATAGGTGAATGAAAAATGTTTTATAAATAATGAGTGGCTAAATGAAAATAATTGGAATTAATTACAATTTAAAATTTAAATTAAAATAAGTGGGTCGTCTACACTTATTCAAATACAAAATCACTTTGTGACACAAAGTAGTTATTTCTTTCGGTGGTATTTACTCGCTTGCTGGGTGTTTTATTTTTTTGCGCAATAAACAAAAAATTTGGAAAAAAAAAAAGTTTTTTTCTTTGCTTCTATTATAACATTTTCCAAACAGGTAATTTTTCTCCTTCACTGATGTGCGTTGAAGAGGCTGCACTGATAGGCAGCACTGATGGGCACTGATAGGCAGCGTTGATGATGATCACTGACTGGCGGCACTGATGGGCACAGGTGGGTGGCACTGATCATCAGTGCCGATCCCTCCTCTGACAACTGCCGGTTCTCGGCAGTACCTTCCTCATGCTGTGATAGTGTGAGCAAAGTGAAGCCGATAACCGGCAATTGAATTTCCCGGTGATCAGTGTCTCATTGGACACGGCTGATCACGTGGTAAAGGGCCACTGTGATTGGCCTTTTACCATATCACATGATCAGCTGTGTCCGTAGGACACAGCGATCATGGAGATCGCTGGGTGCGTGCCCCTGGGGCACGCAGGAGAGCGCGTTCAGCGAGGACGTCATATGACGCCCTCCCAGAACTGGCCGGCCGCAGCGAAGTCATCATTCAGCTATCTGCGGTCGGCAAGTAGTTAAAGTAACTCCGTGCCAAAAAGCAAACAAATGGCATTCACATGAAGGAGGGTAAATCTTCTGGAGGGCAACTGGATATTGTATTGAATTTTACAGAATATCAGAGATTAAAAGCTGCAGATTAAAAAGGTAATGTTTAATAACATTCAATTACAATATGACTTGTGACACAATTAAATGTTCTGTACTTTTATTTTTTCTATTTTTTTTTCCCCCAATGAAAGTGGAGATACCCTCTAACAGGAGGAACGGGCTGCTTTCTGTAACCCCCCTATTGTCATGTGGCATTCTGCTCTGACCAGAGTTCTTCTTTAATAAGCTAAACCTTGGAATATTAAAGCAGCAACAACAGTAATGAACAGTGATCTAGGCACAGAAAACACAACTGAATTCTCTGCCACACACCTCTCCGTCACACCAGCTAGGTTTTATGAACAACTCAAACCCACGGCTGATGAAGTTTGATGTTGTACATACATTCTGTCTTGTTTATTCCAACCTCAGACTTGAGTCATGGTTCCAGAATGGAATGGGTTTCGTTTATGTCGGCAACACTGCAATCCACGTTTTCGAGCAACCAGCACCTGTCAGGATTCATGCCTCCCACTTTATCAAATTATATATAATTGAAGCAAATGTTGACGGAGCTTCTTGTAAAGTGTGGGATTTACAGGCCTGCAGACCTAAACTGAAAAACGCAGCTGCATTATTCAGCATATATTATAGAAGTAAAAGCTAATGGAAAGGAAATGGTTAGCACTTCCGTACTCGGGTCGTTGGTTCGAATCCCAACCGTGGCACCACCTGCCTAGAGTTTGCAAGATCTCCCTGTGCCTGCATGGGTTTCCTCCAGGTACTCCAGTTTCCTCCTACACTCCAAAGACATGCTGGTAGGTTCATTGGCTCCTGTCTAAATTGTCCCTAGTATGTGTATGTATGAATGTAAGTTAGGGACCTTAGATTGTACACCCCTTGAGGGTTAGGGACTGATGTGAATGTACAATATATATGTAAAGTGCTATGTAAATTGACGGCGCTATATAAGTACCTGAAATAAATGAAAAAAATAAATAAATAATAATAAATGAAATCTTAACTTCTGTTATAGCGTGAACCTGTGCTCTGCCCATGGGGGGCAAAGAAACCACATTACAGCACATTCCCTGAATAGATTCCCCTTTCCCGGAATAGATTCCCCTTTCCCGGAATAGATTCCCCTTTCCCGGAATAGATTCCCCTTTCCCTTGCTTCTAGGGCTGAAACAAATTGATGAAAAAAGCTGTCAACTATTTTCATAAAATTGACTAGTTGGTCAATCAATTAGCTGGCCTGCATAGAGAATGCATGATTTGTTCACATATCAGAAAATACAGTGCAGCACACATTCAGCTCAGTACACCATTCACACGTTAGTAAGTGCCTGAGAACATGTGAATGTGTGAGTAGCAATGCCTCATGGGACATGTAGTCCTGGGCAGGATGAGAAAGTAATTCAAAAGGAAGACATTTTTTACCTTGCTATAGGGGCACTCTATACTATACTTTGTGGCTAGCTATAGGGGCACTTTGGAGGCAGGAGGAGACAGAAGCGTCAGCGGGGGACCCCAGAAGAGGAGGATCAGGACTGATCTGTGCAAAAACTCAGAGCAGGTAAGTGTGACATACTGGTTATTGGAAAAAAGAAAAATCCAATGTTTACTATCACTTTAAGAGCTCTGCGCAGGGAAGAACAGCATCTGAACCCAGAGAAGCTGGAGACTGATAGTCTGAAGGTAATATAAGGTATTACAGTTAAATTATAAAAGTTTACCAGTATTGTGCATTATATTTAAAATAATTATGTCCATGCAAAAAAGTCTCAGCCTTTAGTACTAATTTAACAGAAAAGATTTATAATCCACCCATATATACATATATATATACACACACACACACACAGGGACACCTGCCTTTACACGCACATGAACTTTAATGGCATTCCAGTCTTAGTCCGTAGGGTTCAATATTGAGTTGGCCCCGCCCTTTGCAGCTATAACAGCTTCAACTCTTCTGGGAAGGCTGTCCACAAGGATTAGGAGGGTGTCTATGGGAAGGTTTGGCCATTTTTCCAGAAGAGCATTTGTGAGGTCAGGCACAGACGTCGGACAAGAAGGCCTTTTGTATGGCTCAAATCACACCGAACCGAAAAGGTAAAGGACCCTTTTTCTGGTCCGCACTAGAATCGGATTGCATGGGTATTCACACCCATGCAATCCAATTCTGCACTTCGCACTGCGTTTTGCAAACCAATTTCGGGGTGTTAACTTAGCATACACACCCGCAGCGGTTTGCATGAGTGGGGTGCGATTGTGGTGCGGTGTGGAATTCACACAGAAACCGGTGCAAATTCCGCACCGCATCAGTGCGAACGGAGGCCAATATAACATTATGCACGACAGACTCCCTTGTCATAGGAAGGTGACTTGATACAAGCCAACTGTGCCTGCTGTCACTTGTGCTGGCCATACACAACCAAATTCCCCTTTAAAGCATATTTGTTTTAAAAATGTTCATTCAACTTTCTAATCGTTAGCGGGGTCAAATCGATGTTCGTTTTCAACTACAGTGACAGGAAAATTTGAAGGAATTAATTTTCCGACAGTGTATGTAGTTTTTATTCATATACATTAATTTTAAAATTGAAAGTTAAAAGCAAGTGAAATGTTGGGGTTAAAAGAAAAAAATTTCCCATAATAATTCAAAAAGAGCAGATAATCACTACTATAAAGGGTTAATTTATACTGTCAAACAGGGAAAGTAATAAAATATTTATATACACGATATTGTCAAAAGTATTGGGCCAGCCCTCCAAATCATGTGATTCAGGTGTTCCAATCCCCTCCATGACCACAGGTGTATACAATCAAGCCCCTAGGCATGCAGACTGCTTCTACAAACATTGGTGAAAGAATGGGTCGCTCTCAGGAGCTCAGTGACTCCAAGCGTGGTCCCGTGATAGGTTGCCACCTGTGCAATAAGTCCATCCGTGACATTTCCTGGCTACTAAATATTCCACGGTCAACTGTTAGTGGGGTTATAACAAAGTGGAAGCAACTGGGAACAACAGTAATTCAGCCACAACGTGGTAGGCCACGTCACATGACAGAGCGGGGTCAGCGGATGTTGAAGCACACAGTGCGCAGAAGTCATCAACTGTCAATAGCTAAAGACCTCCAAACTTGGTGAGGCCTTCAGATGAGCACAACAGTGAATAGAGAGCTTCATGGAATGGGTTTCCATGGTGGAGCAGCTGCATCCAAGCCTTACATCACCAAGTGTAATGCAAAGCGTCGGATGCAGTGGTGTAAAGCACGCCACCACTGGACTCTAGAGCAACGGAGACATGTTCTCTGGAGTGACAAATCACGCTTCGCTGTCTGGCAATCTGATGGACATGTCTGGGTTTGGTGGTTCCCAGGAGAATGGTACTTGCCTGATTGCATTGTGCCAAGTGTAACATTTGGTGGAGGGGGGATTATGGTGTGAGGTTGTTTTTCAGGGGTAGGGGTTGGGCTTGGACCCTTAGTTCCAGTGAAGGGAACTCTTAAGGATTCACCATACCAAAACATTTTGGACAATTTCATGCTCCCAACTTTGTGGGAAGAGTTTGGGGATGGCCCCTTCCTGCTCCAACATGACTGCCCACCAGTGCACAAAGCAAGGTCCATAAAGACATGGAGGAGCCAGTTTGGGGTGGAGGAACTTGACTGGCCTGCACGGAGTCCTGACCTCAACCCCATAGAACACCTTTGGGATGAATTAAAGTGGAGACTGCAAGCCAGGCCTCCTCCCCCGACATCAGTGCCTGACCTCATAAATGTGCTTCTGGAAGAATGGTCAAACCTTCCCATAGACACCCTCCTAAACCTTGTGGACAGCCTTCCCAGAAGGGTTGAAGCTGTTATAGCTGCAAAGGGCGGGGCCAACTCAATATTGAACCCTACGGACTAAGACTGGGATGCCATTAAAGTTTATGTACATGGAAAGGCAGGCCGACCAATACTTTTGGCAATATAGTGTATGTAATAAGTACAGTATGTACTGTATATATGCATGTATATGTGTACATATTACATACACACAAAGTAAAAAGAATATGAGTTTCAAAAACATCTTACATATGTAAAAAATAAATACTGACAGAAAAGTACTACATTTTTCCATTAGGAGCATGAGTTAGATAACCACATATGTATATCCGGCCATTTAACTATGAACAGATCAGCGGTTATCTGACACAATATTCATCTCGCTAACAACCAAGCCTGGTGCGATATGAGGATGTTCTTAACTATTTAAGGCCCTGCAAGTAACTGCCATGAGTGAGAGCGTTCGTAGTACATTGGCTAAAAACAGTTGTCACCTACATGTCCACAATTCTGTTATGACTGACAGTGGTCTTCAGCTGTCCTACGTTCAACTCTATGATGAATGGAGCCTCATACAAAGCATATCAATTACAAGCATAGGCATCACATACACAACGTGGGAGACCTGAGCCAACATCCACTGCATCCAAGCAAGCCATTACATATCAAGGACAACAGCTCAATGGTCTATGACAACGAACTTGCTTTTGACAACAGTTTGAGTTGCTTCTGAGATCATTTAGAATTAATAACAGGAGCATCTGACCTGCAGTAGGCCTCCTCCTGACCTGCAGGGAACCACGTCCTGACCTGCAGAGAGACCTCCTCCTGAGCTACAGGGAACCACGTCCTGACCTGCAGAGAGGCCTCCTCCTGACCTGCAGAGAGGCCTCCTCCTGACCTGCAGAGAGGCCTCCTCCTGACCTGCAGAGAGGCCTCCTCCTGACCTGCAGAGAGGCCTCCTCCTGACCTGCAGAGAGGCCTCCTCCTGACCTGCAGAGAGGCCTCCTCCTGACCTGCAGAGAGGCCTCCTCCTGACCTGCAGAGAGGCCTCCTCCTGACCTGCAGAGAGGCCTCCTCCTGACCTGCAGAGAGGCCTCCTCCTGACCTGCAGAGAGGCCTCCTCCTGACCTGCAGAGAGGCCTCCTCCTGACCTGCAGAGAGGCCTCCTCCTGACCTGCAGAGAGGCCTCCTCCTGACCTGCAGAGAGACCTCCTCCTGACCTGCAGAGAGGCCTTCAAGCTGCTTATTTCTTGTCATAAACGTGTAAATGAAGAGAAGCCGTTCCAATGTGATCAAACGCCTGTCAACAAAGTTCCTAAAGCTACCACATTCGGGGCTGGACACATGATGATCTCATATCTTCATTCCCAGGAAACTGGGAATGAAACAACATCTCTAACCCAGACTGATTAACAATGTAGACATTATGTTTAATTTCTATAACAAAAGCACAAAACTGATGCACACAAAAACATAATATCCACCAAAACAAGGGAAGCACTCACAAGCCAGTTAGTCCAGTCCAAGAGCCCGTAGGCATTTTCAAAGTTCTCATAATATGCATTTGGAGCCAAGTGGGCTGTTGCTTTAACCTTTTTAGACTGAACTCGTTTCTCAAACTTGCAAACAGTACCTTAGGAAACCATCACTGTACAGCATACCTGTTAGGAGAGAAGAATGTTGGCTGCCACTACTGGTCGCTTATCAAAAATGCCAATTTCCTGGCAAAAAGCCCAACCCTAGCCATTATACTTTTTTTTTTTTTTTTATGCAGAAAAGGATTAAAACCTATAACATATTTGTATTGCCTACTGGGGTCCTGCTGTAAAGAGTTGGATTTCCTTATCTCTATACTTCTTTCTGGACAGTGGCTAACCAACAATCTCAAAAGGGAAGATCAACATCAGCATTACACAAAATTCTCATGTACCTCCAGTATACATAGAGAAAACATTGGTGTACATTTTGGTGCAGAACCTACAACCTCCAGGTAAAACCATCTGAAATGTTGGGAACCAATTCTGAGCCCTCAATTATTCCAGCTGATGTAATGGACCCCGCGTGAAGCCTACCGGCGCAAGGGACCCCGCGTGAAGCCTACCGGCGCAAGGGACCCCGCGTGAAGCCTACCGGCGCAAGGGACCCCGCGTGAAGCCTACCGGCGCAAAGGACCCCGCGTGAAGCCTACCGGCGCAATGGACCCCGCGTGAAGCCTACCGGCGCAATGGACCCCGCGTGAAGACTATTGGCGCAATGGACCCCGCTTGAAGACTATTGGCGTAATGGACCACGCTTGAAGACTATTGGCGCAATGGACCACGCTTGAAGCCTACCTGCGCAATGGACCACGCTTGAAGCCTACCTGCGCAATGGACCACGCTTGAAGCCTACCTGCGCAATGGACCACGCTTGAAGCCTACCTGCGCAATGGACCACGCTTGAAGCCTACCTGCGCAATGGACCACGCTTGAAGCCTACCTGCGCAATGGACCACGCTTGAAGCCTACCTGCGCAATGGACCACGCTTGAAGCCTACCTGCGCAATGGACCACGCTTGAAGCCTACCGGCGCAACGGACCGCACCTGAAGCCTACCGGTGCAACGGACCGCACCTGAAGCCTACCGGTGCAACGGACCGCACCTGAAGCCTACCGGTGCAACGGACCGCACCTGAAGCCTACCGGTGCAACGGACCGCACCTGAAGCCTACCGGTGCAACGGACCGCACCTGAAGCCTACCGGTGCAACGGACCACGCTTGAAGCCTACCGGTGCAACGGACCACGCTTGAAGCTTACCGGTGCAATGGACCACGTTTGAAACCTGCCGGCACAACGAACCACGCTTGAAACCTACCGGTGTAATGGACCATGCTTGAAGCCTACCGGTGTAATGGACCATGCTTGAAGCCTACCGGTGTAATGGACCACCCACGAAGGCTACATAACAACAAAGTAGGTATTCCCTGAACATTATCGGTAGATAACGGACCACGCTTGAAGCCTACCGGTGTAATGGACCACGCTTGAAGCCTACCGGTGTAATGCAAAGTCACGTACCATAGACGTCAACGCAAAAACGCCCCCTAGTGACTTCAATTCAAAATCGTGTCACATAGACTTCAATGTAAAATCACGTCCCCATAGACTTCAATGCATAAACACCCGCTAGTGACTTCAAAGCAAAAACACCAGCCACACTAATTACATTTTTTTTTTTAATTAAAAAAAAAAAAAAAAAAAAAGCTGTCCATTTCGGTTTTCAGCCAATTGCATCCTGAAGTTTCAGTATCAGATTTTTCATTTTGGTGGACCACTACAACAAAAGTGAGGTGACTATCATGAGACAGCACTCCAATAATATTATCTATTTCAAATCAATATGGTGGTCAGTTCTGCAGGGATAGCCCCGTCTACTGCCCAGAGAAAGCAACCTATATGTGGCCACACATGCTTGCAGTCAAAACGGCAGGATTGGGTGTGTTTATGACAGGAGATATTCTTTAACGCAAGATATCAATGAATGATCAAAGATGTGGTCTTCTCCCAGTAAGTGTTCATCCTATAGAGGTGAATGAGGAACAGTCATTGCTATAAAATAGTGATAAATCAAATAGAAGCCCTAACGCGCGCACGCACGCGCACACACACACACACGTATTATTTAACATTCAGTTTATTGTTGTAACTACAAATCTGTGCAACTGCTGTTCATCAATAAGAGGTTTGAAAACCTTCTATGATCAACTTTACAGAACAAATCTTTATGGAATACATAGCAGGTCTGTGCACTGCCATCACCATTCAAGTGTCCTCAGCTACACTGAATATGTATTATTAGAAGGTTAAGAACTCAAAATCTCAACGGAAAAAGCAAATGGACCACTAAAAAGCTCTAAATATACCCTGGTATCAATTCTTTCTGGGCGGCTATTATGGAAGCGAACTGCTCTCAGACTCCAAACGCCTGGAGAGGTGTCTACAGGCCGTATGTCAGAATGACTGACAGCAGCTCAGAGTAGCACAGAGGCAGGGAAGCCTGGTGGGTTTGCTAAAATCTGCCTGAGGGCCGGGGTCAGTAGGGAGCCCCATGAGATGCCCCTGCTCAGAGTAGCACAGAAGCAGGGAAGCCTGGTGGGTTTGCTAAAATCTGCCTGAGGGCCCGAGGTCAGTAGGGGGCCCCATGAGATGCCCCTGCTCAGAGTAGCACAGAAGCAGGGAAGCCTGGTGGGTTTGCTAAAATCTGCTATAGCGGAGTCACTGCAACACACATCTGCTAATAACTGGTGAAGAGTTTCAATACAGTCAAGCCATCACTTTGAGGATAAAAAAAGTTAACACCAGAAAGAATGTGGTATTTGAAGATTAACAGCATTCACAGCTGCTTATCAATGTGGGGTTTTCCAAATATCTTACATTATTTACCCTTTTTACTATGAATATACAGAACAAGCATCCCCCGCTGGGTGTAAATGTATCCCGAGTGCCCTATTAAGTGTGCACATATTTTCCCATTACCTTCTAAGCAATGCCTAATGGTTTCAAAATACCTAAAATAGGTCAGTTTATTTTTATTAAGATTCTGTATTGAAACTAAACAGGTTTTGTTTTTTAAAGCCCAACTTCGGGAGTTACAAAATTACCACTGAAATGGGGCCCTCCCTTTATTGCGAGGCTTATATGTGTGGTGAAGTAAAGTAAAGTGGTACTAGAAACTTTTTTTTACCTTAAATTTATTTCCCAGCATTAAGGTAAAAAATAAATAAATAAATAAATAAAAAAAAACAAACACACAACACCCCACTACCCGTTCCCCCCCCGTCCCAAAATACATACTCGACTCCTCTGCCACTCCAGCGCTGTGCTACTCTCTTACTGGTCTCAAAAGGACACACTGAGTGCAGCAAGTGCCATTGGCTCCTGCTGCTGTCCGTCAAATCAGTAAGGGAGGAGTAGCCATGCTGTGTGTGTGTCTATGGATGCACACAGCCCAGCTTAGGATTGCTCCTACACACGGGTGCCCCCACAGCAGCCAGCGTGCTGAGGGGACACCTGCAGGAAGGAGGAGCAGACAGCATTGGGGGGAGGTAAGCCACCACTTCCACAGCATTATCACCTCTCATAATTTTTTTTTTTTAAAAGTAAAAAAGTTTAGTATCACGTCAAGACAAAAAATAGTTTGTTTGGGAGGAATTAAAACCCCTGCCAGATTTTCATTTGCTCCGTGTTCCATTGGGGAGATTTCTCTTCACTTTCGGTCACAGAGCAACAGCAGGAAGTGAGAGATAATCCCTGGTTGTCATAAGGATCAAAATTAGGGTCCCCATCAGAAGAGTTCCCCTCCATCCCGTTCAAACACCTGTAAAAGCGGTGTTTTTAACATCCTGTGTGCTTGAGCCCTAAAGTGGAACTTTAATGCACCACAAATTTAAAACACTATTTAATAATAAAAGCAAACACCCGCATCCATCCATGACTCCATGCTTTATTTTTTTGAGCTATAACTTGGAACTCCCCCTCTCCCCACCCATCCTCAGCATGTGTAGCAGAGGCCATCGTGAGTAAGGGCAGATCATTCAAGTAGCATTCAGGGGCGGACTGACCATTTGGAAATGCGGGCACTGCCCGAGGGCCAGGGGTCAGTAGTGGGCCCCATGAGATGCCCCTGGTACCTTTTTTCATAGGCTTTTTTGAGTTTGGGCAAGAACACAGGGGCCCCATGATCCCCTATTACCCGGGGGCCCCATGAGTTGTCGATCTGCCCCTGGTAGCATTTACTTCCTGGAAACCATCTGCCCTTAGCTCAGTTGTGCAGGCTGGAATGTGTGCTTAGCTGAGAAATCCCCTCCTCTCCTTCAGATGAAAGAAAAAAAACTGCCATGAATACTTATGGAATCTATAACATCATTTTAGCCTAGGCCAGGAACCATGAAGCAACTGGAAAAAAAAAAATCAATAAAAGCTTAAACCAAGTAAATAGCATAAGAAGCAGCATAAGAAGTAAAGATAGTTCATGTTGATTGAGAGAGTTAAATTTCGCTTTAAGTATCTGAATGTGACCCAGGGTGAGCCTTTTTCCACCCCTTGTACAGCAGAGCTCATACTTTGTCAGGGAGAAACAGGACATGAGAGCCAATCAGGTGTGCTGCATTGCAAGAAGTATGCTGATAGAAAGCGAGAGCAGAGTGACAGAGAGAAGATCTCATCAGATTGCTCATTCCCCCTTCACTGTCCAGTGACAGGCTGGGGAGGAGCACCACCTCTAAGTGTAACTGCAGGGGAGAAATAAATCAGGTCTTAAAGTGGAGTTCCAGCTGAAAATAAATAAATAAAATCAGCAGCTCCAAAAACTGTAGCTACTGACTTGTAAAATACACCCACTTACCTGTCCCTCAGTCCAGTGCTGTCCTCACCATGGCTGGTTTCACTGGCTGGCTTCTCTCCCTGGCACCGGCATCTTCAGTGTGGGCATCCGGCTGTGACAGCTTGCGGCTCCACAGCCGGGTGCTCACTGCGCATGTGCGAGAAGCGCTGCACTTTGTGAATGGCCTCATAGTCTTCTGGGATCCGTTACGTGTCCCAGAAGACTACGGGGAGGGAGTGACGGCGGGGAAGGACAACTTCCGCTTCTGAACGCCTAGGCGATCACAGGTGCCAAACTTCAATGGGGAGCAGGGGACAAAGCATTAACCTCCCTAGCGGTATTCCCGAGTGTAGCTCGGGGTAAAGTTTCAGTACCAAAAGCGGTATCCCCGAGCTACACTCGGGCTTACCATGCGGTGTTGCTCAGGGATTCCCTGCAGCACTTACTTTGTCCTTCGCTCCCGCGATGTGTCCCCTGCAGCGTCCCCGGCCATCTCCGCCGGCATCCGGCTTCCGTGTTCCGGTCCCTGTGACGTCGGGACGTACGTGCGCCGGAACCGGCGGCAAATTTGAAATTTTTAAAAAATTTAATTTTTTTTTAAATGATTATTACATAGTAAACATTACTGTTTCAATGCATTTCACATACATTTTGTCCCTACTGCTTTGTCCTGTGCCCTGCCTGCATTTTGACTGTTCTTTCTGCCTGGAAACTTAGAAAAGTCCATGGCGTCCAAAAAGCGTCCCTTTACGTCAAAAGCGGTTTTAAACCGGCTAAAGAACAGCGATAGTAAATCAGAACCACTTGCAGAATTGAGTGATGATTTGTGGGGAAATTTGTCATCAGACACTGAAAACGATTCTGTGACTTTGCTCAGAGATGTGCGAACTTGGCGCTATATTTCAAATTTCAGTGTTTTTGGTTTGATTATATTATTGAATTAAATTTATTATCATATTATTTTTTATGATTATTTATTAAATTATAATTTATGATTCATGTTTCAAATTTTATCATATCCGGAATGTTTACTAGACTCTTGTTCGGACAGATTTCAGTGAGTTATTCCTAAAAATTACAGCCTACAATAAAAAACTACATATTTCCATGCAAAAAAAGGTACCGATTTCAGCACCAAAAATCTGAAATAATCAGACTGCCGAGGAGGTTAAAACGGAACTTCCCCTTTTAGGTGGAGCTCTGCTTTACGTCCTGCAAGACAGTGTGTAGCAAAGATATATATATTTCAGGACTGGATGGACAAATATACATATCCCAAACTAACACAGCAATTTTGACAAAGGAGCATCGTACGAGCCTCTGAGACTCATCCACCAGGGCACGTGTCAAATACTATTGGTCTAAGCTCTTCCATTTACAGGCAATCCATTCCATCTCAGATTGTAAACACTTCTCTGAAAAGCACAGGGTTCAGCAAACATTTTACAAAGCATTTCAGAAGCTTTAAAACAACATTAGAACCCACAAAAGAGGAGATGAAGGAGGCTTGAAGCTTGGGAAATTCTCTATGAGTTCCTGTTTGAATTCATTAATCATCAAACCAGCATCCACAAAATATGTGTCGTCTTTGTCTAGGTGTACTACAGGGATGCTGGGAATGTGGAAAGCTTCTGGACAACTGATGAAACTAAAAATCCGTAATTGTTCAAGGACCCTTCGATGCTGAAGGCAACGTGACTCTCTGAAGTCTTTTTTATCTTCAAAAAGTTGCAGTTTTCCGATTGTGGCTATAGTATTATGTTGGTCTCCTATCTTATTTTATTATTTATTTCAGGTACTTACAGTATATAGTGCCGTCAATTTACACAGCGCTTTACATATATATTGTACATTCACATCAGTCCCTAACCCTCAAGAGGCGTGCAATCTAAGGTCCCTAACTCTCAAGGGGCGTGCAATCTAAGGTCCCAAACTCTCAAGGGGCGTGCAATCTAAGGTCCCAAACTCTCAAGGGGCGTGCAATCTAAGGTCCCAAACTCTCAAGGGGCGTGCAATCTAAGGTCCCTAACTCTCAAGGGGCGTGCAATCTAAGGTCCCTAACTCTCAAGGGGCGTGCAATCTAAGGTCCCTAACTCTCAAGGGGCGTGCAATCTAAGGTCCCTAACTCTCAAGGGGCGTGCAATCTAAGGTCCCTAACTCTCAAGGGGCGTGCAATCTAAGGTCCCTAACTCTCAAGGGGCAAGCAATCTAAGGTCCCTAACTCTCAAGGGGCGTGCAATCTAAGGTCCCTAACTCTCAAGGGGTGTACAATCTAAGGTCCCTAAACTCACATTCATACATATACATCCTAGGGCCAATTTTAGACAGGAGCCAATTATCCTAACAGCATGTTTTTGGAGTGTGGGAGGAAACCCATGTAACCAGAGGAAACCCACGTAGGCACAGAGAGAATATGCAAACTCCAAGCAGGTGATGGCATGGTTGGGATGCGAACCAATGACCCTAGTACTACCAGGCAGAAGTGCTAACCATTTAGCCACTGTGCTTTTAATTTCAAACGGTCATACAGACATTAACAGACCCGGTGTAAACAGGCCAATATTCCCATAGGTGAAATGCCGCACGCCCGTGACTATGGGGTCAATTTACAAAGCAGAGCAGAGATCACTCTGTACTGGACACTAGGGTTGCAGCGATACCGGTGCCAATACTAAGCATTTGCACAACTACTAGTACCCATACAAATGCTTTGATACCTGAAACCAATACCTCTACGGTGCGATTTGAGCCCATACAAAATGAATGGGCTCAGATCACACTGCAGAGAATTGATGCGATTTGAACAGCAAAGTGGTGCGATTCCTGTCCGACTCACATGCAGTTTCCTCCACAGCTCCTGTACGAACCCAGGCTTGCCATAGTGACTTCAGCCGCGGTTCACACAGGAGTGGTGCGAAAAACCACATGCAATTTGTACAGGAATCGCACTGTATTACACTACAGCTGCTTATCAAGTGGCTTTTATCAGATGGGGCGGTTAAACAGAAGTTGATTGGTAAATAGATTTCTGTTCAACTGCAGTGGCCAAACATGGATTGAGATTCAGCCCGGTCCCTGTTGAGTCAGCCAAATTTTAATCCATCTATGGCCACCTGAAGAATGTACAGTGGGGATCGAAAATTTGGGCACCCCAGCTAAAAATGTGTATTAATGTGCATAAAGAAGCCAAGGAAAGATGGAAAAATCTCCAAAAGGCATCAAATTACAGATTAGACATTCTTATAATATGTCAACAAAAGTTAGATTTTATTTCCATCATTTACACTTTCAAAATAACAGAAAACAAAAAAATGGCGTCTGCAAAAGTTTGGGCACCCTGCAGAGTTAATATCTTGTACTGCCCCCTTTGGCAAGTATCACAGCTTGTAAATGCTTTTTGTAGCCAGCCAAGAGTCTTTCAATTCTTGTTTGAGGTATCTTTGCCCATTCTTCCTTACAAAAGTCTTCCAGTTCTTTGAGATTTCTGGGCTGTCTGTCACACACTGCTCTTTTAAGGTCTATCCATAAATTTTCAATTATGTTGAGGTCAGGAGATTGTGAAGGCCATGGCAAAACCTTCAGTTTACGCCTCTTGATGTAATCCCCCGTGGATTTCGAGAAGTGTTTAGGATCATTATCCATTTGTAGAAGCCATCCTCTCTTTAACTTCAGCTTTTTCACAGATGGCATCAAGTTACCATCCAAAATTTACTGAAATGTTATTGAATCCATTTTTCCTTCTACTCATGAGATGTTCCCTGTGCCACTGGCAACACAACCCCAAAGCATGATTGATCCAACCCCATGCTTAACAGTTGGACAGAGGTTCTTTTCATTAAATTCTGTGCCCCTTCTTCTCCAAACGTACCTTTGCTCATTCTGGCCAAAAAGTTCAATTTTAACCTCATCGGTTCACAGAACTTGTTTCCAAAATGCATCAGGCTTGTCTATATGTTCATTTGCAAAGTTCAAACGATGATTTTTGTGGTGAGGACGTAGAAGAGGTTTTCTTCTGATGACTCTTCCATGAAGACCATATTTGTACAAGTATCTCTTTATAGTGGAATAGTGTACCACAACTCCTGTGTCTGCCAGATCTTTCTGGAGGGATCGTGCAGTCAAACGTGGGTTTTGAATTGTTTTTCTCACAATCCTGCGAGCTGTTCTGTCTGATATTTTTCTTGGTCTTCCAGATTTTGCTTTAACTTCCACTGTTCCCGATGACTGCCATTTCTTAATTACATTCCGAACAGAGGATATTGACATCTGAAAACGCTTTGCTATCTTCTTATAGCCTTCTCCAGCTTTGTGAGCGTCAACTATTTTCAGTTTCAGTTTTCTAGACAACTGCTTAGAAGAACCCATGGTGCTGATTGTTGGGGCAAGGTCAGATGAGTCTGGGCATTTAAAACCTTTGAGATTGACATCACCTGGTCTTCCCAGACGATGATTGAGAACAATCCATGACACTGGCAGGTCTCAGCTTTGCAAAGGGGGCAGTGCATGCTATAAATTCTGCAGGGTGCCCAAACTTTTGCAGACGCCATTTTTTTGTTTTCTGTTATTTTGAAAGTGTAAATGATGGAAATAAAATCTAACTTTTGTTGACATATAAGAATGTCTACTCTGTAATTTGATGCCTTTTGGAGATTTTTCCATCTTTCCTTGGCTTCTTTATGCACATTAATACACATTTTTTAGCTGGGGTGCCCAAACTTTCGATCCCCACTGTATTCTGGGCTAAACATGCACAGCTCAGTGTGTACTCCAAGCCATGGTTGTCAAACTGGCGGCCCTCCAGCTGTTGCCAAACTACAAGTCCCATGAGGCATTGCAAGACTGACAGTTACAAGCATGACTCCCAAAGGCAGAGGCATGATGGGACTCGTAGTGTCGCAACAGCTGGAGGGCCACCAGTTTGACACCCTTGCTCTAAGCACACCTCTATGCCTGGATCATCTTTGTGCATGTGTGGGAGTTCTGTCATCCCAACAAGACCAATCAAGATGGCTCAAACCCCAAAACCCAGAAAAAGCCAAGGAGAAGATGTCGGCACTGGCAAGATACCTGGAGGTGATTTGAACACGGAAGGGTTTAGGACTAGATGTCAGTAAAGCATTCCCTGCCCATACTGTTAAGCGAATTAAAGTCCTAACTACTCATCTTGGAGCATTCCAAAGAACACCGCCCCTACATCGATCTGACCAACCAGCAGAGATTACATGTGGCAATAATATCAATATTCCCATTGCACACATTCTTGGATTAGTCTCACAAGTATCAGGTGCTGCAACAGCCAGCTGGAGGCATCACAAGATCAGCAGGTACCATCCAAAAATTGTATTGCAGAATGATCACATCGCAATACACAAAGTGCAATGTTTTAAGCCGGCCATACATGCATCAAATTCCGAAAGAATTTTCTTTTGAAAATCTTTAAGAAATTTCCTTCGAATTTCACACCATCAGTGGGCCACATCAACTGCCGATTTTCAAACAACCACTTAATTTGAGTGATTGGGCATGTTGGAAATTTTTTGAAAAATGAACAAATTTCTAATCAATGATTTAAGAACCGTGGGAGAAATGTAACTGAAAAAGAAATGAGCGTGAGCTGTGACCTGGTAAGAAAAGAAAAATCTTACATAGTTCGTCTGGCTAAAAAAAAAAAAAAAAAAAAAAAAAAAAAAAAAAAAAAAAAAAAGGCAAAAGTCCATCCAGTTCAACCATTAAAAAAAAAAAAAATTATTATCCTATACCCACAGTTGATCCAGAGAAAGGAAAAAAACCCAGCAAAGCATGATCCAATTTGCACCTGCTGGGGAAAAAATTCCTTCCTGATCCCACGAGAGGCAATCGGATATTCCCTGGATCAACTTTAACTATAAATGTTATATCCAGTTATATTCTGTGTATCCAAGAAAGAATCCAGGACTTTTTTAAAGCAATCCACTGAGCTGGCCAGAACCAACTCTTGAGGGAGTCTGTTCCACATTTTCACAGCTCTTACTGTGAAGAAACCTTTCCGTGTTTGGAGATTACATTTCTTTTCCTCCAGACGTAAAGAGTGGCCACGAAAATAATTTTCCGTAGCAACATGGTTAATTAAAGGCTTGGTTGGTCGATTTGTCTAAATCAATGATGGTACCATCGGGTTACAAAACGCATGAAATTTCTGATTTTCTTAAGAAAATTCGTTCACAATTCGACCCATGTATGGCCTGCTTTAGAGTCATGGAGGACCCCTTCGTCAGACATCGAATAGTCACATGTAGTTGTCACGACAGGCAGCCAAGGGATGTCAAAGTAGCTGTGTGAATAGTCAATGTAAGTATTCTAGAGGTTGTCCTACATTCCTGAGTTCAAAGTGGCGTGGTGTGATCAGTGTGACGGGAGTCACTTTGGGTGGGGGGCCCATGGAACACAGCTCACTTTGGAGAGGTGGGGAGACCCCTGTCTCAGCTCCCCATATCCCTCTTATGTGTAAGTCACCCTGTGCCTATTAGGGGTACAGGGTGATCTGTCCTAATATTGGGGTGGGGGGGTTGTTGACTGTCTGATATGTGGTTGCATCCCATTGTTCTATTGTGTGTCTGGCTTGGGAGCAAACTATTATGGGATGGATGTGTTTATGTGCATTGGCTTGGTGGTGGGGGGGGGGGGGGGGGGGGGTGTCTCCAGCAGCTCTCCCTCCTGATGGGACTGTCTGTTGGCGTGTCTCTTGTTACTAAATGTAGATTGCCCCACCCTGTGTCATTATGCAGAGAGGGGGGATTGTCCCATTGAGTGTATATTTCTTGTATCTGTGTTCAAATATACTAGTACTGCATGGTCTGCTGTGGTGTCTGTTGTCGGTGCTCGGACATGGAAGCGGTAGTCTAACGGAAGTACCCAATGAGCAGTCTGGGGTTGGTTCCGTTACAATCAGGAAGGGTGCAATCTATTAAAAGCAATTTACAGCACACTAACCCACGACAACCAATCAGAACTAATCTTGGAATATGCATATACATGTGCTTGGTCCTGGTCAGGAACTCACCCTAGTAGTGGACCTGCACCTTTAAAGTACTAGTTCACCTTTACTAACATTTGCGAAAACATTTCCAGCTTCCTCAGCACATTAACATGTAGTGATCCATTTTGTAAACTAGGCTTACTTTTTAGTCTGCTTTTTCCATTCCCCTCTCAGTCCTGCCTAAATGTACCAACTGATGGATGCATGACCGTAGCACCCCATGAACAAGCACTACCCCTACCTACCCACATATGCCCCATTCACCATCTCACAGCAGCTGAACTCAGGGTTCTACTAGAGTGAAAGAGCAGACTGCCTGTGTGGGTAGGGAACAAAGCCAGGTGCTCATTTGTAAAGTGTTGGGCCCATGGAATCCAATGGTTGGTATGTCCAGCCATCTAGGCAGGACAGGGAGGAGAGCCCAATGGAAAAATCAGCTTGAAAGCAGGCAATATTTTACAAAGCAGAGGACGGCAGCATATTAATGAACTGAGGAAACTAATGCATTGGGAATGTTTTTTTTTTGCAAATGTCTTTAAAGATGAACCCTTTAAAAACAATTCAGCAGAGGCAGCTCCCATTTCCATTTCTTGGCAGGTTCATTTTAAGGGTATGGAGCCTGAAGCGAATATCTTTCTGAAGGAAGCTGCCACTGTGACTCACAAGCTTCATGATCATGAACAGACCGGAAAGTATGGTAACTGCCTGTCAGTAAGCTACAAAAAAGTGGTATGAGCTGCATTTCAGTTCCAAGGCCGTCTCTTCACTCGCAGTAATGCTCAACAGGTGCCCCGGCATGCGGCTTGTGAATGGCAGCCTTCTTCGGTTGCATTTTTAGCTCGAAGACAGACGAATTAAAGCAGAAACAAGACAGCTGTGTGATTTTTGGAGCACTAAGCACTGTGCCCTCATGGAGACAACAGCTGCTCTATTAGGTTTGGGACAGGTTCACTTTGAGCTGCTCAAAGACTATGCTGGCCATAGATGAAGTGAAATGTGGCCGCTTCACCAGGGACTGGGCAAATTTAGATCAGTGTGTGGCTGTCCATGTGCGACAGAAGCCAATCGTTAGATCCACTTCTGTCGAATGGAAAATTCAGAAAACTTGTTGATCAGCAATTGCAGTCACTTGGCTGCAGCCACTGCTCATTGTACTTGGACAGTGCCGGGTCCCGCTATCAATACAATGTCCCCAAGCAGTAGATTCTTCCCGCCACCACATTTGTTGGATGGAGCAGTCTATTCATCTATACACTACCCGGGTATAGCTAGCTTGAAAAGTAGTATGAAATCAGTATTAATTCCATAAGCAAACATTATATTGCGGCTTACAAATTCTTAGATGGCTGCATTAGTTTTTCTTTTTTAGGCTTTCTTTTCTTTATTTTTATCTGGTGATCCAACCAGTACAGGAATGTTGGATTCCTAACACCCAACGCCCGGAATATGTAGTTCCGATTGCTTCCACACAGTGCCAGCCTCTCCGCACCGCGAGGTCTCCCGGGCTTCACTTTCCCATCTGCGGGCCCGGCTCGCCGTCGGCTAGCTCCCCTCCCCTTCTTGTCTACTCCCTTCACCTTCTTGTGATGACCCGAAGTGACGTTATGATGTCACCTCTGGGTCCCTGTTGAGAGATTGTAATACAATTCCTGGGAAAGAGCAATCCCCAGTGGAGCAGAGTGGAGATATCCAGGGTCTTTTAGACCTTAGATGTCTCAAAGAGAACCTGTCACCAAAAATCATCATATAGGGGACTTTGTACCCTATGTGATAAAAAAAAAAAAAAAAAAAAAAAAAGTTGTTTTTTTTTCCAATTGTAAAAAATGTTAACTATCCAGCACTTGTAGACAGCAATAAGATCTTATTACCTCCATTACACATCAAGTTGGGATTAATGAAAAACTTTGTTAAGGCAATGGACAAGAATAAAGCAGGTTTCAAGTACCTGATTAGCAAATTTCCAGCACTTAGTGCTGCAAAAATAGATGGAGTCTTTGTTGGGCCACAGATTCGTAAACTTATTCATGATGATGAGTTTCTTTCTCTGTTGCGTGGAAAGGAAAAGGCTCCCTGGACAGCATTTGTATCAGTGACATCAAATTTTCTTGGAAACAATAAAACACCAGACTACAAGAAAGTGGTAGAAAAACTCATCCAGACTTACAGAAATCTGGGTTGCAACATGTCTCGAAAAATTCATTTTCTACATTCGCATCTGGATTTTTTACCACCAAACTGTGGAGCAGTGAGTGATGAACACGGAGAGCGCTTCCATCAAGACATTGCAGCTATGGAAAGAAGATATCAAGGTAAATGGAGCCCATCAATGCTTGCTGACTATTGCTGGACAGTTGTAAGAGATAGCCCTTTCCTCGAATACAAGAGAAAAGCCAAGAGAAGCAAAACCGACACAAACTGAAGACAAAACTAGTGAGAATCCTAAGTATTAAAATGATTCAACTTAGCTTATGGCTATAATTTTTCTTGGTAATCCTATGCAATATATTATGCCATTTAGGCTTTGTTATGTAGTCAATATCACTTGCTTTATATTTGTGGAAAGACATCTATCTATATAATTATTGTGCATTATGTAGTCATTACGCCTATAGTAGAAAACTTTCCGTTTACAGAAAAACTAGAGCCAATTGACAAAATAAACAGAAGGCCCTAAACCAGGGGTAGGCAACCTGCGGCTAGCTAGCTGTTGTGGAACTACATTTCCCATGAGGCATTGCAAAGATTACAAAACTGACAGTTACAGCTATGACATGCAGAGGCATGATGGAACTTGTAGTCCTGCGGCTCTCAGGTTGCCTACCCCTGCCCTAAACCCATCAGCCCTATACAAAACTGATAAGGGAAAAAGCCTCCAGAAACACCTATCTAGTGAGCTGCAACCACTTTGTTTACTAACTCAACAAGGAATGTGTTAGTGTGCTAATGTGCCTTGTGGTGCGCCACGACGCAAATGTGTTTGCATTGAGGTCCCATTAAATCTAAAAGTGATTATTTATTGTATTTTTTAATGACACAGCACCATGGACATAACTCAGCTGCAATGAAGTTTGCTTCTTGTTCCGCTAGCTGCTGCAAAGAAATCATCTCCCCACATCACTGATCTTCTGATGTAGCTAGAATTAAAGTGTAACGTCATCCAAAATGGGAAGTTCCACTTGTTTGCACTCCCCCCCAGCTAGATTTGGCACTTATTTTTTTTTGGGGGGGGAGCAGGTACCTGGTTTGACAGGTAGCCATTCCCACTTCCGGTCAGATGAGCCGCGGCGATTTGAGCCAAAAGCTCTGCCCCCTCCTTCCCTGGCAGCCTTCTAGGTCAATTCACAGGTCCCAGAAGACTGCAGGACCATTCACAAACTGCAGCACGCCTTGCACATCTGCAGCAGGAAACTTCCGGCTTCACATCTGGTTTCCCTTACTGAAGATGCCGGCACCTGCCCTGATGAATCAGCTCAGGCGAGGACATCGCTGGATCCCTGGACTAGTAAGTATCCTTATGTTAAAAGTCAGCAGCTACAGTATTTGTAGCTGCTGACTTAATTTTTTGTAGAGAAGCCTGGAGCTCTTCTTTAACGTGTTACTAAACCCACAACATCAGTCTGTATATGCAGTAAAGCATGCTTGTTATACTCACTGTGGAACCTAAGGGGTTAATCCTCCACCATGTGTAAAAAAGGCTGTTTGATCCTGTCTTCTCTGATCCTCCCCTTCTTCCAGTGTCCCCCCTCTTATCCCGACAAGACATATTGTGTGGAGTCACTCTGCACATGCCCAGCTTGGTGTGTATTGCTAGAAAAGTTTTTTTTTTTTTCTTGGGAGTGCATGTGATCAGCACAGGACCAATCAGCATTGTCCAGACAGGTCCTGCATCCTCCTGGAGCAGAATGAAAACTCCTCCTACAAGCTTTAACCAGTGCTCGGCTGGACACTGATAGAAGTCACAAGACTGCTCTAACTTCTGATGGGAAAAGGCATTTAGCAGTTTATATTTACTAAAATAATTGAATTTCCATGTTGTGTGTACTGTGGGAGACCGGATATAGTGAATGCGGGGTCCGTGGAGACCGGATATAGTGAATGCGGGGTCCGTGGAGACCGGATATAGTGAATGCGGGGTCCGTGGAGACCGGATATAGTGAATGCGGGGTCCGTGGAGACCGGATATAGTGAATGCGGGGTCCGTGGAGACCGGATATAGTGAATGCGGGGTCCGTGGAGACCGGATATAGTGAATGCGGGGTCCGTGGAGACCGGATATAGTGAATGCGGGGTCCGTGGAGACCGGATATAGTGAATGCGGGGTCCGTGGAGACCGGATATAGTGAATGCGGGGTCCGTGGAGACCGGATATAGTGAATGCGGGGTCCGTGGAGACCGGATATAGTGAATGCGGGGTCCGTGGAGACCGGATATAGTGAATGCGGGGTCCGTGGAGACCGGATATAGTGAATGCGGGGTCCGTGGAGACCGGATATAGTGAATGCGGGGTCCGTGGAGACCGGATATAGTGAATGCGGGGTCCGTGGAGACCGGATATAGTGAATGCGGGGTCCGTGGAGACCGGATATAGTGAATGCGGGGTCCGTGGAGACCGGATATAGTGAATGCGGGGTCCGGGGAGACCGGATATAGTGAATGCGGGGTCCGGGGAGACCGGATATAGTGAATGCAGGGTCCGGGGAGACCGGATATAGTGAATGCGGGGTCCGTGGAGACCGGATATAGTGAATGCAGGGTCCGTGGAGACCGAATATAGTGAATGCTGGGACCTGGGTTTAGGAACACTTTAACATCAGCCTCTGTGAGTTCGAAAGTTGTGCCGCTCATCTGCCCCTTCCATCTGCCTCTACTATTCATACAAATCGTGACTCCTATGCGCATCGTTTTGACTCGGCCATTCAAAAGGCCGGAGCCTGCAAACCCAGAAGAAAGACTGGATGAAGAGGGATTCCCTGTCAGCAGTGACAGTGCAGGGCTGGAGAGATCCTCTTTTTAGGCAAGTCTGTCATAACGTGGTAGTATGCGGTGCATAATAGCACATTATGACATGATGACCCTGTAGGTCAACAACACACAGGCTCTATATTACAGAAGGCATGTTATGTCTCTTCTGCAATAAAAATACATTTAAGTTGGCAACAGATGGATCGAAATCTGGTTGGTTCTGCAGGGATCTGTCAAATTTCAGCCCATCCAAGGATGTTCCCGTTCAACAGAAGTTGATCTAATGATTGACTTCTGTCAAACAGGAATACTGGAAAATTTCCATTCAATCAGCGGCTGCAGCACTGATCAGTGAGTTCTGACAGTGGAGTAGCCCTGCTGTCGGTATACAATAGCACAGTGGGGAGGGGTCCTCCAAGCACCTCATTTGTATTTGTGTTTTTTCAATTAGCTCACTGGCTGATGGAAATAAAAAATAATCCGTGTATGGGCAGCTTACCTGCCTGTCTGCAATCCTGTGCACAATGTAAACAAAGCTGAGCATGCACAGTTTCCTTCATATTTCTGGCACAGTGCCAGGGTAAATATCTCACACCGGTCAATGAAGACACCTTAAGACCGACAACCGCGGAGGTCAAGGTGCCGGCTCTGGTCCCTCACAGGCAGCATAGGACAGCTGAAGAATAGGTGAGCACTCCTTGAGAAAATAAGACATTGTCATTGGGTTTGTATACAATTTAGAAAACTTTTACTGAAACAAGCAGCAGCAAGTACAAATGTGAGAGTCATCAAAAGTGTATTCCAGCAAACCATACCTTCATATCTGAGAACACACTTCAGCTTCTCTGTAAAGAGAACACTAACCTTCACCTTGGCAAGGTGTGTTTCCTTCAGTGGACAACACCTGCAGGTAAAGAGCTCACCGTGTACAGAGGTTGTTGGCATCTATATATCATGTCATTCGCAAAGCTTCCTCAAAGCAAGACATGTTCCCCATATAGAAAACCCAGTAAAGTGATTTCGAATAATAAAGTGCACACACCAAGGAAAAGGTACAAGAAAAATTATTTTATAAAGCAATAAAAGCTAAAAGACACCGCCAGCTAGGAAACCTGTGTTAGGTCTCTTGCACATGGAGCCGTCTACCTGCAGTGCATCCCTCCTAGTATTAACCTCCCTGTTATGGAACATCACTAACAAATCGAACTTTTAGACAACTGTACAGTAAGTAAAGTCCTTTCATTAACCTCCCTGGCAGTATTCCCGAGTGTAGCTCGGGGTAAAGTTTCAGCACCACAAGCGGTAACCCCGAGCAACACTCGGGAATACACTGCAGCGTTGCTCCGGGATCTCTTCTGCACTTACCTTGTCCTGTGCTCCCGCGATGTCCCCCCTGCAGTGTCCCCAGCCATGTCCTGCGGCCAATGCTGGCATCTGTCTTCCGGGTTCCGTTCCCTGTGACGTCGGGACATACGGGGGACGGAACTGGCAGGAAATTTTAAAAGTGACAATCACTAAAATCACATAGTATATCATTACTGTATCAAACCATTTCACATACATTTTGTCCCGAGTGCTTTGTCCTGCGCCCTGCCTGCATTTTTACTGTTCTCTCTGCCTTGAAACTGAGAAACGTCCATGGCGTCCAAAAAGTGTCCCTTTAGGTCAAAAGCGGTTTTAGACCGGCTAGAGAACAGGGATAGTAAATCAGAACCACTTGCAGAATTGAGTGATAATGATTCGTGGGGGAAATTCGTCATCAACACTGAAAACGATTCTGCGACTGAACTCAGTGATGTGCGAGCTTGGTGCTATATTTCAAATTTCAGTGTTTTTGGTTTGATTATATTATTGAATTAAATTTATTATTTTTTATGATTATTTCTTAAATTATAATTTATGATTTCGTGTTTCAAATTTTATCATCCCCGGGATGTTTACTAGACTCTTGTTCGGACAGATTTCAATGAGTTATTCCTAAAAATTACAGGCCTACAATAGAAAAAAATACATACTTCCATGGAAAAAAAAAGTACCGCTTTGAGCACAGAAATATGGACATAATCAGACCACTAGGGAGGTTAAGTAGGCCTGCAGTAATGGCATTTGGAACCTGATGATTGCAGGGATGAATGCCTGGAATGCAGGTCATCAGTTGCGGTTTTAAGACCAGCAAAAGAATAGAATTGTACTTTACGTCTTACTGCACATTAAAGCGGAGGTCCAGTCAAAATTAAAAAAAAATAAATAAAAGTCAGCAGCTACAAAAACTGTAGCTGCTCACTTAAAAAAAAAAAAAAAAAAAAAAAAAAAAAAACACCCAGACACTTACCTGTCCTTCAATCCAGCGATGTCCTCACACTGGCCAGATTCACTGGCATCTTCAGTGTGAGCAGCCGGCTGTGACAGCTTGCAGCTTCACAGCAGGGAGCCCACTGTGCATGTCCAAGTAGCACGGCCCTTTGTGAATGGTCCCATAGTCTTCTGGGACCTGTTATGTGCAGGGTCTGGAGGAGGACCAGTTAGAGTCTGCTGAATGCCAAGACCAGGGGAGGCAGAGATGACGGGGTGCTGCAGCTGCACGGAGAAGTGCAGGATGTGGCAGAGGAGTTCTATTCTCCTCTCTGCTGCCGACTGCTGACACAAGATGGGCCTGAGACAAGGGGGTACCTGCAGGAGAGGTGCAAGGGCCACATGAAATGGCCTGGAGGGCTGGATGTGGCCCCCTGTGGCCTAGGCGATCGCAGCAGAAGCGGTTACTTGTCAAATTTGGGTACCCTCCCCTTCCGCCATTCCTCAAAAGTGTCAAACCTTAACGAGGAGTGGGGGGCGAAGCCTTAAAGCGAAAAATCCCCTTTTGGGTGGAGCGCCGTTTTAAGTATTTGCTTAATAATCTCATGCATACAGGCACAAAATGCGGTGTCCTCAGATCTGTAACACACTTTTTTTTTCTACACAGCTGAATGCACCATTATGTTATGCTATCGGGCCATAAACACAGCTTTGTATTTACAGCTTTGTTCAGCTGCATAAAAAAAAACGAAAGAAAGAAATCCTTATCCACGGCCTGCACATGGACATATGAACACTACTGGCCAGCAAGAACACTACACAGCTTCACCCTCCTGTCATCTAACAAATTAGACAGAAGACACCTGAGACTTAATCTACGCTGTATTGTATGTAAACATTAGCACACACGTTATTGCAGACAAGATATTGTGAAGGATCTGCCAGCAAGAGCCTTCGTAAACTCAGATGGCCATGTACAGGAGCAACAATGAGAATCTATGCACAACCCTTGCTTGGACTGTCCCCTGCTTGCTGCCTAAATGACCACTGCCTATTACTGACCACTCCTCCTACATCTTGCCTGAACAAACCCCTGCCTGATACTGACCGCAGCTCCAGCCTGCTGCCCGATACTGACCGCAGCTCCAGCCTGCTGCCCGATACTGACCGCAGCTCCAGCCTGCTGCCCGATACTGACCGCAGCTCCAGCCTGCTGCCCGATACTGACCGCAGCTCCAGCCTGCTGCCCGATACTGACCGCAGCTCCAGCCTGCTGCCCGATACTGACCGCAGCTCCAGCCTGCTGCCCGATACTGACCGCAGCTCCAGCCTGCTGCCCGATACTGACCGCAGCTCCAGCCTGCTGCCCGATACTGACCGCAGCTCCAGCCTGCTGCCCGATACTGACCGCAGCTCCAGCCTGCTGCCCGATACTGACCGCAGCTCCAGCCTGCTGCCCGATACTGACCGCAGCTCCAGCCTGCTGCCCGATACTGACCGCAGCTCCAGCCTGCTGCCCGATACTGACCGCAGCTCCAGCCTGCTGCCCGATACTGACCGCAGCTCCAGCCTGCTGCCCGATACTGACCGCAGCTCCAGCCTGCTGCCCGATACTGTCCGCAGCTCCAGCCTGCTGCCCGATACTGACCGCAGCTCCAGCCTGCTGCCCGATACTGACCGCAGCTCCAGCCTGCTGCCCGATACTGACCGCAGCTCCAGCCTGCTGCCCGATACTGACCGCAGCTCCAGCCTGCTGCCCGATACTGACCGCAGCTCCAGCCTGCTGCCCGATACTGACCGCAGCTCCAGCCTGCTGCCCGATACTGACCGCAGCTCCAGCCTGCTGCCCGATACTGACCGCAGCTCCAGCCTGCTGCCCGATACTGACCGCAGCTCCAGCCTGCTGCCCGATACTGACCGCAGCTCCAGCCTGCTGCCCGATACTGACCGCAGCTCCAGCCTGCTGCCCGATACTGACCGCAGCTCCAGCCTGCTGCCCGATACTGACCGCAGCTCCAGCCTGCTGCCCGATACTGACCGCAGCTCCAGCCTGCTGCCCGATACTGACCGCAGCTCCAGCCTGCTGCCCGATACTGACCGCAGCTCCAGCCTGCTGCCCGATACTGACCGCAGCTCCAGCCTGCTGCCCGATACTGACCGCAGCTCCAGCCTGCTGCCCGATACTGACCGCAGCTCCAGCCTGCTGCCCGATACTGACCGCAGCTCCAGCCTGCTGCCCGATACTGACCGCAGCTCCAGCCTGCTGCCCGATACTGACCGCAGCTCCAGCCTGCTGCCCGATACTGACCGCAGCTCCAGCCTGCTGCCCGATACTGACCGCAGCTCCAGCCTGCTGCCCGATACTGACCGCAGCTCCAGCCTGCTGCCCGATACTGACCGCAGCTCCAGCCTGCTGCCCGATACTGACCGCAGCTCCAGCCTGCTGCCCGATACTGACCGCAGCTCCAGCCTGCTGCCCGATACTGACCGCAGCTCCAGCCTGCTGCCCGATACTGACCGCAGCTCCAGCCTGCTGCCCGATACTGACCGCAGCTCCAGCCTGCTGCCCGATACTGACCGCAGCTCCTGCCTGATACTGACCTCGTCTTCTTCCCGCTGCCCGATACTGACCGCAGCTCCTGCCTGATACTGACCTCGTCTTCTTCCCGCTGCCCGACACTGCCCTCATCTCCTGCCTGATACTGCCCTCGTCTCCTGCCCGCTGCCTGATACTGCCCTCGTCTCCTGCCCGCTGCCTGATACTGCCCTCGTCTCCTGCCCGCTGCCTGATACTGACCTCGTCTCCTGCCCGCTGCCTGATACTGACCTCGTCTCCTGCCCGCTGCCTGATACTGACCTCGTCTCCTGCCCGCTGCCTGATACTGCCCTCGTCTCCTGCCCGCTGCCTGATACTGCCCTCGTCTCCTGCCCGCTGCCTGATACTGCCCTCGTCTCCTGCCCGCTGCCTGATACTGACCTCGTCTCCTGCCCGCTGCCTGATACTGACCTCGTCTCCTGCCCGCTGCCTGATACTGCCCTCGTCTCCTGCCCGCTGCCTGATACTGCCCTCGTCTCCTGCCCGCTGCCTGATACTGCCCTCGTCTCCTGCCCGCTGCCTGATACTGACCTCGTCTCCTGCCCGCTGCCTGATACTGACCTCGTCTCCTGCCCGCTGCCTGATACTGACCTCGTCTCCTGCCCGCTGCCTGATACTGACCTCGTCTCCTGCCCGCTGCCTGATACTGACCTCGTCTCCTGCCCGCTGCCTGATACTGACCTCGTCTCCTGCCCGCTGCCTGATACTGACCTCGTCTCCTGCCCGCTGCCTGATACTGACCTCGTCTCCTGCCCGCTGCCTGATACTGACCTCGTCTCCTGCCCGCTGCCTGATACTGACCTCGTCTCCTGCCCGCTGCCTGATACTGACCTCGTCTCCTGCCCGCTGCCTGATACTGACCTCGTCTCCTGCCCGCTGCCTGATACTGACCTCGTCTCCTGCCCGCTGCCTGATACTGACCTCGTCTCCTGCCCGCTGCCTGATACTGACCTCGTCTCCTGCCCGCTGCCTGATACTGACCTCGTCTCCTGCCCGCTGCCTGATACTGACCTCGTCTCCTGCCCGCTGCCTGATACTGACCTCGTCTCCTGCCCGCTGCCTGATACTGACCTCGTCTCCTGCCCGCTGCCTGATACTGACCTCGTCTCCTGCCCGCTGCCTGATACTGACCTTGTCTCCTGCCCGCTGCCTGATACTGACCTCTGAACAAACCCCTGCCCCCCCCCATTAACCCTTATACTTACCTGTGCCAGATCTCAATCCAGTGATGTACCCAAGAACAGGGGCTCTCTCCCTCCTCATTGGCTACTGCTGCTTTCAAACACAGCCACTGAGGAAGGGGCGGTGTGGGGCTGTGCCAAGCTCACTGTCTATAGACACACAGAGCCAGCTCAGGAATGAGCCCATACGAGAGCCCCCAGAGCGAGCAGCTTGCTATGGTGGGCACATAAAATGGGGAAGAGTAGAGAGAACCAGTGGGGGACCCGAGAGGAGGAAGATCAGGCCTGATCTGTGCAAAACCATTACACAGAGCAGGTAAGTATAACAAGTTTGTTATTTTAAAAAAAAATATTTTGACCTTGACAATGACTTAGGTTACATGTGTACACTCAAATGCATTTTAGATTCCCTTTAAATTAGCATGTACAGAGTTAGATTCCATGTCTCCACCATACTTTGCTGATTTCTGTAGCATCTCTGATGTCAACACCATGCCTGGGAAATCAATGCAAAGCAACTTCATGTCTTCCCAGCTAAAAGGCAGGCCACCACACTAAGAAGCAACAATTTAATCAAATTATAATGAGCAAAAAAATTAAAAAGATAAAGAAGGAAAGGAATAAAGTGTGAATGAAGGATAAATCATGCTTTGCCAGAAAAAGCACGCAACAAACTTCTAAATCTAAAAACACAAAATCAGAGATCTCAGCTCAGATTTAAATTCTAAAGCCTCATCACCCAGAGCATGTACCAGTATTGGGAGAACACAACCTGCATCAATGAAAAAAAAAAAAAAAAAAAAAAAAAAAAAAAAAAGATACATTTGGTAGACAAATATAAAATGCACACAAATCAGACACAAGGTAAACTGTGTAGCCGCACACATAAGTCGTTTCTAATACCAGTCAAATGACAAGTACCAACAAACATCAGATTAATTGCAGAAGAGTTATAAATAATGCGACCACATTACACCAAGACACCTCGCCATCATTGGTGTGTTTATACTGCGGGACCCAGCAATGGAACTTCATAGAAACAGTTATCAGGTGGGGAATGTAACCGCTATCACACATTACAATTGTCAGAAAAGGAAACACTCAACAGAGAAATGGGGAAGGGAAGTGTGTCTGCTGTCTGTGGACTCCAGCGGGTTCCAGCTGTCATTTATTTTATAGCAGATTATAGAAGGAAGCAATGTGAAAGGCTGGAATGTGGAAAACTGACGCTTTTCAGACCAGCTAACAAGAAAAAAAAAAAAAAAAAAAAGATGTGAAAGGCTGGAATGTGGAAAACTGACGCTTTTCAGACCAGCTGAATAAAAGAAAAACAAATAAAAGAGAGGTAAGATCTCCCAAATGAAAACTTTTACTACTCACACAACATAAGAACAGCCGTGTGACTGTACGATCATATTGTCTACAATGGGGACTCAGCAACCTCTAGAAACCAGTCTCACTTCTATACAAATAGGTGATCTAGATGACCCCCACCCTACCCCATGCCAAATAAAGTCTTCCCATTATCCCTGTACACAGAGTATACTATATACATAAACATACACTACAATATGTACTTTATACTCCACATAATACATGCTTGGAATACTGTGCATATATGGGGTATAGGAAGAGGTGAGGGGTGTATATACACACATATAAGCTACATGAAGTGGGGGGGTACATACACAAGTGGGGTGTATATACATATATGGGGTATAGGAAGTGGGGGGGTGTATACACAAATGGGGTGTATATACACACATATGGGGTAAATGAAGTGAGGTGGGGTGTATACACAAGTGGGGTGTATATACATATATATGGGGTACATGAAGTGAGGGGGGTGTATACAGAAGTTTGGTGTATATACACATATATGGGGTACATGAAGACATGGGGGGGGTGTATACACAAGTGGGGTATATATACACATATATGGGGTATGTGAAGACATGGGGGGGTGTATACACAAGTGGGGTGTATATACACATATATGGGGTACATGAAGTGAGGGGGGTATACACACATATATGGGGTACATGAAGTGAGGGGGGGTATACACAAGTGGGGTGTATATACACACATATGGGGTACATGGAGAAGTGAGGGGGTGTATATACAAGTGGGGTGTATATACACATATATGGGGTACATGGAGAAGGGGGGTTTATATACACATATGGGGAACATGAAGTGAGGGTGGGTGTATATACACATATATGGAGTACATGAAGTGGGGGGGTGTATACACAAGTGGGGTACAGGTAGCAGTAGGGTGTATATATACATATATAGGGTGCAGGCAGAGGATATATATATAGTAAAGGCAGGGGTGGAGGGTGTATAAACTGATCAGACATAACTTTAGGACCACCCAACTAATACTGAGTAAACCCCCTTTTGCCACAAAAACAGTCCTGCGCCATCAAAGCATGGACTCCATTAGACCTCTGAAGGTATGCTGGGGCATGTGGCTGTCAGTAGCAGATCTCAAGTCCTGTAAGTTGTAAGGTGGGGGTCTCCATGGATCAGACTTGTTTTTCCAGCACGTCCTGCAGATGGTCGACGGATTGAGATCTGGAGAATTGGAGGCCAAGTCAAGACCTCAAACTTGTGTTCCTAAAACTATTTTTGATCCATTTCTTGCTGAAAGAGGGCACTGCCATCAGGTAATATGGTTTCCATGAAGAAGTGTACTTGGTCACCAACATTGTTTAGGTAGGTATTATGTATCAAGTAACATCCACATGAATGACAGGACCCAAAGAGTCCCAGCAGAACATTGCCCAGCGCATCACACTGCCTCCGCCGGCTTATCTTCTTCCCATACTGCATCCTGGTGCCATCTCCTCCCCAGGTAAGTGATGCACACACACCCGGCCATTCACATGATGCAAAAGAAACTGATTCATCAGACCAGCCACCTTCTTCCATTGCTCCATGGTCCAGGTCTGATGCTCATGTGCCCAGTGTAGGTGTTTTTGGCTGTGGACACGGGTCAGCAGGGGCGCCCTGACCAGTCTGACTACACAGCCACATACACAACAAACTGCGATGCCCATCTTTTCTGCCTTCAACACATCAACTTCAGGGACAACATGTTTACTTGCTGCCAGATATATTCCACTGACTTTCAGATGCCGTTGTAAGAAGATAATCAAAGTTAATCACTTAACCTGTCAGCGGGCATAACGTTATGTCTGATTGGTGTATATACACATACATGGGGTACAGGAAGACGTGAGGGGGGTGTATATAAACAGATATGGGGTAGGTGGGGGTGTACATACAGATATGTGGGGGTGTATATAAAGAAATGTGGGGTACGGGTGGGGGTGCATGTACAGAGGGGGGGTACGGGTGGGCGTGTATGTACAGAGGGGGGGTACGGGTGGGGGTGTATGTACAGAGGGAGGGTACGGGTGGGGGTGTATGTACAGAGGGGGGGGTACGGGTGGGCGTGTATGTACAGAGGGGGGGTATGGGTGGGGGTGTATAGGTGTATATACAGAGGGGGGTACAGGTGGGGGTGTATATACGGAGGGGGGGTACAGGTGGGGGTGTATATACGGAGGGGGGGTACAGGTGGGGGTGTATATACGGAGGGGGGGTACAGGTGGGGGTGTATATACGGAGGGGGGGTACAGGTGGGGGTGTATATACGGAGGGGGGGTACAGGTGGGTGTATATATACGGAGGGGGGGTACAGGTGGGTGTATATATACGGAGGGGGGGTACAGGTGGGTGTATATACGGAGGGGGGGTACAGGTGGGGGTGTATATACGAAGGGGGGGTACAGAGGGGTGTATATACGGAGGGGGGGTACAGGTGGGGGTGTATATACGGAGGGGGGGGTACAGGTGGGGGTGTATATATATAGAGGGGGGGTACAGGTGGGGGTGTATATACAGAGGGGGGGTACAGGTGGGGGTGTATATACAGAGGGGGGGTACAGGTGGGGGTGCATATACAGAGGGGGTACAGGTGGGGGTGTAAATACAGAGAGGGGGTACAGGTGGGGGTGTATATACAGAGAGGGGGTAGAGGTGGGGGTGTATATACAGAGAGGGGGTAGAGGTGGGGGTGTATATACAGAGAGGGGGTACAGGTGGGGGTGTATATACAGAGAGGGGGTACAGGTGGGGGTGTATATACAGAGAGGGGGTTCAGGTGGGGGTGTATATACAGAGAGGGGGTACAGGTGGGGGTGTATATACAGAGAGGGGGTACAGGTGGGGGTGTATATACAGAGGGGGGGTACAGGTGGGGGTGTATATACAGAGGGGGGGTACAGGTGGGGGTGTATATACAGAGGGGGGGTACAGGTGGGGGTATATACAGAGGGGGGGGTACAGATGGAGGTGTATATACTGAGAGGGGGTACAGGTGGGGGTCTATATACAGAGAGGGGGTACAGGTGGGGGTCTATATACAGAGAGGGGGTACAGGTGGGGGTCTATATACAGAGAGGGGGTACAGGTGGGGGTGTATATACAGAGAGGGGGTACAGGTGGGGGTGTATATACAGAGGGGGGGTACAGGTGGGGGTGTATATACAGGGGGGGGTACAGATGGGGGTGTATATACAGAGAGGGGGTTTAGATGGTGGTGTATATACAGAGAGGGGGTACAGGTGGGGGTGTATATACAGAGAGGGGGTTCAGGTGGGGGTGTATATACAGAGGGGGGGTACAGGTGGGGGTGTATATACAGAGAGGGGGTACAGGTGGGGGTGTATATACAGAGGGGGGGTACAGGTGGGGGTGTATATACAGGGGGGGTACAGGTGGGGGTGTATATACAGAGGGGGGGTACAGGTGGGGGTGTATATACAGAGAGGGGGTACAGGTGATGTATATACAGAGAGGGGGTACAGGTGGGGGTGTATATACAGAGGGGGGGTACAGGTGGGGGTGTATATACAGAGGGGGGGTACAGGTGGGGGTGTATATACAGAGAGGGGGTACAGGTGGGGGTGTATATACAGAGGGATACAGCTGTGGTGGGGGTGTATATACAGAGGGATACAGCTGTGGTGGGGGTGTATATACAGAGGGGTACAGGTGGGGGTGTATATACAGAGGGGGGTACAGCTGTGGTGGGGGTGTATATACAGAGGGGGGTACAGCTGTGGTGGGGGTGTATATACAGAGGGGTACAGGTGGGGGTGTATATACAGAGGGGGGTACAGCTGTGGTGGGGGTCTATATACAGAGGGGGGTACAGCTGTGGTGGGGGTGTATATACAGAGGGGGGTACAGCTGTGGTGGGGGTGTATATACAGAGGGGTACAGGTGGGGGTGTATATACAGAGGGGGGTACAGCTGTGGTGGGGGTCTATATACAGAGGGGGTGTATATACAGAGGGGGTGCGGGGTGTATATACAGAGGGGTACAAAGGGGGTGCGGGGTGTACACAGAGACATGCAGGCTCCCCGGTCTGGCTCCGGACTCACATGAAGCGGCCCCCGCAGTGCTGGCACTGCTCTCCGGTCCAGCCCGGCTCACACACACACTGCCCGCTGTTCGGCTGACACAGTCCGTTCACACACGGCTTGTCGCACTCCTTCCCGGTCACCAGCAGACACAGCCGGAGCAGAAGGAGCCCGGCGGCCGGCAGCAGCCTCATGTCTCCCCGGGGTCGGCTCTCTCCTCAGCTCCGATGTCGTCACCGTACAGTGCCAGGCCTGACCCGGGGGGCGGGGATCCACCAGCGTCACGTGATCTGTGCGTTCCACGCTGGGCGAGACCAATTGACGAGGAAGAGGGAGGGACGGCCGACAACTCCACCTCCGGGATGAGGTGTGTGGACTGGGCCGCGCTGGGAGGATGGTCTCCATGGAGACGGAGGACGACAGAGGAACCCAGACAGTGACAGACAGGAGACGACCAATCACTGACCTAGCAGAGCCCAGCCACTTCTAATACAGACAGGGGAGGATAGCCCTTCATATATCCCACACAGGGGAGGATAGCCCTTCATATATCCCACACAGGGGAGGATAGCCCTTCATATATCCATTACAGGGGAGGATAGCCCTTCATATATCACACACAGGGGAGGATAGCCCTTCATATATCCGACACAAGAGCATAGCAGAGCCATACAAAGCAGCGTGCTTACACAGTAAAGCAGCACACAGCACACTGTTAACCCTTTGATCTCACCAGATAGTAACCCCTTCCTGCCCAGTGCCATTAGCACAGTGTCAGTGCTTTTTATTAGCACGGATCACTGTATTAGTGTCACTGGGGATGTCAGTGTCAGTAATTTCCCCCCCCCCCCCCCCAGTGCCAGAATGCCCGCCTCAGTCCCGCTGTAAGTCGCTGATCTTCGCCATTACTAGTACAAAAAAAAATAACAATCCCAGTATTTATACCGCCATTTATAGATGCTATAACTTTCATATAAACCAATTAATTTACATGTATTGGGATTCTTTTAGAAAAAACATGGAGCAGAATACATTTTGGCCTAAATTTATGACAAGATTTGATTTTTAAAAATTTTGTTACTGGACGTTTTATAGCAAAAAGTAAAAAATATTGGGATTTTTTTTTCAAAATTGTCGCTCTTTTTTTTTTTTTTTATAGCGCAAAAAATAAAAAACATAGAGGTGATCAACTACAACCAAAAGAAAGCTCCATTTTTGGGTGAAAAAAAGAACATAAATTTGATTTGGATGCAGTGTTGCATGACCGCGCAATTGTCAGTTAAAGTAATGCAGCGCCGTAACACAAAAAATGGCCTGGTCAGGAAGGGGGGGGGGGGAATCCTTAGGAGGGCAAGTGGTTAAAAGTCGGCTGGCAAGCTTTAACTTCTTGCCGACTAGCCACTGTAGAAATTTGACGGCACGGCTGCGCAAAACCATGTTTTAAAACGTGCTTTTGCAATACAGGTAGGGGGCGCGTGTGAGGCACACCACCGCCCTACCTGCGCCACCGATCGTGATCGCTGGTGTCAGTCGCCGGGACACGGCCAGTCATTACCGGTCATGTCCCGGCGATTAGCGGCAATCACTGACAGCACAGCTGCAGTAGCTCTGCTTTCTGTCAGCTCCTGACATGCTGATCCGGAGAGAAGAGTTTATCTCTCCAGATCAGCTGTTCCCGTGCAGTACACACCCCCTCCCCCTAGTAAAACACTCTCCTCACACAGTTAACCCTTTCAGTGAATAAAAAACTTAACCCCTTCCTCCCCAGTGCCATTAGTACAGTGTCAGTGTTTTTTTTTTTGCACTGATCACTGTATTATTGTCACTGGGGATGTCAGTAACCCCAAGTCAGTTCCCTCCCAGTGGCAGAATGACCGCCGCAGTCCCGCAGTCCTGCCATAAGTCACTGATCGCCGCAATAAGTCGCTGATCGCCACCATTATTAGTATAAAAAAAAAATTTAAATCCCAGTATCTTTCCCGCCATTTGTAAACGCTATAACGTTCACGTAAACCAATTAATTTACACGTATTGGGGTTTTTTCAGCAAAGACATGTCGCAGAATACATTTTGGCCAAAATTTATGACAAAATTTGATTTTTACATTTTTTTACTGGACATGTTTTATAGCAAAAAGTCCAAAATATTGTTTTTTTTCTCAAAATTGTCAGCTTTTTTTTATAGCAGAAAAAATAAAAACCGCACAGGCAATTAAATACCACCAAAAGAAAGCTCAATTTGTGGGAACAAAAGGACGTAAATTTAATTTGGGTGCAGTGTTGCATGACCGCGCAATTGTCAGTTAAAGTAACGCAGCGTCGTAACACAAACCTCTTCTGTAACCGCTTCTTGACCGCCCTATAGCAGAAATACTGCTACAGGGCGGCATGGGTGCGCAAAATCACATATATATATATACGTGATTCACTCCCCTCCCAGATAGCGTCAGATTGCCCGTCAGTACACCAGTCATCACATTTAACCCCTTGATTGCCAGGAGCACGCTCATGTACAATAAACCTCCATTGCTAGTATAGTGTCTGAACGGGTCAATATCTTTGATCAGGTCAGCACTATACCAGCGTTCACATTAGTATAGCGTCCCCAAAAACGCAGCGTTAGCGAGATCAGCCCCGGCACCTGCCAGCACCTTCGTTTAGACCCTACGCTTACCCCCCCTTCTCCCCCAGCAAGTGCAGTGTCAGTAACTCGCTGTCACTTGATACATTGCACACAAAACCGCAGTGTTCGCAGAATCAGGCCTGATCTCTGTTAGCACTTGCCGGTAAATTTTGATGACTCTCATATGCAGCAGAGTGCCAGTACTAGTGCCGCGCTACCTTTTGGTGAACTGGCGAGTACCAGCGGTCTAGTACATCTTGGACTTTCACATATCTCCTTGATTTTTGGAGCTGTTTTTCACGGAATATCTGTATGCGTTGATTGTGGATCAAAGCAATTTATATGCACAATTTATCGCCGCCAACCTAAATTCAAACCTTGCCAGACCAGTCGCATGGAAACTCATTACGGTTTTTCGAATTTACTTTTTTTTGGGGCCTAACCCTCAACATGGGCATTACTAAAAGAAATGAATTGCGGTTGTATTGGTCCGCAGACCCGATTCATCATATGCCCGTGTTCTCTGCTGCCGTGGCCAGGCATAGATATGAGAGTATAATGTGTTTTATACATTTCAGCGACAATACACTCTGTCATCCTCGGGGTAACCCTGAATTTGACCGGCTCCACAAAATTCGGCCCCTCGCAAATCACCTTAACCTAAAATTTGCAGATGTCTATACTCCCCAGCAAAACATCTGCGTTGAGGAGTTCCTCATTAATTTTTCTGGCCGCCTTGCATTCAAACAATTTCTCCCCAGCAAGCGTGCCAGATATGGGGTCAGGATGTAGAAGACCTGTGAGAGGATAACAGGCTATACTTATAAGTTTCGGATTTATGAGGGAAAAGATAGTCACGTAAAGCCCCCCGGATGCCCAGACTACATGGGGAGTAGTGACAAGATAGTTTGGGACTTGGTGTCATCATTTCTCCATATGGGTTCCACTTATACCTGGATAATTTTTATTCAAGCGTGCCACTATTTAGACATTTATTCAATCTTGGAACTGGCACTTGTGGCAAAGTGTGACCTAATGTGTGCCCACCATTAGAAGTGGGTGGATGCAGGGCGGTATATTCTAATGGTGGGCATACCACACACTTTTTCTGGCAGAGATTTATTCTCTTTTTTTCATTCATTCCACAGGCTGCATACAAAAAAAAAAGAACATAGTATATATACCCAACAAGGACCAGCGACATACCGGTACATCACTGGATTTGAATGGTTATACCAGGATGATGCCTACAGCTGCAGGCATCATCCTGGTATCGTTTTTTTCAGCCGGCGATCGGCTTTCATGTAAAAGCAATCCTAGTGGCTAATTAGCTGTAGGATTGCTTTTACAAGCAGCGGGAGATGATGACCCCCTCCCCCGCTGCCTTCCACGCCTTCTTGGGCAGTCTCGTGCCATCGGGGTAACCTGAGCATGCAGCCGGTGTTTCTGCCAGCTGACCATAGAGCTGATTGGAGACCAGAATGGTGCCAATCATCTCTATAGCCTAAGAATTCGGAAGCTACAAGAATTTCATTACTTCAGTTTTGTAGGATATAAACAGCGCCATTTGTAAATTGGGAAAGCATCTGATCACACCGATTTTGGTTTGATTAGATAATGTAAGGGCAGAGGAGATATCTAGAGTCTGATAGACCCCAGATTTCTAAAAAAAGAATATATGACAATGCCCATTGAAAATATAAGGGATATTTGCATTCCCTGTTATAGTATTAAAAGTGATAAAAAAAAAGGTACAAATGTAAAAATAATAAAAAAGAATCAAAATAACTAAAAAAAAAACAAAAAAAAAAATCGCCCCTCCCATGCGCGCACACCTGTGTGCACAAGCCTTGACCCTGTGCCGGTATGTAAACAGCGGTTGCACCATGCATGTGAGGTATTGCCATGAACGACAGATCAAGGGCGGTAATTCTAACACTAGACCTCCTCTGTAAATCTAAAATGGTATCTTTTAAAGGCTTTTAAAGCGTTGGCTATGTATATTAAAAATGTTTGCAGTTTGTCGCCATTGCAAGGAGCATGCACAGTTTTAAAGCATGCCATATTTGGTATCTATTTACTCGGCATACCATTATCTTTTATATTTTATGAAATATATTGTGTTTTTGTGCATTAAAAGTAAAAAAAGTGTTTTGGTTTTTTTTAAATTTGCTTTTGAAAAATCACTGCACGAGTACTATGTGCCATAAAAAATTGTAGTACCCACTATTTTATTCACTAGGGTGTCTGCTTTAAAAAAAATATAAAATGTTTGGGGGTTTGAATTCATTTCCTAGCAAAAAATACTAATTTTTTCATGTGAACAAAAAGTGTCAGTAAAGGCTTGGTCTTCAAGAAGAGTGGTTAGAAGAGTGAGTGATGTGTGGCATAAACTTCTAATGCTGGGCTTAAAACACCCCCACCCCCCAAAACGAGCCCTTTTTGGAAAGTAGACACCCCAAACTATTTGCTGAGAGGCATGTTGAATCAATAGAAGAATTAATTTTTTTACCACAAGTTTTTGGAAAATGACAAAAAAAATATTTTTTTTATTACACAAAATTGTCACTTAAATGATTTACTGCTCACACATGCCATGGATATATGTGGAATTACTCCCCAAAATACATTCTGCTACTTCTCCAGAGTATGGGGGTACCACATGTGAGAGACGTTTTGGCAGTCTAGCCAAGCACAGGACCCCAAAATACAATAAGCACCTTCAGGGTACTACCTATCACAGTTTCGGAGGCCCTGAAATGCCAGGATAGCACCTAACCCCCCCAAATCACCCCTTTTTGGAAAGTAGACACCCCAAGGAATTTGATAAAAAGCACAGTAAGTATTTTGCAGATCTGATTTGTTGTCACAAGTTTTTGGAAAATGAAGAAAAAAAACAAAAACATATTTTTTCTATTCTTTTTTTATATTTCAAAACCTTGTGAGAAAAAATGAGATCTGCAAAATACTCACCATGCCTCTTTTTAAATTCCTTGGGGTGTCTACTTTCCAGAAAGGGGTCATTTGGGGGGTTTGGTGCTATCCTGGCATGTCAGGGCCTTCGAAACTGTGATAGGTATTGAGGAAGTGAAATGAGGAAGTTACGCACCTTCAGGCTTTCAAAGTGGTCATTGGATTTCAGGCTCCTGTATATGGCTAGGCTCCCAAAAAGTCTCACACATGTGGTACCTCCATACCTGGTAGAAGTAGCAGAATGTATTTTGGGGTGTAATCCCACATATACCCATGGCTTGTGCGAGAAATAAATCATTTAGATGACAACTTCGTGTAAAACAAAAAAATGTTTTATAATTTTCCAGAAACTTGCGGGAAAAAAATAAATCTTCTATGGACTCAATATGCCTCTCAGCAGATAGCTTAGGGTGTCTACTTTCCGAAAAAGGGGTCATTTGAGGGTGTTTGTACTATCCTGGCATTTTAGCACCTCAAGAAATGCGATGAGCAGTCAGAAAGCAAAAGCTGTGTAAATTCCATTATCTATACCACAGTTTGTAGATGCTATAAATTTCACACAAAGCAATCAATATACACTTATTGGGAATTTCTTAACCAAAAACATGTAGCAGAATACATTTTGGCCTAAATTTATGATGAAATTTTATATTTTTTGGATATTTTCTATGACCGAAATTAGAAAATATTGTTTTGTTTTTTTTAAAAATTTTTACTTCAAAATTTTTCTGGTTATAGCGCCAAAAATAAAAAGTGCACAGGTGATCAAATACCACCAAAAGAAAGCTCTATTTGTGTGAAAAAAAGGACATAAATTTCATTTATGTACCGTATTGCATGACCGCGCAATTGTCCTTTAAACTAGTGCAGTGCTGTATAGCAAAAAAATGGCGTAAATTGCAGTATTTATACCATAGTTTGTAGACGCTATAACTTCCACACAAAGCAATCAATATACACTCATTGGGATTTTTTTTACCAAAAACATGGAGCAGAATACATTTTGGCCTAAATTTATAACTAACTTTGAGTTTACTATATATTTTTTATAGCCGAAAGTAAAAAATATTGTTTTTATTCAAAATTTTTGGTCTTTTTTTGTTTATAGAGCGAAAAATAAAAATCGCACAGGTGATCAAATATTGCCGAAAGCTCAATTTGTGTGAAAAAAAGGACATAAATTTCGTTTAGGTGCAGCATTGCATGACCGCGCAATTATCAGTTGAATTAGTGCAGCGCCGAGTAGCAAAAAGAGGCCTGGTCATTAAGGGGGGTAAATCCTCTAGAGGGTAAGTGGTTAAAATCACAGGTGGGACTAACGTGGACTCTCTACAAATGTTATTACCACTGAGATGAATTCCTGAATATCACAGTGTCTACATCTCAATATATAAGTGGTTCTCCTTCCAATTGCATTGTAGGAGAGACTGGCTTGGCACTGTATGGCCAGAGGCTGCTATCTTCCACTAATGTTCCACACAAGAGCCTCCTGGTGCTCAACCTTCGACAGTAATCTCATGTAGCATGTCCCCAGTCCCTGACCCCCTCCCATAGTGCACCTTCAGTATCCAAGCTCCTCTGTTGCATGTCTGCAGTCTCTGTCTCTTCTAACATGCCTGAAGTCTCTGACAGTCCCCATTCTCTGACCCTCTCCCATAGTGCACCTTCAGTATCCAAGCTCCCCTGTTTCATGTCTGCAGTCTCTGATCGTCTCCTCTAACATGCCTGAAGTCTCTGACAGTCCCCGGTCTCTGACTCCCTCCCATAGTGCACCTTCAGTATCCAAGCTCCCCTGTTGCATGTCTGTGGTCTCTGATCATCTCCTCTAACATGCCTGAAGTCTCTGACAGTCCCCGGTCTCTGACTCCCTCCCATAGTGCACCTTCAGTATCCAAGCTCCCCTGTTGCATGTCTGTGTCTCTGATCGTCTCTTCTAACATGCCTGAAGTCTCTGACAGTCCCCGGTCTCTGACCCCTCCCACAGTGCACCTTCATTATCCAAGCTCTCCTATTGCATGTCTGCAGTCTCTGATCATCTCTTCTAACATGCCTGAAGTCTCTGACAGTCCCCGGTCTCTGACCCCCTCCCACAGTGCACCTTCATTATCCAAGCTCTCCTGTTGCATGTCTGCAGTCTCTGATTGTCTCCTCTAACATGCCTGAAGTCTCTGACAGTCCCCAGTTTCTGACCCCCTCCCATAGTGCACCTTCAGTATCCAAGCTCCCCTGTTGCATGTCTGAAGTCTCTGATCGTCTCCTCTAACATGCCTGAAGTCTCTGACAGTCCCCAGTCTCTGACCCCCTCCCATAGTGCACCTTCAGTATCCAAGCTCCTCTGTTACCTGTCTGCAGTCTCTGATCGTCTCTTCTAACATGCCCAAAGTCTCTGACAGTCCCCAGTCTCTGACCCCCTCCCATAGTGCACCTTCAGTATCCAAGCTCTCCTGTTGCATGTCTGCAGTCTCTGATCATCTCCTCTAACATGCCTGAAGTCTCTGACAGTCTTTTATTTTATACTGAACAGGGTTTTTTTTGTCAGAGAATAGGTGTAGGTACTCCCCTTTTCCTTGCCACCCATTGTCTTTGCCCCCTACCCATCTACGAGTACCATCCCTTGGTTCCACCCAGGGGCGGACTGACAATTCATGGGGCCCCCGGGCAATAGGGGATCATGGGGCCCCTGTGTCCTCACCCACACCCAAAAAAGCCTATGAAAAAGACAATGAAAGGTACCAGGGGCATCTCATGGGGCCCCCTACTGACCCCGGGCCCTCGGGCAGTGCCCGAGTGCTCAAATGGTCAGTCCGCCCCTGGTTCCACCCCCTACCCACCACCAAGTACTGCCCCTTTTAGAGTATACAGAACCAAGTATCATTATGTGGCGCAAAATAATTTGTATGAAATTTACTAATGATCGCAATAGAAGCAGCTGATGGTTCAGCAGCAACAACAGATCACCCAGCAATAGACACCCAAAACAAAATCCTACCCAGCAACAATAGATCCACCCCAGGAACATTAGATCTCCCAACAGTCAGCATCAATGCACACTCCGGCACTCCTTGCCGTTACATACATTCAGTGCTGGAGGCGCCAGAACTGCGTTCCCACTGAAAAACGGCCTGATACCGAATAATATTTGCGACCCATTGGAGCTGTCAGGGGCCACAGTGGAGGCTCCTTACACCTTCTAGGGTGACAAACACACTGCTCTAATGTCTTCAGCCTATACACAGCCCACAACAGAAGGCTGACCCTTGAACATAATTGATCCATGGCTGTCGTGTTTATTTCAAGTCTTCCAAGTTCATCACTCCCTGTAATGCAACCAGGGATATTAATTTGTCATGGCATGATAACAGAAAACTAATTCTACTAACATTCACACAAGAGCAGGGGCGGACTGACAACTCATGGGGCCCCCGGGCAATAGAGGATTATGGGGCCCCTGTGTCCTTGCCCAAACTCAAAAAAGCCTATGAAAAAAGGTACCAGGGGCATCTTATGGGGCCCCCTACTGACCCCAGGCCCTCGAGCAGTGCCCTAGTTTCCAAATGGTCAGTCCGTCCCTGCACAAGAATAATATTTTATTGCCCAATTTAATAGGAGCAAGCCTGTGTATTATCCTAGAAAGCAATATACTAAGACGCTGTGGATGGACACCGGCACATATTGGCAATCCGGCAACTGGCAGGTGAGTTTTTGTGTATGAGTATTTGTAGCATGGTGTAAGCTCATATTTATTGCTTTTACGACTGGCAATCAGGCCCAGACATGCAGTAAGGAAATCAAGACTATGGCCTGTGGAGTGAAAGATTAAAGCAAGAAAATCCTTTTCCCTACGCCCCCATTCCTCCAATCAACATGCAGTTAAATTGTTTTAATCAAATCATGTTTTCAAGAAATACCTCTTTTCAGAGCCGACTGGCTCCTGTAAACATCTACTTTCAAGAGCATTATACAAGAGAACCTGTCATCCCTTTAGACAAGGTTCACACCTTTTGCATTTGATCTGTTTTTGCAGTGCTTTTTGCGGTCTATTTTGCGTTTTTGTACATGCGTTTGTGCCGCATTTTGGATGCATTTTGCATTTTTTTTCTTGTTGCTAGGCAGATTAAAACACATCACAAATGCACTACAAACTTTTCTGCAGCGTTTCCATTGAAGTCTATAAACTTTTTGTGTTTAAAACAGTCCCTGACCCTTTCCAAAAAACGCACTGGGTAAAAACGTGGAGATGTGAACATGTCCCATAGGAAATCATGTTAAATGGACTGTAGTGCATTTCTGAAAAACGCTGCGGAAAGTGTTTTCAGGGATCGTCGAAGGATGTCTAGATTAGGGGATAGTCAAACAGATTGGGGTAGGGAGTTCCAAAGGATGGGAGAAGCTCGGGAGAAGTCCTGGAGGTAAGCATGGGAGGAGGTGACACGGGAACTAGAGAGCAGGAGGTCTTGGGAAGACCAAAGAGAGCGGTTTGGTTGATATTTGAGACCAGGTTAGTGATGTAGCTGGGGGCAGAGTTGTGGGTGGCTTTGTAAGTTGTTAGTATTTTTAATTTTATTTGTTGGGTGAGTGGAGGCCAGTGGAGGGATTGGCAGAGAGGAGTGAAGGACACTGAGTGGAAGCCAGTGGAGGGATTAGCAGAGGGGGTGGAGGACACTGAGTTGAAGCCAGTGGAAGGATTGGCAGAGAGGGGTGGAGGACACTGAGTGGAGGCCAGTGGAGGGATTGGCAGAGAGGGGTGGAGGACACTGAGTGGAAGCCAGTGGAGGGATTGGCAGAGAGGGGTGAAGGACACTGAGTGGAAGCCAGTGGAGGGATTAGCAGAGGGGGTGGAGGACACTGAGTTGAAGCCAGTGGAAGGATTGGCAGAGAGGGGTGGAGGACACTGAGTGGAGGCCAGTGGAGGGATTGGCAGAGAGGGGTGGAGGACACTGAGTGGAAGCCAGTGGAGGGATTGGCAGAGAGGGGTGAAGGACACTGAGTGGAAGCCAGTGGAGGAATTAGCAGAGAGGGGTGGAGGACACTGAACGGTTGGTAAGGTGGATGACCCTGGCAGCAGCATTCATGATGGACTGGAGGGGGCATAGCCTATGTAAAGGTAAGCCAAAGAGGAGGGAGTTGCAGTAGTCGAGGAGAGGGATAACCGGGGAGTGAATTAGGAGCTTTATGGTGTCAATGCTTAAAAAGGGGCGTATTCTAGAGATGTTGTGGAGGTTAAGGTGGCATGATTTGGACAGGGATTGGAAGTGGGCCTGAAAGGATAGTTTAGAGTCTAGGGCTACCCTTAGTACGCAGGGACTAATTGATAGTTGTGCCATTGATCATGACAGAGAAATGAGGGGAAGAGGCATGTGGGGGAGGAAATATTATGAGCTCAGTTGTGGATAGATTGAGTTTGAGGAAGTGGTGTAACAGCCACTCTGATATATCTGTTAGTAAATCAGTGATTCGTGAGGAAACTGATGAAGTGAGCTGAGGGGTAGAGTGACTGATTTGGGTATCATCGGCATATAAATGGTATTGGAAACCATGGGAAGCTATTAGCTAATCACAGGGAAGAGGTGTAGATCGAGACTAGGAGAGGTCCAAGGACAGAACCTTAGAGGATCCTGACGATAAGAGGAATAGGAGAGGAGGAGGAAGAGTTGTAAGGTATGTCAGAGACAAGGATAACTGCAAATCGGTGGTCTCCAACAGAGAAGAAGGATTTATTGGACTTCTAGCTCCTATTGAACATCAGCAATAAAGAAGGGTCACTGACATGGCTCTATTGAAGTTTTCCTAAAAAAGTCTTGATAGAAAAACAGCATTTAAAACATTTCCAGAAACCCTGGACTGAAACTATTAGGCTTCTCTACTACTGTTTGATTGGAGTCTCACCTTGGACCTAATGGAAGAATTTGCTATATCACATAAAGAGATGTTCTACATAGAAGTTCAAGTGAAGAGAAATGGAAATGTGGAATATGTAAAGATAGCTCACCATGGTGAATCTCCTACTATATGCAATAAACTTCTCTTGCTGTTCCGGTAACATTGTGTGACAATGAGATATAACAAGGCTTTGTGAGAACTTTGAAAGAGCTTTTATGTCTGTACAATATACCTGGCAGCAGGTGTATCTGTTGTAAGCTTCATATTGAAGATCAGGATCCTTCAGGAATATTGTAAGGGATTTCCGGTGAGACGAATTGTGAAAAGAAATGTGCATGCGCATTGAAACGTCCAGAGAAGAGTGACCGGTTGTGCGCATGCGTGTGGAAATGCGTGATCGAGCACACACACGGCGAAGATTGGCACCAGACGGACTATTTAAAGGGTGTCCCTGCCCATGTTGAGTGCTGACTGGTCTTCAGCTCCCCCGTGTCCTGCTTGTTGCTGTGTGATTCCCTTGTTCCTGACCTGACTCTGATTACTCTCCTGATTGATACTGGTTCCTGACTTCGGCTCTACTCCTGACTTCGGCTTTGCTTCTGATTTTGTACCTTGCTTTCCGCCTGTTGATGACCCTGGCTATTCCTATGACACTGCTCCTGTCTCTCACCCTCGCTTCCTGCCTTGCTCTGGTCCACACCTGGCAATCTACAACACCAGCTCTGCATGTTACCACTGTGCCTGAATCAGAGGATCATCAGTCTTCCAAGGTCATCATCTGCAAGAGCTGCAAACAACATCTACTGGCGCTCATGTCCCCCTGGTCCCTAGACACCCTCTGTTCCAACTCCAGTGGGGTCAGGGCTACTGACACAAGTGAGGCCGACCTCAGCATTTCAGTCTCCCATCAGGTACGTGAGAGTACCAGTCAGCCAATGATGGAGTCTGAAAGGAAGGCCTCTGCAATGGGGGACATCTGTCAATCAGTCTCTGCCTTATCTTACTTGGTGCAAAGTTTGCAAAGAAACCTTGAGCACCTGGAGAGTCAACTACCACCCGAGTCTAATGCCTCCACAGCCACGGGTCCCTCTGCAGTCTCAGATATAAGTACTCAGCCAGAGCTCAGTATGATTCTTGGAACTTCTCCCCTACTGAAACCCCGGGTGCCTACACCTGAGTTTTTCACGGGAGACCGTAGGAAGTTCCGAACCTTTCACAACTCCTGCGAGCTATATTTTTCCCTGCTTCCAAGAACCTTTGCATCACAAAGCACCAAAGTGGGATTCATTATCTCACTCCTTAAGAATGAACCCTAATCCTGGGCACACCACCTTCGTGAGCAACATGACCCTGCTCTAACTTCAATGGACTCGTTTTTCTCAGCAATGTCACAACTCTACGCTGATCCCTTCCTTTATCAGACTGCAGAATCTATGCTTAGCAAGCTACAGCAGGGCCAAAGGCCTATAGAGGAATATGTTACCAAGTTCCATATATGGAGTTCTGACACTCAATGGAATGAGTCTGCTCTCCACTACCAGTTCCGCCTTGGCCTTTCTAACACCCTGAAAGATGGGCTTGCCCGAGTGGGGGTACCAACCAGGCTAGAGGACCTGATAGACCTTGCTATCCACATCGACCATCGGATCCGGGAGAGACAGGGAGCTCTTGATATGTTCAGAGGTGAAGACCCCTGTTTCCTCTACTACTGTTGTCCCATCAGACATACTTCTCAATAATAGAAGGCATCATAATTCTCCTAGAAGGAGTTTCTGGAGACCTCCGTTGTCCTCTGCTGAACGTCTTCGACGACAAGACTCCAATCTCTGTCTCTACTGTGGTGACGCAGGTCACTATGTACTGACGTGTCCAGTAAAACCTCATATGTCTTCTCCTAGCTGGTTCCATATGATGCACCCCCAAGGAGCAAGCCGAACGCACCTCTCCTTCCACCTTCACTTACAGCTGGCTGAAAGAACGATTACTGTTCCGGCCATTATAGACTCTGGTGCCTGTAGGTGTTTCGTGGATTCAAACTTTGCTAACCAAAACAAGATTCCCCTCCGTACTAAGACACAAAGACTTTCGGTCCATCTGGCTGATGGCTCTGGTATCAGTTCTGGTCCTGTGACACAAGAGACCATGCCAATTTTATGCCACTCCTCCTCGGGACATCAGGAATTTCTATGTCTGGATGTCATAACGTCTCCAATATTTCCAGTCATTCTCGGCATGCCCTGGCTTAAAGCACACAACCCATCCATCAATTGGTTGTCTGGGGAGATACTTTTCCCTTCCGAATACTGTCTGAACCACTGCATTCCTAAGGAACCAGGCACAGCAACTCCTCTGCTTAGTATCCATCCTGACTCTGAGACAATGAAACTCGTTCCTGTTGCTTACCATGATTACCTGGATGTATTTAACAAGAAGAGTGCCAATGCTCTTCCTCCACACCGCTCTTATGATTGTCCTATTGAGCTTCTACCCGGTGCCAAAATTCCTTTTGGGCGAATTTATCCCCTATCCGAATTAGAATTAGAGGTCTTCCGGAGTTATATTGATGAGAGCTTGGAAAAAGGGTTTATTCGGCCCTCTACTTCACCAGTGGGAGCTGGCATCTTCTTTGTCGAGAAGAAGGATCATACCCTCCAACCTTGTGTTGACTATTGTGATCTGAATAAAATAACTGTCAAGAATCGCTACCCTCTTCCTCTAATTCCTGAATTATTCCAAAGGCTACGAGGGGCATGTGTCTTTTCAAAACTGGATCTGAGGGGCGCTTACAATTTAGTTAGAATTCGCGAAGGGAATGAATGGAAGACGACCTTTCGAACACGCTTTGGGAATTTTGAATACCTGGTGATGCCATTCGGTCTCTGTAATGCCCCAGCAACATTCCAACACTTTGTGAAAGATATATTTCGGGACTATCTTGATCTATTTATTATCATTTACTTGGATGACATCTTAGTCTTTTCCAGCTCAATTGAATGACTCCGGGATCATGTAAAGAAGATTCTGGAGCGATTACGCCAACATCACCTCTATACTAAATCTGAAAAATGTGAGTTCGAGAGACAGACTACTCAGTTCCTCGGACTTGTGATCACTCCCGATGACATTGCTATGGATCCCCAAAAGGTGACCTCCGTATTAGAATGGCCCATTCCAAAGGACAGGAAAGCAGTGCAACGTTCTGTGGGATTCGCTAACTTTTACAGAAAATTCATTAAGAACTTTTCAGGGATCATTGCACCAGTAACACAGCTAACCAGGCAACATGTTACTTTTAGGTGGACTCCTGAGGCTCAAGTAGCCTTTGAACAATTAAAGACTTTGTTCACCTCTGCACCTATACTGGAGCACCCAGATCCTGCTTTAGCCTTTGTCCTAGAAGTAGACGCTTCTGAAAATGCTGTGGGAGCCATATTGTCACAACAACAGGGAATCAAATCCCTTCTGCACCCCGTTGCCTTCTTCTCTAGGAAGCTAAATGCCTCTGAAAGGAATTGTGACGTAGGAGACGGAGAGCTGATGGCCATCAAGGCAGCACTTGAGGAATGGCGCTACTTACTGGAGGGAGCTTCCCATCCTATCCTCATTTTCACGGATCACAAGAATCTAGAATACTTGAGAATGACAAAATGTCTAAGGCCACGACAGGCAAGATGGGCACTGTTCTTCTTCCGCTTTGTCTTTCATTTAACATACCGTCCAGGATCAAAGAACGGTAAGCCCGATGCACTCTCACGTATGTTTCACAATCCAGTTATACCATCTGAACCTGACACGATTCTGCCAGCTAAGAATTTCCTACTTCTGCAAACAGACCTTGTAGCACAACTCAGGACTCTCATCCTCTCAAAACAACTCAGGACTCTCATCCTCAAAAGATGTCATGATCACCCTTTAGCAGGTCACTACGGGATCCACAAGACCTCAGATTTGGTCTCCCGTTCCTTCTGGTGGCCAAACTCAATGAAAGATTGCCAGAACTATGTTAGATCTTGCTCAGTATGTCTTTGAAACAAGTCTGATAAAGCCAAGACCTGGGGCCTGTTGGAATCTTTGCCCATACCTGAAAAAACTATGGAGTATGATTTCTATGGATTTTATTGTAGAGCTCCCCCCGTCTGAGGTATTCACCAGTATTTTTGTAGTGATTGACCGCCTATCAAAAATGGCTCACTTCATTCCCTTGAAAGGGACTCCTTCTGCTGCTGAAACTGCTTCTGCTTTCATCAGAGAGATAGTAAGATTGCATGGCGTTCCTAACAATATCGTCTCCGATTGGGGACTACAGTTTACGTCTGGAAAGCTCTGTGTGAGGCATTAGAGATCGAACTACGCTTCTCTTCCGCATACCATCCACATACAAATGGACCAACATAGATGACAAACCAGACTCTGGAACAATATCTTCGATGTTTCTCATCGTATTCACAGAACGACTGGGTGTCTCTCCTTCCATTAGCAGAATTTGCATACAACAACTCCATTCACTCTGCTACCAAACAGTTTTCTTTTTACTCCAACTATGGATATCACCCCTCCTTCCTTCCTGAAATTCCAGTGGAACCAGCTGTCCCGGCAGTACAAGAAAGGATGGATTTCCTCAGTAGGAATGATCAAATACTGCAAAAGACTATTTTAGAAGCTCAAGCAAGTAACAAAAAGTTCTTTGACAGAAGGAGAAGGGGCAACCTAAATCTGAAACCAGGAGATAAAGTCTGGTTATCTACGACAAACCTAAAATTGAACTGTCCTTCAAAGAAGCGTGGTCCAAGGTACCTGGGACCATTTATTATTAAGAGGAAAATTAACCATGTGGCTTTCGAGTTAATACTACCTAAATATATGAAGATTCATCCAGTATTTCATATCTCCCTGTTAAAACCACATATTCCAAGTGGATTTCCCAATCGAGATCTGGAGACACCTGCTCCACTGCTGGTTGAAGGTAATGAAGAATACGAGGTGGAGGCTATCCTGGATTGTAGAAAGAGGGGCGGTCAGACCCAGTTTCTCTTTAAGTGGAAAGGCTATGGTCCAGAGGATAATTCCTGGGAACCATCCGCGAATGTCCATGCTCCACGGTTAGTTCAAGCCTACCTCCAGCTTCACCCTGAAAAACAAGCCCTAGTGGGCATCCGGAGGCTGCCCCTAAGGGGGGGGGGCAATGTAAGGGATTTCTGGTGAGACGAATTGTGAAAAGAAATGCGTATGCTCATAGAAACGTTTGGAGAAGAGTGACCGATTGTGCGCATGCGCGTGGAAATGCGCAATCGCGCACGTGCACACGCATGGCGAAGATTGGCGCCAGACAGACTATTTAAAGGGTGTCCTTGCCCATGTTGAGTGCTGACTGGTCTTCAGCTCCCCCGTGTCCTGCTTGTTCCTGTGTGATTCTCTTGTTGCTGACCCGGCTTGTTCCTGACCTGACTGATTACTGTCCTGATTGATACTGGTTCCTGACTTTGGCTCTGCTCCTGACTTCGGCTTTGCTTCTGATTCTGTACCTTGCTGTCCGCCTGTTGATGACCCTGGCTATTCCTATGACACTGCTCCTGTCTCTCACCCTCGCTTCCTGCCTTGCTCTGGTGCACACCTGGCGATCTATAAAACCAGCTCTGCATGTTACCACTGTGCCTGAATCAGAGGATCATCAGTCTTCCAAGGTCATCATCTGCAAGAGCTGCAAACAACAACTACTGGCGCTCTTGTTCCCCTGGGTCCTAGACTTCCTCTGTTCCAACTCCAGTGGGGTCAAGGCTACTGACACAAGTGAGGCCGACCTCGTCATTTCAGTCTCCCGTCAGGTACATGACAAATATATTCAGTCCAGTATTTGCTTCCAGGAAGCACACAGCGCATGTTGACCTTTCCTTTGGGGGTCAATACCATCTGGTAAGGGACAGTGTGGTTGGTGTTGGTGAAGGATTTCTCCCTTTGGTGGTTTCCTGGGCACCTATCGGATATCTGTAGGGTCTTGGTTGATGGACTTTTTATTTCTTATATAAAACCTTTGGATTGGACTTTTTGTTACATGGAAAAATCTATTTAAGAATTTACTTTAGCACTGCACCCTCTATGTATATATGTTTATGTATTGTAACCTACAATATTGTTGCTAGCTGCTTGTGTGGGGTATACCTACTGAACTTGAATTGACCCTAACGCGATATAGTGTATATTTTTTAGAGTTGTAAGTGACACTGAAAGTGTTGTGAGATAGGTATGATGCGAACCAACAGAGAGTACAGTCACGGAGACTAAGGAAATAGAGTTTTTTGAGGAGGAGGGGGTGGTCAACTGTATCAAAGGCAGTGGAGAGGTTCAAGAGTAAGAGTACGGAATAGTGACCATTGGTTAGTAAGTCGTTTTTTAGAGTATTAGGAAAACAGTTTCCCTGGAGTGTTGCGGGAGAAATCCAGACTGAGGGGGATCAAGAAGGTTATTCTCAATAAGGTGGCAGCTCAGCCAGTTGTAGACTAGACGTTCAAGGAGTTTGGAGGCAAAAGGGAGTGAGGAGATGGGTCTTAGGTTGTTAAGATCGCTTGGGTCCAGTGAAGCCTTTAGACTAGTGCATGTTTTAGAGAGTTGGGAAAGATACCAGATAAGAGAGAGAGATTGAAGATATGAGTTAAAGATTGTAAGTGTCAGGGATGCGGGTGTGACCAAAAGTGTGTGGACTGACACAGGGAAACGTAGGCTTCAGATATGGTATAAATAAGACAATTTATTAAGACTAACAATACAAATATAAACGCAGTGCACTAAACCCCAAGCTAACAGAAATACATACAACAAGGTGAAACAAACCCAAACCTAAACTGATATAGATACACAGGTACATACACATATAGAGCACAACGTAGTCAGGCAGGCCGGGTCGATAACTATCGGGCAGGTAGGTACAGGAGGAGCAGGTGGAGAGAATGGTCAGGGTCATAAGCCAGGGATCAAACAGGAGAAGTCAGCAGAGGTCAGGATCAGGCAGGGTCGGCAACAAGTCAGGCAGAAACAGGAATGCAGGTTACAAGGTACAGGGGCCCATGGAAAAACACACACCAAGGCACAGACTGCAGGTCTGGCCATCCCTTAAATACACCACCTGCAATCAGCCCCAGGTGATGGCTAATTGCTGAAGTGAACCTCTGGTTGTTGAGAGCACTCGCTGGCCAGCCCTGGTCCTGCAGCCCACAAGGCAGGTGAGTCCCACCACTATTGGCAGGTCCATTCATGACAGCAGGACAGAGCCAGAGGGTGATTTGCAAGGGAACAGGTTCCAGGGGACAAGTGGTTAGGTAGGTATTAGAAAAAAGTTTAGTGACTTCATCTATAGTAGCTGGGTTAAATGAAGGAAATATTGATTGTGTAGGTGGACAAGGAGTGTAAGGTGAGGGAGATATCTGTACATTGGGGATCTCGTCACAAATTGTATCAATCTTATTTTTGAAGTGATTAGCAATTTCCTGGGCAGTGAGAGAGTTACTTGATGGAGGTAATGAAGGACAAAGTTGAGTTAAAAGTAGAAAGGTGTTGAGAGGCTGTTAATGAAAGTGATAAAATAGGTCTTCTTGACAGTGAGAAGGCAGGAATTGTATTTTTGGAGGAAAGATTTATACTGGTTAAAGTGTTGCTGGGACTTAGTCTTACACCACAGATGCTCAAGAGCGCGGCTACGTGTTTTGAGGCTGCTGGTATTGTCTGTTTGATAGGGTTGTAGCGGTCGGGGTCTGATTCTGTGTGTAGTGAGGAGTGCCAATGTGTCCAGGGTGGATGACAGTGAACTGTTGTAGACAGTGGCGGACTGACAAATCATGGGGCCCCAGGCCAATAGGGGACCTCCGTCCTCATCCACACTCAAAAAAGCCTATAAAAAAGGTACCAGGGGCATTTCATGGGGCCCCCTACTGATCCCGGGCCCTTGGGCAGTGCCAGAGTGCTCGAATGGTCAGTCCGCCCCTGGTTGTAGACAGAAGTGGCCAGGTTGGGGCTGGACAGGGTTGATATTTTGTCATAGAGATGATCTGTTGTAGAAAAAAAGAAGAGTAGTGTTAAGATGGCAAAGGTTCCTATGGGTAACTTAGGGAGTGGGACGGCAAGGAGGAGAAAGGCAAGGAGAGAGTGAAGCTAAGAAGGTAGTGATCAGAGAGAGGAAAAGGAATGCTGGAGAGGTTGGAAGGAGTGCATAGGTAAGAGAATACAAGGTCAAGGCAGTTGCCATCAGAGTGGGCAGTAGCATGCATCCATTAGAATCCTTGTCAGATTTTATTGCTGTCTGTGCCCCCATTAGGGAGGTTTACCTTCTGTTTGTCTGTTTACTGTTATCATTGAAAGTGAAAGTAAAGGAAAATCCCAAATTTTGGCTTGTCCCCAGAACAGAAATAGAGGATGAAATTTCTTATGGGGACACTTGTTCTGGTGACACCCCAGGATTCCCTCACTTTGGAGATTTCTCACTTTCTGTTTAGGCTATGGGACAGGAAGTGAAGGTAAACTCCCCAATGGGACAAGAAAGGTAAAAAAGAACCCTGGTGGGGTTATAACACTCCCTTACTCTATCCAAAATGAATACATTAAGTTTTGCCTTTAGTTCTATTTTAGGGTGCAGGCAGGCTGCTTTTCATATGTTAAGGAAGTTGTTTTTTTGCCAGTTTGTCTATTTTATTGTTATTGTTTTTAGGTTTATACACAGAACAGCTAAATTTATTTCAGTGTTTGTGTAAAATATTTACTGTCAGGGAGCCGCTGCTGCCTTGTATTTCCTTAATGCCTGACAGGTTTAACAACTTGTTCCTGAAATTTCTAGTCTGCGTGGTTGATGTTGAAGGTGCAGTGCTTTCTGTACTGTAGTATAGTAATCCATGTTGATCTAATGCTTTTTCATGACTATTTTACCCCTGCATGACCATTCTCACACTAGAGCATGCGTTATAACACGCGCCACTGGGATACATGGTAGTGCACTGTAAATGTGCTCTGCAACATTGTTAATTTACCCCAAAAGACTACATTAGCATGCGCTCAGGGGCGGACTGACAACTCATGGGGCCCCTGGGCAATAGGGGATCATGGGGCCCCTGTGTCCTTGCCCAAACTAAAAAAAGCCTATGAAAAAGATACCAGGGGCATCTCATGGGGCCCCCTACTGACCCCGGGCCCTCGGGCAGTGCCCGAGTTTCCAAATGATCAGTCCGCCCCTGCATGCGCTACAACACCCAAATACATATGCTCTGTGTATTACATTGCACTTAAAACATTGGCTCAGGACCTGGCTCAGGACCTTTTGTTTGTTGTTTATTTGGGGGGGCTTTGACAGCTTATTCATTTTAAATGGGCTGTCAGTGCATAATGCCTGCATTACAACACAATGCATTCCATGTGAATGAGCCCTGTGTGATTGCAGTTTAATAAGCTATTGTATTGTATATATTATTTCCATTCATGTTGTTTTAGTAAGTATCAACTTTGTTACATGACAAAAAAAGGACAGGATGACTAAATGTCACAGTGTTTATACACAAAAGAAAATACAATAATCTAGGGAAACTTTCTGTGCTTAGGGTTTGTTAGGAATACAGCCACAACAGGTGCTCTCCCAATGCACAAGCCTCCTCCTCCACAAAAATCCATACAGTTGTGTCCAAAATTATTCAACCCCCACTGAAATTGAGTGTTTTGGCCAGTTTGACATTGCTTTTGATCATTCAGTCATCTTGCTTACATTTACATTAAAGAGGCACTTGTAGGTCAGACAAATATAACATAACAGTTATAATGAAATAACCACAAATGTCTTTTCTGTGCTCACAGCATTATCAGTTTTATTCAACCCCCAAGTGACATTCAATCTTAGTACTTAGTACAGCATCCTTTTACAGTTATAACAGCTTTTAAACGTGAAGCATAGCTTGACACAAGTGTCTTGCAGCGATCTACGGGTATCTTCGCCCATTCTTCATGGGCAAAGGCCTCCAGTTCAGTCACATTCTTAGGCTTGCGCACTGCAACTGCTTTCTTTAAGTCCCACCAGAGGTTCTCAATCGGATTTAAGTCTGGTGACTGCGATGGCCACTCCAAAATGTTCCAGCCTTTCCTCTGCAACCATGCTCTAGTGGACTTGGAGGTATGCTTGGGATCATTGTCCTGTTGAAAGGTCCAACGTCTCCCAAGCCTCAGGTGTGTGACGGACTGCATCACGTTTCCATCCAATATCTCCTGGTACTGAAGAGAATTCATGGTACCTTGCACACGCTGAAGCTTCCCTGTACCTGCAGAAGCAAAACAGCCCCAAAGCATGATTGACCCTCCACCATGCTTCACAGTAGGCAAGGTGTTCTTTTCATCATAGGCCTTGTTCTTCCTCCTCCAAACATAGCGTTGATCCATGGGCCCAAACAGTTCTAATTTTGTTTCATCAGTCCACAGAACACTATCCCACAACTTTTGTGGTTTGTCCACATGGCTTTTGGCATACTGCAGTCGACTCTTCTTATTCTTTGGAGACAGCAAGGGGGTACGCCTGGGAGTTCTGGCACGGAGGCCTTCATTACGCAGTGTGCGTCTTATTGTCTGGGCTGAAACTTCTGTACCCACATCTGACAAATCTTTTCTCAGTTCCTCAGCAGTCACACGGGGACTTCTCTCCACTCTACGCTTCAGGTAGCGCACAGCAGTCGAAGTCAGCATCTTCTTTCTGCCACGACCAGGTAGCGTTTCAACAGTGCCCTTTGCCTTGAATTTGCGAATGATGCTTCCTAAGGTGTCTCTTGGTATGTTTAACATCTTTGCAATCTTCTTATAGCCATTGCCCTTCCTGTGAAGAGAAATCACCTCTTCTCTTGTCTTCCTGGACCATTCTCTTGCCTTCACCATGTTTGTAACCACACCAGTAAATGTCTAGAAGGAGCTGAGTATCACAGTCATTTTAAAGCTGCCTAATTGGTGCTTATTATGCTTGATTGCTGCTCGGTGACATCCACAGGTGTTTTCAATACCTGATGGAAAGCACCTGTATGAACCTCTGTTCTTCAGAGTGGTAGTCTTTAAGGGGTTGAATAATTGTGGCAATGAAGAAACCACATAAGAACCATTTACTACTGTATTACATAAACAATTGATGTCATTTTAGTTGCATTTGGGTAGTTACAACGTCCTTGTAGGATTTGATTCTGAATACAATTCCAAATGTACACTATAGTCCCTAAACCCCTTTACAGCATTGGGGGTTGAATAATTTTGGACACAACTGTAGGTGGAGCTCTATAATTCCCAGTAGAAGGTGGTTATCTAGAAAGTCAAGGGCATTATCCCACTGCATGTGGTACAGCTAGCGTTTGAAAATGCTCAAATCAGAGCCAGGGGCGGAATTGACAACTCATGGGGCCCCCGGGCAATAGGGGATCATGGGGCCTATGTGTCCTTGCCCAAACTCAAAAAAGCCTATGAAAAAGGTACCAGGGGCATCTCATGGGGCCCCCTACTGACCCCGGGCCCTCGAGCAGTGCCCGAGTTTCCAAATGGTCAGTCCGCCCATGATCAGAACTTTTTTCATAGGCCTCAATGTCAGCATAGCTGAAACAATAGTTAGTGTTCACAACATCAAATAATGCAAAAGAATAATGCCTTTTTGTGTTTGAAGAACTTCCTGACAATAGCTGGAGGCAAGATAATACAGGTATGTTACCCAATGCAATGCCAATGCAATTTGGAAAAAGGTGAACTACCACGAGAGGCCAGCAGTTCTTCACCATTTATCTTTATAGTTTTCATGATGACTTCCCAGAAAGTGTGTCTATGACAGGCTGGGTTCACAGGAAGCGAATAACCCTGGCTGTCATTCAACCCAGAAGAACACCAATAGAGGAGGCTGTGGCGGGTAGCGCTTCAATGTAGAGAGGGTAAAGTGGCTAAATGGTTAGCACTTCCGCCTGGCAGTACTAGGGTTGTTGGTTCAAATCCCAGCCACAGCACCACCTACCTGGAGTTTGAATGTTCTCCCTGTAGCCTGCGTGGGTTTCCTTTGGGTACTCAGGTTTCCTCCCACACTCCAAAGACATTCAAGTAGGTTGCCTGGAGTTTGAATGTTCTCCCTTTAGCCTGTATGGGTTTTCTCTGGGTGCTCGGGTTAGGGTTGTGAGTTAGGGACCTTGGACTGTACCCATGGTTGAAGGAAAGAAAAATGCATAATGTATGGCCGGCCTAATGCCTCTTTCTCAGAGGAGTAAAAAACAACACTTTTTTATGGATTTAAACAGAGGTGCATTGTTCTCTATGGAACAAGGCACACAGCTGAGTAAATATCTGTGATAGTCAGGGGAAAGATCAGCTGTAGGAAGACCACAGTTAATACTGGGGATAAATCCTTTGCTCTTAGCTTGCCTTTTTTGGGCAAAGCCTCTTCTAAGTGACCCTGTCCTGCCAACCTTCATATCTTCACAGGACCAAAGAGTGAGGTATGAGTGGGCAGGAAGAACTAGTAAGTGATGTGGAGGACCAAAGAGATCGACACTCCAGGAAGTGTTGGGTTCCCAGCAGATTTCACCAGAGGATTTCTCTTGAATGGAGCGGCATTCTGGTGGTGTGGGAAGCAGGAGATGCAAGTATTGAGTCCCATTTATTTTTTGGTCACTGTAAGCTCCATCATGGAAGTATCGTAAATAAGTTACAGTCAATAAAAATTGTTTTCTTTCTGCAAATTACAAGCTTTGTCCTACTATTAGTTGCACCCACATTTCTAACACAGGAACCTTTTAGCATACAAAAAATATGCTTTGTAAGCTACTCATAACTTTTATGGTCGTATTGTCGTGAATCTGGTAGAAGTCGATCATCTACGTATAGGTCTGAGGGCATACATAGATCTGTAACATAAGTGAACCTTTCACGGTATCAACACAAAACAAGCCCCTGTAATGTCCTCTCCAGCATATTGTATGTCTGTATATTTCACATAGGGCACACTTATTGACCTTTATGGCTAATGTTCCAGATAATTGGGCATGGCTCCCAAATGTGTACAATACAGCTGTTACTTTGTTTATAATGAAGCTTGGCTATTTTAACCAGATAATATAATTTTCATAAAACTAAAAGGCCAGCTGTAATGACTGACGACTGATGAATACAGGAGGAAATGCAGGCATACATACCGACTCCCATTACATAAGAGGAAAGAGTAAGTAACACAAATGTCATAAAAATATAATGACTATGTGAGTAAAACTGAAACCACATTTTTCATGTTCATTGTATTTATTAATCTTCTTTCTTGGCCTTATCTCAAAGTAATCTCTCCTTAACCACCTCAACACCAAACACTTTCACCTCCTTCCCGCCCATTCCAGTTTTCAGCTTTGTCACGCTTTGAATGACAATTCCGCAGCCATGCAACACTGCACCCAAATCAAATTTTTATCATTTTTCTTTACACACAAATTTATTTTTTTTAATTCAGGTACTTATATAGCGCCGTCAATTTACGCAGCACTTTACATATACATTGTACATTCACATCAGTCCCTAACCCTCAAGGGGTGTACAATCTAAGGTCCCTAACTCACATTCATACATACACATATTAGGGCCAATTTAGACAGGATCCAATTAACCTACCAGCATGTCTTTGGAGTGTGGGAGGAAACTGGAATACCCGGAGGAAACCCACGCAAGCACAGGGAGAACATACAAACTCCAGACAGGTGGTGCTGTGGTTAGAATTTGAACCAGTGACCCTAGTACTGCCAGGTGGAAATGCTAACCATTTAGCCACTGTGCTGCCCATTAGAGATTCATTTTGGTGGTATTTAATCACCACTGTTTTTTTTATTTTTTGCTAAATAAATGAAAAAAAAAATTTTTTGAAGAAAAAAAAAGTGTTTTTCTGCTTTTCCGTTACAAAATTTGGCAAACAAATCATCTTTTTTCACAAACTTAGGCCAAAATGTATTCTGCTACATTTCTTTAGTGGAAATAACCAAAATCAGTGTTTATTATTTAGTCTGTAGGAAAGTTATAGAGTCTGAAAACTAAGGTTTTTATTTCTGAAAATTGATCGGTCCTGATGCACTGACGGCTGATCTTATTTCTTGAAGCCCTAAAATGTCAGGACAGTACAAATACCCCCAAATGACCCCTTTTTAGAAAGTAGGCAGTCCATGGTATTTAGTAAGAGTCATGGCAAGTTTTTTGAAGTTGTAATTTGTTATCATAGATTTTTGGAAAATGAAGAAATTACAAAAAAAGTTCACATTTTCTTTTTCTTTTTTACTGTCACCAATGCACTACAGCATCACCAGATAACTGGTGTGGTGGTGATCAGGGACACTGGTGAAAAAATTTAAATTTTTTTCATTACATTTTTTGTCTTTTTTTTTACAATTTTTTTTTTCTACAAACTCTGACTGGTGCAATATGTTACCATAGTAACAATATACTATTCTGGAGAAGTGATCACATTTTTTATACATTATGATTGCTTATAGTTTTGAATTTCATTGCTATAAACAAGCATTTTTACTGAATTAAATAGATTCATTTAGTATGTATTGTGATTAGCTGTGTTTGGCCATAGCTAATCACATGGCTCACATGGGTTGTGACTGGCCCTGCCTGTACCATGTGATCACTGTGACCAATCACAGCTAGCAACACAATTGTACACAATGAATGGCATGAATCGAAGCCCTTCATTGTTTACAATTGTCATGTGATCTGCTGTGTCAGATCACATGACAATTGGTCACAGTGCTCACATGGTACCGGCAGCAAGCCAGTACAGTTATCTGTCATCGGCTATGTCCAGTGGACACAGCAGGCGACATATCATGCCCACAGCACGGGTGCAGGGTCCCACGCAAGGTGTGCTCCAGGAGGACATCATATGACCCACCCGGAATGAGGAAAGTCCCCCCTCCCCCCCGCCATCATATTACAATAGGCCGGGCGAGAAGTGGTTAAAGCAGCCCATAGATGAATCAATTTACTTTCCTTCCACCATTGGTTGCAGGAAAGAAAATTGCTAGATTCCCCATCAACACTTACTGTGTTCCGCTAAGCTATTGTGTCCTCTCAGCAGGGTGGGGGGGGGGGGGGTGCGGGGAGTCGCCCTGCCAGGAGAGCCCAATGATTACTGCTAGCGGCTATAGCTGCTGGCAATAATTATATGCTAAAAATCCGACATGTTGGTTGTACCCAAGTCAATCGATGGATGAGCTTGGGTACAATCAGCCTGACCATAGATGGATCATCTGTAGCTGGAATAAGGGTCTATGGACACTAGGCAGCAGAAAAAAATGCCAGAACTGTAAGCATAAAAAAGCAGCATTAAAAAACGCTTCTATGAATCATATTGTACACGCATTTAGGTGTGTTTGGGCAATTCTACGTGCATACGCGTTTATCTCCTAGATTGTAAGCTCCAAGGATCAGGGCCTCCTAACCCTCTTGTATTGAACTGTGTTGTTGCTGTATTGTCTCCCATTATATTGTAAAGCTCTGAGCAAACTGTTGGCGCTATATAAATCCTGTATAATAATAATAATAAGCGTTTTCCTTGAAACACTAAAAAAATGGACACTTAAAATGCTTGACACAGCTAAGCGCCGCATCTAGGTGCATCAAGCATTTTTTTCTAGAGAAATCCTCTCAAAAATGCACTTGTGATGTTTTTTATTTTTCAGCCTGTAAACGCTCCTCTACAAATATGCCTGGAAACACCTAAATGTACATGGACACAAAGGCTGCAACAGAGTTGAAAAGAAAAAACACTAAACGACTGTATAAGCAGCATTTTTTTTATGCCCAACGTGCATGAGGCCTTACACTTGCAGGTGGGGGGTGGTAAAAAAAATGCAGTTGAAGTTGCAAGGGCAACAAATGGGGGTATACACGTGCCACAGCCATAATGTTCTGATTTATGGTAGGAATTAAACCCCCTGTTGTGCTTGACAGTCAGCACCACCCACCAGACACGACCCATTCAACAGAAAGGGGCCACTCTCTCAATGCATGTGGTAATGGGACGGTGGTGCAGTCTTTTAGCGGTTAAAACAGGCAACAAAGAGATGACATAAAGCCTCTTCTTTGCCTGACAAATGTTCTCAAACAGCAATCCACCAGCAAATGCTCTTCAGAGGTAGCAGCTCTATATCCCCCTCCTGCTTGCTGTGTGTGCATGCTCTAAACAGCGCCACCTTCAGTTGCAGTACAAAGCGGGAGCACGCAGGTTGCAGAGACTTATGCAGGCCATAGATGGGGAGAAAAACGGCAGATTTTTCTTTTAAAAACGAAAATTCGGTCGTTCAAGCGGCCGACGTTGCCATCAATGGTAAAAAAAATCGGCCGATTTTCATCCCTTCTACAGCCAGCAAAAAGTGTCCCTGAAGAGAGCTCTGCTATTTCTGACAGTTCCTTGACATTTACAGCGGTTGAAACATTGTATCTATTTATTTCCATTTAGGATACAGATGTTTTTATTCGGAAACAAATAGATACAATGTTTCAACCGCTGTAAATGTCAAGGAACTGTCAGAGAACTGTCAGAAATAGCGGAGCTCTGCAGAGACACTTTTTGCTGGACTGGAATTATTCTTATTTTCATCCTACTTCTTCTTCTTCTTCTTCTTCTTCTTCATCCTCATCCTCTTCTTCTTCTTCTTCTTCTTCTTCATCCTCATCCTCTTCTTCTTCTTCTTCTTCATCCTCATCCTCTTTTTCATCCTCATCCTCTTCTTCATCCTCATCTTCTTCTTCTTCATCCTCATCCTCTTCTTCTTCATCCTCATCCTCTTCTTCTTTTTCATCCTCATCCTCTTCTTCATCCTCATCCTCTTCTTCTTCATCATCATCATCCTCTTCTTCTTCATCATCCTCTTCTTCTTCTTTTTCTTCATCCTCATCCTCTTCTTCTTCTTCATCCTCATCCTCTTCTTCTTCATCCTCCTCTTCTTCCTCTTCTTGTTCTTTATCCTCATCCTCTTCTTCTTCATCCTCATCCTCATCTTCTTCTTCCTCATCCTCATCCTCTTCTTCTTCTTCATCCTCATCCTCCTCCTCTTCTTCTTCTTCTTCTTCATCCTCATCCTCTTCTTCATCATCATCCTCATCCTCTTCTTCTTCTTCATCCTCTTCTTCTTCTTCTTCTTCATCCTCATCCTCTTCTTCTTCTTCATCCTCATCCTCTTCTTCTTCATCCTCATCCTCTTCTTCTTCATCCTCTTCTTCTTCCTCTTCTTCATCCTCTTCTTCATCCTCTTCCTCTTCTTCTTTTTCTTCTTTTTGTCTTCCTCTTGCAGGTCACTGCTCATGCGCAGTTTTTTTATCGGTAAAAAATCGGCCGATTCGCCCACTAATTGCCGCGAAAATCGGCCGGATTTTTTTCCAACTTTACCGGAAAAAAAAAACGGATTTTTTTCCAACTTTACCGGAAAAAAAAAACGGCCAAAATACCGAAAATCGGCCGACCAAATCGCCCACTAACGATCCGAAAATCGGCCGATTTTATTTTCGGCCGAAAAATCGGCCGATTTTCGACCCATCTATGGCCTGCATTACACGGGACTCCATAGGATCTGGCAGAACCAAGAGAACAGGAATAGACTGGCACGGCCAGGGGACAATTAAAAAGAGAAGCTCCGAGGAGGAAATTCAGAAAAAAAAAAATCTAATCATGCATGTGAGATATGTCATTTGTATTTGATTTAGGGAAAATAAATGGATTTATCACTTTAAAATTGTACATGTCAGAGCTAACTGACTCATGCTGGTAGTCACCCTAAAATGATTCACTTTTATAACTGTGAATAAAGCTAAAATCCAAGCAGGCATAAAAGACACAAATGTATTGGTAGCAGGGGCGGTCTGACCATTTGGAAACTTGGGCACTGCCCGAGGGCCTGGGGTCAGTAGGAGGCCCCATGAGATGCCCCTGGTACCTTTTTCATAGGCTTTTTTGAGTTTTGGGCAAGGACACAGGGGCCCCATGATCCCCTATTGTCCGGGGGCCCCATGAGTTGTCAGTCCGCCCCTGATTGGTAGTTAGTATTGTAGTCATTAATACATCATAAAATGTATTATTTTTAATACAAACAAGCCATGTAGGCACCTCAGTTTGATCTGGTATCAGCCTCCTGCAGTTCCCTATACAGCAGACAGGATGGGGGAAGATCAGCACATGGTGCCATTCTGTTGTGCTCATGTTCCAATAAGGAGCATGTTGGTAGAAGGAGAAAGCAAAGCGACAGAGACATATGCCCATCATTTTGTTGCTTTTCCTTGCATCAGCTTCGGCAGAAATGCAGCATACCACTCAACTTATTACTCATTAAAGGGTGAAAAGTTGGTGTGGTTGATGAAATGTGTGCCATGGCAATCTTAATAATGATGTAAAATATAGCATATACAACACAGGGCTCAGGAGAATAATGTACAACATAGTGTATATAGAAAACACCAAAGTAAATGCAATGCAGGTGTCAGGGGTATAACATACAACATAGCATATACAGTGCAGGGGATAGGAGTATAATGTACAACATAGTAAATGCAGTGCAGGTGTATAATGTACAACATAATAAATGCAGTGCAGGTGTCAGGAGTATAATGTACAACATAGTAAATGCAGTGCAGGTGTATAATGTACAACATAATAAATGCAGTGCAGGTGTCAGGGGTATAATGTACAACATAGTAAATGCAGTGCAGGTGTCAGGAGTATAATGTACAACATAGTAAATGCAGTGCAGGTGTCAGGTGTATAATGTACAACATAATAAATGCAGTGCAGGTGTCAGGGGTATAGTGTGCAACATAGTAAATGCAGTGCAGGTGTCAGGAGTATAATGTAAAGAGAGTAAATGCAGTGCAGGTGTCAGGAGTATAATGTACAACATAATAAATGCAGTGCAGGTGTCAGGAGTATAATGTACAACATAGTAAATGCAGTGCGGGTGTCAGGAGTATAATGTACATCATAGCATATACAGTGCAGGTGTCAGGAGTATAATGTACAACATAGTAAATGCAGTGCAGGTGTCAGGTGTATAATGTACAACATAATAAGTGCAGTGCAGGTGTCAGGGGTATAATGTACAACTAGTAAATGCAGTGCAGGTGTCAGGAGTATAATGTAAAGAGAGTAAATGCAGTGCAGGTGTCAGGAGTATAATGTACAACATAATAACTGCAGTGCAGGTGTCAGGGGTATAATGTACAACATAGTAAATGCAGTGCGGGTGTCAGGAGTATAATGTACATCATAGCATATACAGTGCAGGTGTCAGGAGTATAATGTACAACATAATAAATGCAGTGCAGGTGTCAGGAGTATAATGTACAAGATAGTAAATGCAGTGCAGGTGTCAGGGGTATAATATACAACATAGTAAATGCAGTGCAGGTGTCAGGGGTATAATGTACAACATGTTGTGTACAGTGCAAGGGACAGGAGTATAATTTATAACATACATTTATTGTCAATAACTAAAGACCTCCAAACTTGGTGTGGCCTTCAGATTAGCACAACAACAGTACGTAGAGAGCTTCATGGGATGGGTTTCCATGGCTGAGCAGCTTCATTCAAGCCTCATATCACCAAGTGCCATGCAAAGCGCCACATGCAGTGTTGTAAAGCACTCCGCCACTGGACTCTAGAGCAGTGGAGACATGTTCTCTAGTGACCATTTACGCTTCTCTGTCTGGCAATCCAATGGATGTGTCTGGGTTAGGCGGTTGCCAGGAGAATGGTATTTGCCTGAATGCATTGTGCCAAGTGTAAAGTTTGGTGGAGGTGGGATTATGGTGTGGGGTTGTTTTTCAGGGGTTGGATTTGGCCCCCTAGTTCCATTGAAGGGAACTCTTAAGGTGTCAGCATACCAAGACATTTTGGACAATTTCATGCTTCCAACTTTGTGGGAAGAGTTTGGGGATGGCTCCTTCCTGTTCCAACATGACTGTGCACCAGTGCACAAAGCAAGGTCCATAAATACATGGATGAGCGAGTCTGGGGTGGAGGAACTTGACTGTCCTACACAGAGTCCTAACCTCAACCTGATAGAACACCTTTGGGATGAATTAGAGCGGAGACTGCGAGCCAGGCTTCTCCCGACATCAGTGCCTGACCTCACAAATGTGCTTCTGGAAGAATGGTCAAACCTTCCCATAGACACCCTCCTAAACCTTGTGGACGGCCTTCCCAGAACAGTTGAAGCTGTTATAGCTGCAAAGGGCGGGGCCAACTCAATATTGAACCCTACGGACTAAGACTGGGAGGCCATTAAAGTTCATGTGCGTGTAAAGGCAGGCCGACCAATACTTTTGGCAATATAGTATATATTACTGTATATAGTCACACCCTAATTGTGGTGAGTCCATCGTGCTTAACGGGCATAGTTGACTTATCTATACACAGCACAACTTATACAACATTCTCAGCAAGATCCTACTGATAGGTAAAATTCCTGAAAGGAAGGGATGTTAACTGTCAAACATGGCACCCTCACATCAGAAATTACTGTTTCATTTCTTAATTATTGATAAAAATCATGTTATTATTGGAACTGATAAAGAAACACAAAATGAAATCAGGTATTATGACACACTATGTCTTGTAGATGAATCTCAGTAATTATTACTTCGCCTGGAGTTACGCTTTGAAAGTAACAGACCAAGCTTGTCTGACGTAGCAGCCTCGCCCATGCACCTTGTTTTGAGCAGAGCCTCTGGACTTTGAGTCGTGGGATATTTATTGTAGAAAGGGTGAGCCGTGAGCAGAAAATACACAAATGTAGCCAACTCAATACATATAGGAACTGATGCATAAGTTTCATGTTTGTAGGCAATTAACTGTTTATCTGCTTGGCTTTTTTGGGCACCGCCTGCACAGTTCAGTTCCTCTTGTGTGCCTGTCAGGTAAATCAGTGTGCTCACACTTACATTAATGCCAAAGTGCAGGTAGTATTTGTAATAATCATCTAATTCAGTGGTCTCCAAACTGCGGCCCTTTGCTTGCCCTTATCCGGCCCTTGGGACGCTTATTCTTCCACTGATGCAAGACACTATTCCTCACTATTCCTGACACCAACAAGGGGGTATAATTCCTGATTCTGACTTCAACAACAGGCACTATTCCTCCCATTGACACCTACGATGGATCACTATTCCTCTCATTGACACCTACGATGTAGCATTATTCCTCTCATTGACACCTACGATGGGGCACTATTCCTCCCATTGACACCTATGATGGGGCACTATTCCTCCCATTGACACCTATGATGGGGCACTATTCCTCCCATTGACACCTACGATGGGGCACTTTTCCTCTCATTGACACCTACGATGGGGCACTATTCCTCCCATTGACACCTATGATGGGGCACTATTCCTCCCATTGACACCAACGATGCATCACTATTTCTTCCATTGACACCTAGGATAGATCACTATTATTCCTCTCATTGACACCTACGATGTAGCACTATTCCTCCCATTGACACCTACGATGGGGCACTATTCCTCCTATTGATACCTACGATGTAGCACTATTCCTCCCATTGACACCTACGATGGATCACTATTCCTCCCATTGACACCAACGATGGATCACTATTTCTTCCATTGACACCAACAATGGATCACTATTTCTTCCATTGACACCTAGGATGGATCAATATTCCTCCCACTGACACCTACGATGGATCTCTATTCCTCCCACTGACACCTACGATGGATCTCTATTCCTCCTATTGACACCTAGGATGGATCACTATTCCTTCATTGACACCTACGATGGGGCACTATTCCTCCCATTTACACCAACAATTGGGCACTATTCCTCTCACTGAAACAAACCATGAGGCATTATTCCTCCCACTAACAATGAGGCACCATACTTCCCACTGACCGCAATGATGGGTCACTATTTCTCCAACTTACACCAAGAACAGGGCACTATTCCTCCCCCTAAAGCCAAAGATGCATTGTTTACTCCCAGTGACGCAGGACAATTTCTACTCCCAATGGCCACAGTCCGGCCCCCCTAAAGTCTGAAAGCCAGTAAACTGGCCCTTTGTTTAGAAAGTTTGGAGACCCTTGATCTAATTAATTCATGTTTATCTTTCAGGAACTTAACATGTACAGTCTGGAGAAAAGAAGGGAAAGGGGAGACATGGTTGAAACCAGGGGCGGACTGATAACTCATGCGGCCCCCGGGCAATAGGAGATCATGGGGCCCCTGTGCCCTTGCCCACACCCAAAAAAGCCTATGAAAAAGCCAATTAAAGGTACCAGGGGCATCTTATGGGGCACCCTACTGACCCCGGGCCCTCGGGCAGTGCCTGAGTGCTCGAATGGTCAGTCCGCCCCTGGTTGAAACCTTTACATACATCAAGGGGGTACATAAGGTTCAGGAGGGCAGTATTTTGAACATAAAACCAAAATTAAGAACACGAGGACATGACCTTAAACTAACTGGAGGAAAGTTCAAAACTAATCTCAGAAAGTACTATTTCAATGAAAGAGTAGCTAATCCTTGGAATAAACTTCCAGCAGAGGTAGTGAGCCAGTCAACAGTAAATAGCTGCAAACATGCTCAGACAAAAAAAAAAGTTAACAAAAACGAAAAAAAACCCCAAAAAAACAAAACAAAAAACAATAAAAAAAAAACAAAAACTAAAAAAAACACCAATTTCCCCCCCCCCCCCCACAAACGCACACACACACACAAAAAACCGAGCAGACTTGATTGACCACTTGGCCTTTGTCTGCCATCACTTTTCTATGTTTCTTGGGATGCTTCTTACTAGTGTGGCCAGGTGCTGGCTATATCATTATGCCTGTCAGGAACATTTACAGATGAGATTATAGTTATAAGTTCACCTTTTGGAACATGTTACATGTGCCACTCATTTTTTGGGTGGAACATGTTCCCACTGTCAGAGCCACTGACCACTGCGCTGCACAGTGTGACAGCTAGCAGAGGATCTGCTCCCCCTTCTAGCTGTCACTAATTTTAAAAAAACGCAGCCGTGTGGGCATCCACCCACCCGGCCGCGTCATTCATTCACAGAATTCTTTGAATTGAAAAACCACAAGTGTCGTCAGCCTTTGTGGCTGTCGGCTTGTATTTCTCAGTGAAGTACCACGGCACTGCTGAGAGCTGTGGTAGTTCATTCTGTCTTCATGTCAGTGTATATCTACCTGCCTGTATGAGGTGCGAGAACACAGATATACAGGCAGGTCCGCACCGTACCCGTGATCTGCTGATTGTGGGTGCAATACTTTCTAGCCTCCTTGTAAAAAATCTTAGATTGTAAGCTCCCAGGATCAGGCCCTCCTAACCCTCTTGTATTGAACTGTATTGTTGCTGTATTGTCTCCCATTATATTGTAAAGTGCTGAGCAAACTTTTGGCGCTATATAAATATATAAATGTATAATAATAACTATAAATGTACATTTTTTACCGGCAAAAAGATGTGAATTTATCTTTTTTTTTTACAAAGGTGAACTTATCCTTTAATCCTTTACCACCTAGTGCCCAGTACTAGGACTGCTACATCACTTCTTGTTAGCAGAATGGATCCAGTTCTTCTGACAGCAGATGATCTTGGGACCTGTGGTCCTAAAGACAATACATCCTGTACTTCTGAATGCTAATTGAACTACAAGTACCAGAGAGCTGGGGAACAAGAAGGATGTTGGGAAAGCAGATATATTCTATAGCAAGGAACTGATTCGCTCTCTTGGCGTGGATTCAGAGCTTAACACAGGGGGACTGCCATTCTCCTCCAGAGACAGATTGCTGGCCTATTGCTGTAGGACTCAGTTCAGCACAGTGCTGACACCAATTGCCACACAGCTTTTCTACATTGGGACTGTCACTGTCTGGTCTTCACACTGACATCTCTGACATCTCTGCCTGCCACACTGACAGGCCATCAGAGGGCAACTCTGCACATTCCTGCAAACAGCCAACAACCTGGGCCAGAACTCTTGTTGCTAGGAGGCCATGCTATCCAAGGGATTGATGAGCGGGCAGATGCCCAACTCCTTTCTGTCATCACTCTAGAGATACTGCATGCAGACACTTTTACACCTCAGTACCAAGAGATCTTTGCTTTGAGCAGTATTAAAGCCTATCTGTTTAACTTAATTGAGTTAACAGTATTCACTACTGTTTGTGGGCCCCACCATTGCTAGCAGAAGATAACGGTAACCACCATATCAGAAGCTTTAAACATCACAGGACTCAAGTTGCAATCTATGGTTAAAGGAACCCCCTCTCTTCTAAGGCCATTGTTATTCAAATTAGGATACTTATAGCTATTTATTTCAGAGTATACTTTTACATAATTCTCTGCATCCACCCTTGTGGTGCCGGTGGCCTAGAGGGAGCTAGTAAGTCAACAAGCCTTTTCCCTGGTGTTGCTGTTTAATTGTTGAAGCTTACATCTCATGACTTTATAATATTTTAAACCTTCTCCCATCTCCTAGCAGCTGCAATGAGCCAATCAGCGGCAAGGAGGCAGCTCTATGTTGAGGAATGTAGCTGCAATAGATTGTGGGATATATAGTCCCTAAAGGAGCACTTGCAATGGAGGCTATGGGCTGCAAACCTCACTACCCAGGCTGGCTCAGGCTCTCGTCGGATCACTGAGAGGCTGAGACAGTTGCTGGTCAGGCTCTGTGATGGCAGCTGACAGCTGGCTTCACGCGCTGTTGGCTAAAAACAGGTCCCAGGAGTGCAGGACGAACTGCATTCCTGTGACCCATAGAAGAAGTATAACCAAAATAGCTTTGGCTATACTTTTCCTTGAAGGCTGGTAGTCATGCTATTTATTCTAACGTATTCTAACATAATCTTTGACCTTAATATTGGGTTATGCATTGCTTTTTATTTTGCCTTGCCCAAATGCATTCACTTTACCATCAAGTTGATTGTGGCCTATTTTATGTGTACTGTTACAAAGTGGTAGCCTACTAACATTATGGTCATATAGGAGTGTGCAGGTTTCATATTATACATACGGTATCTAGCTGTGTCAGAGGGGATGGATTGGTTTACAGAGTTGTGGAAGAACAGAGAACCCATCATATCAAGTGGATCTTGTGGGGGTAAGCGGTACATGTACATTGCACAGATGCCCCACTTCACAGGCAGGGTCAGGGCACACCAGGTATGTTATTTAAATTTAGCATTTTAATGTTTTGGTATAGGCATTACTAAAATCACTGCTCCCATCCAAATGGAATTACATTTATTTGGTATGTTCCCTAGACCAGTACCCAGTCCTTCATGCCATTTGTTTCACATCACCTTGCTTAACCTCTTCATGCCGGCCGAACGCAAATGTGAGGCCTCCCGGCGTCTTGGCCTAGATGCTGAGCGGCTGCACATTTGCGTTCTATTAAAAAAGGACATATGTGCCGAGAGCACGCGCCCTGTGCACTCCCAGCACATATGTCCGGTACTCACAGAAAGCTCCCGATCTCCTCTTTTGATCGGGACCTTTCCCGATCATGTGACCGCCGTGATGACGCATCACGGCGGTCACATGACCCTAAACCCCACCCCGCCTCCCAGCATCTGAAACTTTTTAAGGGCTGGGAGGCGCCGGCGTGAAGGGGTTAATAGCCTAGAGAATGCTAGGACTGTTTTTTTAACACTCGGGGTGGGGTTCAGATTCAGCATCCGAACTTCAGTCATTTTTGCGTGTCCTTCTCAAACCAAACCCAGGTGTGTTTTGCTTATCACTACTTATTATAGAATTCCTTAACATTACATAGTTACATAGTTAGTCTGGCTGAAAAAAAGATAAAAGTCCATCCAGTTCAACCATATAAAAAAAAAAAAGTTATAATCCTACATCCATAGTTGATCCAGAGGAAGGCAAAAAAAACCCAGCAAATCATGATCCAATTTGCTCCTGCAGGGGAAACAATTCCTTTCTGATCCCCCGAGAGGCAATCAGATATTCCCTGGATCAACCTTACCTATAAATATTAGTATCCAGTTATAAACTGTGTATCAAAGAAAGAATCCAGGACTTTTTTAAAGCAATCCAAGTGATTGTAAAGTTCATTTTTTTTAAATATAAAACATGTTATACGTACCTGCTCAGTGCAAAACTATTAATTTCAGCAATTGTTTCTTGTATTACCCTGCTGTGACCAATGTTTTACCACGTGGTAAAAGGTCTGTCACCGCATATAGTGTGAATTGGCCCTAAATGTTATGGAAGCTTTTTTTGATCTATCATGAAGACTATATTTTTATAATATATAAAAGTCTTTCACTAGTTGGAACACATAATACAGGAGTGGAGGTTATATTTTTTTTTTATACAAGAAGCATTGTTAACAATCCTGACAATCTTTAATTTCACATATACTATATTGCCAAAAGTGTTGGGACACCCCTCCAAATCATTGGATTCAGGTGTTCCAATCACCTCATTGGCCACAGGTGTATAAAATCATCACCTTGGCATGCAGACTGCTTCTACAAACATTTGTGAAAGAATGGGTCGCTCTCAGGAGCTCAATGAATTCAAGCGTGGTCCCGTGATAGGTGGCCACCTGTGCAATAAGTCCATCCGTGGTATTATAACAAAGTGGAAGCAACTGGGAACAACATAAACTCAGCCACAAAGTGGTAGGCCAGATAAAATGACAGAGCGGGGTCAGCGCATGCTGAAGCGCACAGTGAGCAGAAGTCGCCAACTGGTCAGTATTGGTTTAGTCTTAATCTCCTTACCTTGACCTTGCCCTCAGCCAAGTCTATCCTTTAAGGCAACAGATAATGTAAAATTGTTAATGGGGCTTTTAAGGTACCAATATAAATTTATAATACAAACAACAATAATATCAAATCCTTCTGGCTTTTATTTTAAGTGCGTAAAACTGATCTTTTGATCCTTAAAACACACTTTTTGTAAACCTCCACATGGCTGTTGGTGATATACTGTAATACAATATCCACAATACATAGATTCTACAACACCTGCAATTATAACTTCACAGTCTGCCCTGGTCTCACCTTTCAGCATTTTTACATTCATGTTTAGCAAAATCTGCAAAAAATCCAATTGCCTTACATGCTGGTCAAGTGGTGGAGTCCTAGCTGGTACACAATGCATTGTGTGGGTCAGTAAACCCACGTCCTCAGGTTTTGTGATGGCGCATTGTTGCAGATGGGTTGAGTGATTGTTAAAGTATAAGGGGACCTCCACCTCACTGAGCCTCCCCATGAGAGGAGAGCCAACCAAATCCCATAAGTGGGAGAAGGGAAACAAAGGATGTACAATATATATACGTATATACTGGAGAGAGAGAGAGAGTTAGAATACCATCAAATCCAATACAAGAAAATCAACCAAACGAGAAGTTTATGCTCTTGTGATATCGCCTACATGAGTTAAATATGTATCCAGAAGAGAATCTTAGGATCCTAACCAGAGGTAGTTGACATATGGCTATAAAGTCCTTTGTATGGATATTGCTTGTATACCACCTCTTCTCAGTACAAAGTTTGCCCCACAAAGATGAAGAAGGGAGGAAGGTTAACACCTCCTCTTCCCACTGGTAATAAAATATATAAATAGTTAGGCTAGTTTTGGATCAGTCTTTCTCAAGTAGGGTTCCCTTGAACCCTAAGGTTCCCCCAGAGGTTTCTAGAAGATCGTTGAGCAATGAACAACCTCTGCCTCTCAGATGAGTAACTATTGACAACAACTGTATGAAGCATGCTACCTACTGACTCTCACTAAGGTACTGTGAGATATATTAATAGTTCCCTCATGTTAAAAAGCTGCTTTAGACATAGCCCTTTGTTACCAGTTACGGTTCAGTTAAAGGGACACAATGTTTGTCTAAACTGACGCTGACCCGAAGTCTTCTTTTGGATCTGAAACTCATTTGTCCATTGGTCCACTGTAATATTTTTTCCAGAAAATTCCATAAAAGATTCAGCCATTTTTTTTTAAGTTTTGGATAGAATGAGGAAGTAATAGAATCCTCTCAGGTTTTTATTGCTGTCCAGGATTTCCCCTCAACTACAGTCACGATGGCAGTGACATAGATAGCTATAAGAGTAATTGGGGTTCTAGTCTTCCCATACCTTCCCCTTCTCTACCTAGAAAAAAAAAAAATGTTCTTTATTGAAGTTGGAGATACTTCCTTATGTCTGGTAAAACTTGTCAATAGAACAGTATATGAGAGGAAATCTAGCAGTAAAAACCAGACAGTGGTTATAATCCCTCCCGATGCAATCTAAAATAAAAAAAAATTGTTTTGACTGGAGACATCATTTAATTTAAAAATAAAACATGCCCAATTTGTTCCTTCCATGGTGTGGAGCACCGTGTCTGTATTCTAGATCTTCCAAAGACAGGCTTTAATTATCATAATTTTCTGTTTCAATAAAAAAAAAATGGTATACCTAGGCAATCAGAAATGCAATATATCTCCTGATTTGTCACTTTTTAAATCTAAACTATTAAAATGAAAATTTTGATAATTGTTACTACAAATAAAAAGAATGATTAAAATTACTGAGTGTAAAAAAAAATAAATCATAGGTGTGTGGCTACAAAAGAGACAAGTTGAGTCTCAGTCCCGCTTATTAGCAGGTCGTGGACAAAGAGCTGCTGCTTGATATGCTGCAGAGAGCCAAAGCAAAATGGTCCATGGAAATGACTGCTATCAAGAGCCGCGAGTAAAAACTGCTCTGCAATAAGAACTGTGATAAAAGTGTCTGTCACTCAGAAATATATCAAATTGTCTGGAGAAATGTTGTTGGCACATGAGGAGGCATACACTGAAACATAACATTACTGCCATTTGGAATGGTTACTGAGCTATTAAAGTGGATCTTTAGTGCAAAACTAATTTTTACAATATGGTCAGGAGGGACAACACTTAAAGCAGAAACTATAAATCCAAAAATAAAAGAAATAGCCCATTAAAAGATAAAATTGAAAAACAAAATCAGCTTTTGTTGTCCTCGGTTTTTGGGTTGAATGACAGCCAATGTCATTCAACCCACTTTGCCTAGGCTATTAAGGACCCACAGTCTGGGTGCTGTGTATTTCTGCACTGCATTGCGCTTGCATGTACGTATGTGAACAGCATTCAGTGCAGATGGAAGAACTGTTCCTGATGCCATCAGACAAGAGGAAGGACCTGTCATGTCATAGGACTGGGCAAAAGAACCTTGGGAATACAATCTCTAGTGACACCTAACTCTCCCTGTGCTTAACCTCCAAGACCTACAGAAATGATCACAGGCAGGACCTTATTACACAGTAGTCAGATGTAATGGTAGATTATATTTTGTATGGTTAACAGTTCACGAGGCTAGAAAAAGCTATATTCAGTGGGTGCACCATCTAGTTATGGAGAGGAAGTTTTCTGAGGGTAGGGCTGGACTGAGGGCTCATTGCAGATGTGCAGAACCTGGAGAACCCCAACAGGACCAAGAATACCAGCTGGGCAGTCGTTTTACCAGCCAGCTGTGACCCTCACCTTCCAGGAAGATGTCCTGTCACAGAACATTGGCATTATACCTTATACTAAATCTGCGTATCACATTATTGCTCTCCTATGGAAAGGCAAAGTATGGCTTGATATAATGATGTTTTGAGCTGGGAATTTTTCTTTTTGTTGTTTAACATGCATCACCCTTCCATGTGCTCCTTGCTGTGAAGGTCAGTTATAGACTGGGGCAGTGGCCATTTTTTGTATTGGTATAATGATGCACAGTGGTACACCCTAGAAGGCTGTGTAATGTAATCTGCTCCTTCTACAACAAGACTGTCCATAAACAAGATGTACAGAACTTGCGAGGATTAGCAGCTAGAGGGTACATTGTGCTAACACGGGAATAAAGAAAGAGTCTGGAAGAGAGAGTGACCAGGAAGGTTGCTCGGAGCCAGGGCTGCTGTTAGAAACCACAGGGCCCCATGCAGCAAACCTGACAGCTCCCCTCCCTCCCAAAAAAAAACACAGTTTACTATGCTTCAGTTATGAATGGATACAGTGAGTGATCAGTACCCTTCACTCGTTGTGTTCATTCAGGAAAGGAAGGAGTTGGTAAATATGACATAATTACCAGACCCTTCCCCTACTCTCCATCCTGAAGGATCCTATTGTGTGTTTGTAGCAGGGGCGGACTGACCATTTGGAAACTCGGGCACTGCCCGTGGGCCCAGGGTCAGTAGGGGGCCCCATGAGATGCCCCTGATACCTTTTTCATAGGCTTTTTTGAGTTTGGGCAAGGACACAGGGGCCCCATTTGGGCAAGGACACAGGGGCCCTATTGCCCGGGGGCCCCATGAGTTGTCAGTCTGCCCCTGGTTTGTAGCTGCCAGTGGGAAGGAGAGGAGGGGATCTAGCAGTACCACGGGGGTGGGGACACAAAGGGGGACCTGGGTAGCAGTGGGAAACGTGTGGGAAGGCGATGGGTGCAGCGGGGGGCAATTACTGGAACTGATCCCCTGTATGGTTCTCTCTGCAGCAGCTGAAAGCCAGCTTTCAGAGAAGAGAAGAAGCCAGCTTTCAGCTGCTGAAGAGAGAGCCATACAGGGGATCGGTTCCAGTAATTGCCCCCCAGCCATGCCAATCACCCTCCCTGCCCACATCCAACTCACTCAGCTGCCTGGGCCCTCCTGCTGGCCTGGGCCCCGTACAGAAGGACTGGTTTTACCCCCATATCCATGGTCCTGTTTGGAGGCAAAGTATTAAAACTTCCTCCAGGAGTTACTAATCTAAGAGGGTCAGTAAATTCTGGTGAGTGCATATTTTTGGGTGAGAGCACCTTGGGAGCCCGAAGTAATCTGGAGGAGGTGTTTTGTAGTTCACTGTGCGTGATGTCTTGGCGAAGAAAGTAGCAAAGGCTCCTTTCAGACGGGGCGGACTCCGTCAAGCAGATCCGCCTGCTCAGTGGGGATCTCTCTGCTGATCCCCACTGAGCAGGCGGATGACAGGTCTGTGTCCACTCCACTATGCAGAGTCAACACAGACACAGTTCGCTGTTCTCTATTGGGCGATCGGACAGAAATGGACTGCCTGTCTGTTTCCATCTGACTGTTAACCAATCCAATCCGCTGGATGGATGAGGAACAGATCCCTATCCATCTGTATTTATCATACAGGATCAGATCGGATATCAGTGGGTGTCAGCGGACACATGTCTGCTGACACCCGCCACCCCATAGAGCACTATGGATGTTCCAATCGGGTCTGCCTGAAAAACTAACAGATGGACCCGATTGGACTGTCAGTGTGATAGGGACCAAAGAGCACTGGAAACAAGGGGACTTTCTCTCGTTTTAAAGCACGTTTAGAGGAATACGCTTTTCAGAGAAATACGGACACTAATTGTGTTTTTTTTCACTTCATTTATTGATTTTATTACATTGCATTTATTTTAAAATTGGCACATTATATGATCACTAACAATATACTGGATGATTTTAAAAGTGGAGCCCTATTTATTTTGTTTTGTTGGGTAGCACAGCACTGGATTTCTAATATTCCAGTCTACACAACTCTAATGAAGAGCCTTCTGGTTTCTTTTGGTCCAGCTCACTATTGCTTTAAAAAAAGAGCACCTACTATTAAACGTGGCTCATGGTCAATCAATTCCTTCTCCTGGCCTTTCATTCGACTCTTAAATAGGTAAATCATCACTTTAATGTTTTTGCCCAAAATACTCCAAAAGCCAGAAAATATACCTAGAGTTGTAGAAAGAGTACAGAACAAGTTGGACCTTTAAATCCAAGGAGGTTGGATTCAGGGGCGGACTGACCATTTGGAAACTCGGGCACTGCCCGAGGGCCCGGGGTCAGTAGGGGGCCCCATAAGATGCCCCTGGTACCTTTTTCATAGGCTTTTTTGAGTTTGGGCAAGGACACAGGGACCCCATGATCCCCTATTGTCCAGGGGTCCCATGAGTTGTCAGTCCGCCCCTGGTTGGATTTAATGCTGGGCCCTTTGTGCATACTGTATGTGTGGAATTTCATGGTGACTGTTTAATGATTATTTAAAGAGTAACTCCACTTTTGTTGAAAAAAAAAAATTCCCCTCTGGGTGATCTGTGTACTTTGCAAGGATTTTAACCACTTGCCCTCCTGAGGATCCCCCCCCCCCTTCCTGACCAGGCCATTTTTTGCGATACAGCTCTGTATTTATTTAACTGACAATTGCGCGGTCATGCAACACTGCACCCAAATTAAATTTACGTCCTTTTTTTCCTCACAAATAGAGCTTTCTTTCGGTGGTATTTGATGGCCTGGGCATTTTTTATTTTAGCGCTATAAACAAAAAAAACTGACAATGTTGAAAAAAAACTATTTTTTACTTTTTGCTATTAAACATGTCCAGTAGGAAAAATTTTTAAAATCAAATTTTGTCATAAATTTAGGCCAAAATGTATTCTGTTCCATGTCTTTGCTAAAAAAAACCCCAATACGTGTATATTAATTGGTTTACGTGAAAGTTATAGCGTTTACAAATGGCGGTATATACACTGAAATTTTATTTATTTTTTACTAGTAATGGCGGCAATCAACGACTTGATGCGTGACTGCGGGACATCAATACAATGATCAGTGCTAATAAAGAGCACTGACACTGTACTAATGGCACTGGGCAGGAAGTGGTTAACATCTGGAGTGATCAATGGGTTAACTGTGTGCTGTTTTACTGTAAGCTGTGTGAGTAGTGCGTCACACTGTAAGCACACTTCTTTATATGGCTCTGCTATACAGAGCCATACAAAGCAGTGTGCAGGATCTGACAAGGGAGAGATCTGTGTTGTTCATACACAGGTCTCTCCCCTGTCGGTAATACTCGGCTTATCGCTGGGTGCCGGCGGGGAATCACTGATCGGGAGCCGATGATTGACAGCCAAGGCCACGAATGGCGTAATTTTGTGTACCCGTGCAGCCCTGTAGCAACTGCCACTTGGTAGAATTCAGTTTGCGGAAGCGGTTAAAGAGGCATTTAATGCCAGGAGGGAATTATGTACAGAGAGCAAAGTTGGGGGGAAGTTTAAACGCAGAGGTCAGGGGTGTGGTACGTACATAGTGCAGAGTTCAGGGGTGCTCTACAGACATAGTACAGAGTTCAGGGGTGTGCTACACATGGAGAGCAGAGGTCAGGGGTGTGATACGTACTGTGTTCGGGGGTGCGCTACGTACATAGTGCAGAGTTCAGGGGTGTGCTACACACGTAGAGCAGAGGTCAGGGGTGCGGTACAAAGTTCTGGGGTGCTCTACAAACATAGTGCAGCGTTCAGGGGTGCACTACATACAACAGAGTTCAGCCTTCTTCCACAGCTGCTTACTTCTGCATCCCCCATTCACATCTCACTTTCTTGCTCTGACCTCTGCATGCAACCCACACTGCCCCCATCTCCCCCCCCTCCTTAAAAGCTACACCATCTTCCACATGTCTTACTTTTGTTGCTGTATAAGTTGATGCACCCAGCTGTCAGGGATCCCCTCGATCCCCGCCGCGTTGGTCCCGGCGCAGGCGCAGTATGCCGCCCGGCGCAGGGACTCGAGCACTGGTTCCGGGCCGGCCGCGGCGTTCGAGTTCGCGCATACACAGTAGAAGCCGCGGCCGCCCGCTGGGCACCAATGGCAGCGCAGGGCGGGATATTTAAACGACCCTGAGCTGTCATTCAGTGCCTTCTGGTCTTTCCTGCATCCTGAATCCTGTGAACCTGTACCCTGTAAGTTATTGACCCGGATTGTACCTGACCTTGCTGTTTCTCCTATTCTGACCCTTGCTTTGCCTGACCTCTCTCCTGAATGCCCCCTATTGGATTTGACCTGCTGTTGCTGACCTGGCGTGTGACCCGACCATTCTATGCCCGCTGCCTTGTACCTTGCCGCCCTCTCTGTTACCGACCCGGCCCGTCTGACCTTGCTCATCCATCCATCCATCCCGTGCAGCGGGGTCTTCTGACCTCCTCACATCAGACTCTTCCCCGTGGGAGCCCCTTGCGCATACTACTACCACTGACGGGCGCACCCAGTAGCCACGACCTGGTCTCAGGAAGCTCCAAGTCCATCCCCACCATCAGGGGCTCTGGTGAACAAGCACCCTGGGTCTTAGACTCCGTGCGCTGGGGACGCCTATTCAGTGGAGTGCTAGTAGTACCGCCGGGTGGTCCCTTACAGTACCAGAAGGCCATGACTGAGTCTAGAGGAGGTCCCTCTCCGCTGGAGGAGATCTGCAGGCACCTGTCCAATTTGACACAGACCGTATCGGCCCTGCAGGATAGATGTCAGCGGATTGAAACTCAATTCCAGGCCTGCACTATATCCGCTCCCGCCCCACAGGCCGCGGTCACCACATCTCCAGCTGTAGCAGCCCCTGTGCTGGTGTCTGGGGCATCCGCACCACTCCCGGCGGCCGACCCCCGAGTACCCTTACCGGAACGTTTTCACGGGGACCGCACACGTTTTAGATCATTCCGCGAGTCCTGCCTCCTCTATTTTGAGCTACAACCCCGAACCTTCGTGACTGAATCCGTGAAGGTGGGGTTCGTCATCTCCCTCCTGCAGGGTGAACCCCAAGACTGGGCCCATCGATTACGGGGAAAAAACGACCCTCACCTCAGTTCGGTTGACAGTTTTTTTGATGCTATGGCCATCCTTTATGATGACCCACAGCGGGCAGCTTCTGCTGAAGCTACTCTGTACACGCTCCGGCAAGGCCGCCGAGCGGCGGAGGAGTACGCAGCTGATTTTAGGCGATGGATGGGGGATACTCGCTGGAACGAGTTTGCTCTCCTGCATCAGTTCCGTATTGGCCTATCAGATGGCCTGAAAGACGAGCTCGCCCGGGTGGAGGTACCTGAGACTTTAGAGGACTTAATAGCACTGACCATCAAAATTGACCGTAGACTGCGGGAACGCAGGTTTGAGAGGTCCGGCCAGGGTCATGGAAATCCCTGGGGATCATTTCAGGGTCCCAGTCAAACACCTAGGCCAGTCGTCCAAAACCGGCCACCTGGAGACAACCCCGAACCCATGCAGCTCGGCCTGGCACGGCCTAAACTATCCCCAGAGGAACATCTGCGCAGACGATCCCAGAACCTGTGCCTCTATTGTGGCGAAGCTGGTCATATGGCGCGTTCCTGCCCGCAGAAACTGAGTAAGTGCACCTCTTCTTCCTTATCCATTGGCAATGTTGGTCCATCCCAATACTTAGTGGTACCCCTTTCCTTTCAGCTTCCAGAAAGGACCGTGGAAGTATCGGCCATAATTGACTCTGGGGCATGCAGCTGCTTCGTGGATATTAATTTTGCTCACCAGCAGGGTATTCCCCTTCAATTGAAACAGAAGGGGTTCAATATTTATTTGGCCGACGGTTCCCGAATAAAATCGGGAGTAGTGAACCAGGAAACCCCCTCCATCACCACTGTCATTGCCGGCCAGCACCAGGAATTCCTCCGCCTGGATGCTATAGCTTCACCCCTCTTCCCAGTCATTCTGGGGCTCCCATGGTTACGGGCCCATAACCCCCAGATTGACTGGGCGACCGGAGTAATCACGTTCCCTTCCCCATACTGTCGGATATACTGCCGCACTTCGGGCCCGGGGGCCCCCCAAATCCTCCTGTGCTCTGAGGGGGAAGCGGAACTAAAACAAGTAATCCCTGCGGTCTACCATGGGTTTTTAGACGTGTTCAGCAAACGGGGAGCTGATACTCTACCCCCCCACCGCCCTTATGACTGCCCCATTGACCTGTTACCCGGCTCAGAAATTCCTTTTGGGCGAATCTTCCCCCTTTCAGAGCCCGAATTGGGGGCCCTAAAGGAATATATCGAGGACAGCCTCCAGAAGGGGTTCATCCGTCACTCCACCTCACCGGCGGGGGCGGGAATCTTCTTTGTTGAAAAGAAGGACAAAACCTTAAGGCCATGTATCGATTACAGGGAATTGAACAGGGTCACGATAAAAAACCGTTACCCACTACCATTAGTACCTGAGCTGTTCCAAAGCTTAAAGTCAGCAGTGGTTTTTACCAAGCTGGATCTGAGGGGGGCGTACAACTTGATTCGCATAAGGGAGGGGGACGAGTGGAAGACGGCCTTCCGCACCCGCTTCGGTCATTTTGAATATCTGGTCATGCCGTTCGGGTTGTGCAATGCTCCGGCCACTTTTCAACACTTTGTAAACGATATTTTTAGGGACTTTCTGGACGTCTTCGTGATCGTTTATTTAGACGACATTCTGATTTTCTCCCCGTCTTTGGGGGAACACAGAATACATGTAGCAAAAGTATTGGGGCGGTTGCGGCAGCATGGGTTATACGCCAAGGCAGAAAAATGTTGTTTTGAACAATCCAGCATTGCCTTCTTGGGCCTGATTATCTCCACCGCGGGGGTCGCGATGGATCCCCAGAAGGTCGCTGCAATACTGGATTGGCCTGAACCCACAGATAGGAAAGGCGTCCAACGATTCATCGGCTTTGCAAATTTTTACCGGAAGTTCATCAAGAACTTCTCGGGTCTGGTCTCCCCCATTACTCAGCTAACCAAGCTGGGAACCCGATTCAGATGGACACCAGAAGCGCAGGGAGCTTTCGAAGTCTTAAAGAAGCTGTTCACTTCGGCACCCATTTTGGGTCACCCAGACGCCGCTCTGCCCTATATCGTGGAGGTAGATGCATCGGAGAATGCGGTAGGCTCCATCCTCTCCCAACGAAAAGGCACCAAGGAACTGCTCTACCCTGTAGCGTTCTTCTCACGGAAGCTGACCCCAGCGGAGAAGAACTATGATATCGGTGATCGAGAGCTACTAGCGATCAAAACGGCGTTAGAGGAATGGAGGTACCTGCTGGAAGGTGCGGTGCACCCCATCTTAATATTTACTGACCACAAGAACCTAGAGTATCTGAGAACCGCCAAGCGTCTACGCCCGCGACAGGCGACATGGGCACTATTCTTTTCGAGATTCAACTTCCATATTACGTACCGGCCGGGATCAAAGAACACTAAGCCGGATGCGTTATCACGGATGTACGAAGACGCCAAGGAGACCCCAGTACCTGACACCATCCTGTCCTCGGGTAACTTCTTGGTCCTTCAGTCGGATCTTCGTTCCAGGCTAATGGAGGCATCCACAAACTTCTCTACCCCAGGCGGAGGGCCGCTCCGGAACAAGGGGGGACTCCTATGGAGGGATGACCGAATTGTGGTGCCGGAAGAAACCTGAACCCTGGTCTTGGGGCATTGCCACGACCACCCAATGGCGGGGCACTTTGGCCCAGAAAAGACCCTGGAACTTCTCCGACGCTCATTCTGGTGGCCAGACATGGCTAAGGATTGTAAGGGCTATGTCAGGTCCTGTGTCACCTGCCAGAAGAACAAGCCAGCAAGAAACAAGGTTTGGGGTCTGCTGCGACCCTTACCTATTCCTGAACGGCCTTGGCAAAAGATCTCACTAGACTTTATAGTCGAGCTTCCGCCATCCCGAGACCACACGGCAATCCTGGTAGTCGTGGACCGCTTGTCCAAGATGGCCCACTTCATCCCGTTGAAGAAAACCCCCTCGGCGGCCGAGACCGCGCAAGTCTTCATTCGTGAGGTAGTCAGGTTGCATGGGGTCCCTGAAGACATTGTCTCGGACCGAGGGGTCCAGTTCACGTCCAGATTCTGGAGGGCACTGTGCAAAGCCCTGGACATCAAATTATCTCTCTCCTCTGCGTTCCACCCTCAAACTAACGGTCAAACCGAAAGGACCAATCAGACCTTGGAGCAATACTTAAGATGCTATACCTCGTTTACTCAAGATGACTGGCTGCCACTTCTTCCTTTAGCGGAATTTGCGTATAACAACGCCCGCCACTCAGCAACAGGGCAGTCCCCGTTCTTTGCCAACTATGGCTTTCACCCAGTCTTCCTCCCGGATTTGGTGTCGGAATGCCCAGTACCAGCAACACAAGATGTGGTAACGTTCTTCGCTGCGAACAATAAGAAGCTTCAAGTGGCCATCAGTCGGGCCCAGGAAGACTACAGGAAAGCATTCAACAGGAAACGGAGAGGAGATCTGGTATTGCGGCCTGGGGAGAAGGTTTGGCTGGCGACGTCCAATCTAAAGATGCTTTGCCCGTCAAAGAAATTGGGACCCAAATTTATAGGCCCCTTCTGCGTTAAACGGATGGTTAACGAAGTAGCCTACGAACTCGCCCTCCCTGACACGCTCAAGATCCACCCGGTCTTTCATGTGTCCCTTCTGAAGCCTGTGGTCCCAGATGCCTTCCCTGACCGGGAATCTAGACCCCCGGAAGCGGTAACGGTCGAAGGAGAAGAAGAGTTCGAGGTTGAAACAATCCTGAAGTGTCGAAGGAGGGGAGGCCAGACCCAATTCCTTATCAAATGGAAGGGCTATGGTCCTGAGGACAATTCTTGGGAACCAGCCCATAATGTCCATGCACCCAGACTTGTCCGGAGGTTCTTTCGCGATCACCCGTGGTGGAGAGATCGGGTGGGCATCCAGAGGTTGCCCGTAGGGGGGGGCAATGTCAGGGATCCCCTCGATCCCCGCCGCGTTGGTCCCGGCGCAGGCGCAGTATGCCGCCCGGCGCAGGGACTCGAGCACTGGTTCCGGGCCGGCCGCGGCGTTCGCGCATGCGCAGTAGAAGCCGCGGCCGCCCGCTGGGCACCAATGGCAGCGCAGGGCGGGATATTTAAACGACCCTGAGCTGTCATTCAGTGCCTTCTGGTCTTTCCTGCATCCTGAATCCTGTGAACCTGTACCCTGTAAGTTATTGACCCGGATTGTACCTGACCTTGCTGTTTCTCCTATTCTGACCCTTGCTTTGCCTGACCTCTCTCCTGAATGCCCCCTATTGGATTTGACCTGCTGTTGCTGACCTGGCGTGTGACCCGACCATTCTATGCCCGCTGCCTTGTACCTTGCCGCCCTCTCTGTTACCGACCCGGCCCGTCTGACCTTGCTCATCCATCCATCCATCCCGTGCAGCGGGGTCTTCTGACCTCCTCACATCAGACTCTTCCCCGTGGGAGCCCCTTGCGCATACTACTACCACTGACGGGCGCACCCAGTAGCCACGACCTGGTCTCAGGAAGCTCCAAGTCCATCCCCACCATCAGGGGCTCTGGTGAATAAGCACCCTGGGACTTAGACTCCGTGCGCTGGGGACGCCTATTCAGTGGAGTGCTAGTAGTACCGCCGGGCGGTCCCTTACACCAGCTCTAGTACCTAAATGCAGACTGTAGGTGGCTCTGCCTCTCTCACTTGCAGGGGGATCATCCAGTGGGGGTATTAGCTTCCACACTGCACCCCGGGCACCTGCATTTCCCTTGTCCCCATCCTGCACTCAGTAGGAGCTGCTCAGGAGATTAGATCTGTGGGAGCCATTGGGAGACAAGCTGTCACTTGTAAACACAGAAGCTGGACTTCTGTGTATACAAGTGACAGTGGTGAGCAGGGTGGAGAGGGCCTTAGCCAGAGGTGGTGAAACTGAATTCTACCAAGTGCCAGCTGAAAGAAAGCCTTGAGTATACACTAACACAATGTTGCACCCTCTTAGTGCAGCTAGGGGGAGCTAGACCCTAATGGTTAGTCAGGGGCTGGTTAGCAGCTCAGCTGTGATAGCCAGAGGAGTCAAATTGTGGCCAGGGCTGGGAGACTCTTCAGGCTAGCCCCTCTGGAATTTACCATTGCTCTAAGGCTTTTGGAGGAAGGTCTTGGAGGCAGTGGGTGGATCTAAGGAGTGACTGGCTGCACTCTTGAAGGACCTCAGCCAATCCCCAACAGAAGGCTTGGCAAGGGGCTGGGACTCCCTTAAAAATATAAGACCCTGCTCAGTGGCAGGAGAGGGAGTGTGAGGAGTGTGGAGAGTCGGGTAAAGGATGTGAGGCTGAAGGAGGGAGGCTACCTGTGTGTCAGGAATGGATTCAGCACTGGTGGTGGGACTCTCCTGCCGTGTGGGCTGCAGTACCAGAGCTGACCAGCGGGTGCTCTCAGCACTGGTGGTGGGACTCTCCTGCCGTGTGGACTGCAGTACCAGAGCTGACCAGTGGGTGCTCTCAGCACTGGTGGTGGGACTCTCCTGCTGTGTGGGCTGCAGTACCAGAGCTGACCAGCGGGTGCTCTTAGCAGCCAGAAGCTCACAATCAGCCAAACCTGGGGCTGATTACAGAAAGGTGTATATAAGGCATGACCAGGCCTGTGCTCTGGGCCTTGGTGTATGTTTTCCCATGAGCCCCTGTATCCTGTTCCTAGTTCCTGTGAGAAGATACCTTGTTGCCGACCCTGCCTGATCCTGATTCCTGTTGACCGTCTCCTGTTCTGACTACTGGCTCATCCCTGACCATCCTTCTGCCTGATCCTCTGTACTGCGCTGTCCGTGAGTTACTGAACCCGGCTTGTGACCTTGACCATTCTCTGCCTGCTCCTTTGATACCTTGCTGCCCGCACGTTGCTGACTTGGCCCGTCTGACCACGCTCACTACTCTGCCATCCATCCATCCTGCACGGATCCAGCCGTACCTGCACATACCTCTGGCGGATACCTCTATCACTAGCAGGTGTACTCAGGGGCCGCGACCTGGTTCCTGTCTGCTCCAAGTCCATCCCCACCATCAGGGGCCCTGGTGAATAGCAGACTGGGACTTAGACTCCGCGCCCTGGGGAATCCTGCCCTGAGGACCGCTAGAGGTACCACCAGGCAGTCGTTACAGAACCCTACGGCCGGCCTGACCATTCCACCTCTCCAGCCCTGACTACGCCTGTGTTCCTGCACCTCCTAAGATTAGTGGAAGGTTAGTTTGCTCACTGTGCGTTTATATATATATATCTGGGTGGCTAATAATAACCTGTATTATACTATACCTGAAACCTGCGTTTCCCTGTGTCAGTCCACACCTTTCTGGTCACTCCTTGATTCCTGACACTGTGAGATGTGAGCCTGGAGCTGGAGAGAGAGAAAACTTGGGACTCACGAGCCCCCTGAGAGAGGATCACCTGTATGGCAGGGATGGAGCAGCCCAGTTGATAGGCCTGATAGCAGCAGCCAAGCTGCAAGAGAGGAGAGGATTTGAGTGAGTACACCTGCACCCTCTGAGCAGATAGGGGGAGGAGCACTCTGGTGGGAAACCAGATTAGCCCCCTACTGGTGGTTGTTCACTTCATTTAAAGGAACAGGAGCCAGATCCCCTGCTCAGGAAGAAAGTCTCCAGATTGCTGGGTGAAGAGGAGTTCATCTAGATCAGTGGTTCTCAACCTTTCTAATGCTGCGACCCCTTAATACAGTTCCTCATGTTGTGGTGACCCCCAACCATAAAATTATTTTCATTGCTACTTCATAACTGTAATTTTGCAGTGGGAGGAGTAGTGCCATGTCATTGGTGTCAGTGGGAGGAATAGTGTCCCATCATTGGTATCAGTGGGAGGAATAGTGCCCCATTGTTGGTATCAGTGGGAGGAATAGTGCCCCATCATTGATGTCAGTGGGAGGAATAGTGCCCCATCATTGGTGTCAGTGGGAGGAATAGTGCCCCATCATTGGTGTCAGTGGGAGGAATAGTGCCCCATCATTGGTGTCAGTGGGAGGAATAGTGCCCCATCATTGGTGTCAGTGGGAGGAATAGTGCCCCGTCATTGGTGTCAGTGGGAGGAATAGTGCCCCGTCATTGGTGTCAGTGGGAGGAATAGTGCCCCATCATTGGTATCAGTGGGAGGAATAGTGCCCCATCATTGGTGTCAGTGGGAGGAATAGTGCCCCATCATTGGTGTCAGTGGGAGGAATAGTGCACCATCATTGGTGTCAGTGGGAGGAATAGTGCCCCATCATTGGTGTCAGTGGGAGGAATAGTGCCCCATCATTGGTATCAGTGGGAGGAATAGTGCCCCATCATTGGTGTCAGTGGGAGGAATAGTGCCCCATCATTGGTGTCAGTGGGAGGAATAGTGCCCCATCATTGGTATCAGTGGGAGGAATAGTGCCCCATCACTGGTGTCAGTGGGAGGAATAGTGCCCCATCACTGATGTCAGTGGGATGCATAGTGCCCCATCGTTGGTATCAGTGGGATGCATAGTGCCCCATCACTGGTGTCAGTGGGAGGAATAGTGCCCCATCACTGGTGTCAGTGGGAGGAATAGTGCCCCATCGTTGGTGTCAGTGGGAGGAATAGTGCCCCATCGTTGGTGTCAGTGGGAGGAATAGTGCCCCATCGTTGGTGTCAGTGGGAGGAATAGTGCCCCATCGTTGGTGTCAGTGGGAGGAATAGTGCCCCATCGTTGGTGTCAGTGGGAGGAATAGTGCCCCATCGTTGGTGTCAGTGGGAGGAATAGTGCCCCATCGTTGGTGTCAGTGGGAGGAATAGTGCCCCATCGTTGGTGTCAGTGGGAGGAATAGTGCCCCATCGTTGGTGTCAGTGGGAGGAATAGTGCCCCATCGTTGGTGTCAGTGGGAGGAATAGTGCCCCATCGTTGGTGTCAGTGGGAGGAGTAGTGCCCCATCGTTGGTGTCAGTGGGGGGAGTAGTGCCCCATCGTTGGTGTCAGTGGGGGGAGTAGTGCCCCATCGTTGGTGTCAGTGGGGGGAGTAGTGCCCCATCACTGGTGTCAGTGGGAGGAATAGTGCCACATCATTGGTGTCAGTGGGAGGAATAGTGCCCCATCATTGGTGTCAGTGGGGGGAGTAGTGCCCCATCATTGGTGTCAGTGGGGGGAGTAGTGCCCCATCATTGGTGTCAGTGGGAGGAATAGTGCCCCATCACTGGTGTCAGTGGAAGGAATAGTGCCCCATCACTGGTGTCAGTGGAAGGAATAGTGCCCCATCACTGGTGTCAGTGGAAGGAATAGTGCCCCATCACTGGTGTCAGTGGAAGGAATAGTGCCACATCACTGGTGTCAGTGGGAGGAATAGTGCCCCATCATTGGTGTCAGTGGGAGGAATAGTGCCCCATCATTGGTGTCAGTGAGAGGAATAGTGCCCCATCATTGATGTCAGTGTGGTGGAGGGGAGAATAGTGCCCCATCGTTGGTGTCAGTGGGGGGAGTAGTGCCCCATCGTTGGTGTCAGTGGGGGGAGGAATACTGCCCCATCGTTGGTGTCAGTGGGGGGAGGAATACTGCCCCATCGTTGGTGTCAGTGGGGGGAGGAATAGTGCCCCATCGTTGGTGTCAGTGGGGGGAGGAATAGTGCCCCATCGTTGGTGTCAGTGGGGGGAGGAATAGTGCCCCATCGTTGGTGTCAGTGGGGGGAGGAATAGTGCCCCATCGTTGGTGTCAGTGGGGGGAGGAATAGTGCCCCATCGTTGGTGTCAGTTGGGGGAGGAATAGTGCCCCATCGTTGGTGTCAGTGGGGGGAGGAATAGTGCCCCATCGTTGGTGTCAGTGGGGGGAGGAATAGTGCCCCATCGTTGGTATTAGTGACACCAATGATGGGGCACTATTCCTCCCACTGACACCAATGATACTTACTTTGCTGACCCCTGCTCCAGCCTGGGCTCGCTCTCTCACTTACCTGTCAGCTGTCTTCCTTCTCTGGCCGCTCTCCTCTTCACTCGCTCCGGCAGCTCCCTCGATCTTCTTTGATGTACGCGCGCTGCCGCTCGGCTCCTCCTCTCCAAGCTCCACCTCCTCGCCGGTGATTGGCCGCCTGTGTGCCTCTCCTGAGCTACAGTTCCGGTGGCCAATCAGCGGCGAGGAGGCGGAGCTGCTGAGCGATCCCGGAGGTGACAGGAGCAGCGTATCATCCCGCCCACACATCGCCGGAGACAGCAGCGGTGTCTCGGTTCCTAAGACCATCGGAAATATGTGTTTTCCGATGGTCTTAGGCGACCCCTGGGAAATGGTCGTTCGACCCCCAAAGGGGTCGCGACCCCCAGGTTGAGAACCGCTGATCTAGGGTCTGGGTTGGTACAACTGGAGCTGCTGGCTAGCACTTCAACAGAGATTGTGTTGCTGAAGAAATAGAAGCTTGTAAATAGTTTATGAAGTTGTCCTCAGTTATTGGTTCCCTTGGGCATCCTATACACCCCTTACCCCATCCAAGTTCTAATCCCCTCAATAAAATAAAACAAATATTCAAGGACTGATTTCTGTCTTCGCATGAGAGTTTGTGTGGAAAATGCTAAATGATTGGCTGTGCAGAACTATAGGGGGACCCAAATTCATCAGCAATCCCTAAGGGGGTGGTGCTTCAACAATATCACATCCAAATTTTTTGGTAAGGCTCCATGCACACGGGTCATTTTGATAACCCTGGTAACGTTAGCTTTGTAAAGTTACGTTAAAACATGGGTTTTTCAGCTTTTTTGCATTAGCGTTTTTTTGTGTTTTTCCAAGTTTAGCGGCGTTTTTCCACGTTTGTGGTTTTTAGCTTTTTTTTTTACCTCCCCAATTTTTTTTTTTGGAAAAAAAAACACCCAAAAATGCCGGTTTGACGCATTTTCCCACGTTTTTCAGCGTTGGAGCGTTTTTACAGCTAAACTCCTCTAGAAACACACTAGTTCTGGGGTTTTTTTCTACCCAAAAAACACCCCTGCCAAAAAACATTGATTACAGTCTATGTGTGCATGGATACATAGGATAACATGCTGGGGGGTTTACTAGCTGTAGAAAAAAACATTAAAAAATTTCAAAAGCCAAAAACAGCCGCTGTAAAAACATCCAGTGTGCATGAGGGTTAACATACAAAAGATGAGTTTGCAGCTCATTTATATAGAGAAGCTTCAATCTGCACACGCCTGTGAATGGTGAAAACTGACAATACCACTCCAATGTGTTCAGCAATACCGAATATAAGTTGTGCAATCATAGTTTGTGTATATTTTAATGTTCCTAGGTGTGTGTATATGAGGGTCGAGCTTCAAAAAAATAGTTTTTGGTGTTTTTTTAACCATTTTATTAAACTTTAATTTGTTTATATGTTTTTTTAACTTAACTTTATTGTTATAATTGGGGGTTGACAAGCCAGGTTCTCTTTAACAAGAGTTCTATTAACCCCCAATGGCACCTCTACACTTTGTTAGAGCTGAATGAGCACAGAACGTTTTCGAGTAGCTGTGAACCTGGAAATTCTCAGAGCTTCCAGGGTCTGCTTTATTACTGCCCAGGGGAGATGGGGGATGTTCTCTGATCTCCCACCGCTCTCCCTCTGACTCCCATCATAGAGGTCCCTGGCACCCAAGAGGTACAAGTGAGCCTGGGACATAGGGCTTATAGTACATGTACAAGTGAATGAGCTTCTGTAAAGCTTCTACAAGAAAGTAAGTAGCTGGGACTAAAAATTTAAACAAACTTCCAGTTGCTATAGTGATCAGGAGTTTATGTGCACAGGGCATTGTGGAAGAATTAATTTTCAAAGTTCACAGTAAAGATAGTGAAATCTAAGCTTTTCTCTATGAGAGAACATTTTGCTAGCTTGCCAATGTACGTAACCAGCAGGCTTTTTAAGCTGTTAATAATCAACTAATGCCAGACTGTAGAGTCTTTGTTATGATGGTTGAGGATTTTTGGGGATGAATTACTTCACAGTACAAGCAGTAAGAGAGGTCAGTGATGGGCTTGTTACAAAGCTTTTTAATAGCTTGCTATGCATATGTAAATCGTCCTATTTCATAGCCTAAGCACAGGTGCGTGTCAATAGATTGTTATTGTCTTCTACAAGTCATGAAATATTCATTGATGTCCACGGTATATTTTATAAGTACATGTTGTTTTGATAAATTGATGACACTGAAATAAATGTCATTGACCCAATCGATGGCTCCCTTGCTTACAGAGCCTTAGACCTAGTTGCCTGGAAACCTACTAACCTTCTATATTAATATTTCATGCAAGTTTCTTCAAAGTATTCGTTTAATCACACATAGCATGCTAGTTGCTCTCTCTATTATGCATGTCGTGATAAAAGGGAAAAGAACTCTAGTTTAAATAGAAAATGGATGTAAACCACAAAAGTTTTGTTAAAATCAATAAATATATACAGTATGTGTATTTTTGTAGTTTTGTATTATTCTTTCAGGTTTGGATCAAAGCCTGTACAAAGGTGGTATGAGGGATGCCAATACTAACTTGTCCTTCTAAAAATGGCAGCTGCCCAACTCTCATGCTGATCCAGTGTATTCAGAGCTATAGCACAGACCCACAACAAATATAATAAGCTTTGACATTATTTTGCTTGTCGTATACTTTTTTTAGGTCAGTGCTCAGAAAACATTTGGAGAGGGCCTGTCAATTATCATTTTTAGAAGGAGGTCAGCAATGTCAGTCTCCAATACTTATTTCATAGTTACATAGTTAGTCTGGCTGAAAAAATACAAAAGTCCATCCAGTTCAACCATTAAAAAAAAAAGTTATAATCCTATACCCACAGTTGATCCAGAGGAAGGCAAAAAAAAAACAGCAAAGCATGATCCAATTTGCTCCTGCAGGGAAAAATATTCCTTCCTGATCCCCTGAGAGGCAATCGGATATTCCCTGGATCAACTTTACCTATAAATGTTATATCCAGTTATATTCTGTGTATCCAAGAAAGAATCCAGGACTTTCCTACAGCAATCCACTGAGCTGGCCAGAACCAACTCTTGAGGGAGTCTATTCCACATTTTCACAGCTCTCACTGTGAGGAAACCTTTCCGTGTTTAAAGATAACATTTATTTTCCTCCAGACGTAAAGAGTGCCCCCTTGTCCTCTGTGATGACCTCAGGGTGAATAACTCTACACCGAGTTCACTATAGGAACCACTGATGTATTTATACATGGAGATCATATCCCCCCTTATGTATTATACATGGAGATCATATCCCCCCTTATGTATTATACATGGAGATCATATCCCCTCTTATGTATTATACATGGAGATCATATCCCCCCTTATGTATTATACATGGAGATCATATCCCCCCTTATGTATTATACATGGAGATCATATCCCCCCTTATGTATTATACATGGAGATCATATCCCCCCTTATGTATTATACATGGTGATCATATCCCCCTTATGTATTATACATGGAGATCATATCCCCCTTATGTATTATACATGGAGATCATATCCCCCCTTATGTATTATAAAAGGAGATCATATCCCCCCCTCATGTATTATACATGGTGATCATATCCCCCCTTATGTATTATACATGGAGATCATATCCCCCCCTTATGTATTATACATGGAGATCATATCCCCCCTTATGTATTATACATGGAGATCATATCCCCCTTATGTATTATACATGGAGATCATATCCCCCCTTATGTATTATACATGGAGATCATACCCCCCTTATGTATTATACATGGAGATCATATCCCCCTTATGTATTATACATGGAGATCATATCCCCCCTTATGTATTATACATGGTGATCATATCCCCCCTTATGTATTATACATGGAGATCATATCCCCCCTTATGTATTATACATGGAGATCATATCCCCCCTTATGTATTATACATGGAGATCATATCCCCCCTTATGTATTATACATGGAGAACATATCCCCCCTTATGTATTATACATGGTGATCATATCCCCCCTTATGTATTATACATGGAGATCATATCCCCCTTATGTATTATACATGGAGATCATATCCCCCCTTATGTATTTTACATGGAGATCATATCCCCCCTTATGTATTATACATGGAGATCATATCCCCCCTTATGTATTATACATGGAGATCATATCCCCCCCTCATGTATTATACATGGTGATCATATCCCCCCTTATGTATTATACATGGTGATCATATCCCCCCCTTATGTATTATACATGGTGATCATATCCCCCCTTATGTATTATACATGGTGATCATATCCCCCCTTATGTATTATACATGGAGATCATATCCCCCCTTATGTATTATACATGGAGATCATATCCCCCCTATGTATTATACATGGAGATCATATCCCCCCTTATGTATTATACATGGAGATCATATCCCCCCTTATGTATTATACATGGAGATTATATCCCCCCTTATGTATTATACATGGAGATTATATCCCCCCTTATGTATTATACATGGAGATCATATCCCCCCCTTATGTATTATACATGGAGATCATATCCCCCCTTAATCTCCTCTTCTCAAGAGAGAATACATCCAGTTCCTCTAATCTTTCCTCATAGTTGATCTCCTCCATGCCTCTTATCAGTTTGGTTGCCCTTCTCTGTACTTTCTCCAGTTCCCCAATGTTCTTTTTGTGAATTGGTGCCCAAAACTGAACTGCATATTCCAGATGAGGTCTTACTAATAATTTGTAATGGGGGGGGGGGATATCTCTCTCTCTGGAGTCTATACCTCTTTTTTAATAAATTAATTTCACAATGAGTTACCCTTAAAGATCACCTCTGCCTAGACCAGTGATCTCCAAACTGCAGCCTGAGGAGCAAATGAGGTCCTTTGCTTACTTTTATCCAGCCCTTGGGGCACTATTCCATCCATCAGCATCAACAATGGGGCACAATTTTTCCCAATGATACTAACGATGGGGCACAGTTACTCCGAATGACACCAAAGATGAGGCACATAATTTCTCCAAATGACACTGTGACAGACCCAACCAGGACAGGAGCTTTTGGAGGGGACTGTAGACTAGCCTCTTGCCTACTGACCGTGGGCCCTGGCATCTGAGGGGGCTCTATCCTTTGGGAGGTGTGTACCTGGGGGGACTATTTACTTGGATTCAAGTCCATGTGTCCCCAAAACACACTGACTGAGAACTGGAGGATCAGGATACAGATTTGAGGTCTCTGTAGCCAAACCAGCATTGACTGCTTCAACCCCCCTCCCTCCCAGATTTAGAGACTATAAGCAGATGTTAATGTAATCAGCTCAAAACAACCTGATGCTGAAGTCTATTGTTGTAATCTGTTTATCAAGGTGTGATGTGTTTACCATTGTGTATTTGTCCCATTGTTAATGAAGTTAATTGAGTCACCTATTGTTTGGTTCTCCTGGAGGTAACTACATGATGGGATTACCTCCTTGTTGCCTTGTGTCAAATTGACCTCATTAACTAATCAGTGTGGGATGTTTATCCCAATGTGTAAAATTAGTATTTATTGTTCATGTGGGGACTGCCCTTGTTTCTGAAGTATATAAAAACCTGTATTTCTGTTCAATAAAGAAGTCCAGTTTTTGCACCTAAGCTAGTGTCTTAGGTGCGATGCCCATCTATAATACCTTGGTCCTGTGTCCCAGTGGCAAGGAAGCAGTTCTCTGATGGAATCACCTAATTGGGGTGACAGGAGGTCCACCACAGACACCAATTATGGGGCACATTTACTGTTTACTCTCACTGATCCCATGACAATTTCTACTCCCACTGGCCACAATCTGGCCCCTCTAAAGTCTGAAGGACAGTGAACTAGACTAACAACATTAATCGCCTCTCGCCACCATGTAAGAAAATAACAGGCGAGCCACGGTTCTCTCATTCTGGGAAGCCGTCATATGACATCCTCCCACTCTAACTGCGCATGTGCGCTTCCCTGGGACACAGCAGATCACCGATCACAGTAAAGAGCTGATGATGTCGGCTCTATCATGTGATCAGCTGTTTCCAATCACAGCTGATTGCATGTAAACAGGAAATGTCAGTTATTGGAAGTCCTCTCCTCATGCTGACAGCGTGTAAGGAGAGGAGAGCCGGTAATTTGCATTGCTCAGAGGGGACTTCTACACTGATCATCAGGGCACTGATGATCAGTGTAGCCCCATCAGTGCCACCTGTCAGTGCCCATCAGTGCACATCAATGCCACATATCAGTGCCTAGCAGTGTACATCAATGCCACATATCATTGCCAGTCAGTAATGCCTATCAGTGCCGCCAATCAGTGTCACCTGTCAGTGCCCCCATCAGTGCCCATCAGTGCCACCTATCAGTTCCTGTCAGTGCTGCCTGTCAGTGCCCTCTATCAGTGCCCCCTATCAGTGCCTGTCAGTGCCGCCTAACAGTTCCAAGCAGTGCCGCCTATCAGTGTCAATCAGTGCCACCTATCAGTTCCATATATGAGTGCTGCCTTTCAGTGCCCATCAGTGATGCCTGTCAATGCCCATCAGTGCTGCCTATCAGTGCCTCCTCATCAATGCCGCCTATCAGTGCCCATCAGTGCAGCCTATCAGTGCCCATCCCTGCAATCTCATTAGCGCACATCAGTGAAGAAGAAAAATTACTTATTTACAAAATTTTATAACAGAAAAGAAGAAAAAAAACTTTTTTTTCAACATTTTCAGTCTTTTTTAGTATGTTAAGCAAAATATAAAAAACCCCAGTGGTGATTAAATACCACCAAAAGAAAGCACTATCTGTCTCAAAAAAAAATTATACAAATTTTGTTTTGGTACAGTGTTGCATGACCGCGCAGTAGTCATTCGAAGTGCAACAGCGCTGAAAGCTGAAAATTGGCCTGGACAGGAAGGGGGTGAAAGTGCATGGTGGGCAAGGGGTTAAACAACTTACATATTATGAACAAGCACAAAAAGAGCTTTAAAACAACCCTAACCTCTGTAGCTGCTTTTAGGCCTCTTTCACAAGGGCGGTAATAAAAAGACAGTTCAGCCTTGTTTTACCGCCCACCTAAAGCTTACAGCCAGAGGAGGCTGTTTACATGCCACGGCCACACTGCTTTGCATCGCGACTGTAGCAAATGTAGCGTGGCTCTGCATGGCAAATTCACCCATTTAGGCCAGTGGGGTCAGCTTGCGGTTGAGAAACATTAGTCTCCTTGCAAATTGCCAGTCAGTGATTCTGAACACCGCTGCGGATTGCTTTTCAGAGATTGGCCAACTCTGAAAACTGAAGAATATATTTAAAAAAACAGATTTTTAAAAATATATATTTTTTAAATATATTCTTCAGATTTTGTTTAACATATAAAAAAGTCATTTTAACATATATTTTTACATATATTTGTAAATGCATTCCAAAAATGTAGATTTGTATTTTTAAAGACATACAGTATATCTGAAATGTATTTTTCAAATATTTTATAATAAAAACGCATTTCAACATGCAGTGTATGTATGTGTGTATATATATATATATATATATATAGTATATATATTGAATACGGTCAAAATTGTAGTATTTTAAATATATGGCAATATATTTGGGAGAATATTTTTAAAATATTCAAATATATTTTTCTTCCATATGGGTACAACACAAATGCATTCTATTGGAGCCGCCTGCTCCCTAGCAACAGGATTCTAGGTGTCAGAAGTAGTCTGCATACTAGTTGCTCTATTTTCATATGGGTGGGTGAATGTACTCTTACACCCTCTGCACACAGGTGCCAAAAACAGGCAATTGGTCCACATTTTTATTGCCCCCTGGCCACCCACCAGCAAGTTGATATTGCCAGATGACGTGTGTGAACATTGCCAAAGACGTGGTGTGGCAAATTCTATACAGAATGGCTCTTTTTGCAGCGGTACTGCCACCAAACCCACCCCCTTTATGTGAATAAGACCAACCCTCAACCTTGTCTGATGCATGTGTAGGAAATCCCCCTCAAACTAGTGTCCAGTAGATAGTATATTGCCTCCAAGCCACCTGTCATCCGACTCAGAAAAGTGATCCACCAAGGATAGCCTTTCAGAGCTGCTGAAATACTGGCTACCCGTGTGAACGTGGCCTTACAACTCAGGAATACCTGCTGTGTGTTTACATTAGAGGGCTGGCAGGCTGACAAAATTCTGTTCTCAGAGAAAAAGGTAGAATTTTATTGTGCCGTGAACTTTGAAAATAAATTTCTCCATAATGCTTACAGATACAGAGGTGAATAAGGGTACATGTTAATGTGTTTTCTTTTTCTTTTCTTTTTTTTAGTAAATGAATACTTTAGCGTGCATGATCCGGGCACAGGTTAAGTTATTCACCTTAAAATTACATTAAAAAAATTTCAAGTGGGGGGTTTGGTGGGTGGTTATGGCAAATGGCCCTCTAGCCCTCCCCACACAGGATATTTTGCTACTTAGAGAAACAGAGCCAGCCTTCAACCAGGGCAGGGCCTCTGTGAACAGAGAAGATTCCTTTCCTGGGGAATTAACCAGTAATCTAATCAAAATAATTGGGAGCAGAGGAACTACTGCAACCAGCAGTCAATAATAATATGTGCACAGATGTACACCAGTATAGAAATAATACAAGCTTTATTTAATAAAATATTAATAATAGTACATACATCCAATGTATAAGCCGGTAATATCAGCAAAGGACCCAACAAGAGTTCTGGTGGAATTGTGCGCATACACCTGGATATCAATAGTTATTATTAGAGATGCCTCTGGATGAATGTTGTAGCAAAATCCACTTGCAGGGACCCCTGAAGATGATCATGATTTGGTGTTTGTCTTGGCATCAGAGACCTTAGGACAAGATCTGTAGTGATGAGGAGACCATCCAGCCATTGTCCAACCAGCCTGGAATGCAGCTTTTCACCAATGTGGTGTTTGTCTTTTGTTTCGGAGACCTGATGTCAGGACCTGGACTTGAACCTGGGACCTTTACTGTGTCTAGCAGTAACTCTTCTCAATGAGCTACCTAGGATGCTGGACAACACTCTGCTTGATCTATTGGACAATGCTGCCTTGTCCCTTGTTTTCTGCTGAACCTTGAACTCCTTGCTCCTCCCATGAACTTCCTGATTTAAGCAATGTCTCTGCACTTCCTGTTTGCCAGATTATTGTGCCTTCTCCAGCCAGCATCTCACTTTTGTCTCGCCTGCTGCTGTCCATACCTTCACTACCGTCAAGTGTTTCTTGACTACGATTCTGCCTCATCCCAACCTGCTACCGCTTGTTACCGACCCTTGGCTTGTTTACTGACTATGCTTCTGCTAGATCCCTCCCTGCCATATCAGTTACTAGATCCTGACTTGCTCACTTCCTGGTGGGGTGATCCTGAGAACTACGACCTGGTACTAACATGCAGCAAAATCCATCTCCACCATCAGGAGCTCTGGTGAATACCGGTTGGTGCTTAGACCCCGCACCTCAGGTCAGCCTGCGTCATCTTCAAGGGTGACCTGCTTGTTTACCTATCCTGTTGGTTGACCTGCTGCTATAGCTACTGGTCTCTGTACCTGACTTCAAACCGTGACACCTGAAAACAAGACCTGCAGTGATGATTAGACCCTCCAGCCATTGTCCAACCAGTCTGGAATGCAGCTTATCACCAACAGAAACCATGATGTGGCAATGGAACTCAGAGTCAGTCTATTTACTCTGCGCTTAGTCCTTAGTAGCATCTAATCTGTCATGCAACCAGACCTTTAACTGCCAGAAACGGTCATCAGATGCCTAACCTGACTCCAGCATATGCTGGTTATTGTGCCCTGATTTAAAACTAGCTATAGAATCACAGACTCGAAGGGATAGGATTAACCAAAATAACAAGAACTGCATGTATACTCTATTGCAATAAACAGGTTCACCTACTAATATACAGCAAGGTGGGCATTGCCCTCCATGAAGTTCCAAGTGTTATGTAGAGTTACTGCTCCTGTGCCATTGAGCATAGCAAGGGGCTGGGGCGCAGAAAATCATTACTACCAGAAGTTTTGTATTGTGAAGAGTTTTCAGGTGGTGGGTTCTTTTCACTACCAAGGCATTCAGCAGCAGTGGAGGAAGCTGTGCAGGTGAGTAAGTACTATATTTTTCCAGGGGACCCTTTTTGCAGTTTATTTTAGTAGCAGAATCACATGTCTGTAACCACTTCCTGACTGCCCTATAGCAGAACTACTGCTACAGAGTGGCAGAGCTGTGCAAAATCACGGATATACCCGTGATTCTGTATTCCCGGGTAGGGGGTGTGCTCGCCGCCATTGGCGGCTACAGCTGTCGATCAACGGGTTCCGGCTGGAGATTCCCAATTGACACCTGGCGATTGCTGTGAAATACTGACAGGGGAGAGGTCTGTATGCAAACAATACAGATCTCTCCCCTGTCAGCACCATCATGCTGCTTTGTATTGCTCCGCATAGCAGAGCAATACAAAGCAGCATGCTGGTGCTGACAGGGGAGAGCAATACAAAGCAATACATAGCAGTGCAATACAAAGCAGCATGCTTACATTGTAAAGCACACACAGACAAAAATAGTAACACAGCACACAGTTAACCCTTTGATCGCCCCAGATGTTAACCCCTTCTTGCCCAGTGTCATTAGTACAGTGTCAGTGCTTTTTACCAGCACTGATCACTGTATTAGTGTCACTGGGGATGTCAGTGGCAATTAGTCAGTTCCCCCCCAGTGTCAGAATGCCCGCCGCAGTCCCGCTATCGCTGATTGCTACCATTACTAGTATAAAAGAGAAAACAAATTCCATTATACATACCGCCATTTGTAGACGCTATAACTTTCACGTAAACCAATTAATTTACATGTATTTTTTAGCAAATACATGGAGCAGAATACATTTTGGCTAAATTTATAAAGAAATTAGATTTTTTTGGATGTGTTTTATAGCAAAAAGTAAAAAATATATATATTTTTTTTTTTTCAAAGTTGTCGTTCTTTTTTTGTTCATAGCGCAAAAAATAAAATGCACAGGTGATCAAATACCACCGAAAGAAAGCTCTATTTGTGGGGAAAAAAGAACGTATATTTCATTTGGGTGCAGCGTTGGATGACCGTGCAATTGTCAGCAAAAGTAACGCAGCGCTGTAACGCAAAAAATGGCCTGGTCAGAAAGGGAAAGGGGGGGGGGGGGGGAATCCTCTGGAGGGCAAGGGGTTAAAATGCTCCCTAACTTTTTTTTTGTTTTGAATCTAGGGTTAATTCTGTGTAGTAACATCCAAATTTATACCATGTAATGGTTACAAATAATGTTTTGCTGCACATAGATGACGTGCGTATCCTCCCATCAGGACTCGCTCTGTCACGTATTCAGCGATTGTAATTCGGTATAAGGAGCAGTCTGAGCTCTGCTGACATCTTGTAGTCCGCTGTGCCAAGACTCCCGGGACGTCATTGTCCAGGAACAATGCTTGCTGACACTGGGATTTCCTCTTCTTCCTCAATATTTCTCTATAGCACGTCTTGCCTTTGATCTCTCCCATGCTCAGTTTCTATGTCAGGAAAGGAGTGTTTCTCTTTCAAAATTAATTGCTGAAGTCTGATTTTGGATGATTAGATTTGTCATTTGTCTATATGTCCTTTAATGCGAAGATAAATTATAGTTTTACGCCCCATGTACAGGGGACACTTCTGAACGATGGAAACTGACTGCTGGAAAACGTAGGTTAAAAAACGTCTGTTTAGCTGCGTTTGCATAACACGTTTATGTGCGTTTGCGTTTCGAAGCGTTTTTTAAAGATAAGCAGAGGAGAACCTCCCAAATGCCCAGAATGCTCTGAAAAGTGGTAAATTATTAACTATTTCAGACTGTTTCAGAGAAATACAGAGAGTAGAAGCAGAGACAGCAGTATGTGTTGAGATTAGTTTAGGTGGGAGTTGCTCATTAACATTTCTTTTGTTTCCAAGGGTGGGAAGGTGTCTGGTGGAGGGAGTCATTAGGGCCACCTGGCAGGGGGTCTTCATGAGGAATTTGAGGTGTGAATGGTCATTAACATATCTTTTGTTTCCAAGGGTGGGAGAGGTCTGAGGTGTGAATTGGTCATTGCAATGTGTGACAAGCTTGGTGGGAACATCCTGTGTTCAGTGTTTTGTCCATCTGAGTACCTTTGCATGCATTTTTCATTATGAAAAAAGGTTCTGAACACCATCGGGAACTGGAAGAGTTGAAGAAAAATTTCAAATGCAAACGCTTATAAATGCGATTTGCTGCGTTTAACTGTGTTTACAAGCGTTTTGCGTTTGAAACGTTGATAAAATCGGCAGCTGAACGCAAGTTTTCTGCGTTCAAAAAAACAACTGTAAACTCAAATGCCTGTAAATGACTGTAAACAAAGATGTGTACATGGACACATAGGAAAACATTAGGGAGAGTTCAGGGGCTGCTGAAAAAAATGCTGAACAGCTCCTAAACGTGAGTTTATCAGCTGCAGTGTACATGAGACCTTAGTGTTGGCTTACTATATTTGTTATATAAGTGTAGCCAGGTGCTGGCTCTGTCGTTATACCATTCAGGGACATGTACAGATGAGACTATGATTACTGCTAATCCCCCTAGAGCCCAGTACTGGGACTGCTACATCACTTCTTGTTAGCAGAGTGGCTCCTTTTCTTCAGAGAGGAGAGGATCCTGGGAGCTGTAGTCCTATAGACAATACCAGAGGCATAGCTTGAAGCTTGTGGGCCCTGATGCAAAAGTTGACATGGGCCCCCCCCCCCAACTACCACCCGCTGCTTCCACCATGCACCAAAATACTCTCTCAAATGGTGGGTGGTGAACTGCATGTGAATCGCACAGGAATTGTACCGCATTCCTGTGCAAATCACATGCGATTCTGTGCTCACCACATCCGCATCAAAAAGTTGAAGGCAGCTTTTTTTCTTTTTTTTTTTTTATCTCAATGGAACCAGATCGCGTGGGTGTTTATAGCCATGCAATATGGTTCAGCAAACGCACTACATTTGCAGCCTGCTTTTGGGGTGTCATTAACTTTCCATTGGCACCCGCAGCAGATCACAGAACACAGTGAGATTGCTATGCGGTGCAGGAAATGCACAGGAATCGCCCCGTTTCTCGCACCACATCAGTGTGACTCGGGGCTAAAAGAGGAAACAGTGTGTTACATTTGGTGTTATCACTGTCACTCTCTCATACTGGTCAATGGAAGTTCAACATGGCACCTCATGGCAAAGAAATATCTGAGGATCTGAAAAAAAGAATTGTTGCTCTACATAAAGATGGCCTAGGCTATAAGAAGATTGCCAAGACCCTGAAACTGAGCTGCAGCACGGTGGCCAAGACCATACAGAGGTTTAACAGGACAGTTTCCACTCAGAACAGGCCTCGCCATGGTCCACCAAAGAAGTTGAGTGCACGTGCTCAGCGTCATATCCAGAGGTTGTCTTTGGGAAATAGACGTATGAGTGCTCCCAGCATTACTGCAGAGGTTGAAGGGGTGGGGGGGGGGGGGGGGGTCAGCCTGTCCGTGCTCAGACCATATGCCACACACTGCATGAAATTGGTCTGCATGGCTGTCATCCCAGAAGGAAGCCTCTTCTAAAGATGATGCACAAGAAAGCCCGCAAACAGTTTGCTGAAGACAAGCAGACTAAGGACATGGATTACTGGAACCATGTCCTGTGGTCTGATGACACCAAGATAAACTGATTTGGTTCAGATGGTGTCAAGCGTGTGTGGCGGCAACCAGGCGAGGAGTACAAAGACAAGTGTGTTTTGCCTACAGATAAGATAAAGTGCAGCGCTATAAAGTAATAATAAATCATAAAAAATCCTCAAAAATAAAAGTGTGAATAAAACAGTTCATAAAATTATGATGATCCACTTGTTATAACAGATTACCAAGGCAAGCTTGCTGTGGGAACCAATGATAGAAATGCGCACTCACCGGACGCGCATGGGTAATGCGCATATAATCAATATCCACCAGGATCACTTAGGTAGGCAGAGTAGGTGAGCTTCCATCTATGGGTAGATGATCTTGCCTTGGAAGGTGTATAATAAAACTGCTAGGTCCAGAGGTCCCCTTAAGGTTGGACGGGTGCTCAGCCTGGATACAGGGCTCCCTCCCTCTGGTGGTAGTAGATCGCAATAGGGTATCCTGAAAGTTAATTAGCTCCAATGGGAGCCAAAGAACAGGTGCCCATAGTGTAGTAATTCAAGATTTTATTTGCTCAAAAATACAGATAAAAACAGGGTAGTAAAACACTTAGATTCTGTGTGATAGTACAGAGTAGTGATCCTGACCCCTTAGTTAAGATGGCCGCCGGGCCTCCTCATGGCTCCGGCGGCTGTGACGTCACGCTCTGTTGGCTCCTCCTTAGGCCTTTCATGCAGAGCACATCATCAGAGGGGAGGCCAACAGTAGCATGACAGACCTCCATTCATTATATAGGCTAGTGCGGTAATCGCGCATGCGCACTCTGCGGGTGCCATTTTGCTGTAGATAGAAAGAAACACCATTGCCTATTACAGGAAGGTGTGGGCACTGCATCTGTCACCAGAGGGGGATTCAGTATGAGTGACAGCAGGGCGGCGTTTTTAATGGCCATACAGACCCATATCAATAGGGTTTGTGATAGAAGCACCGCTCCAAAAGGTTATTTAATTTCTATCACTGTGTTATAAACAATAGAGGAGTACAAAGACAAGTGTGTCTTGCCTACAGTCAAGCATGGTGGTGGGAGTGTCATGTTCTGGGGCTGCATGAGTGCTGCCAGCACTGGGGGCTACAGTTCATTGAGGGAACCATGAATGCCAACATATGCTGTGACATACTGAAGCAGAGCATGATCCCTTCCCTTCCGAGACTGGGCCGCAGGGCAGTATTCCAACATGATAATGACCCCAAACACACCTCCAAAATGACCACTGCCTTGCTAAAGAAGCTGAGGGTAAAGGTGATGGACTGGCCAAGCATGTCTCCAGACCTAAACCCTATTGAGCATCTGTGGGGCATCCTCAAACAGAAGGTGGAGGAGCGCAAGGTCTCTAACATCCACCAGTTCCATGATGTTGTCATGGAGGAGTGGAAGAGGACTCCAGTGGCAACCTCTGAAGCTCTGGTGAGCTCCATGCCCAAGAGGGTTAAGGCAGTGCTGGAGAATAATGGCGGTCACACAAAATATTGACACTTTGGGCCCAATTTGGACATTGTCACTTAGGGGGGTTCTCACTTTTGTTGCCAGCGGTTTAGACATTAATGGCGGTGTGTTGAGTTATTTTGAGGGGACAGCAAATTTACACTGTTATAAGCTGTACACTGACTACGTCACATTGTAGTAAAGTGTCATTTCTTCAGTGTTGTCACATGAAAAGGTATAATAAAATATTTACAAAAATGTGAGGGGTGGACTCACTTCTGGGAGATACTGTAGCTGCCAACAACTATATAAAATTACAAATGTGCACAGAAATACGACTCTTAAAACATTAACACACATTATTAAAGCAGAGTTCCACCAAAAAGGGGAAGCTCCGCCTGTCTGCCTCCTACTGTCTTCTGCTGCCACTCTTGGAATCTTTATCAAACATAGGTCCCAGAAGATTGCGACCCATTCACAATGCGCAGAACTTTGCGCATGCACAGTAGGAGACTGGCTATGAAGCCGCAAGGCTTCACTGCCGATTTCCCTTAGTCAAGATGGCGGAGCCAGCACCTGATAGCCGATGGAGGACAGCGCCAGATGCCTGGAGTGCCCTAATATTAAAAGTCAGCAGCTACGCTATTTTTAGCTGCAGACTTTTTACTAAACCCCCAACAGTACAATCAATCTGTATATGCAGGAAAGCATGCTTGTTATACTCACTGTGGTACCTAAGGGGTTAATCCTCTGCATTATGTAAAAACACTGTTTGATCCTGACTTCTCTGATCCTCCCCTTCTTCCAGTACCCCCCTCTTATCTCCTGATAAGACTTATTGTGTGGAGTCACTCTGCATATGCTTAGTTTAGTGTGTATTGCTAGATAGGTTTTTTTCTTGGGAGAGTGCATGTGATCAGCACAGGGCCAATCAGCACTGTCCAGACAGAGGTCATGGGCTCTGCATCCTCCTAGAGAAAAATGAAAACTCCTCCTACAAGCTTTAACCAGTGCTCTGCTGGACACTGATAGAAGTCACAAACTGCTATATACTGTTGATGAGAAAAGGTATTTAGCAGTTTATATTTACTAAAATAATTGCATTGCCATGTAGTGTGTACTGTGGGAGATCGGATATAGTGAATGCAGGGTCCGGGGAGACCAGATATATTGAATGCAGGGTCCGGGGAGACCAGATATAGTGAATGCAGGGTCTGGGGAGACCAAATACTGTATAGTGAATGCGGGATCCGGGGAGACCGGATATAGTGAATGCAGGGTCCGGGGAGACCGGATATAGTGAATGCAGGGTCCAGGGAGACAGGATATAGTGAATGCAGGGTCCGGGGAGAGCGGATATAGTGAATGCAGGGTCTGGGGAGACCAAATACTGTATAGTGAATGCACGGACCGGGGAGAGCGGATATAGTGAATGCAGGGTCTGGGGAGACCAAATACTGTATAGTGAATGCAGGGTCCAGGGAGACCGGATATAATGAATGCAGGGTCCGGGGAGACCGGATATAGTGAATGCAGGGTCCAGGGAGACCGGATATAGTGAATGCAGGGTCCAGGGAGACCAGAGATACTGAAAGCAGGGTCCGGGGAGACAAGAGATAGTGAATGCAGGGTCCGGGGAGACCGGATACAGTGAATGCAGGGTCCTGGGTTTAGTAACAAACACTTTAGCTCTGGTTTAGGGGGCTTAAGATTTTGTCTTACCTTCTCTTAGGCCTCATTCACACGGGCATCTAAAACACTGCATTTAGAAGCACACAGCATATAGTTTTATACGCATCTACGTAAATGCAAAGTTGCCATACAAACAGCTGCATCTACAAACGAAATGTTTAGCGTCCTACCGAAAAAAGACACAGCTGCATCCAGAACCATTTGCTGTATTTCTGCTGATTTTATGCGTGTATAAATGTATAAACACAAATGCATATACGGTAAGTAGAAGAACTGTACGTATCTAACCGCTGCACGAGTCTACAAATGGGCGCATATGTTAAGGATCTTTTGCTATCTCAGCCAGTAAAAGCCTGCATTCTGTGCAGAAAATCTGCGTATGCTTGTGTGAATGAGCCCCTATACTCTTGTATTCTTTCCCCATGTCCTACCTGATACTTTTATGCAAAAGCCAAGATCTTGAATAAATAGGTGCTTTCATGCTTGGCTACCCAATTTTTACTTATTTTTTTACGGACAGCAGCCTGAAAAATTACAGACTGTTCAAACCTTGTATAAACCCGTCACTATGACAACCTTTGTCCGCAATGATTGCATATTTCATGCTTTTATAGTTTACCACGCACATAGAGCATTAGCAACATTTTAGCAATGATATTATGTAATGTCACATAACAGTTTTGTTCCAGGAGCAAAGGATGGGCGGACTGGTAAAATTCTCTAGTAACATCCAAAAAAACAGCCAATGCTTGGGAGGTAACTGAAACCTAATTAAAAGCTGAACTCCAGGTATGAACTTAAAAAAGAAACTTCAGACAGGTTTAAAAAGACACTTGCCTGTCCAGGGATCCAGTGCTGTCTTCACCAGGGCAGGTTCTTTGTTGGTTTTCGGATCTCCAGCTCCACCATGTTGACTGTAGGAAGCTGGCTGTGACTCCCTGCAGCTTTACAGCTGGCTCCATACTGCGCACGCCCAAGTAGTGTTGCACTCTGCGAATGGTCCCGCTGCCTCCTAGGACCCCTGGCATGTCCCAGGAGGTTGCAGGCGGGAAGGGGGGGAGGGAGGGTTGAACTTTCACCCAGATTGCCTAGGAAATCCCAGTGGAAGTGGGGAAGATACCTTTCAAAACTAGGTACCCCCTCAAAAAAAAGAGAGACTATGGAGAAAGGAGGGGAGGATAAGAGGAATTTCCCTTTTTAGGTAAAGTTCCGCTTTATACTCATACAATAGTTATAGTGGTCCAGCTTGGCACAATGTAGGTGTGCATATCTCATACCCAATGGTCCACTGTGGAAGGTGACAATTACCATAGTAGTCAGCACTAACTACAGTGATTGCTGGGTTCTCCTGGGTCCTGTGCTAAGCGGCTTCCCTTCTGCACATTGACCATGGAGGGGTCACTTGCTTGGCATGGCCACTTTTCACAGAACGCCTTGTATATTTTTCAATGAATACAAGGTATTCTTTGGTTGGACAATGTGGAGATGTAGCAACCCTTCTCTCCACCTTATCCAATCGGAGAACGCTGAAGGCCTGCTCAGGCCTGCTTATATGGAATGACAGTCATGGGACAATTGTCCCTGTAGTGGGTACGGCCGATTCCCCCCTCCTTTACTTTGCTGCTTTACCATTGCTGGATGAGTAAACAGAGTGGGATGGGCGTGGACTTTGTATAATCCCAACTTGCTGCCCGATTGCCTCTTTTCTTCACACACCCCCTTCCCATTTAGGCTGTGGAAGGAACCCATCAGCATGGGGGAGAAGTACATGTTGGGATATGTATTCCCAAGGAACAACGGTGGCCATAGCAAGTAGTGGGCTCTGGACTACAGTTCCCAGTGACTTTTGACTAAAGGAGGAGAAACACCAGTTTTCTTCCCAGGCACAGTTGGCTTGAGAGTTCAGTGCAGCCCAGGAGAGCAGAAAAAGAGAACCATGCTGATTGGCACCAGTCTAGAGAGGGAGACCCAGTCTTTGAAACCCTTTTTCTGCAACAGACGGGCAAGGGTCACGATCCAGCAGCGGATTGTTGGAGCCACAACCATAAGACAGACAATGCCGCTCTGTCCATGGGAGCCACCATGGACAATTCAGTGTGAAGGGACATCTGTGCAGAGAAGATCACTGATGCTGGATTGCAGAGTCTGGTGTGAGGGTCTTGTGACCGAAGTGACTACACCCGTGACTAAACCATGCCAAACTAACCATCTAATTGCTCTAATACCGCTAGCAGGACCTGTTGACCGTCTTCATGCCTGGCCTGGACTTAAAGTGGTTAATCTTCCTGCTGTGTGTTCATCTATGTAACAATTGTCATTTGTTTTAATCCATATCAATAGAGTAAGAGTATCTACCACTAAATGGGTGTGTATTTATCTCTGATGGTAGCCCACAGACAGACTAAAGGTATTCTGCATGTGTAGGAAGGTTGTCCCTGGAGTTGAGGCGCAAAACAGAGAACCTAAAAATTACCAAACATTTCCTTCAGAGGTGGTGCTACATTCCATTAACCGCTTCCCGCCCGCCATATAAGGAAATGACGGGCGCAAGGCGGTTCTCTCGTTCTGGGAGGACGCCATATGATGTCCTCCCACTCTAACCACGCATGCGCGGCTCCGGGGGCGCCCAGTGCGGCGATCGGTGGTGCGCTGTGTGCCTCGGACACAGCGGATCACCGATCAATGGAAAGAGCCGAAGACGTCGGCTCGGTCATGTGATCAGCTGTGTCCAATCACAGGTGATCACATATAAATAAGGAAATCATGCTGACAGCTCGAGAGGAGAGCCGGTAATCGGCATTCCTTGGAGGGGACATGTACACTGATCATCAGGGCACTGATGATCAGTGTGCTCTGATGATCAGTGTAGCCCCAGCAGTGCCACCTGTCAGTGTCCATCAAGGCCAGCTTTCAGTGCTCATCATTGCCACCTGCCAGTGCCCATCAGTGCACATCAATGCCACATATCAACCATCTGAACTTCCTTTCAGTGCCACCTATCAATGCCAGTCAGTGCCACCTATCAATGTTGCCAATCAGTGCTGCCTATCAGTGCCAGTCAGTGCCACCTACCAGTGCCGCCTATCAGTGCCATATGAGTGCTGCCTTTCAGTGTCCATCAGTGATGCCTGTCAATGCCCATCAGTGCCACCTACCAGTGCCTCAGTGCCCATCAGTACAGCCTATCAGTGCCCATCACTGCAGCCTCATTAGCACACATCAGTGAAGGAAAAAAATCACTTCTTTGCAAAATTTTATTACAAAAACTAAGAAAAAAAGAGTTTTTTCTACAAAATTTTCAGTTGTTTTGGGTTTGTTTAGCAAAAAATAAAAAAAACCCAGGGGTGATTAAATACTACCAAAAGAAAGCTTTATCTGTCTCAAACAATTTCATATGGGTATAGTGTTGCATGACCGCGCAATTGTCATTCAAAGTGTGACAGCACAGAAAGCTGAAAATTGGCCTGGACAGGAAGGGGGTATAAGTGCCCTGCAGGCGAGGGGTTAAAATCTGGAACTGAAGTTTGCTTAAGATGAAATTCAGGTATCTTAGCTTTTACCAAGCTGGACCAATGTAAGTATGCACACACCATACCTGTGGGATCCCCCTGGAAGTTGGAAATCACTGTAGGCACCACTTCTCCAGTGATCTCCACTAGCTTCCAGGTCCCATGTGAGGTGGAGATGGTGACATCAATGATCTGCTTTGCATGCTTTTTGTTCCCTGAATGGTGCCCATGCTGAGTAAACAAACGCCTGTGTTCACAATGCAGCAGGACAATTGCTCAGCACAGGACTAGGACGCTAGTGGAGATCACAAGAGTAGCTGTTCCTACTACAGTGACTTCTAGCTTCCATGGGGGTTGGTCACGTATGACACATATTGTACATACATTTGTTGGTCCAAGCTGGATCAATGTAACTATAAGAAATTGCTATACTTAAACTTCAGCCTTAAAGGCTTCAACAAAGTTGCTCAAAATGCATTGAAATCTTTGTTTCTATCTGTAGCTGAATCATATAATGTGCTGGAATGGGTTGGGGCAGGTACAGGGGCGGACTGACCATTTGCAAACTCGGGCACTGCCCAAGGGCCCGGGTCAGTAGGGGGCCCCATGAGATTCCCCTGGTACCTTTTTCATAGCCTTTTTTGAGTTTGGGCAAGGACACAGGGGCCCCATGCTCCCCTATTGCCCGGGGGCCCCATGAGTTGTCAGTCCGCCCCTGGGCAGGTATTTAGACAGCCTCAGAGTTTATTCACAGGTCAGCATATTTTAGGATCTAGAGTTTAGGTTCTCTAACTAAATCATTCTAGGCTTAATCCCCGTGCATGCTAGTCTCATTTCGATAATGAAGAGGCTACTAAAGTTACAAAAATTCTCGTAGGACAGAATAAAAATTTGTAATGTCCTGTATTTTAATTTATTCATATTGTATTTTCGGATGAAAACTGTACTAATCAAAAGAAAATTGTATGATCTGGTATCATATGAGAAATTTTCATGCTTGTTCCTTTGAATAATTTCAGATGAAAGCTGTGTACTAACGATCAGATCAGGGGCGGACTGACAACACATGGGGCCCCCGGGCAATAGGGGATCATGGGGCCCCTGTGTCCTTGCCCAAACTCATAAAACCCTACGAAAAAGGTACCAGGGGCATCTCATGGGGCCCCCTACTGACCCCGGGCCCTCGGGCAGTGCCCGAGTTTCCAAATGGTCAGCCCGCCCCTGGATCAGATTATTTTACGATTGCTTCGAAAACGATAGTTTTTGTACCATTTTCTGATCATGTGTACTAGGCTTTAGACAATGTTAGAAAAAGGGAGTTTCACTCTGTAGTACAACCAAATGAAGGGCATAGAGGATACTGGGGGAATCATGGAATAACTACAAAGGAAAAGAATCAAATTTAATGGTAATATTCTTCAACGAAGGTTGTAGCACACTTCAAAGATTTATTGCATTCTTAGTAGTCACAAAGGTAGGGCAGAGACAACAATCCTTCAGCTATGTTTGTGCACTACAGCTGCCTAGGCACATGTGCTGCTTTACCTGTGTTCATACTGTATATAGACAAGCACCATACATCATTTTAAAAAAATAGGTTAATAAATGATTAACATTAAATTTACTTAGCAAGTCCACTTGGATGAGTCTGACAAAGTTGTCCTTATTTCCCCCAGCTGTTGCTATAGTTGACAGTCATGATGGTCACTTTTGTCCTAGGGGTGCTTGGGGATCGGATAGATAGAGCTTTAATCCCGAGATTTTTCTATTAGTATTACTCTCTAAGCCTGGGTTCACATATATGTGGTGCGGTATATCGCATGTGATTCGCACAGGAACCGCACCACATTCCTGTGCAAGTCACATGCGATTTGTGTGCGGTGCAATTGGAACCATACACTTTGTATGGCTCTAATCGCACTGCACCTGCACCAGAAAGGTGCAGGACCCTTTTTTGGTCTGCACTAGAATTGGATCGCATGGGTATTCACACCTATGTGATCCAATTCCGCACATCGCACCATGTTTTGCGGACCGCTTTCAGGGTGTTGTTAACTTAACATACACACCCGCAGCGGTTCGTATGAACGGGGTGCAATTCTGATGCGGTGCGGAATTTGCACAGAAAACGCTGCGAATTCCGCACCGCATCAGTGTGAACCAGGGTTCGTACTATGGAGATGATATTTGTGTAGGGTATCTGGACACAAATTGCAGGCTTTTACAAACCAAAGTGCAGAAACAGTTGCTAACGAACACTGTGCTAACCCACACAATGGTTAATGCACCTTTATTGCAGTCCCCATACATTGTTTCTTATTTATAAGTCTCGATGATAGGGGAGAGGTTTGGTCCCTGAAACCTGTTGGCTTTCTTGTACAGTCTTCCATCCTATTTTACATTGGAATACATTGGTATAAACTTGCATCTAGACTAGAATTTCAAAGTGTGGCACTTTAGTCTCAGATATACTCATTCACAGGGGTGCCAACACTGTTGCATGAGTAGGACGCTTGCTGTTATGCATTTAGCGGCTGCTAATTGAGCCTCCCAGTCTCAGTTATGGAAGCATAAAGAAGCTGCAGCAAAGGACAGTTGACTGAGGTGGACAAGAGGAGCAGTACAAGTAGAAGCAGGCACTAGATGAGAAAGAGATCTGTAGAACATAGGGGTGCTTGAAGAGAAAATAAGTAAAAGGGTAGGGGGAAACAGAGGCAGATAGCAGGAACAGTGTAGTAGAATGCTGCAGGTGGAGAGGAACAAACCAAAGGAGCTGTGCGAACAAGAGGAGCAGTATGGGAAATGTGGGGGGTGAAGATACATGATACCAGGGGTGGACTGACAACTCATGGGGACCCCGGGGCAATAGGGGATCATGGGGCCCCTGTGTCCTTGCCCAAACTCAAAAAGCCTATGAAAAAGGTACCAGGGGCATCTCATGGGGCCCCCTACAGACCCCGGTCCCTCGGGCAGTGCCCGAGTTTCCAGATGGTCAGTCCACCCCTGCATGATACATAAGGGGAGCAGTACGAGGTGGGGGGAGGACTAACAAAAAGGTTGCGGTCAGGAACTGCCAAAGTGGTGTGTGAGTTCTGCTCTGCTGATTGCTGGACCATCGTGCAGGTCTCATCTACTGTAGAAGCTGAGACCTTAAGAAATAGATTTATTGAGAGAGGCTATGGGGGTAAATAGTTGGATAACTTAATTACTGAAGTAGAGAATATGGATTGTGACTCCCTACTTGTGGAAAAAAAAAACATGGGTGTGGGGCCATGAGTTTTCTTGGACTTATACCACCTATTTTTGATACAACATCCTGCAGTCAAAAACATTTTTGCTAGACACTGGCATATTTTACAGAATGATAGGGTTTTAGGACCCAACTTGCCTCCTAAGCCACAAGTGATTTTTAGTGGAGCTCCCTCTTTAAAAGATCATATTGCTCTCAAAAGTTTTGACCCACCAAAAACTATTTCATTCTTCCATGATCTGTTTTTTGACCTGCAGAATATACTCTGTTTGTCAGATAAATAAGTGTAGAGATAGGAGGGTCAATACTTTTGCTTTCAGTTACCTCTAAAATTTACTGAATTAGGCCGTTTATTACCTGTACTATGGCTAATGTAGAATATTTGCTCCAGTGCCTGTGTGGTCTCCAGTATGTGGGGAGGACCACACAGGCTTTCAATATCCACATGGGAGAATATCAGAACGGGTTTTCCTAGAGTGTGGTCATAGTGGTGAGAGCCACCGAGAAAGTTCTTCTCACAGTGAATGGATGGCAGTCAGAACCACTTAGGAAGTTCTTCTTGGAGTGAGGGGAAAATGGTAAGAACTGCTCAGGAAGTTCCTTCCAGAGTGTGGAGATAGCGGTGAGAGCCACTCAGGAAGTTCTTCTCAGAGTGCGGGGCAAAAAGTGAGAACCACTCAGGAAGTTCTTCTCGGAGTGCGGGGAAAACAGTGAGAACCACTCAGAAAGTTCTTCTCAGAATGGATGTACAGTGGTAATACCCAGAGTGAGGTGATAGCAGTGAGAACTACTCAGGAAATTATTTTCTCAGTGTGTCACTGGGTGAGCTGAGGCTGTATTCTTGGGGGAGCCACTGATCAAACAATAGGAGTGGACACTGGCTCAAGAAGAAGATTCCTCTTCTGCCCAGTCTGTCGCTGATGGACATGACTGTGACGATAGCGACGTCAGACCCCAGCCCTTCTCACCAAACTCGTGACCGAAGGACTAGCCAATCTAAAACTGTGCTGTCACGTGCGTAACAATGCCACACCCAGCTGCACTCTGCACACAGATTTTCCAGCTAATGGACCACAATCTGTGTATCTGCAGCCTGGGAGCAATTGTTACTGGGTCAGGTTAATTATGCAATTAACCCTTCACACTGCCACCACCTCCTTTTTGTACAGAGAAAGAGGAAACTCGGCAATATTAGCAATAACACTATGATGTTTGCATAAGCGTCCGTATACCACTGTCACCGCAGGCAGGAATATACCGACGTTTAAAACACACACACAGTAGCGCTCTTCAAAGGCAGGGACTCTTAGTTTGCATTAAAGAGCTTTAGAAACAGTTCAACACTTTCAGAAAGTAAGATTTATTACTAAAAGGTTAATAGGGTGCAATAAAAATATTTACAGAAAAAGATGTAGCCTATATATAAATATATATATATATATATATATATATTATATATATATTATATATATATATATATATATATATATATATATATATATACAAAGAGCAATAGCACAGCAAAGAGATAACAGAAGTTTAGAGGGATAAAGTACTTGCCGTCAGCCTTGGGTTAAGCAGATCAGGTTTCAGAGCCAAAAGGATGCCTTATCTCCCAAAGTTAGTTCCGATGTTAAAAGAGAGAAACTTCAACTTAGTTCAACTGAGCTTTGTTTAGCTTTTTCTAGGAACTCAGCAGGGTGTCTCCCTCAAGCAGAGAACCAATTGCCTCATTTGGGCGGGTGTGGCAGGCAGAGACCCAAGCTATGACCAAAACACCTAACCGTTGATGTCATGGTTCATAGCTTACCGTGGATACATATAACATTCTATCCACGAGTAGATTAATACACAGAATCTTCTGCGGAACGTCTGCATATGAAACATGACATACCTGTTGTGACGGTTAAGGAGATATAATTTTCTGCTTTCCTGTATATGTCAGATAGGGGGTGTAACCTATCAGACGACTTGTATTAAAGTGAGCGGTCTGAATATATGCCTGGTTTTTATGTAAGTCTTTCATAATCCAAGATATGTAATCATAGGGGAAAAAAGGATGTTTAAATGTGAGTCCATTTTACTACTACCTGGAATGTCTTTGAGGCTCAGGGGAAGGACTGGTTTATGGCTTTATGATATCCCAGATTGAGAAGTTAACAGACATCTAGGCACCAGCTCGGTTGGAATTTTATAGCCCTGGAGCTCTCCCGCCGAGCCTTGACTTGCCTGTGACCTCTGACTTATCCAGACCACATGTCACTCAACCGAGAGGAAGGGGGGGATATCGGAGGAATCTGATTTGGGAGTAGAAAATGATACAAGATGGAGGCCTTTGCCAAAATAGAGGTTTGCATCCATCTCTGTGTGCATGATTGCTACAATACCATTATGGTGGAGACTCAGGGCATCGGTTCCATTTGTCCTTCCGTTTAATCTGGCCCTGTGTATTCAAATAAATTTTACCTATTTACCTGATTTGTACTTTCTCATCCCTTCAGCAGGATAATTCATGGTAACCATACATGATCTAAATGCAAATCCCTTATTAACGTGATCCATAAATGAAAGTCGTCAGCTAATATAGACTCCCACACTAACTGTACGGCATGCTGCCCTTGTAAAGCCACGTGCCATGGAGATGTCATTCAGATGCAAGCTAAATGCTGCACTTTCATCTCATTTTTTCTAATTGTAGAAAGGATAAATGCTGAGCTTTTTCGAAACTCCCAGGCTGTCTTGATTCTCTGCAGCTATTAGAGGTCTTTGGATGAAAGAAACCCTTATAAGAAGAGAGAGTTCAGAAGAGGCAAGCTGGGACATACAATCAAAGGCTGATAAGAGGATCATTGAATAAAGGCTGGGGTTAGAGAGATGACATTTCTTTAATAATTATACGAATTATTCCACATCATGCTTTTATAATACCGGAAGAAATGAATTGTAGATCTCATGCAAACTGTTTGAATCAGAATATTTGTAGCCCTTAACAGCCACAAGATCGTCTGCCCATACTATGCAGAAAATACAAATGGGAGAATGCTAATGTAAGGCCATTGAGCCAGAAAGTATTATTGTGTATGTAAAACCCAAACAGTTTTTTTTGGTTTTCGATGGAGTGGTGAGGATTTAGAACACCTGCCAGGTTTTTATTGCTTTCTATGCTCCCAATTGGGCTGTTCATCCTCTCTACATTGTAACCAGGGCCCTCCTAACCATTTATTTATATTGTAACTATATTGTTTAGGACTGCACAAACTGTTCCACTATATACAACATAAATCCTGTATAGTTTATAATATTTGTTCTGGTGACCATTGTGACTGTGGCTGAAGGTAGGGGCAAATATCCAAAATTTAGAGTCACAAAAAACAGAATAGAGAGGTAATTTTCCGAACATGTTCCAATGACAGCTGTCTAAAAGGGAGAGATTTCCTCTCACTTCCTGCTGTGTCTACACACAGGAAAATGAAGTGAAATCTCCCAAATGGCAAAAATACCTGACAGGGTTAACCATTCCCTTCTTCATCCGAATTGGATTAAAATTTTGTTTTAGAGCCTGAGAGTTGACAGCTAAACAACTAGCATTTTTAAAAGAAGTCAGCTGAAATCAGGCCTGGACTGGCTATAGGGCACACTGGGCATTTGCCAAGTGGGCCAGGACCGCCGGGCCGCATGGTCTAAGAAAAGCAGCCTGTTGATGACTGGGCCGCACAGCAGGAGGTAAACGGTGACCACAGTCTGGACAGGGCTAACACAAACTGTGACCGTGTCTAACGCAGGGCCGACAGGAGGAGCCGCAGAGGCGGATCCAGTGACAAACAAGAAGCGCCTGCGGGGATACACACCTCCCGGGCCAGCCGCTGCAGATACAGCGGTACTGAAGGGACAACATTGGCCTCTCTCCTTCATGGGCCGGCAGACTGTGACTACCAAACAGTCCCGATCTGTAGCGGTGGTGCAGGGGTGGATTGGGCTGTCTCTATGCTGGATGGGATGTCTCTTTGCTGGATGGGATGTCTTGCTGAATATGTAGGGGGCACAGTGATTAGAGAGAAAAGGGGGGGGGGCCATGACTGCAAGGGGCACTGTGATAGGGAGAAGGCTGTGATTTCTAGGGGCGCCATAATGTAAAAGGGCACTTTGATATAAAGGGGACCGCACTGTAAAGGGGCACTGTAATCAATACAGTGCCCCTTTACAGTGCAGTGAAGTCCCCTTTATATCACAGTGCCCCATTACATTACAGTGTGGAGGACTGACTCAGTGAATATTCCATCACCAACTATCCCTGTGAACATCCTTACCTCCCCTCCCAGAAAAAATGCCAGCTCAGTCTAAAATGCCCGGGTGTCAAGGTCCTACCTTTCTTCAGAGCTTGTGCATCTCCATGAGCTGGCATCCATCTTGGTTTTCTGCAAAGCATGGTGGGAACCTTTATGCCTTCAGGCTTCTGCGGCTCCTCCTCAGAAGGGTGTGGTTGAGCACATTTAAACCTGCTGTCTGCAAGTGTGCTCTGCACTTGTGTCCTGTATGTTGCCCTGTTGCAAGCTCTTGTGTTGTTCCCATTGCTCTCCTGGTAACCGACTCGGCTTGGACAAGACTACTCTCTGCGTTAACCCTTTACCTGACCTCCCGTTGCTGAACCCGGCCCGTGACCTGAGTATTCTTTGCCTACCGTCTAGTACTGTCTGCTCTGTTGTTATTGACCCGGCTTGTCTGACTACTCTACTCGTGTTCCCATCTAGCTCCCACCAGCTGTACGCCATTGGCGGCAGTCGTTATCGCAGCTGGGGTCACTCGGGGGCCGCGACCTGGTCTCAGGCTGCGTCAAGTCCATCCCCATCATCAGGGGCCCTGGTGAAGGGTAGCCTGGGGCTTAGACTCCGTGCCCTGAGGGACTCTGGTCTGTGGGTAGTGGCTGTCGTCAGTCGCAGCGTGACCGTACCATAGGCCTGCCTGCCCATTCCAGCGTTCCTGCCCTGACATTACACAATGCCATGAATCCTGACGGTGCAGGTATGCCTTCGATCCCTATGTTACTCGCCAGACTTGACCAACAGGATCGCTTGTTGGATCAGTTCGCTCAGGCGTTGCAGGCTCTGCTTGCACGCACAGCGCACCTTACCCCTGGGGCTATTAGGTCAGTTGTTACTCCGGTGGACTCTCCCACTGTTGCTCCGGTTGTTGCACCTACCTCCGCATCTGTTGCGGAACCCGCGGTACCCAGAGGTATGACTGGTTCTGCCCCTCTTCCTCAGCGCTTTGGGGGGGAACCGAGTCAGTGTCGTGGTTTCCTTAACCAAGTGGGGATTTACTTTGAATTAATACCTCACGCTTTCCCTACTGAGAAGGCAAAGGTGGGCTTCCTAATCTCGCTACTCTCTGATAGGGCCTTGGCCTGGGCTAATCCCTTATGGGAGAGGAATGACCCGGTGATTCACGTGTTTACCCGTTTCGTTGCCTCCTTCCGTACGGTATTCAACGTACCCGCTCGCTCCGCTTCTGCTGCCAAATTGCTCATGTCCATGCATCAGGGTTCACGAACCGTTGCCGAGTACGCCATCGAATTTCGTACTTTGGCGGCAGAGGTGGGTTGGAACAATGAGGCTCTAGTGGCTGCTTTCTCTCATGGTCTCTCTGATGCGTTGAAGGACGAGATCGCAGCCAAAGAACTGCCTGTGGAGTTAGAGGCACTCATCTCCTTCCTAATCTTGATTGACACCAGGCTCAGAGAGAGGCCTTCATTTAAGGAGCGTCTGCGGACGCCTCCTAACCGTTTGGCGCCTACGTTTTCTGTCCCACCCGTGCCTCCCTCTCCTCCCACGCCTCCTGGGGATGGTTTGTCTGGTAGTGAGCCCATGCAGCTGGGGTTTGCTCGCCTTTCTGAGGGGGAGCGGGCCTCTCGGCGTCGGGAGGGTCGCTGCCTGTACTGTGGACTCGGGGGGCATTTTCGGCAGTCCTGTCCGGTCCGTCCAGGAAACGCCCGCACCTGAGATCCTGTCGGGGGCAGATCTTGGGTGGAGTTTCCTCGTCCCCGGTTTCCCGTAAAGATAAACCGCTTATCACCGTTGTCCTCTCTTGGGCAGGAGGCTCGGTGACGGCCCAGGCATTGGTAGACTCTGGGGCTGGCGGTTTGTTTAAGGACAGTTCGTTTGCTGCCCAGTACTCTATTCCTCTGCAGGCTCGAGAGACTCCATTGGTTTTCGAGGCAATAGATGGCAGGCCCTTGCAGCCATCGCAGGTTACCCACGAGACCCTGCCGGTGGAGGTAGCTATTGGGGCTGTTCACAGGGAATTGGCCTGTTTCCAGGTAATTTCTTCCCCGCACTACTCCGTGGTTTTGGGCTATCCCTGGCTTCAGAGGCACAATCCGACCTTTGATTGGCGATCGGCCGAGATTCTCTCATGGTCACCACGGTATGGGGCTGGTTGCATCCGTGGTCCGGTTAAGGTGTTGTGCACCTCCTCGGACTCTGTGCTGCCCACTGAATATGGGGAGTACCTAGACGTGTTTGACAAGGTGCGCGCCAGTGCCCTGCCTCCGCATCGTCCATACGATTGTGCCATAACCTTACAAACTGGTGCTACTCCTCCGCGTGGCAGGGTGTATCCTCTTTCGGTGGCAGAGAATCAGGCCATGGAGGAATACGTTGTGGATGCGCTTTCCCAGGGGCACATTCGCAAATCTACGTCTCCAGCAGGAGCTGGGTTTTTTTTCGTGAAAAAGAAGGGAGGTGAGCTGAGACCCTGCATTGATTTTAGGGGTCTCAATCGGATCACGATTAAAAATGCTTATCCTATTCCGTTGATCACCGAGTTGTTTGACCGCCTCAAGGGAGCAACGGTCTTTACTAAACTCGACCTTAGGGCTGCCTACAACCTCGTACGGATCAAGGAGGGCGACGAGTGGAAGACCGCGTTCAACACCAGAACCGGCCACTATGAATACCTGGTTATGCCCTTCGGGTTGTGTAACGCACCGGCGGTCTTTCAGGAGTTTATTAACGATGCCTTACGTGACTTGTTGCAGCAGTGCGTGGTGGTTTACTTGGACGACATCCTGGTTTATTCTGCGTCTATGGAGACTCATATCCAGGATGTTAAGCGGGTGCTGCAACGGTTACGTGAAAACGAGCTTTTCTGTAAGCTCGAGAAGTGTGAATTTCACCAATCCCAGGTTGCCTTTTTGGGCTACATCATTTCCCCGGTGGGTTTTTCTATGGACCCTGAGAAGGTTTCAGCGGTTCTGCAGTGGCCTCGTCCCGGTGGTCTTCGGTCCATTCAGCGCTTTTTGGGATTTGCCAACTATTATCGGAAGTTTATCAGGAACTTTTCCACACTGTCCAAGCCTCTCTCAGATCTGACCAAGAAGGGCAGTAACCCTCACGAGTGGTCACCCGAGGCCATCTCAGCTTTCAAGGCTCTGAAAGCCGCCTTCACTTCGGCCCCAATTCTGTCTCATCCCAATCCTGGGTTGCCTTTTGTTCTCGAGGTTGATGCATCTGAGACAGGAGTAGGCGCCCTCTTGTCCCAGCGTCGGTCACCCGAGGGACCCCTACTTCCTTGTGGGTTCTACTCCAAGAAGCTTTCCTCTGCAGAGTGCAACTACCAGATTGGAGACAGGGAGTTGTTGGCCATTATTCTGGCTCTCAAGGAATGGAGGCACCTGCTTGAGGGTTCTGTGGTCCCGGTCCTAGTTCTCACTGACCACAAGAACCTCACATATCTCTCGGAGGCTAAGAGGTTGACACCCCGTCAGGCCAGGTGGGCTCTGTTTTTGTCACGTTTTAACTATGTGGTCTCTTACTTGCCTGGTTCCAAGAATGTCAGGGCTGATGCCTTGTCGTGGCAATACTCTGAGCTGTCCAGGGAGGACACTGAGCCGACCTCGGTCATTCCTCCAAACCAGATCCTGGCTGCCATTCGTACCAACCTGACTTCTCCCCTTGGGGAGCAGATTTTGGCGGCTCAAACTAACGCTCCCCCTGAGAGACCGGCTGGAAGATGTTTTGTACCTGAGGGATTGCGTACCCGCTTGCTACGTACCTACCATAATTCCAAGACTGCCGGTCATCCTGGTAGGAACCAATTGTCCTGGGTCGTTTCTCGGTTATTCTGGTGGCCATCTCTCCGTTCTGACATCGCCTCATATGTAGCAGCTTGTTCGGTCTGTGCCCAGAATAAATCTCCTTGGCACCTTCCATTGGGCCTTCTGCAACCCATTCCCAATGGGGAGCGTCCCTGGTCACACCTGGGCATGGATTTTATTGTGGATCTTCCTGCGTCTCAAGGTCATACGGTCATTCTTATGGTGATCGATCGTTTTTCTAAGATGTGCCATTGCGTTCCGTTCAAGAAATTGCCGACTGCACAAGAACTGGCTACGGTTTTCGCCAAGGAGATCTTTCGCTTGCACGGGTTGCCCAAGGTGATTGTCTCAGACCGTGGGAGCCAGTTTGTGTCCAGGTTCTGGCGCGCCTTCTGCTCCCAGTTGGGTATCGAGCTTTCCTTCTCTTCGGCCTACCACCCTCAGTCCAATGGGGCTGCGGAGCGTTCCAACCAGGCCCTGGAACAATTCCTTCGTTGCTATATATCGGATCATCAGGACAACTGGGTCGATCTCATGCCATGGGCAGAGTTTGCGAGGAACTCGGCTGTCAACTCCTCCTCTGGGATGTCCCCCTTCATGGCCAACTATGGGTTCCAACCCGCTGTATTGCCTGAGTTGTTCTCTCCACAGGACATTCCGGCTGTGGATAACCACCTGGCTGCTCTGCGCTCCTCATAGGGGCAGATTCAGAGGTCCTTGAAGGACTCAGCACAGCGCCAGAAGCTCCAGGCTGATCGTAGACGGTTGCCCGCTCCCTCATACCAGGTCGGAGATCGGGTGTGGTTGTCCACTCGCAACCTCAAGCTTCGGGTGCCCGCACCAAAGCTGGCCCCCCGTTTTGTTGGTCCTTTCCGCATTCTTCGCAGGGTGAACCCGGTTGCCTATGCCCTTGCTCTTCCTCCTGGGATGCACATCTCCAATGTCTTCCACGTATCCCTGTTGAAACCTCTGATCTGTAATCGCTTTACTGCCTCTCCGCCTCGGCCTCGTCCTATCAGGGTCGATGGCCATGAGGAGTATGAGGTGAGCCGCATCTTGGATTCTCGGTTGGTCCGCGGTCGGGTACAGTTTCTGGTCCATTGGCATGGTTATGGTCCCGAGGAACGTTCCTGGGTTCCTTCCGCGGATGTTCATGCTCCTGCCCTCCTTCACGCTTTTCATGCCCGATTTCCTCAGAAACCTTTTGTTGAGCCGCGGAGGGGGAGGGGCCCTTGAGGAGGAGGTACTGTTAAGGTCCTACCTTTCTTCAGAGCTTGTGCATCTCCATGAGCTGGCATCCATCTTGGTTTTCTGCAAAGCATGGTGGGAACCTTTATGCCTTCAGGCTTCTGCGGCTCCTCCTCAGAAGGGTGTGGTTGAGCACATTTAAACCTGCTGTCTGCAAGTGTGCTCTGCACTTGTGTCCTGTATGTTGCCCTGTTGCAAGCTCTTGTGTTGTTCCCATTGCTCTCCTGGTAACCGACTCGGCTTGGACAAGACAACTTTCTGCGTTAACCCTTTATCTGACCTCCCGTTGCTGAACCCGGCCCGTGACCTGAGTATTCTTTGCCTACCGTCTAGTACTGTCTGCTCCGTTGTTATAGACCCGGCTTGTCTGACTACTCTACTCGTGTTCCCATCTAGCTCCCACCACGCCATTGGCGGCAGTCGTTATCGTAGCTGGGGTCACTCGGGGGCCGCGACCTGGTCTCAGGCTGCGTCAAGTCCATCCCCACCATCAGGGGCCCTGGTGAAGGGTAGCCTGGGGCTTAGACTCCGCGCCCTGAGGGACTCTTGTCTGTGGGTAGTGGCTGTCGTCAGTCGCAGCGTGACCGTACCATAGGCCTGCCTGCCCATTCCAGCGTTCCTGCCCTGACACCGGGCTTATTTTCTGTCCCAGTCAGGGCCTGGCTGTAATAGAACATATATTTCTCTTTTGACAGGTTCCCCTCAAAGAGATAGTGATGACTCTTCCCCACCTGGGCAGCCCAAAATCCCTATCTAACAGCCCAACTTGTAGGTACCTGCCTACACATAGGCCAGCCCTGTGCCACAGCAGGCTCCAATATGGAGACCAAGCTGCAAGGTGAGAGACATGAAGCAGACCTATCCTGCCATCAAACAGGGCTGCCACCATCTGCCACAGTCATCCTCTTCAGCATGGCAGCTATTTTTGGAAAGAATGTCCCAACCCATGAGATTAAATGGTATGATTCACTACATGTACTCACCCACAAAGGTACACATTGTGCACATGTTGTGCAGAAGCACAAGGCTGCGTATCTTGGAAGGTTGAATGGTTTAACTCCCAAAGTTAGTGTTCTTTTGATAGACCAGGGTTACACTTATTTATTTACTTATTTCAGGTACTTATATAGTGCCGTCAATTTACGCAGCACTTTACATATATATTGTACATTCACATCAGTCCCTAACCCTCAAGGGGTGTACAATCTAAGGTACACTTGTTCTCAACTTGCACATTTCTCCCAGTAAATAACACCGACCACTTTTTCACTTAAAGAACTCTTCTTACAGACTTAAAAGCTGAATGTACATTTCACATTTTTCTCCCAGACATCTTCACATACTGTACATGTATAATTGATTGCATACAATTAACTGTGCAAATTGGGAGAGGTAGAATGGCTGTGCTGCTTGCTCAATACACTGTCCCTGGGCCATTGCCCTTCATTGGAAGACACCAGCAGTCCCTTTTGTCCTCTGTTCTGTGTAGAGTTGATATGGTTATGCTCATGGAGCATATTCAATATACATTGCTAGATAAGATGCAGTTATTCAACAGAAAATGGGATGGTTGGAAGTCATATCGGCATTTTTGGTTAGAATGACAGGTTATCATAGATTTATTGACATTTAATTTTTGTTGGTTGTGAAAATGTTCAGTTTATCTAACTGCCTACCTCATTCATGTACTCGAACTTTCTTTTTCTCCGAATTTGTTTTATAAGACCGTTTTTTTTACTTATGTGCCTTTTTCTTGTTGTATATCATACTACATGAAGTGGTGCTAATTTTGTTGTCTATCTCCTAATGAAAACATTTGTAAACAAAAAAAATACACTGTCCCTAGCATATTTACTGAGAAAAGGTGCATAGAAAACTTAGTGTGGTCCATACTTGAGATGGATGATGTCCATAAAACTTGCATTCCCTGAAGAACGAGCCCATTGAAGGGGTGGCAAAGAAGAGAAATTACATCACCGCAGTTGGTCCTCACAGTTCTACTCCCATAATACTCTGTCCTTTTGGTTGGTCCTCTGCAGATATATATGATGTATATCCAAGGACACAGGATATGACATACCTGCAAAGCAAAAAGTCACACACCACCAAACCTCTGCAGCAATCAGTCAGAATATTTAACAATACATTACACCAAAAGCACAATAATAGTGGAAATCTCAGTAAAATAACATAATGTAATAACCACCTACCTATATTCTGCTTCAGGTATACAGTGCAGACACCTACAGGATCCCAGATACCTACAGCAGCCTCTCAAATCCACCCTTCCTGCCTCCAGCACATTCTTGTTGGTCAGTATAGTACAGCAGCTCCATATATAGTGGGCCAATAGCAAGTGAGGGTCCAGGATCTAGTAGAAAGCTTCAACACTGCAAAGACATGTTGGCTATTTGCCTCTCACAGCAGCATGTGCAGTGTAGTGTACATAACCAGCTAACTGAGTGGAAGCAAGTATTGGGATGATGTGACCCGGACCCCTGTGTGCATGTGCAGGAGTTACATCATCAGTGTCTGCCTATTGGCTGATGAGAGAATAAGGCAAGGAGAACATGGCAGTGGCAAACAGAATGATGAGGTGAAACATGGGATAGCGGCTGCCCAATGGTCAAAGAGAGAAGAAGACCAGAAGAAGATAGACTTAAAGATGAGGTAAAATACAGACCATGGCCAAAGAGAGAAGACCTAAAAAAGGTAGACATAAAGACAAGGTGCAATATAGACCATGGCCAAAGAGAGAAGACCTAAAAAAGATGGACATAAAGACAAGGTGCAATATAGACCATGGCCAAAGAGAGAAGACCTAAAAAAGATGGACATAAAGACAAGGTCCAATATAGACCATGGCCAAAGAGAGAAGACCTAAAAAAGATGGACATAAAGACAAGGTCCAATATAGACCATGGCCAAAGAGAGAAGACCTAAAAAAGATGGACATAAAGACAAGGTGCAATATAGACCATGGCCAAAGAGAGAAGACCTAAAAAAGATGGACATAAAGACAAGGTGCAATATAGACCATGGCTGAAGAGAGAAGAAGACCTAACAAAGATGGACATAAAGACAAGGTGCAATATAGACCATGACGAAGAGAGAAGACCAGGAAAAGATGGACATAAAAACGAGGTTCAATATAGACCATTGTCAAAAAGAGAAGAAAACCAGAAGAAGATAGGTATAAAGAAGAGCAGCAATTAGACCATGGCTGAGGAGAGAAGAAGACCAGAAGAAGATAGATATAAAGAAGAGGAGCAATTAGATCATGGCTGAGGAGAGAAGAAGACCAGAAGAAGATAGATATAAAGATGAGGGGCAATATAGACCAGTGGTTGCCAAATAGCTAAAGAAGATCAGGAGAAGATGGTGGCGACGGGTAAAATGCCAAAGGAGGAAAACAGACCTGTCACCACCGGAGGAAGGCAAACTTGTGGTTAAGTCTGCCCAGGGCCATGCTGGTCATATTGCCCAGGGCGGTGTTGCCATGTCTTTTTGACATGTGCAATGACTGCACAGGATGCTCATAAAGGCTAAGCCTGTGATTTTATCAGACTCGGCTTTGCATGAGCTGCACTGAGGATATAGTGTCCTGTATGGACCCTCTGGCCTCAGAGCCACCCCCTACCATGCCTCCATGAATCCTGAGGCCTCTCTGATGACACAGTCCCAAGTCTGCCATAATGTACAGGTACACTGTGCATCCTTGCATAGTATGGCAATTGCATGGGGGACTCTATGCAGCTTTTTGTTTTAAGGGAAGATATACACTACAATTACAGTATATGTCTGTAAGAATTTGCCTGAAAGAGATGAGATTGGACCTGAAGAGTTAAGTGTGACATCTGGCATACGTACAGGTCATAGGAAATCATCTTGTATTTCCTGCACGATGAAGCATAAAATGCATGGTAAATCAATCAGTCAGACCATGTCAGCTGTGTGATATTAAACTAAATAGCCATTGCACATTGCTGAAAGTCATAAGGGAGCCGGAACCGTAGCCCTCCACAGCCAGGCTGATGACTGGAGCTTCAGCAGGACACAGCCATTCCATAAATGAGTTGTTGGAGCGTTATTAATTCATAAATACTGTTCAGCAATCCTGGACACACAGCACAAGAATAATCTGCTTAGAAATCTCATTTTTCAGAGGTCGACTGGCTTCTCCTTTGCTGCCCTTGGCTGAGCACAAATAATGAGAGGAGGAGAGGCGGCCGTGGTGCAGGGGAGGTAGTGCCCGCTATGTGGGATGCTGTGAAAGTCACATTACTGACATGACATGCAGAATATGGATCTGTCACGGTGCTATGTACCACACCATAGATTTACATAGTGCCACCTGTCTCTCTTTAGGACAGATCCTCCTTAGGACCAAAATTCATCTGCCTCTCTTTCTAGCACAAATGTCCCTCTTTTAGGTGTGATTTATAAACCTGTAAGACTAAATGTATTATTTAGGAACCAAAATTCTTTATATTGGTCTTAAAGTTCAATGGAAGGCAGTCAGGTGAACACAAAGTTGAATAACTATATATGAACAGTTTTATCTGATTAAAGCGGCATTAAACCCAAAACAAAAATGTAATCTATTGCAGCTTACCAACGGTTAGATGTAGTGTCTGTATTAGTTTTCTTTGTTTAGTCGTCCCCCCCCCCCCCCATTTTTACCTCATGACTTGGCCAGTAACACACCTCCTGTATTAGAGAGGCATAACTCTGGAGCACAGGGGGCACCTTTTAACAGCAACATTTTTAATCTAAGGGGGAAGGAAGTGTTAGATGTACTAGCAGATTTAAATACACTAACAAAGTAAAGCCAACCTCCAGCTAATACTGTATAAGCAGCTACAGCAATGCTTTTTTCCTAACATAGCAAATCGTGTAGTGCTCTTTAGATATACAGGTGAAACTCAAAAAATTAGAATATCGTGCAAAGGTTCATTTATTTCAGTAATGCAACTTAAAAAGGTGAAACTAATATATGAGATAGACTCATTACATGCAAAGCAAGATAGTTCAAGCCGTGATTTGTCATCAGTGTGATGATTATGGCTTACAGCTCATGAAAACCCCAAATCCACAATCTCAGAAAATGAGAATATTGTGAAAAGGTGCAATATTCTCGGCTCAAAGTGTCCCACTCTAATCAGCTAATTAAGCCATAACACCTGCAAAGGGTTCCTGAGCCTTTAATTGGTCTCTCAGTCTGGTTCAGTAGGAATCACAATCATGGGAAAGACTGCTGACCTGACAATTGTGCAGAAAACCATCATTGACACCCTCCAATAAGGAGGGAAAACCTCAAAAGGTAATTGCAAAAGACGTTGGATGTTCCCAAAGTGCTGTATCAAAGCACATTAATAGAAAGTTATGTGGAAGGGAAAAGTGTGGAAGAAAAAGGTGCATAAGCAGCAGGGATGACCGCAGCCTGGAGAGAATTGTCAGGAAAAGGCCATTCAAAAGTGTTGGGGACTTTCACAAGGAGTGGACTGAGGCTGGAGTCAGTGCATCAAGAGCCACCACACACAGACGGATCCTGGACATGGGCTTCAAATGTCATATTCTAATGTCAAGCCGCTCCTGAACAACAAAGTCAGAAGCGTCTTACCTGGGCTAAAGAAAAACAGACCTGGTCTGCTGCTCAGTGGTCCAAAGTCCTCTTTTCTGATGAGAGCAACTTTTGCATCTCATCCCGAGTATGGAGGAAGAATGGAGAGGCACACACTGCAAGATGCTTGAAGTCCAGTGTGAAGTTTCCACAGTCTGTGTTGATTTGGGGAGCCATGTCATCTGCTGGTGTTGGTCCACTGTGCTTCATTAAGTCCAGAGTCAGCGCAGCCGTCTACCAGGAGATTTTGGAGCACTTCATGCTTCCTTCCGCAGACGAGCTTTATGGGGATACTGACTTCATTTTCCAGCAGGACTTGGCACCTGTCCACACTGCCAAAAGCACCAAAACCTGGTTCAATGACCGTGGGATTACTGTGTTTGATTGGCCAGCAAACTTGCCTAACCCGTACCCCATAGAGAATCTATGGGGCATTGCCAAGAGAAAGATGAGAGACATGAGACCGAACAATGCAGAAGACCTGAAGGCCGCTATTGAAGCATCCTGGTCTTCCATAACACCTCAGCAGTGCCACAGGCTGATAGCTTACATGCCACACCGCATTGAGGCAGTAATTGCTGCAAAAGGGGCCCAAACCAAGTACTGAGTACATATGCATGCTTATACTTTTCAGAGGTCCGATATTGTTCTATGTACAATCCTTGTTATATTGATTGCATGTAATATTCTCATTTTCTGAGATTGTGGATTTGGGGTTTTCATGAGCTGTAAGCCATAATCATCATAATTATGACAAATCACGGCTTGAACTATCTTGCTTTGCATGTAATGAGTCTCATATATTAGTTTCACCTTTTAAGTTGCATTACTGAAATAAATGAACTTTTGCACGATATTCTAATTTTTTGAGTTTCACCTGTATGTGATCAAAATTACAGTCATGGTAAAAAAAAACCCCGACATTTGAAAGGGGCAGGGGTATAATTCCTTCCTCAGCTGCAAAGCACAGCATCAAGGCCAGGGCATGTGTACACCCCAGGCTGCTGCCTCTACAGCTAAAGGGGAGTGGTTGATAGGGTAGTACAATCATGGCCAATATATTGGCACCCCCGCATTTCTGTCAGATAATGCACCACTTCGCCCAGAAAATTGTTGCAATTACAAATGTTTAGGCATTCTCATGTTGATTTCTTTTGTTGTTATTGGCATGACACAAAAAAGTGGAGAAACAAAAAGCCAAATCTGACATATTTCACACAAAACCCCAAAAGGACTGGACAAAATTATTGACACCTTCTCAAAATTGTAAGAAATAATTGCATTCCAAGTTTGTTAAGCTGCTATAATTTGTAACTAAAGTGGAGCTCCACCCAAAAGGGGAAGTTCCACTTTAAAGACTGGTCCCCCACTCCCCGTTAGGGATTGGCACCGTTGGGGAGCGGAGGGGGAGCGAGTAACTCAAAATTGAACCCACTCCCACTTCCGCTGCAATTGCCTAGGCAATCAGAAGTGGAAGTTGTCCATCCCCCTCCTTCTCCGTATTCTTCTGGGACACGTGACCGGTCCCAGAAGACTACAGGACCATACAGGTTTTGTAGCTACTGACTTTTTTTCACAATGTGACTGGGACTACGCTTTAAACTCACCTGTATCAATGAACAGATCCTAACGCTCCTGTGTCCACTGTGCACAACATTGTCAACAAGTTTATACTCCATGGCACTGCAGCTATCCTGGATGTGTACGAAAGAGAAAAACTTTATCAAAGATTGCAACAAAGGCTTGTTCGAATGGTGAACCTCAATCAACTTCCAGACAAATTCAAGCTGACCTTCAGGCACAGGTTACAGCTGTCAGCTCACACTATATTTCGCCATCTGAATAAAAAGGGATGCCATGGTAGGAGACCCAGGAGGACCCCACTGCTGACACAGAAACATAAAAAAGCCAGACTGGAGTTTGCCAAAACTTACCTGAGGAAGCGAAAATCCTTTTGGGAGAATGTGCTGTGGACAGATGAAACAAAATTACATCTTTTTGGTAAAGCCCATCATTCTACTGTCTTCAGAAAAAGCAACCAGGCCTTTAAAGAAAAGAATACAGTCCCTACAGTCAAACATGGTGGAGGGTCACTGATGTTACATCTAAATAACTGCCTGGGAGGGTGTGCTGTGCTAAGTGGGGCCAAATCCTGGGGCCTGAAGTTCACTGGGAGGAGGTGCACAAAGTTGACTACCTGGATTGGAGCATCAGTGTCAGGAATGGATTCACCACTGGTGGTGGGGCTCACCTGCCATGTGGGCTGCAGTACCAGGGCTGGCCAGCGGGTGCTCTCAGCAACCAGAAGCTCACTCCTGCAATCAGCCATCACCTGAGGCTGATTGCAGGAGGTGTATTTAAGGAATGGCCAGACCTGCAGTCAGTGCCTTCGTGTATTGTTTCCCATGAGCCCCTGTACTTGGTATCCTGTGTTCCTGCCTATCTGTCTAGTTGCTGACCCTGCTTTGATCCTGACCTCTGCTGACCTTCTCCTGTTTAACCCCTGGCTTGCCTGACCATCCTTCTGCCTGATCCTCTGTACTGCGCTGCCCGTGAGTTACTGAACCCAGCTTGTGACCCTGACTATTCTCTGCCTGCTCCTCCGGTACCTCGCTGCCCGCACGTTGCTGACTTGGCCTGCCTGACTATGCCTGACGCTACCCAGATGATCCATCCATCCATCCCGCACGGATCTGTCCCTGTTACCAGGTCTGCCAGCCTCTTCACGTCAGGCTCCTTTTCCTGCACACCTCTGACGACGCTCTTTACCATTGCCGGACGTACTCAGGGGTCACGACCTGGTCTCAGTCTGCTCCAAGTCCATCCCCACCATCAGGGGCCCTGGTGAATAAGCAGATTGGGACTTAGACCCCGTGCCCTGTACAGTACCTAACGGCCTGCCTGACCATTCCACCTCTCCAGCCCTGACTACGCCTGTGTTCCCACACATTTCTGGTCATACCCGGATCCCTAACAATCAGGGCTGAATGTTAGTAAACTAAAGAGTGTTCAGTAGAGCTGGGTGTGACGAACGCGGTGCCCAACCCCTACCCTTCTCACCAACTCGTGACAAAGGATTGGCCAATCTCACACCGCGCTGTCACTTACGTAACAATGCCACTCTCTGCTGCACCCTGCCCAAAGATTTTCCGGCTCCTGGGACCACAATCTAGTTGCCAGCAGCCTGAGAGCGATTGTCACTGAGTAAATTAATTAAACAATTAACCCCTTTAATGCCACTACCACTGTCTTTTACCGAGAAGGAGGGAACTCACAATCTTAGCAATGACACTGATTTTAGAATAAACATCTACAAGACGCACTGTCACCACAGACAGGTTTGTTCAGAGATTTGTACTAGAGTAGCACTTCTTCAAGAGATGGGGATTCTTTCAGTTTGTGTTTAAAGCATTTAGTGACAATTTCAACACTTTTCCAAATATGGTTTAATAATGAAAAGGGTCAAAATGGTGCAAATAGCATATTTAAAGAAAAAAGGGTGTTACAAGGAAACAAATTGACAATAATGCAACAGCGTTAAAATGAAGAATGCTTGCAATGTCCTTGGTTTTAACAAAGTTCAGTCAATGAGCAAGGTGTTTGTTGGCTCTCATAACTTGACATATGTTCCTTGGTACATGAGAGCTGTAAACTTTTGGAGCAGTCTCTTTTTTTCTCTGGTATCAAGGGAGTGTTGTCAGAGACCAATTAAGTGGTTCAGGAGTGGCCATGGGGGTATCACCGTGTTTATGGCTGTATTGTGGCCCACAGTTTTACACTAATATTAATATCTTTCACTTTGTACCACTTGCATTTTGGAAAATGGTAGATTATTGTTCAGATTTATATTTCATGTCCAGGGATACAGGGTATTTTGAATGGACCTGTCATCCTGGAGATAGGAGACTGCTTTCTCTCCTTTTGGTATGTGCTAGCTTAGTCATGTATGACCTTGATTTGTTTAGTATGATATTCCCCATTTAAATATATACTTAATATTATTGTGTCTTGGTCCTGTTTGATTTTATGAATTATGTGTGTATTTTGTTCGGTTGTCAATTGGGCAGAGGTCCTGGAGAGGTTACCCCACACCTGACTGCTTTCTGGTTAGACATTTTATGGCATGCTATGTGTTTCTAGTGCTTTATTGTCCTACAAACCATGAGTGACAGAACTGAAAGATTTTATTATAGTTTTAAGATAGGTCAGAGGGAAGTGTTAATCTGTAGAGTTTTTATGGTCAGTGGAAACTAATAGACATCCTGCCAGAAATCAATTATCTGTTTACAGCTCTGACAAAAGCCTGTGTGCTGGTGTCTGCTGTCCCTAAGTTGAGATAATAGGCTCTTTTGAAGTGTGTTAAATGTTAAGGCTATGAATTCCATTAATTTCAGGAGAAAGGGAGGGGGAGAAATCACTGGCTATGCCTCTTCTCATGACAAAACTGACTGAGACCTGATCAAGATGGATGTCGCCTGCAGCTTTCATGTGCCTAATGCGCACAGTCATTACACTGGGTAAAAGCTGTCAACATTACAAGATGTTCTGGTGGCTCATCCCAAGAGTTGTGTGCTGCTTTAACATTCTTTTGGCCGTATTGACTTTGAGTAGAGACTGGGACATTTCTGGTCTTTTCGGGTGTCCTGTGCCCTAATCACTCTCTCTGTGGGTTTAATGGCCTTAAGAAACTCCTTATTAAGAAACTCCTAAGAAAGACCTTCTTAAAAGAGTCTGGTGCCAATTCCTTCCACCACACAAAAAAGTCAAAAATTAGACCTTGAGATGAAATACGAGCCCACCAAGCCACCTGGGGTCCTCCACCATTGTAATAATTATATTTCCAAATAGGGCTCAGATAGGCAAAAAAACAATTGTTTAAGGCCCCTTTCACACTGAGAACCACCCGTCCATAGAGGTCTATGGATGGTCCGATCGGGTTCGCCTAAAAAAATGACAGGTGGACCCAATCGGACCATCCATAGACCTCTATGGACTGGCGGGTGTCAGTGGACAGACGGATGGGGATCCATTCCCATCCGTGTGGTGGATGGGATGGGGTGACAGTCAGATGGAAATGGACAGGTGGTCCGTTTCCATCCGACCGCCCCATAGAAGCCAGCGGGTAGTGTCTGTGTCTGCTCTGCAGCAGCGGAGCGGACACAGACCTGTCATCTGCCTGCTCAGCAGGGATCAGTGTAAAGATCCCCCGCTGACCAGATGAATCCGCTGATGGGTCCGCCCCATCTGAAAGGGATAAAAAAAGTAAGAATTAAAATGAAAAAAAGTGTTGGTGTCATGAATGATAGCTTAGCACGATAACAAACAAATTGACCATAACATTGATTATTAAAGTGTTAAACTTGGAGAAATTTCTTTATTTACAGAGTGTACATGTTTTATGGAAGTGAAATGTGGAGTTCAGAACCAGCCAGAATCTGATAAAGTTGAACCAATAAATTTACCATCTTGTTCTCAAAATGCTTACACAGTCATAACTCTCGTAGAACTTGGCTTCCTATTTATAATATAGGAAATAAATAATTCTAAAAACAAAGCAGTAGACAATCATTTCCCTCCAGCCTATTTTGTAGAGCTGCAAAGGATCTCACATAAAAATTTGATGTTGTAGGCTTTTTTTCCAGTGCTAATTATTCCTCAAGAACTGCACGGAGGTTTATAAAACAAAAGATCCAAAATTAAGCCTAAATTAATGAATGTCAGTTAGGCCATTAGGAGAGGTCTGAGGTGTAAATTGGTCATTACAATGTGTGACAAGCTTGGTAGGAACATGTGTTCAGTGTTTTGTCCATCTAAGCACCTTGAAAACGCTTTGCATAAATAAATGATTTTCATAACTTGTGTTGGAAGGGACGGTGTGTAACCATAGGATCACACCTAATCATTGTCCGCAGCGCTTTGCAGAAACCCACTGCAGTCCCTTTAACATGATTTCCTATGTGACACGTTCACATCTGCACGTTTTCACCCAGTGCGTTTTTTGGAAAGGGTCAGGGATTCTTCTTTGAACACAAAAAGTTGTGTTTTCGGTTCTATAGACTTCAACGGAAACGCTGAAGAAAACCATGCATTGTGTTTTTACTGCGGTTTGCATTTTTAAATCTGCAACAAGAAAAATAAAAAAAAAATGGAAAAAAACCCCGCAAAAACGCAATTCAGAAACGGCTCAAACGCAAACTGTATAGGTGTGAACCTAGCCTAAAGGTGTAAATACCTTCTGAAATCACAGGGCAATGCAATCCATCACGGTGTTGTCGCAGAGGTCGTTTCAGGACTTCATATGATCTGTTGATTCTGTCATAATCGAGACTGAATATTAGGATCGGCTTTGGGTTCTGCTATGGTGATGTAAATAAGATCACACGCTAAATGTTTGTTAGAGATAAATGATGTTACATTCCCATTTTGTTTGATCTTTTCACACATCCTCTCTCTCTGTTTTTTGTGGCTTTTCTTTTTATTCCACCAGATATCACATGATAACCGTGACATAATGAGACCTTTATCCCGATGTCTGGGTGTGGACAGTGTTATGTCCTGCAGGATGAGAGTGTACATCAGAACTGAACCTATGCCAGACCCCGGGAGTGCAAACAAACAGGCCTATGGAAAAGCAGTCTTCTTTACACTCCCGGATACTGTGTATTTGACACATATAGGAAAATATTGTGTATTTTCATTGAGTGCATTTTATAAAGTGATTCTACTGCAACTCCCTCCTCACTGGCCTGCCTCGCCGCTGGCTATCCCTGCTTCAGTCGATCCTGAATACAGCTGCCAGACTCATTCACCTTTCCAACCGCTCCATCTCCGCCACCCCCCTCTGCCAATCCCTCCACTGGCTTCCGATTGCACAACGGATCAAATTCAAAATCCTAACGCTGACGTACAAAGCTGTCCACCATACTGCCCCGAACTACATCACCGACCTAATATCCAAGTACCGCCCAACACGCACACTCCGCTCCTCACAAGACCTCCTTCTCTCTAGTTCCCTGGTCTCCTCCTCCCATGCCCGCCTCCAGGACTTCTCCAGGGTGTCACCCATCCTCTGGAACTCCCTGCCCCAACCCATCAGATTATCACCTACTCTCCTCTCCTTTAGGCGCATCCTGAAAACCCATCTCTTCAAGGAAGCCTACCCCACCCCCTGCTAACTTGCCAACCTCCTCCACTCTTCCTACCACTCCATCCCCCACAGCTATCTCCTCCTGTGCCACCATCCCCTCCCTCCTAGATTGTAAGCTCGAAAGAGCAGGGCCCTCGATCCCCTCATGTTTTGCATTGTATTGGTATTGTTCTGTCACATGTTCTGTCCCCCTTTGTAATGTACAGCGCTGAGTAAACTATCGGCGCTTTATAAATACTGTATAATAATAATAATATTGTGGTTTTGTGCATTAAAATTCTAAAAAGTGCATTTGAAAAACCACTGTACAAATACAGTGTGAAATAAAAAAAAAAGAAACTGCAACACACACCAATTTATTCTCTAGGGCCTCTGTTTTAAAAATATATACAGTATATATAATGTTTGGGGGTTCTAAGAAATTTTCTAGCAAAAAATACAGATTTTTACATGTAAGCAAAAAGTGTCAGAAAAGGCTTGGTCTTAAAATGGTTAGGTTCTTTAACCACTTGACCTCTAGGAGATTTTACCCCCTTCTTGACCATGTCATTTTTTTGCTATGCGGCACTGCACTTCATTAACTGACAATTGCCCAGTCATGCAACGCTGTGCCCAAACTAAATTTATATCACTTTTTTCACATAAATAGAGCTTTCTTTTGGTGGTATTTCATCACCACTGGGTTTTTTATTTATTTATTTCAAATACATTTTTATTAGAGTTTTAAGACATTACAGTGGAAAAGGTCCAACATTAGACCTTAAAGGGTAAGAGTGAACATAGTCCATATGTCATATGAAGAAGCTTTGTTACAAAAGAACAAATAAAGGAAACAAATCAAACAGTACAATCAGTGGCATCAATTACATCATCAAATACAGTGCAGTAAATTAAGTAGAACTATCAGTCCAAGTTAACCAGGGCTTCCAATGTTGGATAAATCTAGAAACCCTATTATTCCTTATAGCCAAAAGCCGTAAATACTCACAGTTTAATTTTAAAATTTGTATAATTTCAGAGGGATTGGGCGCTTGTGGGTTTTTCCAATTTCTAGTTATGGTGGATCTGGCGGCTAGTAGGATATGAGATATAACTACATGGGAGAAGTGTGGGACATCGGAGATTTCTAAATTTAACAGAGTGAAATCAGGATTAGGTTTTGTGATTAACCCCGTAATCTCCGAGATAATTGGAAAAATCTTTTTCCAGAAACTAGTGAGATTTTTGCAATACCAAAGAATGTGGAAGTGTACCCACCGCTCCACAAGCTCTCCAACGCAGGGCAGATTGAAGTGAGCTAAATTTGGAAAGTTGATAGGGAGTATAGTACCAGCGTGTAATCATTTTCAGGGACATTTCCCAGTGATCTATGCAGCTAGATGTTTTATATTTAGATCTAATAGCAGATTTCCAATTGGTCTCCGAAAAATTTTCCAACAGGTCAGATTCCCATTGGAGCATAGCTAGTATAAAAGAAGGAAGTCGATTAAGTGGGAGTCCTGCTAGTTGTTAGTTTAGCCCAAGTCATATCTGAAACCCAGCTAATTTCAGTGGGTAGATTGCGTAGTGCATGGGTAATTTGGTAATATTGGTAGCTCTCCTTATCTGAAAGCTGAAATTAGGTCCTCACTGTTTCCCAAGCCTTAATTGTATTCGAGATGTGGAGATCAGATATTTGTCGGATTCCTTTTTCTAAGTACAACTGTGATGTGAAATAAGGAATAATAAGCTCCATGAGTTTTAAAGGGAAAGGTAGTGAAGAAATAGAAGCTTTAGTATTGAATTAGCTAATAATTTTCTCCAGGCTAATAGACTACAGTGTATGATAAGAGGGAAGGTACTCAGTTTCCAAGGTTTCTAGGCGTCTATTAATAAAAAGTGAGCAAGATGGTGCCTAGGGACTAGCATAGATTCGAGTCTCACCCAAGGGGTGTCTGAGACCTAGTGAAACCAGTCTCTAATTTGATCTAATCGAATGGCTGTAAAGTAATCTCCAAAGTCAATGCAAGCCGCCCCGCCTGAATTTCGGTGTTTACGGGCAAGAGAGTTCGAGATCCTGGGTTTTTTGTCGCCCCATAAGAAACATTTATAGAGTATGGTTAGAGATGCTAAAATGTGAAGGGGGATTGGCAGCGGGAAGGTTCTGAATATGTATAAAATCTGAGGGAAGATTTTCATTTTAAATGCAGCTTGCCTAGCCATCCATGACAGATTAAATGAACGTAAGTAAACCAGCTCTTCCGAAAGTTTCTTTATTAAAGGTTCATAGTTTAATTTAGATGCGATAGGAGGCATCCCTGTCTGGTACCGTTTGTGACTGAAACCATTTTTGATAACATTTCTGATGTGTATACTTGCGCAGAGGGGTTGGAATATAGGGCATGGATAGCCTGATATATTAGGCCATTAAAGCCAAACTTAGCTACGGTATGTTACATATATGAACAGTGAATACGGTCAAATGCTTTCTCAGCATCTATAGAGAGCATTAATGAGGGCTTACAGGCTGACTTAGCATGGTAGATAGCATTGATCATTTTTCTTGTGGCATCAGATACCTCTCTACCATGGTTAAAACCCGGTTGGTCTTTCTTAAACAATGTCGGGAGTATATGTGTGAGGCGTCTTGCAATTAGTTTGGCATAAATCTTTACATCTACGTTTAGCAATGGGATGGTACGAACGTTTTCGGGGGTTGTCAGGTCTTTACCTGGTTTTGAAATGGTAACAATGTATGCTTTAAGCATTTCTTCAGGGAATGAGGAAGAGGAGGCTGCCTCATCAAAGAGATATTTTAAATGTTTCAAGAGGTGTGCGAATGCTTTATAATATTCAGGTATGAATCCATCTGGGCCTGGCGATTTGCCATTAGGTAGGGAGTTTATAACATTTAAAATTTCAGTTACCGTGATCTCTGAATTTAGCTCCTGGAGTTGTGCCTGAGTGAGAGACGGTAACTGAAGTTTGGCAAGAAAACCACTTATGGCTGAGTCAGAAGGTTGAATAGTAATGGAATCCTCTTTTAGATTGTAGAGAGAGCTATAATAGGTGGTGAAGGAATCAGCTATCTCTTTTGGATTGATTATTTTATGATTATCCATCTTGTGGTATGGAAATTGGATTTTAGTTTTAGACCTTTGTATTGCAATTCTGTTCACCAAGAGCATACCTGCTCCATTCCCTGTAGTGTAATGGTTCATTTTGAGGGTTTTAGAGTGTCGGTCATAGGCATCAAGTAAGAGCTTACGTAAATCTAAACCAAGCCTTGCCAGCTCCGAAGTTAGTTTAGGGGTAGGGCATTGTTTGTTTAATACCTCTAGATCGTGTATGCGATGTAATAGATCAGTAAGCTGCTGTTACACTCTTTCTCCTCGATTACTAGAGTAATAGGGGCGTGGTCAGACCACGTTATATATTGAATCGAGGAGGATGAGGTCTTCTGCAAAGTGTGTTTATATACAAAAAAAATATCAATTCTCGAATATGTCAAATGTGCAGAAAAAAAGTAAAGTCTTTCTCACTTGCATGATGACATAGGTTCACTGATTGCCAGAAACATTGTAAGGAATTGCTACGGGAAATGGCAGGAGCTGGAGAATCTAATTGTGAGTCTATGACAGAGTTGAAGTCACTGCATATAAGTGAACCTTCTTTGATTGCAGAACTTTTCTTGTATACTCGGTTGAGAAATCTGATGGGATGAGAGATTGGAGCGTAGACATTGACTACGGTATATGATTTTGAATTGATGAAACATATTAAAATTATGTATCTTCCTTCTGGATCCGTGTGTGAGCTTTTCAACATAAAGGACAGCGAGTTCTTGATAGCTACGAGTACCCCTCTTTTCTTAGCCAGAGCATTGGTTGTAAAAATTGTGGAGAACTGATTGTGGGTACATCTGGGGGGAGATGAATTTAGAAAATGTGTCTCTTGCTGACACGGATCCAACCCACACACACACGCCCACAGCGACTAGCTAACCGAGGCTTGCACGTCCGGCCATGACTTGGGGTAAAGAGGGAATGAGGGAGACTTACTTTGAATATATAAGACGGGCTGTGATACACTTTCACAGCCCGCACTACCTCTGGCCACCACTAAAGGGAGACTCCACTCCAATCCAGCTGGCTGATCACACACAGGCAGATACGAATCTTATATACAATCTGGTTCACTAATAGGGTTGGGGAGCAGGCTAGCAATTGACACACCCTTCTAGAATTCCTACAGCTATCCTACAAGCTAGAACCCTGGTGTTAATCACTCTTCCACTGTCCACACACCCCCACACCAGACACACAACAAACGGTAGCTTGCCACCACCCAGCAGTTTGTCCGCAGACTGGTCTGCTGGGTTACCACACACACACAGATCTCCATCTGGCAGATCTGCTACTTTACAATCTTCATGCAATATGCCAACACGCAGTGCAATTGCATACAGATTGGCAATGAACTTGACCGAGCATATATAGACACTGCAATAAAATACAATCTCTCCGGAGATATGAGCCCGAGCTTAAGTACCCAGAAGTCACTTATTAATTTTATGATTTAATATCCTGAAAGTGGGCAGTGCATAAATATGTACAAAGTATAAAGAGTTACAAATAATACAGAAAATACAAAAAGACACAAAATTGGCTATTGACTATAAAATAAAAGGGAATAAAACCAGAAATAAATCGTTTACCAAGAGTTATCCTGCGACTGGAGCAAGTCAGAGAAAGTCCCCGATTCGCCAGTCAAATAGAACTGGCTCTATACGAATCACACCGTCCATATCTCAAGGTCCTCAATTTATTGAAATATGGACGTAGGCTGGACATTAGCCCTTGGCCAATCAACCCTGGGGGTGTTCCTGTACCAGCCCACAGGATGTTCTGGGTACTGAAGTGCCCAAAGTCAATTGGACAAGGAACGGTTTGAATCACCAAGTCAGTAATAGAATTTCCGACACCAGCGCACCAGTCCGATCGCGACAGTATCAATCACTGTTCAGCTGTCGCAATCAGGCGCCATATAACCATTTTCTGCGTTTCTCTGGGATTCTACAGAGGCTACAAATACAGTTTTACATGCAGATGTAGCCTACAGTGTGTCCAATCAGAAGGAAGTATTTTCACCTCTCTGCAACAGAAACTATTGCAGCGGTTCTCAACCTGGGGGTCGAACGACGCTTCCACAGGGGTCGCCTAAGACCATCGGAAAACACATATTTCCGATGGTCTTAGGAACCGAGACACCGCTCCTCGCCGCCGCCGCCGCCACCGCCGTCTCCAGGTGTGGGCGGGATGACATGCCGCCCCTGTCATCTGGACACACCTCGAGATCAATCCTCGCCTGTGATTGGCCGCCGGCACTGTAGCTCAGGAGAGGCACACAGGCGGCCAATCACCGGCAAAGAGGTGGAGCTTGGAGAGGAGGAGCCGAGCGGCACCGCAAAGATCGAGCGAGTGAAGAGGAGGAGAGCGGCCGGAGAAGGAAGACATCTGACAGGTAAGTGTTGGTACCATGGGAGAGGGAGGGAGCGAGCGAGCCCAGGCTGGAGCAGGGGTCTGCAAGGTAAGTATCATTGGTGTCAGTGGGAATAGTGCCCCATCATTGGTGTCACTAATACCAATGATGGGGCACTATTCCTCCCACTGACACCAACGATGGGACACTATTCTTCCCACTGACACCAACGATGGGGCACTATTCCTCCCACTGACACCAACGATGGGACACTATTCCTCCCACTGACACTAATGATGGGGCACTATTCCTCCCACTGACACCAACGATGGGACACTATTCCTCCCACTGACACCAACGATGGGACACTATTCCTCCCACTGACACCAACAATGGGGCACTATTCCTCCCACTGACACCAACGATGGGACACTATTCCCCCCACTGACACCAACGATGAGGCACGATTCCTCCCCCAAATGACACCAACGATGGGGCACGATTCCTCCCCCCACTGACACCAACGATGGGGCACAATTCCCCCCCCCCCCCACTGACACCAAGGATGGGGCACAATTCCTCCCCCCACTGACACCAAGGATGGGGCAGTATTCCTCCCCCCACTGACACCAAGGATGGGGCACTATTCCTCCCCCCACTGACACCAAGGATGGGGCACTATTCCTCCCCCCACTGACACCAAGGATGGGGCACTATTCCTCCCCCCACTGACACCAAGGATGGGGCACTATTCCTCCCCCCACTGACACCAAGGATGGGGCACTATTCCTCCCCCCACTGACACCAAGGATGGGGCACTATTCCTCCTCCCACTTATACCAATGATGGGGCACTATTCCTCCCCCCACTTATACCAATGATGGGGCACTATTCCTCTCACTGATACCAATGATGGGACACTATTCCCCCCCACTGATACCAATGATGGGGCACTATTCCTCCCACTGATACCAATGATGGGGCACTATTCCTCCCACTGATACCAATGATGGGGCACTATTCCTCCCACTGACACCAATGATGGGGCACTATTCCTCCCACTGATACCAATGATGGGGCAGTATTCCTCCCACTGACACCAATGATGGGGCACTATTTCTCCCACTGATACCAATGATGGGACACTATTCCTCCCACTGACACCAATGATGGGACACTATTCCTCCCACTGACACCAATGATGGGGCACTATTCCTCCCACTGACACCAATGATGGGGCACTATTCCTCCCACTGACACCAATGATGGGGCACTATTCCTCCCACTGACACCAATGACGGGGCACTATTCCTCCCACTGACACCAATGACGGGGCACTATTCCTCCCACTGACACCAACGACGGGACACTATTCCTCCCACTGACACCAACGACGGGGCACTATTCCTCCCACTGACACCAACGATGGGACACTATTCCCCCCACTGACACCAACGATGAGGCACGATTCCTCCCCCAAATGACACCAACGATGGGGCACGATTCCTCCCCCCACTGACACCAACGATGGGGCACAATTCCCCCCCCCCACTGACACCAAGGATGGGGCACAATTCCCCCCCCCCACTGACACCAAGGATGGGGCAGTATTCCTCCCCCCACTGACACCAAGGATGGGGCACTATTCCTCCCCCCACTGACACCAAGGATGGGGCACTATTCCTCCCCCCACTGACACCAAGGATGGGGCACTATTCCTCCCCCCACTGACACCAAGGATGGGGCACTATTCCTCCCCCCACTGACACCAAGGATGGGGCACTATTCCTCCCCCCACTGACACCAAGGATGGGGCACTATTCCTCCCCCCACTGACACCAAGGATGGGGCACTATTCCTAACCCACTGACACCAAGGATGGGGCACTATTCCTCCCCCCACTGACACCAAGGATGGGGCACTATTCCTCCTCCCACTTATACCAATGATGGGGCACTATTCCTCCCCCCACTTATACCAATGATGGGGCACTATTCCTCTCACTGATACCAATGATGGGGCACTATTCCTCCCACTGATACCAATGATGGGGCACTATTCCTCCCACTGATACCAATGATGGGGCACTATTCCTCCTCCCACTTATACCAATGATGGGGCACTATTCCTCCCCCCACTTATACCAATGATGGGGCACTATTCCTCTCACTGATACCAATGATGGGACACTATTCCCCCCCACTGATACCAATGATGGGGCACTATTCCTCCCACTGATACCAATGATGGGGCACTATTCCTCCCACTGATACCAATGATGGGGCACTATTCCTCCCACTGACACCAATGATGGGGCAGTATTCCTCCCACTGATACCAATGATGGGGCAGTATTCCTCCCACTGACACCAACGATGGGGCACTATTTCTCCCACTGATACCAATGATGGGACACTATTCCTCCCACTGACACCAATGATGGGACACTATTCCTCCCACTGACACCAATGATGGGGCACTATTCCTCCCACTGACACCAATGATGGGGCACTATTCCTCCCACTGACACCAATGATGGGGCACTATTCCTCCCACTGACACCAATGACGGGGCACTATTCCTCCCACTGACACCAATGACGGGGCACTATTCCTCCCACTGACACCAATGACGGGGCACTATTCCTCCCACTGATACCAATGACGGGGCACTATTCCTCCCACTGATACCAATGACGGGGCACTATTCCTCCCACTGACACCAATGACGGGGCACTATTCCTCCCACTGACACCAATGACGGGGCACTATTCCTCCCACTGACACCAATGACGGGGCACTATTCCTCCCACTGACACCAATGACGGGGCACTATTCCTCCCACTGACACCAATGACGGGGCACTATTCCTCCCACTGACACCAATGACGGGGCACTATTCCTCCCACTGACACCAATGACGTGGCACTATTCCTCCTACTGCAAAATTACAGTTATGAAGTAGCAACGAAAATAATTTTATGGTTGGGGGTCACCTCAACATGAGGAACTGTATTAAGGGGTCGCGGCGTTAGAAAGGTTGAGAACCACTGAACTATTGAGTACTGACATGATACTTTTTTTATTTGCACTAACATACATTTTTGAGGACAAGCTTTCGGGGTATGTCCCCTTCTTCAAGGTTCAAGCAGTACTACTACAAAGTTTTATCAGAATGTTAGAAGAGATGTGGGGGATGAAAAAAAAAAACAAAGAAACACACAAACAGATGTATACAGCATTGGTTAAAAGTAGAGATGAGCGAATCGAACTTGGCGAAGTGGAATTCGTTTCGAATATTAGGAAAAATTCGATTCGCACCGAATCCGAATATTAGCAAACTTCGGATGTGCGAATCGAATTTTTCCCGATCGGCCGATTTTCATCCCTTCTACAGCCGGCAAAAAGTGTCCCTGCAGAGAGCTCCGCTATTTCTGACAGTTCTCTGACAGTTCCTTCACATTTACAGCGGTTGAAACATTGTATCTATTTGTTTCCATTTAGGATACAGATGTTTTTATTCGGAAACAAATAGATACAATGTTTCAACCGCTGTAAATGTGAAGGAACTGTCAGAGAACTGTCAGAAATAGCGGAGCTCTCTGCAGATACACTTTTTGCTGTACTGGAATTCTTCTTCTTTTCATTCTTCTTCTTCTTTTCATTCTTCTTCTTCTTCTTGTTCTTTTCATTCTTCTTCTTCTTCTTTTCATTCTTCTTTTCATACTTCTTCTTCTTTTCATTCTTCTTCTTCTTTTCATTCTTCTTCTTCTTCTTCTTCTTGTTCTTTTCATTCTTCTTCTTCTTCTTTTCATTCTTCTTCTTTTCATTCTTCTTCTTCTTTTCATTCTTCTTCTTCTTTTCATTCTTCTTTTCATTCTTCTCATTCTTCTTTTCATTCTTCTTCTTCTTTTCATTCTTCTTCTTCTTTTCATTCTTCTTTTCATTCTTCTCATTCTTCTTTTCATTCTTCTTCTTCTTCTTTTCATTCTTCTTCTTCTTCTTTTCATTCTTCTCATTCTTCTTCTTTTCATTCTTCTTCTTCTTCTTTTCATTCTTCTTTTCATTCTTCTTCTTCTTCTTCTTTTCATTCTTCTTCTTCTTTTCATTCTTCTTTTCATTCTTCTGCTTCTTTTCATTCTTCTGCTTCTTCTTTTCATTCTTCTCATTCTTCTTTTCATTCTTCTTTTCATTCTTCTTTTCATTCTTCTTCTCATTCTTCTTTTCATTCTTCTTTTCATTCTTCTTCTTCTTCTTTTCATTCTTCTTTTCATTCTTCTTCTTCTTCTTCTTCTTTTCATTCTTCTTCTTCTTCTTCTTCTTTTCATTCTTCTTCTTCTTCTTCTTCTTCTTCTTCTTTTCATGCTTCTTCTTCTTCTTCTTCTTCTTCTTCTTCTTCTTCTTTTCATGCTTCTTCTTCTTCTTCTTTTCCTTCTTCTTCTTCTTCTTCTTCTTCTTCTTCTTTTCATTCTTCTTCTTCTTCTTCTTCTTCTTTTCATTCTTCTTCTTCTTCTTCTTCTTCTTTTCATTCTTCTTCTTCTTCTTTTCCTTCTTCTTCTTCTTCTTCTTCTTCTTCTTCTTCTTCTTCTTCTTCTTTTCATTCTTCTTCTTCTTCTTCTTCTTTTCATTCTTCTTCTTCTTCTTCTTCTTTTCATTCTTCTTCTTCTTCTTCTTCTTTTCATTCTTCTTCTTCTTCTTCTTCTTTTCATTCTTCTTCTTCTTTTCATTCTTCTTCTTCTTTTCATTCTTCTTCTTCTTTTCATTCTTCTTCTTCTTTTCATTCTTCTTCTTCTTTTCATTCTTCTTCTTCTTCTTCTTTTCATTCTTCTTCTTCTTCTTCTTCTTCTTCTTCTTCTTTTCATTCTTCTTCTTCTTCTTCTTCTTCTTCTTCTTTTCATTCTTCTTCTTCTTTTCATTCTTCTTCTTCTTTTCATTCTTCTTCTTCTTTTCATTCTTCTTCTTCTTCTCATTCTTCTTCTTCTTCTTCTTTTCATTCTTCTTCTTCTTCTTCTTCTTTTCATTCTTCTTCTTCTCATTCTTCTTATTTTCATTCTTCTTCTTCTCATTCTTCTTCTTCTTCTTCTTCTTCTTCTTCTTCTTCTTCTTCTTTTCATTCTTCTTCTTCTTCTTCTTCTTCTTTTCATTCTTCTTCTTCTTCTTCTTCTTCTTTTCATTCTTCTTCTTCTTTTCATTCTTCTTCTTCTTCTTCTTCTTTTCATTCTTCTTCTTTTCATTCTTCTTCTTCTTCTTCTTCTTCTTTTCATTCTTCTTCTTCTTCTTCTTTTCATTCTTCTTTTCGTTCTCCTTCTTCTTCTTCTTTTCATTCTTCTTCTTCTTCTTTTCATTCTTCTTCTTCTTCTTTTCATTCTTCTTCTTCTTCGTGCCCCGTGACTGCCCAAATGAGTGAAGTGTGCGGTGATTCTAAGATCGACGGCACTCATCTGCATGTCATACTGACTGACAGTATTATTTCTCTTCCCCAGCAGACTCCAAGGGCATTTAAATTAAAGGTACAGTGTTCTGCACTAATATAAAGGCTCTCTGAAGCCTAGAAACCCTTTTAATAAGTTAAATTCGCAGCGAATAAATTCGCATCGAATCGAATTTCTTCCGCAAATTCGGCGAATCAGCCGAATCGAATTTTTGAATAATTCGCTCATCTCTAGTTAAAAGACTAGGATTAGACTAGAGATAAGACACAGCAAAAGCAAAGACTGGGGGGGGGGGTTTAGACAACACTCACAGAGGGAGTCATAAAACTGTTGGATAATGAGTGAGGAATCCCATGTCCAAATTAAAGCCATTATCTCTTGTGTCAAATAGAATTATCATTCTTAGTTCAAAGGTTTTTCTTTCCTGAATGGATTTGAAATTTCCTTTAAGAACTAAAATATTGAGGTCTTCCATAGTGTGGTCTGGTTGTGCACCCACAGGTGTGCAAAAGTCATCTTCTTTATGTTCCTTGATGGTATGTCTGTGCAAATGCATCCTTGTTTGCAACTTCTGTCCCGTGTCACCAACATAACATTCTCTGCTACATTTTCTGCATTGGATAAGGTACACAACATCTCTCTGCAACTAATATTTTAGCTTTTATGAGAGATGAAATATATTCCTTTGATCTGCTGACATAAGTCATAGCTCCCAGACAGATCGGAGCCACTCCTGGTCTCCTGCTGCTTCCCGAAGCCGGAATGGCTAAAGCCCTTCATTTTAGATTTCTAGAAGGTGGCAAACTGTGGCTACATAGGTGACAACATTTTATTGGCATCCAGGTGTCACCTCCAGCCTAGAATCTGCTCTGTCCTTTCAGATGCTAATTGGTGAACATATGTCTCTGACTGAATACTGAACACTTAACATCTTTAATAACATGGAACTACACTAGATATACAATGACATATTTCTATTGATCACATCTCAGCTACTCGAATCTTAGATTTATGTCACACTTGCACACATAGGATGTCATATTGTAGTGTGCGGGCTTCTCTCTACAGGGAGGAGCATTTGGCTGGGTGGTTTAAGCCGTGTGCATTTATAGAAGCAAATTTGAATGCCATTTTAGAAAGGTATTAAGAAGGATAAAGTTGAAGTAAATCTTCTCAGTATATGGCTGGTTCTTGGGGCTGATGACAGATGGAAATGACAGAGTTCTCTGAAATGGCTTTTGTATTGTTAACACTGTATTCTTGATGTTAGACATAGGACCAGAAACACAGAGAGATATTCCCAACTGGGGAATGTGGAATGAAAAAGAAATATAAAAAATAAGGATCCAGTAATGATCCAGATGTGCTCTGAATAGCACGTGAAGAATCAAGGGGTTTTGAGCTATGGTGGATACATACTTGCCACCGTAGAGATCTCAGGTAGGAGATTAAGTTGATATAGGAGTAGAAGCAGGAGGCCGACTACCGTTTGGTTTCTTGGTTTTCTTTTTCTGCAAAACTGTATGCCACTCCGTTGTCAGATGAACAGGAGGAGTGACTGCAGAGTGGGATGGTTGGATATCAGACACGATGCCTTGTTGGCGAAGGAATTTGAGTCCCTCTTCCAATGTAGATAGTGTAGTTTGAGATCCATTGACCGTAACTAGGAGGTGGCTAGGATAGCGCCACTTGAACGGAATAGAATGATTGTGGAGAGCTTTTGTTATCGTATTCATATTTTTCCTAATTTGCATAGTATGGCATGAAAAGTCAGGAGAGGCTTTTAAGGCTTCATAAGGCTAAAGTAGAGATTCAGATCTTCTGAACCACGAGATAACTTGCTCTTTAATGTGGAAGAAGTGAAATCTGAGGATCACATCTTTCGGAATGGAATCAGGAATGTCACCAATTCTGTATCTGACGTATTAGAGAAGATAGTTTTGAGTAACTGTGGTATGTAGGCAGTAGTTGGTCTGGAAGCACAGATTCAGGGATTCCCCCTAATTTGAGATTGTTTCTATGAGATCTATCTTCTAATTCTGCTAGTTTGTTTTTAAGCAAGGTGATATCGTCTCCTTTTTCCACATTGGCGTCTACTAGAATATTGTGGGAAGAGGTGATTTCATCCATTTTTGTTTCTACATATAGCATGCGTTCTCCCAAATCATCTACATCCATTCTGACTTTTCTCAGCGAAGAAGCATTGTCAGTTTGCAAAAAGAACCGCAATGAAACTAGCATTTCTTTCATCGTAGAGTCCAATATAGGTGTATTGGTAATAGGGAAATCAGCTATAGGATCTATATGTGATGTAGATTCATCCATAGAATCGTAGTGATCGCTTACCCCTTTCTGATGTTGTCTGCTTGACCGGTCTGGTTCAAGTGTCGCCATTCATGGTTTAGACTTGCCTGGGCTTTGTGTAGAAGGAGTAAAGGACCCAGAAGTGGTAGGTGTTTGAGTTGCAGATGAATAATCTGCACTTTGGGATAGAGGGAGGGATTTGGCTGTGCCTGCATGTGCATCCCGATTGCTGCCATTTTGTTGTGGTCCGTAGGCGCCGCGGCCAGCACCATTTTATTGTGGATTGCGGCTGGCTGGGAGAAAGAATGCAGAGACTTTCTGTGGCTGGAGCTGATCTTTCCGCTTGTGGGACATGTCAGGAGGATGCAGGGAATCTCCGAAAGGTCTGACAGAGGTAGGCAGTCCAGTGTGTGGAGGTAGTGAGGAGGTAGTCGGACGCTATAGTTAGGAGATCTCCTCGGTGGAGCGGAGCTCTAACAAGGAGCCGCCATCTTGGGTCGCGGTCGCCACGGCCCTTTTATTTTTTTAATCTATTAATGAAAAACATTTTTAAAAAAATACAATATTTTCTATTTTCTGTTATAAAACATTCCAATAAAAAATGTCAAACTTCTTCAGAAATTGAGGCTAACATGTATTCTGCTACATGTCTTTAGTAAAAAAAAATTGAAAATTTAAGAAATTATTATTTTTTTTACATACCGTCACCAGTGCAGTACAGCATCATGATATGAATGGTGCGGTGGTTATCAGGGACATTGGTGACAGCATATTAAAAAAATAAAAATAAAAAAATAAATATGTTTTTATTCACTATTTTAAATATTTAAACAAAAATTTTAACATTATTTTAACTTTTGTAAGTATTTAAAAAAAACAAACTTTATCCAAGTAGTTCAATGTTTTTTTTTTACACTTAGATTGCTGGTATAATGAAGTTCATTGCACTAGCAATGCTTTTAATTGTCATGAATGGGTTAAGTTCATGACAGTTCAGAATACTAGTGATTTGTGATTGGCTACAGCTAATCACATGGTACAGAGTGCTCTGACTGGCCCAGGTACCATGTGCTAACTGTGGGCCAATCACAGCTCACTCGTAAAAGGCAGTAGTGTAACCCAGTTGTTTCAGAATTACTATTGTTTCTGTGTCCTTTAGGTTCCATTCACACTTGTATGGCTCCAAAATCATATGACTTTGGAGTACAACTTTGATGCAACTTTGGATGGGTGCAACTTGGATACAACATTGGCTTTCATTAATGATGGACAACTGTTGCACAACTGTTCCATGGATAACATTCAGGTGCAACTTTCATACAACTTTTTGAGGGTTTACTTTGCAGTCTATGGCACTCAAGTTGCATGAAAGTTGTACCAAAGTAATGCATGAACTACTTTGAAGTTACTGCAACTTTAAGTCATATATATTTCAATGGTTGTCATTGAAAAACATGGGGTATGACTTGTCATATAATTTTAGTGTCCAAAGTCGCATGACAAGTTGCACAATGGTGAGTGTGAATGGAGCTTTAAAGTGTTACTAAACCCAGCACCCCGCATTCACTATATCTGGTCTCCCCGGACCCTGCATTCACTATATCTGGTCTCCCCGGACCCTGCATTCACTATATCTGGTCTCCCCAGACCCTGCATTCACTATATCTGGTCTCCCAGGACTCTGCATTCACTATATCTGGTCTCCCCGGACCCTGCATTCACTATATCTGGTCTCCCCGGACCCTGCATTCACTATATTTGTTCTCCCTAGACCCTGCATTCACTATATCCAGTCTCCCAGGACCCTGCATTCACTATATCTGGTCTCCCCGGACCCTGCATTCACTATATCTGGTCTCCCCAGATCCTGCATTCACAATATCTGGTCTCCCCGGACCCTGCTTTCACTATATCTGGTCTCCCCGGACCCTGCATTCACTATATCCGGTCTCCCAGGACCCCGCATTCACTATATTCGGTCTCCCCAGACCCTGCATTCACTATATCTGGTCTCCCAGGACCCTGCATTCACTATATCTGGTCTCCCCGGACCCTGCATTCACTATATCTGGTCTCCCCAGATCCTGCATTCACAATATCCGGTCTCCCAGGACCCTGCATTCACTATATCCGGTCTCCCAGGACCCCGCATTCACTATATTCGGTCTCCCCAGACCCTGCATTCACTATATCCGGTCTCCCAGGACCCTGCATTCACTATATCTGGTCTCCCCGGACTCTGCATTCACTATAACTGGTCTCCCCAGATCCTGCATTCACAATATCTGGTCTCCCAGGACCCTGCATTCACTATATCTGGTCTCCCCGGACCCTGCATTCACTATATCCGGTCTCCCAGGACCCCGCATTCACTATATTCGGTCTCCCCAGACCCTGCATTCACTATATCTGGTCTCCCAGGACCCTGCATTCACTATATTCTGTCTCCCCAGACCCTGCATTCACTATATCTGGTCTCCCCGGACCCTGCATTCACTATATCCGGTCTCCCCGGACCCTGCATTCACTAAATCGGGTCTCCCACAGTACACACTAGATGGAAATGCAATTAATTTAGTAAATTTAAACTGTGAAATATATTTTCTCATCCGCAGTTAGAGCAGTCTTGTGACTTCTATCAGTGTCCAGCACAGCACTGGTTATAGCTTGTAGGAGTTTTCTTTCTGCTCTAGGAGGATGCAGAACCCCTGACCTCTGTCTGGACAGTGATGATCACATGCACTTTCCCAAGAAAAAAAAAACCTAGCAATACACACCAAACTAAGCATGTGCAGAATGTCTTTATACAATATGTCTTATCAGGTGATCAGAGGCACTGGAAGAAGGGGAGCATCCAGGGGCGGACTGACCATTCGAGCACTCGGGCACTGCCCGAGGGCCCGGGGTCAGTAGCGGGCCCCATGAGATGCCCCTGATATTTTTCATTGGCTTTTTCATAGGCTTTTTTGGGTATGGCTGAGGACATGGGGGCCCCATGAGTTGTCAGTCAGCCCCTGGGAGGATTAGAGAAGTCAGGATCAAACAGCCTTTGAGGACATGCGTGTACACGAAACACGTCAGTGAGGAGCCTACATGCTGACATTACATTGCCGCATCCATGTGATGGTCCGGCGGCCATCTTTGTGAGTGGTTTTTACCTTACTGTCTGTATACAGCTCTATGTGGTTGCTAGCTTTTAAATACACATACTACACTATATTATGCTGTCCCCGGGCTCTGTTTATGAGCTCCCACTTTAGGAGGGATCCTACCTTTGGATAGACCGCTGACTGGAGATGGGAATTGAGCAGATTTGCCCCAAAGTGTCAGTCCATTCTATGCTGGTTTGCTACTTGCTTCTGGTGAGTGTATAATGATGGAGGAATAACACGGAAGTCACTATTATTATCCGTTCTTCATTTGATCACATTTTGGGACTATCACTTGATTAAGCTCCCGCTTTGGGACACATTATTGTGCAACATTTACATCTCTGTCATTTCATATGTTTGACATTTCTATCGTGTAGCAATACTTTTTTTTTTGCATTTATTTTATTTTTTTCATGCTTTCATATTTAGAGCTGCACCATTTTTTATTAGCCTTTTTACACCATGCGGAGGATTAACGCCTTCAGTACCACAGTGAGTATAACAAGCACGCTTTCCTGCATATACAGACTGATTGTACTGTTGTGGGTTTAGGAACACTATAATGAAATTCAAGAAATGGATTTTACAGTAAATACAAAAATCCTGTTTTTATCTTCACTGGGCATATGTTGAAATTGTTTGCTTCTTTACAGAACTAAACTGTAGTTAGAAAAAAAAATCCATTAGGGGCATACGGCTTATGTAGACAGGCATTGCAATCCTAAATTGACATATTTACAAAGTATGTCAAACACAGGTTAGCAGATTCCCATCGACTTCACCAGAGTAGAGAAGAAGACCCTTCAGAAGCCACGTTTGACCTGCTTTGTGTTGTCTTTCTTTGGATGAAGCATGTTCCATTGAGGAGCACTGAATTGCAGGCAAAACAGGTCAAACAGTTATTTCCTGTCAAGGCTACATTTGCATTGGAACACATACATTTGAGCAGCGCTGCATGTGATCACAAACAGCTGCATTTGAATACCCATCTAATGAGCTTTTATTCAAACTGAGGACAATTGAAAATTGAATAGGGTGACATGCTAATATATCTGTAAGAGATAGAAGGGCAAAAGGCAATGCCAAGCTACGGTCTCTAAAGGGAGCAAAATCTTCTCTTGTATTAAAAGAGGTATAGACTCCAGAGAGAGATATCATTTCCCCCGATACAAATCATTAGTAAGACCTCATCTGGAATATGCAGTTCAGTTTTGGGCACCAATTCACAAAAGGAACATTGGGGAACTGGAGAAAGTGCAGAGAAGGGCAACCAAACTGATAAGAGGCATGGAGGAGCTCAGCTATGAGGAAAGATTAGAGGAACTGAATATATTCTCTCTTGAGAAGAGGAGATTAAGGGGGGATATGATCACCATGTATAATACATAAGGGGGGATATGATCTCCATGTATAATACATAAGGGGGGATATGATCTCCATGTATAATACATAAGGGGGGATATGATAACCATGTATAATACATAAGGGGGATATGATCTCCATGTATAATACTAGATATGAGCGAATCGAACATGACGAAGTGGAATTCGTTCCGAAGATTTGGAAAAATTCTATTCGCGACGAATCCGAAGATTAGCAAACTTCGGATGCACGAATCGAATTTTCCCAAAAATGGTGGTGACATGTGTGGCCACGGAGAAAATGGACAGAGAAGATGGGGCGGGGATCTCTGGGAAGGCGCGCAGACAAGGCGCGCTGACCCATAATGCATTCATTACATGTGATCGCATTAGCCAATCAGCAGCCAGCCAGCACTATAAATCGCGGCCATCTTAGAATTCTCCATTAGCCTCCGGTCATTCAAGAGAGACAGACCTGTCTGTATTAAGGGACAGAGTTAGGGCCACAGAGACTTTAGGGCCACAGAATCGTTACTCAGGGACACAGAATCGTTACTCAGGGACACAGAATCGTTACTTAGGGCCACAGCTATCAAAGAATCGAAAATTTAAAGTGACATACACCCTTTTGTTTATTGGTGGCTGTCGTGCACAGTTGGTGTTGCAGTTTGCCGATTGTGCAAAATAAACTGACTTTCTGCTTCACAACCACTATTGTACGTTCAAAGTGTTAAATCCATTTACACGCCGGGTGGCGGTAATATTTTTTGGGTGATTAGTGCATTCCAGTGACACAAACGTACAGTTTCCAGCCAACGGCAAGCTGCAATTGACCGATTGTGCTAAATAAACTGACTTTCTGCTTCATAACCACTATTGTACGTTCAAAGAGTTAAATCCATTTACACGCCGGGTGGCGGTAATATTTGTTGGGTGATTAGTGCATTCCAGTGACAGAAACGTACAGTTTCCAGCCAACGGCAAGCTGCAATTGACCGATTGTGCTAAATAAACTGACTTTCTGCTTCACAGCCACTATTGTACGTTCAAAGAGTTAGATCCATTTACACGCCGGGTGGCGGTAATATTTTTTGGGTGATTAGTGCATTCCAGTGACATAAACGTACAGTTTCCAGCCAACGGCAAGCTGCAATTGACCGATTGTGCTAAATAAACTGACTTTCTGCTTCACAACCACTATTGTACGTTCAAAGAGTTAAATCCATTTACACGCCGGCTGGCGGTAATATTTTTTGGGTGATTAGTGCATTCCAGTGACACAAACGTACAGTTTCCAGCCAACGGCAAGCTGCAATTGACCGATTGTGCTAAATAAACTGACTTTCTGCTTCACAACCACTATTGTACGTTCAAAGAGTTAAATCCATTTACACGCCGGGTGGCGGTAATATTTTTTGGGTGATTAGTGCATTCCAGTGACAGAAACGTACAGTTTCCAGCCAACGGCAAGCTGCAATTGACCGATTGTGCTAAATAAACTGACTTTCTGCTTCACAACCACTATTGTATGTTCAAAGAGTTAGATCCATTTACACGCCGGGTGGCAGTAATATTTTTTGGGTGATTAGTGCATTCCAGTGACATAAACGTACAGTTTCCAGCCAACGGCAAGCTGCAATTGACCGATTGTGCTAAATAAACTGACTTTCTGCTTCACAACCACTATTGTACGTTCAAAGAGTTAAATCCATATACACGCCGGGTGGCGGTAATATTTTTTGGGTGATTAGTGCATTCCAGTGACATAAACGTACAGTTTCCAGCCAACGGCAAGCTGCAATTGACCGATTGTGTACAATAAACTGACTTTCTGCTTCACAACCACTATTGTACGTTCAAAGAGTTAGATCCATTTACACGCCGGGTGGCGGTAATATTTTTTGGGTGATTAGTGCATTCCAGTGACATAAACGTACAGTTTCCAGCCAACGGCAAGCTGCAATTGACCGATTGTGCTAAATAAACTGACTTTCTGCTTCACAACCACTATTGTACGTTCAAAGAGTTAGATCCATTTACACGCCGGGTGGCGGTTATATTTTTTGGGTGATTAGTGCATTCCAGTGACATAAACGTACAGTTTCCAGCCAACGGCAAGCTGCAATTGACCGATTGTGCTAAATAAACTGACTTTCTGCTTCACAACCACTATTGTACGTTCAAAGAGTTAAATCCATATACACGCCGGGTGGCGGTAATATTTTTTGGGTGATTAGTGCATTCCAGTGACATAAACGTACAGTTTCCAGCCAACGGCAAGCTGCAATTGACCGATTGTGTACAATAAACTGACTTTCTGCTTCACAACCACTATTGTACGTTCAAAGAGTTAGATCCATTTACACGCCGGGTGGCGGTAATATTTTTTGGGTGATTAGTGCATTCCAGTGACATAAACGTACAGTTTCCAGCCAACGGCAAGCTGCAATTGACCGATTGTGCTAAATAAACTGACTTTCTGCTTCACAACCACTATTGTACGTTCAAAGAGTTAAATCCATATACACGCCGGGTGGCGGTAATATTTTTTGGGTGATTAGTGCATTCCAGTGACATAAACGTACAGTTTACAGCCAACGGCAAGCTGCAATTGACCGATTGTGTACAATAAACGGACTTTCTGCTTCACAACCACTATTGTACGTTCAAAGAGTTAGATCCATTTACACGCCGGGTGGCGGTAATATTTTTTGGGTGATTAGTGCATTCCAGTGACATAAACGTACAGTTTCCAGCCAACGGCAAGCTGCAATTGACCGATTGTGCTAAATAAACTGACTTTCTGCTTCACAACCACTATTGTACGTTCAAAGAGTTAAATCCATATACACGCCGGGTGGCGGTAATATTTTTTGGGTGATTAGTGCATTCCAGTGACATAAACGTACAGTTTACAGCCAACGGCAAGCTGCAATTGACCGATTGTGTACAATAAACTGACTTTCTGCTTCACAACCACTATTGTACGTTCAAAGAGTTAAATCCATTTACACGCCGGCTGGCGGTAATATTTTTTGGGTGATTAGTGCATTCCAGTGACATAAACGTACAGTTTCCAGCCAACGGCAAGCTGCAATTGACCGATTGTGCTAAATAAACTGACTTTCTGCTTCACAACCACTATTGTACGTTCAAAGAGTTATATCCATTTACACGCCGAGTGGCGGTAATATTTTTTGGGTGATTAGTGCATTCCAGTGACATAAACGTACAGTTTCCAGCCAACGGCAAGCTGCAATTGACCGATTGTGTACAATAAACTGACTTTCTGCTTCACAACCACTATTGTACGTTCAAAGAGTTAAATCCATATACACGCCGGGTGGCGGTAATATTTTTTGGGTTTATAGCGCATTCCAGTGACATAAACGTACAGTTTCCAGCCAACGGCAAGCTGCAATTGACCGATTGTGCTAAATAAACTGACTTTCTGCTTCACAACCACTATTGTACGTTCAAAGAGTTAAATCCATTTACACGCCGGCTGGCGGTAATATTTTTTGGGTGATTAGTGCATTCCAGTGACATAAACGTACAGTTTCCAGCCAACGGCAAGCTGCAATTGACCGATTGTGCTAAATAAACTGACTTTCTGCTTCACAACCACTATTGTACGTTCAAAGAGTTATATCCATTTACACGCCGGGTGGCGGTAATATTTTTTGGGTGATTAGTGCATTCCAGTGACATAAACGTACAGTTTCCAGCCAACGGCAAGCTGCAATTGACCGATTGTGTACAATAAACTGACTTTCTGCTTCACAACCACTATTGTACGTTCAAAGAGTTAAATCCATATACACGCCGGGTGGCGGTAATATTTTTTGGGTTTATAGCGCATTCCAGTGACATAAACGTACAGTTTCCAGCCAACGGCAAGCTGCAATTGACCGATTGTGCTAAATAAACTGACTTTCTGCTTCACAACCACTATTGTACGTTCAAAGAGTTAGATCCATTTACACGCCGGGTGGCGGTAATATTTTTTGGGTGATTAGTGCATTCCAGTGACATAAACGTACAGTTTCCAGCCAACGGCAAGCTGCAATTGACCGATTGTGCTAAATAAACTGACTTTCTGCTTCACAACCACTATTGTACGTTCAAAGAGTTAAATCCATTTACACGCCGGGTGGCGGTAATATTTTTTGGGTGATTAGTGCATTCCAGTGACATAAACGTACAGTTTACAGCCAACGGCAAGCTGCAATTGACCGATTGTGCTAAATAAACTGACTTTCTGCTTCACAACCACTATTGTACGTTCAAAGAGTTAAATCCGGTTTTATTTTTGGGGTGCTTATTGAATTAAAGAGTATGTCAGACAACACACAGAGGAGTGGCAGAGGAGGCAATGTTTCAGGAGCGAGCAGACGTGGCAGCAGAGGAAGGGGTCGAGGCAGCACTAGTCGCAGCCAGAGGCCAGTGCTCCCGGTGTCATCCAGCGGTCGTGTCTCCACCGACAACCCTGCCGTCATCGATTGGTTGACTCGGTCGTCTTCCTCTTCCCAGGTCACCTCTGACACCTACAGCCAATGGTCGGTGGGTACGTCAGACACAACCGTTAGTTTGCATGGCCCGGGAGCAAGCCCACTGAAATCACGTGTCCTCTACCTGCCCCTGTCCTTTGGTGTTCCCTCACCAAGCGAAGTATCGCATGCTGTGGGCTCAGCCCCACTGTACAGTGAGGAAGAGCTAACAGAGGGCGGTCAGGAACGGGGGGAGACATCCGCCTCTTCAGCAGCCAGGCGAAGAAGTACTGGCGAGGAGAGTGGCTCGGTAGCCGGTCTAGAGACAGGTCTGTCTCCTGACCCACACGCAGCCGAGGGGGCTAGTAGTGACGCGGAGACCCTAATTGATGATGATGAGGCTGATCGCACTTGGCAGCCTCGTCGTCATCAGGCTATTGCTTCCGCATCATCAGGAGAAGAGGGTGCCAGCTTGCCAGCGAGCAAAACAGTCGGTGGGTTGCCCAGGAGGCAGCAGGGTCGCAGCAGTGTCAGTGGAGCCAAACGGCCACGGAGTAGAGCACCAGCTCCACTGCAGCCTACCACCACGGCCAGTAGTGGTGCCGGTGTGCACGGAGGAAGTAGCAGTCAGCCAGTGAGGAGTAGCGGGGGCAAAGTTTCCTACTCGGCGGTGTGGCAATTTTTCGTCAAGCCGCCTGAGGAAGTAAACGTAGCCGTATGTCGACTATGTGGCTAGAAAGTCAAGCGTGGCCAGGGGGCCAATGTTGGGACTACAGCGTTGCGTCAGCATATGCAGCGTCGCCATTCGGTGGCCTGGGAAAACCGTGATAAAGATACGGCGATTCTGCCTGCGCCAGCCCCCGCTCCATCACCCGCTCCGTTACTTGCTCCGTCACCCGACGTCAATCGCCCTCTATCAGCCAGTCAAGGCTCCAACACCTCTGCTGAGGGGAGTTGTCGCTCGTTGGCATCTTCCGCTCGTTCAGATGCTCCTTCTCCTGCTACTCCTCTTCACGGATTCCGTCAGCAGTCTTTCTTGCAATCCGTTTCCAAGAGACAACAGTTTGCGAGCACGCACCCGACGGTGCAGAAGCTGAACGTCCTCCTGTCCAAGTTGCTGGTGCTGCAGTCCCTCCCTTTCCAAGTGGTGGACTCAGCACCTTTCCGAGAAATGATGGCTTGTGCCGAGCCGCGGTGGAGAGTGCCAAGCCGGCATTTCTTCGCCAAAAAGGCAGTGCCAGCCCTGCATTCACATGTAGAAGAGATGGTGGGCCAGTCTTTGAGCATGTCGGTCTCTGCCAAAGTGCACGGCAGCGCCGACGTGTGGAGCTGTAACTACGGTCAGGGACAGTACATGTCATTTACAGCCCACTGGGTGAACGTGGTGCCATCACAGCAACTTGGACAGGTCACGCCGCTTTTGCCTCCACGTTTGCACGTCCTTGGTCCAGCAAAGATGTCTGCCTCTACCACCTCTTCTTCCGCCTTGTCCTCAGCCGCCACCCCCGTGCCAAGTCCCATTACCCGACCGGCATATCACATGTGCAGGGCGCAACGGTGTCACGCTGTGCTGCACCTGGTATGCCTTGGCGAACGTAGTCACACAGGGGAGGAACTTCTCAGTGTAATGAACAGAGAAATCGACAGATGGCTGTCTCCGCGCAAACTGAAAATCGGAACCATGTTGACCGACAACGGAAAGAACATGGTGTCTGCTCTGCGTCAAGGAAGGTTGTGCCATGCGCCATGCATGGCTCACGTGTTCAATCTGGTTGTCAAGCGGTTCCTAAAATCCACCATCCCACTGCAAGACATCCTTAAAATGTCACGTAAACTTTGCATGCATTTCAGCCATTCCTACACCGCAAAGCACACCCTCCTTGAGCTGCAGCGGCAGAACGGAATTCCACAGCATCGCCTGATCTGCGACGTTGCAACAAGGTGGAATTCAACCCTACATATGTTAGACCGCCTTTACGAACAGCGAAAGGCCATCACCGATTTCCTGATGTTACAAGCGGATAAAGGTACTCCCCTGTGTAACTTAGATGTCAGCCATTGGCAGCTCATGCGTGACACCTGCCGCTTGCTCAGGCCCTTTGAGGAGGCCACGCTATTCGTGAGTTGGCAGGACTATGGGATGAACGACGTCATTCCTCTGTTGCACGCCCTGGAACAAATGCTGTTAACAATGGCTGGTCAGGGTGCGGTAGACGTGGCGCACAGATCTCAACGCCACATGACCCCTGTGGGGGCAGGACAGGAAGAAGAGGAGGAGGTAGAGGAGGACATTGGTGCTCAGGAATTATTGAGTGAAATGGGTGGTTTTTCCACTCAGCGGACAGGAGTGGAGGAAGAGGAGCATCTGGTAGAGGAGGAGGAGGAGACAGAGGACCCAGACGCACCGTGGCAGTATGCTGTGGAGATGGAGGCAGGGAGTCCCTCGCATTCCTTGGCACAAATGGCCCATAGCATGCTCGGTTGCTTGCGTAGCGACAGCCGAATAATAACCATCAGACAGAGGGATGACTTTTGGCTGTCCACCTTGTTGGACCCTCGCTACCGTTCAAAAATGGTGGCCTTTTTCACACCTGCTGAGAGGGAGGCCAAAATAAAGTACTATAAAAACCACCTATGTAGTCAGTTGGTCTCTGCCTTTCTGCGCCAACGTCCATCCTCAGACACTGTGGGCCCTGTGCGCTCGCGGGAATTGCTTTGTATATCTGTCGCCTTAGGGGCCGCTGTCTGGCGACATAATTTTTTGTCACTGTGTAGACATCTATTTATAGGCCGATGTTTGGCCACAAAAATATATTTAGTAATAACCTAGCCGTTCAGGCCGCTCCCTGAACACCTCGGGAATTGCTTTGTATATCTGTCGCCTTAGAGGCCGCTGTCTGAACAGCTCATGAATTGCTTTCTATATGTGTCGCCTTTGAGGCCGCTGGCTGGACAGCTGATGAATTGATTTGTATATATGTACTTATTGTCCGCTGTCCGGACAGCTCATGAATTACTTTTTGTATATAGCCTTCCAAACCACTCTCAGAATAAGTCATGATATTCATGCTGTGTATAGCCTTATAGGCCAATGGTCAATCAAGTCATGATTGTTATAGTGTGTATAGCCTTATAGGCCGCTGTCTTTACAACTTTATAATTCCATGCAGTATATAGCCCTATCGGCCACTTTCTGGCATCCAGTTGCTGTAGCCCCCATCACCACACTGTGCCACGGGCCCCTGTACCGCCTTCTCATACTGCTGCCAGATCCATCCTCTGCCATGTGCGTCTTTGTCGTCTGCTCACGCTGCTGGGTTCCAGTTTTAAACCTAGGCCTGTGTATGGCTTCCGAATACTGCTGCCTCCACCGCCACCCTGCGCCATGTGCCTCTGTCGTCTGCTCACGCTGCTGACGGCTTCCGCTTTTTAACCGAGGCCTGTGTATGGCTTCCGAATACTGCTGCCTCCACCGCCACCCTGCGCCATGTGCCTCTGTCGTCTGCTCACGCTGCTGACGGCTTCCGCTTTTTAAACTAGTCCTGTGTATGTCTTCCGAATACTGCTGCCTCCACCGCCATGTGCCACTTTCGGGTCTCCTCACACTGCTGCCAGGTCCATACTGATTCATGGCCCCCTGTACCGGCTCCTCATGAACGTGGTTCAGCGGGTTTGCATCACTTAACGGCAAATCGTTGACAAATGCTGGGACGTTCAGTGTTGTGCGTATTAAGCCAGACACCAAAGGGCAGCACAGACCTGTTATTACTCGCTCAAGCATGGCTGAACAAAACCAGTCTCTACCACAAATTGGACCCAGACCTGCCCAGGGTCTCGTAACTAGATTGCACGGAGGAGTAGAGTCCGTTATCGGAATTAAATAGACAAAACGCCACACCAAAAAGAGTGGCCATTTCCAACACTTATTCCAGAAAGAGGAACAACCCGTTTCATATACGGCCCGTAGACGTTTCACGTCTGCCACATTCAGTCGATTTAAGACGCAAGCTCCACTTCCTGTGGTCTCTGACCGTCGATATACCTTTAAGTGTCAGCTTTGAAGCTATATTCCCTCCGGAGCACTGACACTGGTGCCCTTCCGTCAACATGCCTTTAAGTTTCAGTTTTCAACCATATTCCCCACAGAAGCCAAACTCTTGGGTATCCCAGAAGCTGCTCAGCGGGTCAGGGCAATAAAGCTCCCGGTTCGCAGGTACGACGGTATATGATCTTCTTCGCACCCACGGCATCACCTCATAGAATCTCTACATTGCATCTGCAATCACAACGCTGACTTCCCGGATCGCCACTCAGCCATTGGACTCTTGATAGTCGTCTCCCCACACTGCTGCTGGGGGGACTTTTTAACCTAGGCCTGTGTATGGCCTTCAATTGAAGCTGCTTCCGCTCCGCCACTCTGCCATTGGACTCTTGATAGTCGTCTCCCCACGCTGCTGCTGGGGGGACTTTTTAACATAGGCCTCTGTATGGCCTTTAATTGAAGCTGCTTACGCTCCGCCACTCTGCCATGGGCCTTTTGGGTATCCCAGAAGCTGCTCAGCGGGTCAGGGCAATAAAGCTCCCGGTTCGCAGGTTGTTCCGTCTTATGGATGGAAGTACGACGGTATATGATCTTCTTCGCACCCACGGCATCACCTCATAGAATCTCTGCATTGCATCTGCAATCACAACGCTGACTTCCCAGATCGCCACTCAGCCATTGGACTCTTGATAGTCGTCTCCCCACACTGCTGCTGGGGGGACTTTTTAACCTAGGCCTGTGTATGGCCTTCAATTGAAGCTGCTTCCGCTCCGCCACTCTGCCATTGGACTCTTGATAGTCATCTCCCCACGCTGCTGCTGGGGGGACTTTTTAACCTAGGCCTGTGTATGGCCTTCAATTGAAGCTGCTTCTGCTCCGCCACTCTGCCATTGGACTCTTGATAGTCGTCTCCCCACACTGCTGCTGGGGGGACTTTTTAACATAGGCCTCTGTATGGCCTTCAATTTAAGCTGCTTACGCTTCGCCACTCTGCCATGGGCCCCTGTACCGCCTCCTCTTGCTGCTGCCAGGTCCAGAGTGTGTCATGGGTCCCTGTACGGCCTCCCATTGCTGCTGACTTCATCGGCAGACTCTGCCATGTGCCACTTTCAGGTCTCCTTACACTGTTGGTGGGTTCCATTTTGTGATAGGGTGCTGTATGGCCTTCCATTGCTGCTGCCTCCACCGCCACCCTGCGCCATGTGCCTCTGTCGTCTGCTCACGCTGCTGACGGCTTCCGCTTTTTAACCGAGGCCTGTGTTTGGCTTCCGAATACTGCTGCATCCACCGCCACCCTGCGCCATGTGTCTTTGTCGTCTGCTCACGCTGCTGACGGCTTCCGCTTTTTAACCTAGGCCTGTGTATGGCTTCAGAATAGTGCTGCCTACACCGCCACCCTGCGCCATGTGCCTCTGTCGTCTGCTCACGCTGCTGCCAGGTCCATACTGATTCATGGCCCCCTGTACCGGCTCCTCATGAACGTGGTTCAGCGGGTTTGCATCACTTAACGGCAAATCGTTGACAAACGCTGGGACGTTCAGTGTTGTGCGCATTAAGCCAGACACCAAAGGGCAGCACAGACCTGTTATTACTCGCTCAAGCATGGCTGAACAAAACCAGTCTCTACCACAAATTGGACCCACACCTGCCCAGGGTCTCGTAAGTAGATTGTAGAGGAGTAGAGTTCGTTATTGGAATTAACTGTGAGGGACTTTTAAACCTAGGCCTGTGTATGGCCTTCAATTGAAGCTGCTTCTGCTCCGCCACTCTGCCATTGGACTCTTGATAGTCGTCTCCCCATGCTGCTGCTGGGGGGACTTTTTAACATAGGCCTCTGTATGGCCTTCAATTTTAGCTGCTTACGCTCCGCCACTCTGCCATGGGCCCCTGTACCGCCTCCTCATGCTGCTGCCAGGCCCGTAATCTGCCATGGGCCCCCGTACCGACTCCTCATGCTGCTGCCAGGCCCGTAATCTGTCATGGGCCCCTGTACCGCCTCCTCATGCTGCTGCCAGGTCCAGAGTGTGTCATGGGTCCCTGTACGGCCTCCCATTGCTGCTGTCTCCATCGCCACACTCTGCCATGTGCCACTTTCAGGTCTCCTCACACTGCTGGTGGGTTCCATTTTGTCATAGGGTGCTGTATGGCCTCCCATTGCTGCTGCCTCCACCGCCACACTGTGGCTCCACACTCTGGTTTTGGCCCCGTGACTGCCCAAATGAGTGAAGTGTGCGGTGATTCTAAGATCGACGGCACTCATCTGCATGTCATACTGACTGACAGTATTATTTCTCTTCCCCAGCAGACTCCAAGGGCATTTAAATTAAAGGTACAGTGTTCTGCACTAATATAAAGGCTCTCTGAAGCCTAGAAACACCCTTTTTATAAGTTAAATTCGCAGCGAATATATTCGGCTCGAAGCGAATTTATTCCGCGAATTCGGCGAATCAGCCGAACCGAATTTTTGAATAATTCGCTCATCTCTATATAATACATAAGGGGTGGGATATGATCAACATGTTTAATACATAAGGGGGACATGATCTCCATGTATAATACATAAGGGGGGATATGATCTCCATGTTTAATACATAAGGGGGGATATGATCTCCATGTATAATACATAAGGGGGGGATATGATCAACATGTTTAATACATAAGGGGGGATATGATCTCCATGTATAATACATAAGGGGGGATATGATCTCCATGTATAATACATAAGGGGGGATATGATCACCATGTATAATACATAAGGGGGGATATGATCTCCATGTATAATACATAAGGGGGGATATGATCACCATGTATAATACATAAGGGGGGATATGATCACCATGTATAATACATAAGGGGGGATATGATCACCATGTATAATACATAAGGGGGGTATGATCTCCATGTATAATACATAAGGGGGATATGATCACCATGTATAATACATAAGGGGTGGTATGATCTCCATGTATAATACATAAGGGGGGATATGATCTCCATGTATAATATATCAGTGGTTCATATAGTGAACTCGGTGTAGAGCAGGGGTGGACTGACAACTCATGGGGCCCCTGGGCAATAGGGGATCATGGGGTCCCTGTGTCCTTGCCCAAACTCCAAAAAGCCTATGAAAAAGGTACACAGGCATCTCATGGGGCCCCCTACTGACCACGGGCCCTCGGGCAGTGCCCAAATTTACAAATGGTCAGTCCGCCCCTGGTGTGGAGTTATTCACCCTGAGGTCATCACAGAGGACAAGGGGGCGCTCTGGAGGAAAATAAATTTAATCTCCAAACACTGAAAGGTTTCTTCACAGTGAGAGCTGTGAATATGTGGAATAGACTCCCTCAAGACTTGGTTGTGGCCAGCTCAGTGGATTGCTTCAAAAAAGTCCTGGATTCTTTCTTGGATACACAGAATATAAATGGATATAACATTTATAGGTAAAGTTGATCCAGGGAATATCCGATTGCCTCTCAGGGGATCAGGAAGGAATTTGTTTCCCCTGCAGGAGCAAATTGGATCATGCTTTGCTGGGTTTTTTTCCTTCCTCTGGATCAACTGTGGGTATAGGATTATAACTTTTTTTTTTCTTTCTTTCTTGTCTTTTCTTTATGGTTGAACTGGATGGACTTTTGTCTTTTTTTCAGCCAGACTAACTATGTAACATGTATATTTACGATTTACACCGTACTGAACTAAAATCTTAAAGATGCCATTGCACATTTCTCAGGAGGAGTTGTTGACAATGTTTCTATTTTTTTCTGGATGTAGAGCCAGTACTGTGAATGTAATTAGTAGAAGATTTGACTTTGTACGGCGGTATTTCATGGATTATATTGTGCATGAAGGAGCTGGGAGTAGATAAGAGGAGGAAAAGAAAACGTCACCTTAGAACACCATTAGAATGTGACTTGTTACCCCCCCCACAAAACATTTACTCATAAAAGCATTGGAGCATTGGGAGGCACAGCAGATGCTAATGTCTCACCTGGTACATTATAGAGCTGGGTATAATGGTGTTTCTCCAGACCATAAATATTCAGATATAAGTAACATGGAGTCTTTTCATTCCAGGCACAGTTACAGTCCACAGACTGAAACACATTATTCTGCTATGACTCTCCATAAAAACTTTCTTACCCTCCTCTCCACTTTCTTGTTGGCCTGTTTCTTTCGAAAAGCCAAGACCTTTTTAACCCCTTCACAACTAAGGGTAAAACAAATCTTAATGCCTAAGCACAATTTTGCAACCTTGACATGTGTTAGTAAAACCGTACATATCATCACAACTACTTTGTACATCTGGGTGAATTATACCTTGGTTTTTTCAGGTCAAATTGGGATTTAATTTGGTGGTAAATGGTAATGGATATCTCCTGATTTTTTTTTTATTATCAAGGGACAACTGGCCCAAAACAGTAAAAAAAAAAAATGTTTAAATTTAGCTGTTGTGGGAACTCGCTTCAAGTGGTAGAGCTCTTCTTCAAAACACAGCAACTCGCATCTGTTTAAGGGCCTTTTAGCCCAATTTTATTTACAAGAAAGTTCAAATAAACAAGAATTCTTCCCACGCAGGGGTATCCATCATCAAGCAAATTAATAGTATTCAGCCTCCTGGCTTGCAAGCAGTTTTAAGTCTGCCTCCTGCAGACTCTTCCCAAAAGGTTCTTTTGGCACCCAGCGAACCTTTAGCACATAGCTATTCTGTAGCAGCCCCTTGTTGCTTTTGGCTTCCACCTCTCCTAGGTGTAGCCCACCTGACTCCACGGTAGAGACCTCCTGTCTGCCGGGGTGGAGCCCGCCTGACTCCTAACTGCTGGGGTGGAGCCCAGAACTATGGTTAGGCCTCTACAAAAAGGCCTGCACACACCTGTGCAATCAGTGTGCTGGGGGTTCTCAAAACATGGACCCCGGATTGGAGATCTCATCCCTCCCAGATCTCTTTGAAATCTCCAGGCTCCAGATCCCGAAACAAACTTAATGAACAAATGAGGAAACTGAAAAGCCAGTTTCCTCTGCAATAAATCAACTCTCTGGAGCCCCTCAACCTGCCTGGTTGAGAATCCAAGGTTCTCAGCTTTATTTTGGGCGTGGCAGGACACCGCACTGCCACACTGTGTACTTCTTTTTATGACCATAACCTACCACCAAAAAACAACCCAAAATAAATGTTCCAGCTCTTGACGATTGCAGTGATACCATATATGTGTATGTTATTTGTTGTTTGTACCCATAGTACAAGCCCAGAAACAATAGTGCGCATTTTGTTTTTTGTTTACCTAAAACACAGTGACACCAATTTTTTGGAATCCTGACCTTTGACCCTGACCTTTTGACCTTTGACCCTGACCCAAACACTTAGCCTGGCACTGAACTAGATCAAACCTTGATCTAGGTATTTTTTTCTTTATTTTTTCTTTTCTTTTTTAATATTTATTTATCTTTTTTTTTTTTATTTTATTTTAACAATTTTTTTTTTCCCCTCTATGCCAGGAGTTAGAGATACAATATATTTCTCTCCTCCATTCAAAAAAAACAAGGGGGCCGGGCTGTACAGTGACTGATCACTGTGATAGCCAATCAGAGGTTATCACAGCGATCATGTGACCCGGAATCGGGGTCCGGGTCCCAATCGTTAGAACGGGACCCAGGGCTCTCAGTGACACCTCAGTCTTTGTGCTGGGAGGCACAGTGCAGCGCGCTCCCAGCACAAAGACAGGTACGCATATATGAGGCCCCATGGAAAAAATCCCAGTTCTGTGAGGCCTTAAATTTGTGTTACGTCGGCGTCAAGGGCTTAATGATGCTTTCTTCCTCCCATTTACTCTCTAAATGGAAAGCCCAGCATTTAGGCAGTTTCTCTATGGTTTCCTTGGTCAATGGAGCAGAGTTCAGCATTGGCTTTCTGCAGCCATGCGACCCTTGGCGGCAGGGGCGGACTGACCATTTGGAAACTCAGGCACTGCCCGAGGGCCTGGGGTCAGTAGGGGGCCCCATGAGATGCCCCTGGTGCCTTTTTCATAGGCTTTTTTTGAGTTTGGGCAAGGACACAGGGGCCCCATGATCCCCTATTGCCCGGGGGCCCCATGAGTTGTCAGTCCGCCCCTGCTTGGCGGCAATCTTGGGTCAGCGAGGTCTTTCGTCCCAGTCCCTGGATTTTGGCACATTTCTGCAAGAGGTTAGTTTAGGGAGAGAGACCCTATTTGCCAGAGAAAGTACTAGCGGTAGGGAAAGGTTCTTGTCAAAGAGGAAAAGGTTAGGGACTAAGCACTGCAGCTAATGCCTTTTTTAAAAATGTTTACTTAACCCTTTGAGGACCGTAAGATTTTGGAACGCCAAAAGAATCAATTTTTTTGTTTTTAAAGTTCGTACACTTCAGTTGCTGTAACTAAGCCATTTCATGAAATAATTGGCAAAAAGCTAGATCCATTTGTTGTTTGTTGATAAGAACTAAAATTTTGACTCAAACCAAAAAAAAAAAAAGAGTTTTAAGTTCTTAATCAGATGATACACGCAATTACAAACATGGGACAAATACGTCCCTTGGTCCTCAAAGGGTTAACCCTTTGAGGACCAAGGGACGTATTTGTCCCATGTTTGTAATTGTGTGTAAAGAAAAAAGAACTTTGAGCAACTTCAAAAAAACTTTTAGACCTCATTCCGACCTATGCATTGCAGTAACATGCAGTAAAGCATGATTTACTGCAAACACATAGTAACGCATAAATATAAATGGCTCCCCAATGCACTTTGCCAGTTCACCTCAACAAACATGAATTACAGCACACCACAATGTGCAGATGGGAAACATCTGAGTGTTTCAGTGAGGATACCTGAAAACGGAAAAGGCACAGGCCTTAACATACAGAAACCTGTTGCATAGTGCATATGTGTCAACACAATGCATAGTTCAGTTCAGGTCCTATTAACATCTTCTAGAAACTTCTGCTGTTCTAAATTTAACCTGTAAATATTCCTCAAATGGTTTCCAGGCCTGCAGGAATTCCTAGGCATGGCCAGGAGACTTTACATTTTTGCAGATCCTACACTGCACAATATCAGCTTGCTTCATTGCAAAGACAGCATGGCTTACCCTCCCACCAGCTGATCCATGACCTTCCTATCATGTAGAATTCCACCTTCTATATGCTCCAGAATCTAAAGCAGAAGAAAAAGCAGTACATAACAGAACAAAGGTTTTGGGAGGTTTACCCAACCCTCGTGATGGCATCACATCAAGGAGACCTGTGGTGTCCTGAGTCCATATAAAGAAGCAACCATTTATGTCAAGAATAGAGTGAGCCGTGGGATTTCAGTAAAAATCACTCAGTTTCGAGACTTCGGTCCGAACTTAGGCTTGGATCAAATCTTGGCTTGTCAAACAAAATCCAAACTTTTGGAATGTTCGGCAGGAAATGCAAACAGCTGTCATTAGCTGGTCAGGTCAAAGACTTTGGCAAGTAATGGCTTTGTGCAAAGTTGTGGCCCACAGACTTCAAAGATTGCTGTCCCAGTAGCCCTTAGTCAATATGTTGGAGTTTAGTGTGAGGAACAGTATTACCGGTAGAGGATGTTGTACTACCATATATACTGTATATAGTGTGTGACAGTGCGGCTCCTTGTCACAGTATTACAAAGGCTTTTATGTCACCCAAGATTCTCAACTAGGCAGGTTGAGTGGCTCCAAGGTGCTTGTTTCATTGGGAGGACACTATTTTTTCAGTTTCCTCAATGGATGGTAAAACCAGGTTTGGGACCTGGAGCCCAGAGATTTCATAAAGATTTTGGAGGGAGAAAATCTCCAATCCTGGGACTAAGTTTTGCAGTGAAGCAATGACAATATATAACAACCAGAATTGTTCTAAATGGAATCTTGTGTACTATGAGGAATAATAGATCAGTCAACTCTGATAGTCAAATATTCTCAGAGTTTAGTAACATACACCCAGCTCTGTGTTTTTTAATGACTGGTGCAGGGGCGGACTGACCGTTTGGAAACTCGGGCACTGCCCGAGGGCCCGGGGTCAATAGGGGGCCCCATGAGATGACCTTGGTACCCTTTTCATAGGCTTTTTTAAGTTTGAGCAAGGACACAGGGGCCCCATGATCCCCTATTACCCGGGGGCCCCATGAGTTGTCAGTCCGCCCCTGGACTGGTATGTAACCTCTAATATTCTTGTGTTTTATAGCAAGGGGTACATTCTTCACAATTCATAAAAGGCACAGTATCTGACAGAAGCCAGCAGCTGCAGAAATACATTTTATTATAGCAGTGGCAGGGAGGCAGTAGCCAGGGGGCACATGCACCTCAGCCCAGTTCAGCCCAGGGTCCCCGGCGCTAGCTACATTCATGGTTCCTGTTTAGCTGAAAGCCTATTTATATGTAAGCGAAAGTTTGTTTGGCCCTTTATCAACCCTTGTTTAACCCTATTTTCAAGAACAAATTTGAAAATATATTTCAACTTACCAGTTAGTAGATGTGGTGGCAGCATTTGGTTCTTTTTTAGTCTTTATTTATCCATTCATTGATTCAAATCATCTGGTGGAAGAAGCCATTAAAAAGAACATATGATAATATGTTATCATCACGGCATGATAGTCATGGTACAAGTATACAATAGTGACTCAGTTTTTAAATGAATCCTTAGATTTAAGTACAACCGAAAATTAATGATAGACAAATTACATGTCCAGTATTCAAATGTACACAAATGTATGTAAGCTATAGTTCTGACGCAGAGTTTGTTTACGTACATGTCAACTCGGTGTCAGGGATCATGGCCCATGGAGCCGCGATCGCGGCTCCGTCCCTCGCGCATGCGCGGTGGCGGCAGATCGCGCCGGGACACAGGCACCAGGGCCCGGCGAGCCGCGGCTGACAGGACGCCGCGCATGCGCAGTAGGAGCCGCGGGCGCGCCTCAGGCGTCCAATGACAGCCGGGGGCGCGTCCTAGCCGGCCAATGACAGTGCAGGGCGCACTATTTAAAGATGCCCTGCACTGTCACAAGTGGCCGCAAGGTCTTCCTGTGATCCTGAAGTTCCTGTACCTGCCTGAGACCCTGATTGACCCTGACTACGCTGCCTGCCCCTGTGATTGACCCGGATTGACCCTGACTATTCTGCCTGCCCCTGCGTTTTGACCTGGATTGACCCTGACTATTCTGCCTGCTCCTGCGTTTGACCCGGATTGCCCTGACCATTCTACGGATTGATACCCCCTGCTGACCCTGCGTGTGACCCGACTACTCTTGGCCTACCGATTCTGTACCCCGCTTACCCTCACGGGCTCACGATCCGTTGTTACCCTGCTAGGGCCGTTAGCCACTTCACATCTGGCTCTCCCGGTACCTGTCCCCAAAGGTCTCCTCGGCCACTGGGGGGCCTGCTCGGAGGTCGTGACCTGGCCCGGGACTGTTTTAAGTCCATCCCCACCATCAGGGGCCCTGGTGAAAGCACAGCCCGGGCTTAGACCCCACGCTCTGAGTAGGTCCGCCAGTTGGCAGCCTGAGGCACCACCGGCGGATCATAACAGTACCTTGCGGCCATGACAGAGCCAGGAAGTGTACCGGCGTCCCTAGAGGATATTTGTCAGCACCTGGCAACCTTGACCCAAGCTTTCCAGAACTTCCACAGTCGCTGCGCCCGACTGGAGGACCGCATGGATTCATTAGCTCCCCTGACTCCCCCTGCTCGGAGTCCTCCACCTGCAGAACCTCCCGCTAACCCGGGATCCGGAGCGGTTGCCACACCCCTAGCTCCCGAACCCCGCGTTCCCCTGCCAGAGCGATTCCGTGGTGACCGGAACCGCTTCCGAGCCTTCCGAAGTGCGTGTACCCTGTACTTTGACTTACAGCCCCGCACGTTCACCACCGAGTCCATCAAGGTGGGGTTTATAGTCTCTCTCCTGCAGGATGAGCCCCAGGATTGGGCTCATCGTCTGATGGAGGGGCACGACCCACATCTTGACTCCGTGACCGAGTTCTTTCGGGCCATGGCCGTCTTGTATGACGACCCTCAGCGGGCTGCATCCGCAGAGACTACCCTATACTCACTGCGGCAGGGCCGCCGGGCAGCCGAGGAATATGCGGCCGACTTTAGACGTTGCATGGGAGACACCAGATGGAACGATGCGGCCTTATGTCACCAGTTCCGCATCGGGCTGTCTGAGTCTCTCAAAGACGAACTCGCACGAGTAGGTCTACCTAACACCCTGGAAAAACTGATCGAATTGGCCATACAAATTGACCGTAGACTAAGGGAACGTCGGCTGGAAAGGAGCAGCCAGGGTCAAAGGGTGGCATGGATTCCGTCCAGAGATACAGCTCCAACCCCAGGGAACCATCCGCGAAGCACGGAAACAAGGGACAACCCGGAACCCATGCAACTGGGATTGGCCCGTTCCCACTTATCGGTCGAGGAACGTCAGAGGAGACTATCACGGAACCTATGTCTGTACTGCGGGGAAGCTGGTCATCAGGTGCGCTCGTGTCCTGCTAAAATGAGTAAGTCCACGCCCGTTTCTCTTACTTTACCTGCAGGAAGGGATGATCAGTCGAGTTACCTGGCCATTCCTGTGTCTTTGCAGCTCCCCGGAGGAACATTGTCGGTGACCGCAATCGTTGACTCAGGAGCCTGTAGTTGCTTCATCGACCTGACCTTTGCCCACCGGCAAAAGATCCCACTCCAGACCAAAGAAAGGGGGTTCAACATCTTCTTGGCAGATGGGTCCCGTATAAAATCAGGGGTGGTGGACCAGGAGACACCACCCATTTTCACCACAATGGCAGACCATCACCAGGAGTTCCTCCGCCTGGATGCCATCGCATCCCCCCTTTTTCCAGTCATTCTGGGGCTCCCTTGGCTGAGGGCCCATAACCCCCAGATTGACTGGGAAAGGGGGACAATTCAATTTCGCTCCCCTTATTGTTTGAGTCACTGCCACGTCACAGGACCCATGGTTCCCCGGTTCCTCCTGTGCTTGGATGGCGACACCAATCTATCCCAGGTTATTCCTCCGGCCTACCACGACTTCTTAGACGTCTTTAGTAAGCGAGGAGCAGATGTTCTGCCTCCGCACCGTTCCTACGACTGCCCCATAGACCTCCTACCCGGATCTGAAATCTCATTCGGCCGTATCTTCCCCTTGTCCGAAACAGAATCGGGTGTGCTGAGGGATTATATTGACGAAAACCTACGGAAGGGATTTATTCGTCCATCCACATCCCCAGCCGGGGCCGGATTATTCTTCGTAGAGAAGAAAGACAAATCGTTACGGCCTTGCATTGACTACCGTGACCTGAACAAAATAACAGTAAAAAATCGTTATCCTTTGCCCCTAGTCCCCGAGCTCCTCCAGAGATTGAGATCCGCAACGATATTTACTAAATTAGACCTGCGGGGGGCCTATAACCTAGTCCGTATCAGGGAAGGGGATGAGTGGAAGACGGCATTCCGTACGAGATTCGGCCACTATGAATATTTGGTGATGCCGTTCGGGCTCTGTAATGCTCCGGCGACCTTTCAGCACTTTATCAACGATGTTTTTCGTGATTTTCTCGACATTTTCGTGGTGGTCTACTTGGATGACATCCTAATTTTTTCCCCCTCACGGGAGGTTCATCGGGGTCACGTAATACGGGTACTAGAACGGTTGCGTCTACACGGGCTATACGCGAAGGCAGAAAAATGCTGTTTTGAACAGCACGAGATAACGTTCTTGGGACTGGTTCTCTCTTCCGCGGGGGTCGCGATGGATCCCCAGAAGGTCACGGCGATCTTGGATTGGCCAATACCCGCCGACAAAAAAGGGGTACAGCGCTTCATTGGGTTCTCTAACTTTTACAGGAAGTTTATTAGGAACTTCTCCGGTCTGGTCTCCCCAATCACACAACTGACGAAACTAGGGGTCCGCTTTAAGTGGACTCCCGAAGCGCAGACGGCATTTGAAAGACTCAAAGAATTGTTCACCTCTGCTCCCATTCTCTGCCATCCAGATTCTTCCCTCCCATATGTTTTGGAAGTGGACGCCTCCGAAAATGCGGTAGGAGCGGTGTTATCCCAAAGGAATGGTACCAAGGAACTACTGCACCCCGTGGCGTTCTTCTCCAGGAAGTTGACACCAGCGGAACGTAACTATGACATTGGAGATCGGGAGCTTCTGGCCATAAAAACTGCTCTTGAAGAATGGAGGTATTTATTGGAGGGAGCCACGCACCCAATCCTAATATTCACAGATCACAAAAACCTTGAATATTTAAGAACGGCGAAACGACTGAGACCTCGCCAAGCAAGATGGGCCCTTTTCTTTTCTCGATTCTCATTCCATATAACGTACCGACCCGGGTCTAAGAACACTAAACCAGACGCTCTGTCCCGCATGTTCGAGGACCCCGACGACGCTGTGCTGCCGGACACCATCTTGCCTTCTGGGAGTTTCCTCGCTCTACAAACGGAACTTCGCTCCCGGCTTCTCGATGCTTCCGTAGGATTACCAGTTCCGTCTGGGTCACCCCTCCAGAGCCAGGGGGGGCTGTTTTGGAAGGAAAACCGGATCATGGTCCCAGAAGAAGTGCGAACCTTGGTCCTGGGGCACTGCCACGACCATCCAATGGCGGGCCACTTCGGGGTAACGAAAACTCTGGATCTATTACGGCGCTCGTTCTGGTGGCCAGACATGATCAAGGATTGTGAGCATTACGTCCGAACTTGTCCCACCTGTCAAAGGAACAAGCCCTCCAGAACTAGGGCATGGGGACTGTTACGTCCATTGCCCATACCCAAGCGGTCCTGGCAGATGATAGCCATGGATTTCGTGGTCGAACTTCCACCATCCCAGGGCTACACTGCAATAATGGTGGTCGTCGACCGCTTTTCAAAGATGGCACATTTCGTGCCCTTGGAGAAGACCCCATCAGCACCAGAAACGGCACGGATCTTCATCAAGGAAGTGGTGAGGCTTCATGGGGTTCCCGAAGATATAGTGTCCGATCGGGGGGTCCAATTCACCTCCAGATTCTGGAAAGCCTTATGTAAATCGCTGGGAATCAAGCTATCGCTTTCATCCGCCTACCATCCACAGACCAACGGCCAAACTGAGAGGACCAACCAGACGATGGAACAATACTTGCGGTGCTACACGTCTTACCTCCAGGATGACTGGCTGTCGTTGCTGCCTTCCGCGGAATTCTCGTACAATAACTCGAGTCATTCAGCTACGGGTCAATCCCCGTTCTATGCCAATTACGGGTATCATCCCACATTCCTCCCTGACCTTATGCCTGAGAATCCGGTACCGGCATCTCAAGACATCTTGGAATTCCTTTCAGTCAATAACAAGACAATTCAGGAAGCCATCGCTAAAGCCCAAGAGGACAGTAAACGAGCATTCGACGGTAAGAGAAGAGGAGAATTACTGCTTCGACCAGGAGATCGGGTTTGGCTAGCAACAACCAATTTGAAGATGCTGTGCCCTTCAAGGAAGCTGGGACCCAAGTACATTGGCCCGTTTCCTGTAAAACGAGTCATCAACAGGGTGGCCTACGAGCTCGAGCTTCCGCAGACACTCAGGATACATCCTGTGTTCCATGTGTCCCTCCTGAAGCCATCTAGACCGGATCCCTTCCCGGACCGTGAATCTAGACCTCCCGAGGCAGTCACCATAGGTGACCAGGAGGAATATGAAGTGGAGACTGTCCTCAGTTGCCGAAGGAGGGGAGGCCAGACGCAGTTCCTGATAAAATGGAAGGGGTATGGTCCTGAGGAGAACTCATGGGAACCCGCCCGGAACGTTCACGCGCCCAGGCTCATCCGGGAGTTTTTTCGTGCTCACCCGCGGTGGAGAGATCAGTGGGGCTCCCGGAGGGTGCCCATTGGGGGGGGGCAATGTCAGGGATCATGGCCCATGGAGCCGCGATCGCGGCTCCGTCCCTCGCGCATGCGCGGTGGCGGCAGATCGCGCCGGGACACAGGCACCAGGGCCCGGCGAGCCGCGGCTGACAGGACGCCGCGCATGCGCAGTAGGAGCCGCGGGCGCGCCTCAGGCGTCCAATGACAGCCGGGGGCGCGTCCTAGCCGGCCAATGACAGTGCAGGGCGCACTATTTAAAGATGCCCTGCACTGTCACAAGTGGCCGCAAGGTCTTCCTGTGATCCTGAAGTTCCTGTACCTGCCTGAGACCCTGATTGACCCTGACTACGCTGCCTGCCCCTGTGATTGACCCGGATTGACCCTGACTATTCTGCCTGCCCCTGCGTTTTGACCTGGATTGACCCTGACTATTCTGCCTGCTCCTGCGTTTGACCCGGATTGCCCTGACCATTCTACGGATTGATACCCCCTGCTGACCCTGCGTGTGACCCGACTACTCTTGGCCTACCGATTCTGTACCCCGCTTACCCTCACGGGCTCACGATCCGTTGTTACCCTGCTAGGGCCGTTAGCCACTTCACATCTGGCTCTCCCGGTACCTGTCCCCAAAGGTCTCCTCGGCCACTGGGGGGCCTGCTCGGAGGTCGTGACCTGGCCCGGGACTGTTTTAAGTCCATCCCCACCATCAGGGGCCCTGGTGAAAGCACAGCCCGGGCTTAGACCCCACGCTCTGAGTAGGTCCGCCAGTTGGCAGCCTGAGGCACCACCGGCGGATCATAACACTCGGAATGGCCTAATAATTTCCTAGGCGATGGGTTGAAGTTAGGGCGGGAACCACAAAAAATAAAAGCCTGAAATAGATCATTGTAAATCATTGTACTATGTAGGTGTAGGCTGTGTACCGGGGTGGGCTCCCCAGGATACAGTGATTTCACGAACGAGGAAAGCAACCCCAACACCAGCTTTTGCCACAACAGAATTTTACTTAGATGTGGCAAATAAACACAACCACAAATGCTGGAAACATACAATAAATTTACATACACCCAGCCCAAAGGCTGAGACCCTTGTGCTGCACAGCACGGCGCCTCCTGATGGATGAAGGTAGAAAGTGAAGTAATTTACCTACTGGCGGGCACAAATAAGCTGCCACACCTTACCTGTTATTACCCTATGAGAGCAGGAATCAGTGTATGGGTGTATGGTATGGGCTAACCTGTGGTGCAGCACAACAGCTTACAATCTTACACAAATCTACAGTATTCCCCCTCCCATAACTGGTCCTGTAGCACGTGCCTGAGTATTCCTTCTGATAAAAACGCCAGTCTGGCTTGAGTTTGTAGGATTTTATCAGTTCTCCAATGTGAAATGTCACTTTAAGTTGTGGGGTCCTTCCAATGATCAGTAACAACACTTGTGGCCTGACACAAACAGAGACCCTAACTAACTAACTATAGGCCTGGACTCAGTCTCAAGGCGCCAACACTGAAATGAGGTGCGTGCATGATCTCACCGACCCGGGTCTGCTTTGGATCCACTGGTGACTCTGAACAGAACAAATGTCTCTCCAACAAACATGCGGACTTGCCATATATGTTGCTTAGTTCCTCTGCTCTCATCAGCCTTCCTGGCAGCAATCTCATTAGCATCCCTGGCAGCAATCTCATCAGCTTCCTGGCCGCAATCTCATCAGCTCACACGGCTCCTTCATTCAGCATCGTCCAAAACATGGCTGCAGTCTCCTCTTCCTGTTCACTAAACTCCAACTCTGAGTGCAAAACCCCACCTCTTCATGAATATACAAATATCTATGCAGTCTGAGCCTGTGTTAGAAAAACAGTGACATCTTGTGGCTAAACCGCAGAATGTCAGTCAAAACATTAATTTGCTTCCACACAAAGTGTTCAAATAATGAGAGCTGTTTCCTCATCTCACATAGGCCAATAAAAAAAAAATATTCCATACAGTGTAACTAACAAACAATATGAAAAGGTAGGAAAGAGATGGGGCACCTTGAAAGTAAAAAAAATGGGAAAGGGAATATGCACCGAGTAGGAAAATGTAAAAGGACAAAATGCAGTCCAGGATTGGCCAATGGATAGGAAATGGAAATGTGTATAGAGTGTGTAGTACAGGGAGTGGCAGTGGGATTGTCATGTACCTGATGGGAGACTGAAATGATGAGGTCGGCCTCACTTGTGTCACTAGCCCTGACCCCACTAGAGTTGGAACAGAAGGAGTCTAGGGACCAGGGGAACAAGAGCGCCAGTAGTTGTTGTTTGCAGCTCTTGCAGATGATGGCCTTGGAAGACTGATGATCCTCTGATTCAGGCACAGTGGTAACATGCCGAGCTGGTTTTGTAGATCGCCAGGTGTGCACCAGAGCAAGGCAGGAAGCGAGAGGGAGAGACAGGAGCAGTGTCATAGGAATAGCCAGGGTCATCAACAGACGGACAGCAAGGTACAGAATCAGAAGCAAAGCCGAAGTCAGGAGCAGAGCTGAAGTCAGGAACCAGTATCAATCAGGAGAGTAATCAGAGTCAGGTGAGGAACAAGCCGGGTCAGCAACAAGGGAATCACACAGGAACAAGCAGGACACGGGGGAGCTGAAGACCAGTCAGCACTGAACATGGGCAGGGACACCCTTTGAATAGTCCGTCTGGCGCCAATCTTCGCCGTGCGTGTGCACGTGCGAGTGTGCGATCGCGCATTTCCGCGCGCATGTGCACAACCGGTCATCCTTCTCCGGACATTTCTATGCGCATGTGCATTTCTATTCACAATTCCGTTCACCGGAAATCCCTTACAAGGATGCTCAATTAAGGAACCCAGCCAGTAGCAGCTTATCTTCGAGTGTGGTCAAACAGTAATGTATGATTCCAAAACAATCCAAGATCACTCAAGGAAATGACTTTCATGCTGTTATGAGGGAGAGGAGGTGATAATGCTGAAACTAGTGACTTGTACGTATTTCTTGGCTTTAAGAAACCCCAGTTGAGGGAAAGGAGGTGACCATGCTGTAACTAGTAACTAGTAGATATTTCTTGGCTTGAAGAAACCCCTATTAGTCCAAGTCTGAAACCAACAATGGTGTCCAAAATAATGGACCGGGCTTCATCAAAGTAAATATAATTAATAGTTTGAAATCACTCCCTTATGCATGGTACAGTCAAGGATTTCCAATATCTGGGGATCAAAGCCTTTGTAGCGAAATGTTATGTTTTTAGGGGTGTGATTAGAAATATGAAATTGGAAGGTTTCTGTTGAAAGTTCTACATTTTTGACATCCTCAAATTTTGCCCCAGCATTGGGAAAGAAGTGGGCAGTCCACCACTCATGGACCAGTATTCCTCAGGCCTGGTGGCATGTCTAGCATCTATCTAAGGTGTTCGGATACCAGGATTTATTTCATCAAGCCGGGCATACCACAATGTGAAGAAATTTTTCTAAAGTTTCCTGCATCTGTGTTGCATTTATTTTTTTGCTATAGTGACAATGCTTAATCATAGTATCTATTGTAAGTCTGCATCTAGAGAGAAGCAGTGTTACCACCCTAGCATAGGTTGTTGGTGTACTACCAACTGTACTCCTGCTCCCTGGATACCCACACTATCAAGTTCAAGTTCAGTGTCGGCACAGGTGCTTTTCCATTGCCCTTGTAGACCTTTCTCAACTTTTAGGGGTGCTCGAATGGGAACTGTACAAGAGGCCACCCTCATCAAATCAAGCTCTGGATACAGGTACGCAACACAGGTATTCTCCATACCATTGGCTGGGTGTTCTGTAGTTCATGGAGAAGACTGGAAATTATGTAACTGATTCCAGTAAGCACAGGCATAGAGCACAGGAATTAATCCACCTACCTACAGTCTGTACCAAAACAATAGGGATCAAATAAAATAAGCTTACATAGCCTTTAACTACCCCTATGGAAGAAAAATATATTTGAAATATATTTTAAAAATATTCTTCCAAATATATTAACATACATTTGAAATGCTGCAATTTTGGCCATATTCAATATATTTAAATAAATAAATAAATGAAAAAAAAAAAATATATATATATATATACTGTATGTCTTTAAAAATAAAAATCTACATTTTTGGAATGCATTTAAAAAAATATTTTAAAAATATATGTTAAAATGACTTTTTTATATGTTAAAAAAAATCTGAAGAATATATTTACATTTAAAAAAAAAAAAAAATGTATCATATATTTTGTAATATATACAAACCCATTGCAACATGCAGTATATATGTATATATATGTGTGTGTGTGTGTATTGGTTAGCACGTTTACCGTGCAGCAAATGGGTTCGATTCCCAACCATGGCTCTCCTGCATGGAGTTTGCATGCTCTCCCTGTGCTTGCGTGGGTTTCCTCTGGGTATTCCGGTTTCCTCCCACACTCCAAAGACATGCTGGTAGGTTAATTGACTCCTGTCTAAATTGTCCTAGTTTCATCCCTGGCCATGTGGAGAAAGACCCGGCAACCCACCCTGTAAAATAATTGCTAAGAGAATTCATGGGAAAAGTCACTTATGAGTGACGGTCCATGCAATCGCCAAGGGTCGGATACGACTGGAGATATATATATATATTTATTTATTGAAATTGTAGCATTTCAAATATATGTCAATATATTTGGGAAGAATATTTTTTTTTAAATATATTTCAAATATATTTTTCTTTCATTTGGGTACATACCCCTTAACCTCCCTAGCGGTATTCCCGAGTGTAGCTCGGGGTAAAATGTCAGTGCCAAAAGCGGTAACCCCGAGCTACACTCGGGCTTACCATGCGACGCTGCATAGGGAGTCCCTGCAGACCTTACCTTGTCCTTCGCTCCCGCGATGTGTCCCCTGCAGCGTCCCCGGCCATCTCCTCCGGCCGATGCCAGCATCCGGCTTCTGTGTTCCGGTCCCTGTGACGTCGGGACGTACGGGCGCCGCCGGCGGCGGGAAATTTTAAAATTTTAAAAAATGTAATTTTTTTCAAAACACATTTTTCATAGTAAAACATTGCTGTTTCAACCCATTTCACATACATTTTGTCCCGAGTGCTTTGTCCTGTGCCCTGCCTGCATGTTGTCTGTTCTTTCTGCCTGGAAACTGAGAAACGTCCATGGCGTCCAAAAAGTGTCCCTTTAGGTCAAAAGCGGGTTTAGATCAGCTAGAGAACAGCGATAGTAAATCAGAAACACTTGCAGAATTGAGTGATAATGATTTGTGGGGGAAATTCGTCATCAGACACTGAAACCGATTTTGCTCAGCAATGTACGAACTTGGCGCTATATTTCAAATTTCAGTGTTTTTGGTTTGATTATATTATTGAATTAAATGTATTATTATTATATTATTATTTTTTATGATTATTTATTAAATTATAATTTATGATTTTGTGTTTCATATTTTATCATACCCGGGATGTTTAATAAACTCTTGTTTGGACAGATTTCAGTGAGTTATTCCTAAAAAGTACAGCCTATAATAAAAAACGACATATTTCCATGCAAAATAATGGTACCGCTTTCAGCTCCAAAAATCTGAAATAATCAGACCGCCAAGGAGGTTAATACCTACCCTTCTCACCTTGAATTATTATGTTAAATTATTTTCTGTTTATTTGCAAGCTTGTTCTTGTTATGTGAGCTGGGCATGTATTACTATGAATCTGTGTTCCTGCTATTCACCTTCTCAGTGTGCAGATATTTTTAAGCCGTAATATTGCATCAGTTAGCATCCATGCTGTTATATCTGATGCCTGCATGGTGTAAATAAATATTGATCCTGTTTCAAGAATTAATTCACTTTAGCCCACAAATATTGTGAGCACTCAGTGGTAATACATAACGTATCCAGTTTTATACAGTGGTAAAGTATTACTACGTTTATATGAGAACGCCCCCAGCATGTCCCCTATCCAGTGAGATATCGCTGACTTGTTAAAAACCTTTCTAGCTGGGCCTGCGTTTCATTGCTATAAAGTTATTAATTCATCTGAAGCTTCTATGCATAGCTGGTCATGCACTGTTTTGTGTGAACATTTGCATGAGGAACGTTCGTCAGCCACTGTAAAGAGAGCATACTGTGCATGCGCACAGCTTGAATGTGTCAGAGTGGCCGCTAGGGGGCGCATGCTTGTGCGAGGGGTCAGCAGTTACTGTGGAGAGGTTCAGTTTAAAAAGTACCGTGGTTTCAATTGTACATAAGCACCACATTCTCCACATTCAGCTCTTCCCATAGCTGCTGATAAGAGTAGGGAATAAGCCCCATGTTATGGGAGGCCCCAAGGGATTGGCAGAAGTTGTTCCCATGCAGTTATCAGGGTGCAAGCAGTATCCATATAGACAGGTCAAGGTGGTGTTTGGGGTGCAGCATCTAAAGGCAGGTCCAGGGGCGGAATGACCATTTGGAAACTCGGGCACTGCCTGAGGGTCCGGGGTCAGTAGGGGGCCCCATGAGATGCCCCTGGTACCATTTTCATAGGCTTTTTTGAGTTTGGGCAAGGACACAGGGGCCCCATTATCCCCTATTGCCCGGGAGCCCCATGAGTTGTCAGTCCGCCCCTGGGCAGGTCCCATGTTGGAGGTGGTGGAGTGCCTAACCAAGTATTCATCATTATCCTCTTCTGTTTCCCAGGTTTGAAGGAGTTTGAAGCCATCATCAGCTACTAAAGCACCCCCTTCTGCATCCTTATCCACAGCTACTCATGCCATTGCTCCATCAAATTCAGCAAGCAAGTTTCTTGCCCCAGCTGCTTGAACAGAAGAAGTAAACTCCCCAGCCTCCCCCATGTCCAGCGCATCAATGTCAGCTTGGGAAAATTGCTGGGTTTACAGTTCCTGCCTTTCCAGCCCAAGATTTTGCAGCCTTTGGCAGATTCCTGGCTGCCATTTCTTCACCCATAAGGCCATTCCTGCCCTCAACCATCATGTGGAAAGTAATGTTTCCATGTTGCTGAGCCACAGACATGTGGTCTAGCACATATGAACAGAGTCATATATAATGTCCAGGCTTACTGGGTAACTTCTGGCACCTGGGAAGGATGGGGAACACCGTGATAGCTAGCTGTACCTCTATCTCCTCCTCCTAATGCCCTCTTCGGGTGGGTTGTGTTCTGAAGCGTCAGTCTCCTGAAAGCATTCAAGACCCTATAAAGCTCAGGTAAAACAATGCCAGGCCGTGTTGCAGTTGGTATGTCTAAGGGGCAGGAGTCACACTGTGGCAAAGATGGTGTCAGCTCTGGAGGGACAGGCTCAGATGTGGTGACCCACACTCTCTCTGCCCACCTATGCCTGATGTGCAACATGCCCACCTAGGGAAAGGGTAACTTGGTCATGCTGCAGCAGCTGCATACATCAGCGGGTCGTGAGTACCTGTGGGGTATGGGGGAAAGCTTGGGGGAGCTGGTGTTTCCTATCTCAAAGATTAGCTCCCATTAAAATGGATGGCATTCTTTATTAACTAAGACAAATACAATTTCCATATAGCGTCTTTCTGGAAAAATGGCTAAATGGTTAGCACCTCCGCCTGGTAGTACTAGGATCAATGGTTTGAATCCCAACCACGGCACCACCTGCCTTGACTTTGCATGTTCTCTCTTTGCCTGTGCAGGTTTCTTCTGGGTACTCCAGTTTCCTCCCACAATCCAAAGACATGCTGGTAGGTTAATTGGCTCCTGTCTAAAATGTCCCTAGTATGTGTATGTATGAATGTGAGTTAGGGACCTTAGATTGTACAACCCTTGAGGGTTAGGGACTGATGTGAATGTACAATATACAGTTGTGCTCAAAAGTGTGCATACCCTGGCAGAAATTGTGACATTTTGGCATTGATATTGCAAATATTACAGATATGCCAAAAAAATGCTCTTTTATTGAAGGATGATGATCATATGAAGCCATTTATTATCAAACAGTTGTTTGGTTCCTTTTTAAATCATAATGATAACAGAAATCATCCAAATGGCCCGGATCAATACACCTGTCTGGTGTATTCCTTTGCCCTCATGATGCTGTTTGTTCACTAATGTTCTCTAACAAACCTCTGAGGGCTTCACAGAACAGCTGTACCGAGGTTAAATTACACACAGGTGGACTCTGTTTACTAATTAGGTGACTTCCGAAGGCAATTGGTTCCACTAGATTTTAGTCAGGAGTATCAGAGTAAAGGGGGCTGAACACAAATGCACACCGCACTTTTCAGATATCTATATGTTAAAAATGTTGAAAACTATCATCTTCCTTTTACTTCACAATTATGTGCCACTTTGTATTGGTCTATCATATAAAATCCTTATAAAATACATTTACGTTTTTGGTTGTAACGTGACAAAATGTGGAAAATGTCAAGGGGCATGAATACTTTTTCAAGGCACTATAGATCTCCTGCAGTCAGCAATAATAGATCACTTCCACTATCAATAGATCCCCAAGCAACAATAGTCCACCCCAGCAGCAATAGATCCCCTAGCAACAATAGATCCCCCAGCAACAATAGTCCACCCCAGCAACAATAGATCCCCCAGCAACAATAGTTCACAGGGCAGCACAAAAACAAGATACACCACTGTTCCCGCTAAAAAAGCTCTTAGTCTATGTATATGTATTCTAAAAGTCCTTGAAAAGGTGTCTTCAGCTTTCGCACAACAAATGATCACCACATTGATTGTATGATTATCTACTATATTTGTCACCGCCATCTAGTGACCATAATTAGGTATTTCTCTGAAAACAAAAAAAATTCACATTACCCTCACTAGATGGTGCTGCCAGACAGGAAAGAATCATAAAACAAGCAATACAATGATCATGCTGAAGATGCTGAAGACATCAGTGTGACAGAGATGTGGGTGGAACAGAACACACATGGAGAGCAGGAGTACACACAATGCTTTTGAAAGGCAGGCTTAGCAGCGTTCTGGTAGGCAAAGGGCTAAGTATGCAACACGGGGCTGGCACACAGCAGGGATAGCAGAGTTCTGGTAGGCAAAGGGCTAAGTACGCAACACGGGGCTGGCACACAGCAGGGATAGCAGAGTTCTGGTAGGCAAAGGGCTAAGTACGCAACACGGGGCTGGCACACAGCAGGGATAGCAGAGTTCTGGTAGGCAAAGGGCTAAGTACGCAACACGGGGCTGGCACACAGCAGGGACAGCAGAGTTCTGGTGGGCAAAGAGTTAAATCCATAACACAGCGCTGAATACATTACAGGGATGGCAGGACTCCAACAGACAAAGGATTAAGTCTGTAACACAGGTTGGGCACACAGCAGCGATGGCAAAGTTCTGACAGGCAAAGGGTTAATCCGCACAAGGAACTGCAAGGCAGAATGTCTCCAACACACCGATGATCATCAATATGGGTCCAAAAGTTTTAATGAATGATCACATAGTTACAGCAAGGCAATGTTTCGGAGTCTTGCAGGACCCCTTCATCAGGCATGTGGGTCACATATCTGATGAAGGGGTCCTGCGAGACTCCGAAACGTTAACTTGCTGTAACTATGTGACCGTTCATTAAAATTTCTGGACCATAAAAGAAGGAGTGCAGCGCTACATTAAATATTAAACCAAATGAACCTTTATCAAAAAGGTATAAGCAATAGAAATGAGTCCACTATAATATCATAATATGAATTCCTCAGTCCACAATAAGATTTCTGACACTGTAAGTATAATCCGGTTTTCTGTTGTGGCGATATGAATAGATTGCCTACTCACCAGAAACACAATGTTAATGGGCATATCTGGATCACATGCATCCTGGGGTCCCGAATAGAAACAGCCTGGTGTTAGGATCCTCTGGTGGTCCCTCAATGGTGAGTAAAAAGGATACCGGTCTGGTCTCAAAGTGCTTACTCCTCAGGTCTGCAGTAATGCCTGAAATACTGTGGCTGAGGTGTGGAGGCTCAGTGCTGCTGCAACCGTAGAAACTTCAGCTCCAGCAGTCATCTCTTCCTCCAAGAAAGGACACTCAGCCCAGATTTCCAAAAATCCAATCTGGTCCTGGGCTGAGTGTCCTTTCTTGGAGGAAGAGATGACTGCTGGAGCTGAAGTTTCTGGACCGAAACATGACATCCCAGAGATGTTTTATTAGATTTAGGTCAGGCGAGCGTGGGGGCCATTCAATGGTATCAATTCCTTCATCCTCCAGGAACTGCCTGCATACTCTCACCACATGAGGCCGGGCATTGTAGTGCACCCAGAGGAACCCAGGACCCACTGCACCAGTGTAGGATGTGACAATGGGTCCAAGGATTTCATCCTGATACCTAATGGCAGTCAGGGTGCCATTGTCTAGCCTGTAGAGGTCTGTGCGTCCCTCCATGGATATGCCTCCCAAGACCATCACTGACCCACCACCAAAACGGTCATGCTGAACCATGTTACAGGTAACATAACGTTCTCCACGTCTTCTCCAGACCCTTTCACATCTGTCACATGTGCTCAGGGTGAACCTGCTCTCATCTGTGAAAAGCACAGGGTGCCAGTGGGGGACCTGCCAATTCTGGGGTTCAATGGCAAATGCCAATCGAGCTCTATGGTGCCGGGCAGTGAGCACAGGGCCCACTAGAGGACGTCGGGCCCTCGGGCCACCCTCATGAAGTCTGTTCCTGATTGATCAGTGACATTCACACCAGTAGGCTGCTGGAGGTCAATTTGTAGGGCTCTGGCAGTGCTCATCCTGTTTCTTCTTGAACAAAAAGAGCAGATACTGGTCCTGCTGATGGGTTAAGGATATTTTATGGCCCAGTTCAGTTCAGCTCTCCTAGAGTAACTGCTTGTCTCCTGGAATCTCCTCCATGCTCTTGAGACATATTGATGTGCCATCCTGGAGGAGTTGGACTGTCTGTGCAAGCTCCGTAGGGTCCAGGTATCGCCTCATGCTACCAGTAGTGACACTGACCCTAGCCAAATGCAAAACTAGTGAAAAACAGTCAGAAAAGATGAGTAGGGAAGAAAATGTCAGTGGCCTCCACCTGTAAAACCATTCCTGTTATGGGGATCGTCTCATTGTTGCCCATCTAGTGCACCTGTTGTTAATATCATTAAGACCAAAGCAGCTGAAACTGATTAACAACCCCCTCTGCTACTTAACTGACCAGATCAATATCCTAGGAGTTTATTGACTTGATGCTAGACTCTGAATAAAAAGTGTTCCTTTAATTTTTTTGAGCAGTGTATATATGATGTTTAGGGACGTATATATTGGGATGTGGGAAGTAATTACAAATCCCATCTATCACCACAGCAGATGGACTTGTAGTTCTCAATGGAACACACGTGCAATTATCACTTGTAGTTCACTGACACTTCTGCCAGCTCTCTAACTGAAACCCCCATACCTCAGTAGGGGCAGGGAGCTGGAAAACAGTCTGCAGGAGTCTGACATAGTATCCATAGTCCACTGATCCCAGTTGCAATGCTTTACAGGCTCCTATGCAAAATAAAAAATAATAATAATCATGCATGTTTTTGTTCCTGCCAAAATATGCTCATTTATTTATAATAATTTATAATTTTTTAAAAATCTGATCTCAAGAGGCTTTCCTCCAGCAGATGGCGCTCTTACCATTTTATAGCTACACTGCGCCTGGGGACCTGTTTACAAAATCAGGGCAAAAAAACAGATTTGATCCAATCGGATTTCTCATCAGATTTTGCAGCACTTTATAAAGCTGTTAATACAAGGTCAGTGAATACAGTGGATTGAAAGGGATCAAATATTCATCAGCTGATTATTTCCAAAAGATGTAGAAAGTGCAAGGATAGGGGGAAATGTATAACTAAGTATTCATAAATGATATTTAATTTAGTTACAGACTGAATTCTTCAATAGTTTATTATTCACAGTAATGTCAATCATCATCACATAATGCGTTTAATTTATATTATGCAATTTAAATGTAATATGGTCAAGCAGTAACTTGTTTATTAATTGTTGATAATTCCATAAAACAATAAAAAATACTATTATTAAATAAAATAAATATAATTTTTATTTCTATATCGCTTTTCTATTTGGGGCCCCAAAGTGCATTTTATCTGCTTGTGGGGCAGATGGTGAGACAGCAGGGCCTTAGATAACTTATTTTTTCCTTTGTGGAAGAGAGGGTTCAGATCTCTCCCCACCCCAGCACAGCGCTCCTGTCCCAGTACATCTCTCACCTCCTACAAATCTCTCTCCGGTATACAGTCAGGTCCATAAATATTGGGACATCAACACAATTATAACATTTTTGGCTCTATACACCACCACAATGGATTTGAAATGAAACAAACAAGATGTGCTTTAACTGCAGACTATCTGCTTTAATTTGAGGGTATTTACATCCAAATCAGGTGAACCGTGTAGGAATTACAACAGTTTGCATATGTGCCTCCCACTTGTTAAGGGACCAAAAGTAATGGGACAGAATAATGATCATAAATCAAACTTTCACTTTTTAATACTTGGTTGCAAATCCTTTGCAGTCAATTACAATTACCTGAAGTCTGGAACGCATAGACATCACCAGACGCTGGGTTTCATCCCTGATGATGCTCTGCCAGGCCTCTACTGCAACTGTCTTCAGTTCCTGCTTGTTCTTGGGGCATTTTCCCTTCAGTTTTGTCTTCAGCAAGTGAAATGCATGCTCAATCGGATTCAGGTCAGGTGATTAACTTGGCCATTGCATAACATTCCACTTCTTTCCCTTAAAAAACTCTTTGGTTGCTTTTGCAGTCTGCTTTGGGTCATTGTCCATCTGCACTGTGAAGCGGCGTCCAATGAGTTGTGAAGCATTTGGCTGAATATGAGCAGATAATATTCCCAAAACACTTCAGAATTCATCCTGCTGCTTTTGTCAGCAGTCACATCATCAATAAATACAAGAGAACCAGTTCCATTGGCAGCCATACATGCCCACGCCATGACACTACCACCACCATGCTTCACTGATGAGGTGGTATGCTTAGGATCATGAGCAGTTCCTTTCCTTCTCCATACTCTTCTCTTCCCATCACTCTGGTACAAGTTGATCTTGGTCTCATCTGTCCATAGGATGTTGTTCCAGAACTGTGAAGGCTTTTTTAGATGTCGTTTGGCAAACTCTAATCTGGCCTTCCTGTTTTTGAGGCTCACCAATGGTTTACATCTTGTGGTGAACCCTCTGTATTCACTCTGGTGAAGTCTTCTCTTGATTGGTGACTTTGACACACATACACCTACCTCCTGGAGAGTGTTCTTGATCTGGCCAACTGTTGTGAAGGGTGTTTTCTTCACCAGGGAAAGAATTCTTTGGTCATCCACCACAGTTGTTTTCCGTGGTCTTCCAGGTCTTTTGGTGTTGCTGAGCTCACTGGTGCGTTCCTTCTTTTTAAGAATGTTCCACAGTTGTTTTGGCCACGCCTAATGATTTTGCTATCTCCCTGATGGGTTTGTTTTGTTTTTTCAGCCTAATGATGGCTTCCTTCACTGATAGTGACAGCTCTTTGGATCTCATCTTGAAAGTTGACATCAACAGATTCCAAATGCAAATAGCACACTTGAAATGAACTCTGGACCTTTTATCTGCTCATTGTAATTGGGATAATGAGGGAATAACACACACCTGGCCATGGAACAGCTGAGAAGCCAATTGTCCCATTACTTTTGGTCCCTTAACAAGTGGGAGGTACATATGCAAACTGTTGTAATTCCTACACCGTTCACCTGATTTTGATGTAAATACCTTCAAATTAAAGCTGATAGTCTGCAGTTAAAGCACATCTTGTTCGTTTCATTTCAAATCAATTGTGGTGGTGTATAGAGCCAAAAATGTCAGAATTGTGTCGATGTCCCAATATTTATGGACTTGACTGTAGATTGCCCCCCTCCCAGCAGTACAGCTCCCACCCCCCTTCAATATAGATGTTCCCCCAGTACAAATCCACACTCCCAATATAGATCCCCTCCCCAGTACAGATCCTGTTCCCTGTATGGATCTTCTTCCAGTACAGGTTTCACCTTGTACAGACCTCCCTCCAGTACAGATCTCTCCCTCCATACAGATCTCCCCCCACATAAAGCTTTCCCCTTACCAGTAAAGCTCCCCGCCCCGTGCAGATTTCCATCCACCAGTACAATTCCTTCCCCACTGGATGGTACAACAATCAGAGAACAGTCTCTGAGGCTTAAGATGCTAAAGTCCACATTCCCCCGTGGTCGCCAAGATGAACTCTCCTTCACAAGCAATTGGCTGCAAGGGGAAGCCAAAGCAAAATTTAACCAGGCCCAACGATGGGCACAAAAAATGTAGCCCCCCCAACACTTCAACACCTAGAGGCATGTGAAGGACCCCCAGTGGTAGGGAGTGCTGGCATTTCCCCCAGGGCTGAGTCCATGGCAAAACAATATGAATTTCCATAGCCAACCTAACCTCCTTGTCTTGAATTGTATTTTAACTGTAGTGTCGCCCTTTACTTTGAAGACACTATGCAAACTGTTGGTGCTATATAAATCCTGTATTATAATAACAAAGACCCGAGTGCACAGTCTGACCTCACTGTAGACACCTACAGCCTTTAAATCTGCTCTCATTTCACTGAAGAGCCTTTCTTCCAGCAGATGGCGCTCTTACCATTTAGTAGATACACTAGGCCTGGCCACCTGTTTAAACAGTGGAGGCAGAAATCAGGTTTGATCCATTGGGACAGTTTTTGAAACACTTAACAGCTGTTAACACAAGGCAGGTGAATACATAGTATTGGATTGAAAGGATGCAAATTTCTATAGCACTTTTCAGATTGAGGACTCAAAGCACTTATATATGCTGTTGGGGAAGATGGCAAGACAGCAGGGCTATAGATAATTTATTTCCATGGATGGGGTTTTGGCCTCAGACATCTAGAGTACAGATTCCCCCCCCCCCCCCCCCCAGCACAGCTTCTGCCCCAGTACAGATACCCCTGCCATATAGATTCCTTACCTCCCCACAGTACAGATCCACCCCATTATAGATGTCCCCCCAATACAGATCCCTTCCCAGTACAGATCTTCTAGCAGTACAGATCCACCCCATTATAGATGTCCCCCCAATACAGATATATGGGGTTTACGGAATGTATGGGATGTATGGGGTGTAAGGGATGGACAGGATGTACGGGGTGTATGGGATGTATGAGGTGTATGGGATGTACGGGATGTATGGGGTGGACAGGATGTATGGGGTGTATAGGAAGTACTGGGTGTACAGAATGTATGGGGTGTATGAGGATGTATGGGGTGTACGGTGTGTACGGGATATATGGGGTGTACGGAATGTATGGGGTGTATGCGATGTACAGAGTGTATGGGATGTATAGGGTGTACGGAATATATGGTGTGTACGGGATGCACAGGGTGTACGGAATGTATGGGGTGTATGGGATGTAGAGTGTACGGAATGTATGGGATGTATGGGGTGTACGGGATGCACAGGGTGTACGGAATGTTTGGGGTGTACAGAGTGTACGGAATGTATGGGGTGTACGGGAGGCACAGGGTGTACGGAATGTACGGGATGCACAGGGTGTACGGAATGTACGGGATGCACAGGGTGTATGGAATATATGGGGTGTACGGGATGTACAGAGTGTATGTAATGTATGGGATGTATGGGGTGTACAGGATGCACATGGTGCACGGAATGTATGGGGTGTACAGGATGGACAGGATGTATGGGGTGGACAGGATGTACGGGGTGTATGGGGTGTACGAGATGTATGGGGTGTATGGGGTGGACAGGATGTACGGGGTGTACAAGATGTATGGGGTGTCAGGGATGTATGGGGTTGACAGCATGTACGGGGTGTACAAGATGTATGGGGTGTATGGGATGTATGGGATGTATGGGGTGGACAGGATGTATGGGGTGTATGGGATGTATGGGGTGGACAGGATGTATGGGGTGTACGGGATGTATGGGGTGTATAGGATGTATGGGGTGGACAGGATGTATAGGGTGGATAGGATGTATAGGGTGGACAGGATGTACGGGGGGGGGGTATGGGGTGTACGAGATGTATGGGGTGTATGGGATGTATGGGGTGGACAGGATTTGCGGGGTGTACAAGATGTATGGGGTGTATGGGATGTATGGGGTGGACAGGATGTACGGGATGTATGGGGTGGACAGGATGTATGGGGTGTATGGGATGTACGGGATGTATGGGATGTATGGGGTGGACAGGATGTATGGGGTGGGCAGGATGTACGGGGTGTATGGGATGTACAGGGTGTACGAGATGTATGGGGTGCATGGGATGGACAGGATCTATGGGGTGTATGAGATGTATGGGGTGTACGAGATGTATGGTGTGTATGGGATGTACGGGGTGTACGAGATGTATGGGGTGTACGAGATGTATGGGATGGACAGGATGTACGGAATGTATGGGATGTATGGGGTGTATGGGATGCACAGGGTGTACGGAATGTTTGGGGTGTACAGAGTGTACGGAATGTATGGGGTGTACGGGAGGCACAGGGTGTACGGAATGTACGGGATGCACAGGGTGTACGGAATGTACGGGATGCACAGGGTGTATGGAATATATGGGGTGTACGGGATGTACAGAGTGTATGTAATGTATGGGGTGTACAGGATGCACATGGTGCACGGAATGTATGGGGTGTACAGGATGGACAGGATGTATGGGGTGGACAGGATGTACGGGGTGTATGGGATGTATGGGGTGTACGAGATGTATGGGGTGTATGGGATGTATGGGGTGGAGAGGATGTATGGGGTGTATGGGATGTATGGGGTGGACAGGATGTATGGGGTGTACGGGATGTATGGGGTGTATGGGATGTATGGGGTGGACAGGATGTATAGGGTGGATAGGATGTATAGGGTGGACAGGATGTACGGGGGGGGGTATGGGGTGTACGAGATGTATGGGGTGTATGGGATGTATGGGGTGGACAGGATTTGCGGGGTGTACAAGATGTATGGGGTGTATGGGATGTATGGGGTGGACAGGATGTACGGGATGTATGGGGTGGACAGGATGTACGGAATGTATGGGATGTATTAGGTGTACGGGATGCACAGGGTGTACGGAATGTTTGGGGTGTACAGAGTGTACGGAATGTATGGGGTGTACGGGAGGCACAGGGTGTACGGAATGTACGGGATGCACAGGGTGTACGGAATGTACGGGATGCACAGGGTGTATGGAATATATGGGGTGTACGGGATGTACAGAGTGTATGTAATGTATGGGATGTATGGGGTGTACAGGATGCACATGGTGCACGGAATGTATGGGGTGTACAGGATGGACAGGATGTATGGGGTGGACAGGATGTACGGGGTGTATGGGATGTATGGGGTGTACGAGGTGTATGGGGTGGACAGGATGTACGGGGTGTACAAGATGTATGGGGTGTCAGGGATGTATGGGGTGGACAGGATGTACGGGGTGTACAAGATGTATGGGGTGTATGGGATGTATGGGGTGGACAGGATGTATGGGGTGTATGGGATGTATGGGGTGGACAGGATGTATGGGGTGTACGGGATGTATGGGGTGGATAGGATGTATGGGGTGGATAGGATGTATAGGGTGGACAGGATGTACGGGGGGGGGTATGGGGTGTACGAGATGTATGGGGTGTATGGGATGTATGGGGTGGACAGGATTTGCGGGGTGTACAAGATGTATGGGGTTTATGGGATGTATGGGGTGTACGAGATGTATGGGATGGACAGGATGTACGGGATGTATGGGGTGGACAGGATGTATAGGGTGGATAGGATGTATAGAGTGGACAGGATGTACGGGGTGTATGGGATTTATGGGGTGTACGAGATGTATGGGGTGTATGGGATGTATGGGGTGGACAGGATTTGCAGGGTGTACAAGATGTATAGGGTGTACGAGATGTATGGGGTGTATGGGATGTACCGGGTGGACAGGATGTACAGGGTGTACGAGATGTATGGGGTGGACAGGATTACGGGGTGTATGGGATGTACGGGATGTATGGGGTGGACAGGATGTACGGGGTGTATGGGATGTACAGGGTGTACGAGATGTATGGGGTGCATGGGATGGACAGGATGCATGGGGTGTATGGGATGTATGGGGTGTATGGGATGTACGGCCAAGCAGATATTCTGACAGGAAGCTTCAATTAACTACCAGTGAGCTCCACAGCACCATGATAGTTCACTGAAAACTACAAACCCACAGCCGCTAAGACTGCTGGGACTTGTAGTTCATTCATTCATGGAAGTCCATGAATGAATGCTGTGTCCGTGTGGGCGGAGCCCCACTTGGCTGTGCTGTTATCAAATCTGACAGATAGTACGGGAAAAAGTTTCCCCATACTATCTGTCAGAGGGAGGGGGGCGGCTGGGTGATGGCTGCAGCTATGGGAACATGTTCCGCCTTAAAAAAAAATGGGGGGAACTTGTAACGTGTTCCTAAAGGTGAACTTATCCTTTAACATGTTTGTATAACAGCACACATAGATACACGTACTGACACGTTTAGGGTTGGGGGAGGTCTGCTGTCAATGAATGGAAGACATTTCAGTATTGTGGAGAAACAGGTGTGAGGAAGCTGCCACCTCCCTCAATAGCTGCTCTGCCCGGTGCTCAGACCTAAGAGATGCTCAAACTCCCAGAGATACGTGAAGAATAGAATAGCCGGCACTCAGGATGAAATCCGACTGTTTACTTCTTTATTATAAAGGCATGCACATAGCTAAAATCACCAACGCGTTTCGGACAAATAGTCATGGCTGAGAACTGGTTTGTCTGAAACTTGGTGATTTTAGCTATGTACATGCCTTTATAATAAAGAAGTATACAGTCGGATTTCATCCTGAATGCCGGCCATTCCTGTTCTTCATTTTAGTATTGAGCTCCCTGTTGTAGATACATTTGCCATGTCACATGACATCCCATCAACGTTCAGCCAAGACACAGCGGGGTTTAGATGCTGAAGCTGGAGAGTACAGAATCAGGCTCACTCCTGCATAGAAAACAATCAGCTTCTAGCCTCAGCTTGCTCATTTGAGCTTTGTTAATAAAAGCTGGAAGCTGATTGGTGGTTACACACAGGGGCGGACTGACAACTTATGGGGCCCCCGGGCAATAGGGGATCATGGGGCCCCTGTGTCCTCACCCACACACAAAAAAGCCTATGAAAAAGGTACCAGGGGAATCTCATGGGGCCCCCTACTGACCCAGGGCCCTCGGGCATTGCCAGAGTTCCCAAATGGTCAGTCCTCCCCTGATTACACAGAGGTGCACCAGCTTTAATACATAAACCCCACAGATTTGCTTCACTAAATCCTGAGAAAGCCCAACCTATCATTATCAATGTCCTTCCACTGCCATGTCTTTGTCTGCCATCTTGTGGCCATTTTCCATACTGCAGTCCCAATATTTGTAGACACAACAGCCTGTTTGTTATGCTATTGTGCAGTCATAATAGCCCACAGATGATGGTAATCACTAAAACGGCACACGTCATGGATTGGGAGCAAATAAACTCCTCTGGTTGCTGTGAGGTGGTCCCCGGTGTGTAATGTATTGTAAATCCCCCTACAGTTTAATTATTTAAAGCCAACTCCAGCCACAGCATTTTAATGTATAACTAACATATAACAAAACTTTTTTTCTTTTTTAGTTTTGGATAGAGTGGAGACTGTCACCTGTCAGTTTGTATAGCTGTCTTTGTCCCTGTTAGGGAGATTCCCCCTCTCTATTTGTTCTGTTTATCGTAATCATTGAAAGTAAAAAGAAATCCCAAATTTTGGGTTGTCACTAGAAAAGTAATAGTGGGAAAATCTTGCAATGGAGGCACTAGTTCTGGTGACCTGGGGGCCCCCAAGGAATTCCATTAATTTGCAGTGATTTCCTCTCACTTCTTGCTTTGGCTATGGGACAGGAAATGAAGGGAAATCTCCCAAATGAGACACAGATGGCAAAAAATAAACTGACGGGGTTAAAATCCTCCCTTATTCTATACAATATGAAAAAAATGTGCCTATAGTTCTACTTTAACTTTAAATAAAATGGAAAATGATTTGAACTTCTGTCTGAATTTCTATTGCTATACTGGGAGTTTATTGGGGAGATTTCCCTGTAAGTTTATGTTTTGCCGGTGTCCCATTGGGGAGATTTCCCTTCACTTCCTGTCCTAGAGCAGCATCAGGAAATGAGAAGTAATCCTTGCAAACTGTAGGGAATCTTGCACAGTTACCAACAAAGCAGACGTTCTATTAGCAGAGCTTCAACTAGGCAGCTGCCTAGGGCACATTGCCACCTAGGGGCGCCTGGACACAGCACAGGCCGGCATTCTCACTGTGTGGGACACCACCAAGTCATGAATTATGCTTCAGCTGAGGGGAGGAGGAAAGGACAGAGGAAGATGCCGGGTGTCTGGGGCCAGTATAGCAGCTGAGCTGCAGCACCTTCCGGCGTTCCTCTTGGACTCAGTCCCTTACAGCAAATCAACTTGCAGCTGCTGATCATTGTGGAGTTCCAGCCCTTCTCCTCCCATTCATCAGCGGAGGTGGAGCTGTGCCTGCGGAGGAAGGTAATGTCTGACTCTGATGTCTCATGTCTGTGTGAGTGTGACACGGCCGGCCAGCCAGCCAGCCAGCCAGCCAGCCATCCATCACATGTGCAATGTGTCAGTGAGTGATGACATCATCACGATCCCACAGCCTACTCTTCTAGTGCCTGCTGATCTGTGTCAGTGTTGGTGTGTTGTGTCGGATCTGTCACTGTGTGGGATCGCTCAATTCCGGTGCACTCTCTGTGTGTGTGGGCTGGGCTGCCTGCTGTCACAGTGTTTTATCTACCCCCATTGCAAGGGTAATTCAAGCCTGGGATCTGTCATAGTGTGGATCCATCATCCTCCACTCACTGCAACTGTCACCCTGCCACTGCCAGCCACAGATACAGTCCGTCCGTGACACTGATTGTGTCTTTAATATTGCTGCTGGTGGCATCTTATTTTTGCAAATTAAAAAAAATTTAGCAGTTTCATGTTTTGTTGATTTAATATTTTCTACAGTTTTTACATTTATTTATTTATTTATTTGGGTGTGGGGGGGCGCAAGTAGCAGGTCTTGCCTAGGGCGTAAAATAGTCTAGAAATGGCCCAGCCCATTAGAAGATTTATCATCATATTGAGTTCTGGTGACAACTCAAAAATTCTGGATTTTGCATTGAAGGATTTTTGCTATTGAAGGCAATGGACAGAGAGAGTGAATCTACCCAGCAATGGCACATACAATATGGAGAGCCTTGGATTACCAGCCAGCTGCTTGTAAAAGTAAACAGTCATTATTGCTTTTCAAAACAAACAAAAAAAGAAAAAGAAAAAGAAAAACAGCTTCCTCCAGCAAAGGAAAAACAAATCCACTGCTCTGATAGAGCAAAAACAACAGAATGGCTCACTGCTGACATACCAGTCCCACACTAGGGTTTGGGGTTCCCATCTGCTTCAGGGTTCTGCAAAGTACGCAGCAGCTCAGCAAAACGTATGGGGATTATTTACTAAAACTGGAAAGTTCAAAATCTGGGGCGCCTCTGCAGAAAAACCAATCAGCTTCCAGGTTTTATTAGCAAAGCTTCAAGCTCACTAAACCCGGGACCCTGCATTCACTATATCCAGTCTCCCCAGACCCTGCATTCACTATATCCAGTCTCCCCGGACCCTGCATTCACTATATCTGGTCCCCCCGGACCCTGCGTTCACTATATCTGGTCTCCCCGGACCCTGCGTTCACTATATCTGGTCTCCCCCGGACCCTGCATTCACTATATCCGGTCTCCCCGGACCCTGCATTCACTATATCTGGTCTCCCCGGACCCTGCATTCACTATATCTGGTCTCCCCGGACCCTGCATTCACTATATCTGATCTCCCCGGACCCTGCATTCACTATATCTGGTCTCCCCGGACCCTGCATTCACTATATCTGGTCTCCCCGGACCCTGCATTCACTATATCTGATCTCCCCGGACCCTGCATTCACTATATCTGGTCTCCCCGGACCCTGCATTCACTATATCTGGTCTCCCATGACCCTGCATTCACAATATCTGGTCTCCCTGGACCCTGCATTCACTATATCTGGTCTCCCCGGACTCTGCATTCACTATATCTGGTCTCCCACAGTACACACGACATGGAAATGCAATTATTTTAGTAAATATAAACTGCTAAATACCTTTTCTCATCAGCAGTTAGAGCAGTCTTGTGACATCTATCAGTGTCCAGCTGAGCACTGGTTAAAGCTTGTAGGAGGAGTTTTCATTCCCCTCCCACTGCCCTATGAGATTGCATAATCCCTGATCCTCTGTCTGGACAGTGCTGATTGGCCCTGCGCTGATTACATGCCCCCTCCCAAGAAAAAGAAAAAACTCTCTAGCAATACACACCAAACTGAGCATGTGCAGTGTCCCCGAGGATTTGATCTATCAGGAGATGAAATGGGAAACATGGAAGAAGGGGAGGATCAAACAAGCTATGGCTTATCAGGAGATATGAGGGGGGCATTGGAAGAAGGGGAGGATCAGAGAAGACAGGATCAAACAGCGGTTTTACACAATGCAGAGGATTAACCCCTTAGGTTCCACAGTGAGTATAACAAGCATGCTTTACTGCATATACAGACTTATTTTATGTTGTGGGTTTAGTAAGACTTTAATAGAACAAGCTGAAGTTAGCAGCTGATTGGCTATCATGCACAGCTGCATCAGATTCTGAGTGCTCCAGTTTTAGTAAGTCTCCCTCATTGTGTTAGGTGCCAGACAAATCACACTTTCTCTCAACTGTGAACTACTCCACTCCACTTCACTGACACGTGCCGACTCCTTCCTGTTCCTTTTCAAGACTCCCTTGCAGGTGAGTTAACTCTTTTAGGACCAAAGTCCCTATAAGCAGAATTTGGAGGTTCTTTCTCACCCAAACTCTCTGAGCCTCCGAATTCTGGGTCCCAAATGAGGACTTACCAATCCTGAGAGAACTGTAAATCAGTCCTCTTCTCTCCAACTGGACTACCCTGGAACCTGCATAGGAGGGAACCCCTGAGTACTCAAAAAAATCTTTTGGACTCTCCCTTAAAGAGACCACAACCCAAATAGTGGGGAAATTTACACTCTCCAGCCACTGTATTAGGTACATCTTGCTAGTACTGGGTTGGACCCCCTCTTTCCTTCAGAACTGCCTTCATTCTTCATGGCATAGATTCAACAAGGTGTTGGAAACATTCCTCAGAGATTTTGGACCATATTGATATGCGTTACTGTTTCCTTTCTATCATTTTGAACCATCTGCCCATTCTCCTCTGACCTCTGACATCAACAAGGCATTTTCCTCCACACAACTGCCGCTCACTGGATATTTTCTCTCTTTCTGACCATTCTCTGTAAACCCTAGAGATGGTTGTGTGTGAAAATCCCAGTAGATCAGCAGTTTTTGAAACACTCAGACCAGCCCGTCTGGCACCAACAGCCACGCCATGTTCAACGTAATTAAATCCCCTTTCTTCCCCATTCTGATGCTCGGTTTGAACGTCAACAAGTCGTCTTCACCACATCTAGATGCCTAAATGCATTGAGTTGCTGCCATGTGATTGGCTGATCAGCAATTTGTGTTACCAAGCAATTGAACAGGTGTACCTAATAAAGTGGCCGGAGAGTGTATGTCCCATTCGGAACCGATCCTCAGTGTCCTGTACACTTTTTATACACTTTAATCATGTCTGAGAAAGGATCAGCAGCTAGTACTGGCGCAGAGGTGATGAGGACAATTTTGAAGAGAAACCTTTACTCATGTTTGCTCCCTGTTACATTCTGGAACATTACAGTAAGATATCCTTTGTACATTTTAATGACATATGTACACGGGGCAGCCATCGCTCACTGTGCTGTGTGCTTCAAAGTGCAGTACAGTGATTGTGCTTTACTAATTTTTTCTTAGAATGATCCATGTTTGTGGGCCGGGCTTCGCCTGCAAAATTTATCTGAAACAAACACTAAGTGGCTTATAGTGTAATTGATTTTGTGAAGTTTCTCAGCTACTCTGCTTATTGCACTTCCTGACATAAAGATAGCTACTTTAGATAGAAGTCACCAGTAAGCATGCAATCGTTTATCATGGTGCAGCCAAGTTATACCCTGTGCTGGTAGCATGTTAGAGAATTGGATTGCTGCCCTCACACACAACACAGCAGCCTGAGTCTCAGCTGTAGCTTTATATGTTTTTGGATAACCGGGTGAAGATACACTTTAAAGTGGTTATAAACCCCTGAAATGAAAAAGGAATGAAGCATATCCTTCTATAGTGTGTACTTGCCTCTACCCAAAGCACCTAGTGTGATATCTGGCTGTGCTCTCATTCCTCTGCTAGCTGCATGAGTCCCTTGTGACAGTCTATGCCGACACCACAGAATCCCAGGAGACAGCCCAGCCCTATCTCTAGCACATAGCTGGTGATTGACAGCCTCAGCTGTGCATATGTCAGGAATGGTCTTGCCAATAGTGGTGGGACTCACCTGCCTTGTGGGCTGCAGTACCAGGGCTGGCCAGCGGGTGCTCTCAACAACCAGAGGTTCAGTTCGGCAATTAGCCATCACCTGGGGCTGATTGCAGGTGTATTTAAGGGATGGCCAGACCTGCAGTCTGTGCCTTGGTGTGTGTTTTTCCACGGGCCCCTGTATCTTGTAACCTGCGTTCCTGTTTCTGCCTCTGCCTGACTTGTTGCCGACCCGGCCTGATCCTGACCTCTGCTGACTTCTCCTGTTTTGATCCCTGGCTTGTGACCCTGACCATTCTCTCCGCCTGCTCCTCCTGTACCTACCTGCCCGTTAGTTATCGACCCGGCCTGCCTGATTACGTTGTGCTCTATATGTGTATGTACCTGTGTATCTATATCAGTTTAGGTTTGGGTTTGTTTCACCTTGTTGTATGTATTTGTGTTAGCTTGGGGTTTGGTGCACTGCGTTTATATTTGTATTGTTAGTCTTAATAAATTGTCTTGTTTATACCATATCTGGAGCCTGCGTTTCCCTGTGTCAGTACACACATCTCTGGTCACACCCGCATCCCTGACAGCATATTTTCCTATGAGACTGTGTAGAGGGAGGTGTATCCATTCCCTCCACTCATGTCTCAGATTACACTGAGTTCTCTCTCCTTTACAGTGTGTCCTGTCAAATCCTCACCCCTGCCTGCTGGAGCTGAGAAATTCTGAGTCAATTGTGTGCTCTAGGAGGCTGTAGAGGGGAGAAGACTCAGATAAACAGGTACAACGCATGTGGGAGGATTTGTTTCATTTCTCTGTATCACCTGAGGCCAGTCACTTCACTGGGTATATGTAAGGGTTTATTAGCACTTTATTGCACACAAAAACCATGTAAAGGGCCTGTATAAATGGGCATTGTTATTATTATTATACAGGATTTATATAGCAGCCCTTTACAAAATGAAGGCAGACATTACAGTTACAATACAAATTGGAACAAGAGGAAACAGAGGGCCCGGCTCGTTAGAGCTTACAATCTAGGAGGAAGGGCTGAGTGATACAAAAAGATAATAGCTGTGGGGGATGAGCTGATGGAGGAAATAACAGGCAGTTTACTCTTGAGGGATCCTGTCCAATCCCCAACAGGAAGCTTGGCATGGGGTCAGGACAGCCGTTATGTGTGACTGAGCTTGCTCAGCAGCAGGAGAGTTGGTAGGTGAAAGATGAAGTGAGAGCTGGAGAGCAGAAGCCTGGGAGGGAGCCCAGATGGGAAGAGGAAGCAAGTGTACAATCCAAACGCACACATTCCTACGTTACAAATCGGCTGTGTGTATCAGTGGGTGCTACAGTGATCATCAGCTGGAAACGAACAGAATCAGCAAGGGAGAATGTCACCAGCACACCGAGGATCACCAATATGGGTCCAAATGTTTTAATGAACGATCACATAGTTACAGCAAGGCAACGTTTCAGAATCTCACAGGACCTTCATCAGACATGCCTGATGAAGGGGTCCTGCGAGACTCCAAAACGTTGCCTCACTGTAACTATGTGATCGTTCATTTAAACTTTTGGACTCAGATAGCAAGAGGCTCACCTACAGGCAGAGAAGCTGGAAAGGAGGTAAACTCAAGACCTCATCGGCCCCCAGAGTGAGGACTATCTGTGCAGCAGGGAAGGAGTGGCCCAGCAAAAGGCCTGAAAGCAGCTACCAACCCACCAGCTCACAGACAGAGGACTGAGTGAGTAGAACTGCACCCCCTAGGCCAGAAAGGGGAAGGAGCACTCTAGTGGGAAACTGGATTAGCTGCTACCCAGGACTGTCTTCTATTTAAAGTGACAGGCACTGGATCCCCTGCTAAGGGATTCACCCAGTACAGCTGGATGAGGAGCGGATTATCTGGGGTCTGGGGTTGGTATAACAAGAAATGCTGGATAGCTCTTTAGAAGAGAATTTTTGCTGTCTTAAAGAGACTTGTATATAATTCCAGGGAGATTGTCCTCAGTTGTCATTCCCTTTGGGCATCCCTTACTCCATCCAAGTTAAATTCCCCTAATAAAATCCAAACAAAACAAGCTCAAAAACTAGTTACTGTCTCCTGGATGCAAGTCTGTGTGAAGAAATGTGTGTTGCCTGGGTGTGCAGGACTATAGGTGGATCCAAGACTCAGCAACTCCTACGGGGGTAGTGCTACACAAGTAAAAAAGTAGTCGTCCCCTATAATAGGAATTTAATTTTCGGTGAGATACTCCCTATAGCTTGTCTATTACATAACACTGAGATTTGCTCAGTTGATTTTAATGAAGTCCAACTCTTCCATTCAAGAATCAATCTGAAAGGAAACGGTGAAACAAACAGCACAATAAAAAAGGTAACAATCTGCAACAAAGGTTGTTAAATTCTTGCCACCCATGTAATGTATATGTGCGGTGTCAAAGAAAGTGGGCTTTAGAGGATGAAGATTGGGAAGAGGTGCTGGATTCCTGTAAGCTTGCTTCCACAAAACTTTCTGATCGCCTCACCCACCTATATATCCTACATGGGGTGTAGCTAACTTCCATTTGATTATCTAGATACCGGCCAAATCACAGTCCTCTCGGTCCCAGATGTGGCGAGTCCACTGGCACCTTCTACCATCCAATGTGGTCATGCCTGGCCATTCAAGGCTACTGGTCACAGGTGGTATGGGTTTCTGCATGATCCAATGAGCTCCCTACTAACTTTCTGCCTGAAACAATGCCTTCTGGGCCTCTTTCCCACAAGGGTACTGACAAATATCTTCATATTTTTTTGCAAGAAACACTTTTTATGGCCAGAATGTTGATTGCCAGAGTATGTCTTACGGCCTTACCCCCAAATGTCCAGGAATGGGTAGCTTCCATTAACCTCACACTACCGTATAAGAAAATTATTTACCTTCATAGATGCTGCCTGGCTAAATATCACAAGATTTGGGACAGACGGCTAGATCAGGCCTCCACATGCTTAAATGATGAACCTGCAACCCCCCGATTTTCATGCTTTACCTATTTACTGTGCTTTTTTTTCATAGCTACATATACCAAACCTGTACTGACCTGTATTTAGAGATATCTATCACTTGTCATTACTACTGACTGTCTAACTGATAATGCATGTTTGATATACGTGGATATAGGCATTACATGCTATGTTATTTCTTACTTCTCTGTTATACTAGAAAGCTCATTATCATAACTCTCCATTTTATTCTCTTGTACATGGGAATCTACCCACTTCTTTTTCTACTACTCTGTAATGGTGTTTATTACGCTGTCTTTATCTTTCAAGGTTCTCTTTTATTGAAGTGTTGTTTGACACTTTAGCCCCAAGTCATTTCTGGCACTTTTTGTTTACATCTTACAATCAGTATTTTTGGCTAGAAAAATGTCTTAGAACCCCCAAACATTGTTTTAAAGCAGAATCCCTAGAGAGTAAATTGGTGTTTTTTTGCATTTTTTAATGTCACGCGGCATTTGCGCACGGTTTTTCAAATGCAATTGTGGGGAAAAAAATACACTTTTTTAAAATTTATTGCAAAAAGACATAATACATAACCCAATTGTTTTTACAATATAAAAGGTGATGTTACACCGAGTAATTACATACCAAACATGTCACTCTTTTAAATTGCGCAGGACCGTGCAATAGTGACAGACTGCTAAAATTGTACTGTTCATAGATGATGCTTTAAAAGCCTTTACAGGTTACCACTTTAGATTTACAGAGGAGGTCTAGTGCTAGAATTACTGGCCATAATCTGACGATTCTGGAGATACCTCACATGTGAAGGACAATCGCTGTTTGCATGCATGCGGGACCGACACGTGCTTTGGCCTTCGCGCAAGCACGGGGGGCGGGACGTTATTTATTTTTTTTATTTCAAACTGTCACATTCATTTTTTTCTTGGATCACTTTTATTGCTATCACAAGGATGTAAACATCCCCTTGTGACAGCAATAAACACGTGACAGGCAGGGGCGGACTGACCATTTGGAAACTCGGGCACTGCCCGAGGGTTCTGGGTCAGTAGGGGGCCCCATGAGATGCCCCTGGTACCTTTTTCATAGGCTTTTTTGAGTTTGGGCAAAGACACAGGGGCCCCATGAGTTGTCAGTCTGCCCCTGGTGACAGGTATGTTTATGGAGGGATTCGGTGTCTAGGAGACCCCCAAATCCCTCCTCTGCACTTGAAAGCATGCATTCAAAACACCAAAATCTGTGTTTTTGAATGTGTTCAGATTTTTAAACATGGCGCTAAAAGTTTCGGCGTAAACCAGAAGTGATGTCAGGTCATCGCTTCCGGTTTATAATAAAGAAGAGCCAATGAAAGCCAATTCTGGCTTTGTTCATCTGTCCAGCTGCGGACGCACCGGCTGGTTGCTCGGGACACCCAGTGGGATGGGAGATCCTGATAGAGCGGTGGGAGAGGGGGGGGGGGGGTCCCCTCCTGCTGCTTTTACAAGCAATTTAGCCACTAGTAGCCCTCCAATTGCATGTACAAGAGAGCCGTCCATTGGCCCAAAAATGGTACAAGGATGATTCCTGCAGCTGCAAGTCCAGTGACATACGGGTATGTTGCTGGTCCAGAAGTGGTTACAAAAAAAAAAGAAGGAGGTGGACTTTAACGCCCACGGGCCACTCATATGCGTCCATGGGTGGCAGAGGGTTTTGTACTGAGTGTGCACTCCCAGCACAGAGCCCGAGCTGTCAAAAACAGCTCCCAGTCTTTAGTAATGATTGCCTGGCTCCTGATCATGTGACCACTGTTACAGCCAAAGCTAAGAAAGTATGTCACCAGCACACCAAGGATTCTCCAAACAGGTCCAAAGCTTTATTGAATGGTCACAGCATTTTAACAAAGGCAACGTTTCGGAGCCACTCAGGGCCCATTCATCAGGCAAGTGACGCTGCAGCACCCAATGATACCGTACAGCCAATTCCAGGAATGTGCGGATTGGGGATATTACAGTTACTGTACACTGTGACAGCCAATCACAGTGGTCTTGTAAACAGGCGGTTCTAGAATCAATTATGAGGTCCTGAGTAGAGAAAAAGGGAATGGGGGTTTGGGCTTACCCAATGTAAGGAATTACTATCTAGCAGTGATGTTACAAATAGTACACCGTGTTCCAAATTATTATGCAAATTCTATTTAAGTGTCACAAAGATGAAATATTTTGTTTTTCAGTTTAACTCATGGATGGCATTGTGTGTCAGGGCTCTTTTGATCACTGAAAACAATCTCGGACACCTGTGATAATTAGATTGGCAGGTGAGCCCAATTTAAAGAAAAACTACTAAAGGAGGGTGTTCCACATTATTAAGCAGAGAACCATTTTCAAGCAATATGGGGAAGAAAAAGGATCTCTCTGCTGCCGAAAAGAGTGAAATAGTTCAATGCCTTGGACGAGGTATGAAAACATTCGATATTTCACGAAAACTTAAGCGTGATCATCGCACTATTCAGAGATTTGTGGCTGATTCAGAGCACAGACGGGTTGGTGCAGATAAAGGCACATTGAGGAAGATTTCTGCCAGATCCATGCATCGGATCAAGAGAGCAGCTGCTAAAATACCATTACATAGCAGCAAACAGATATTTGAAGCTGCTGGTGCCTCTGGAGTCCCACGGACATCAAGGTGTAGAGTCCTCCAGAGTCTTGCAACTGTGCATAAACCTTCTATTCGGCCACCACTAACCAATGCTCACATGCAAAAACGGCTGCACTGGGCAGAAAAATACATGAAGACTAATTTTCAAACAGTCCTGTTCACTGATGAGTGCCATGCAACCCTGGATGGTCCAGATGGATAGAGTAGTGGATGGTTGGTGGACGGCCACCCTGTTCCAACAAGGCTGCGACGTCAGTAAGGCGGTGGTGGAGTCATGTTTTGGGCCGGAATCATGGGAACAGAGCTGGTCGGCCCCTTTAGGGTCTGCAAAGGTATAAAGATAACCTCTGCAAAGTATGTAGAGTTTATGACTGACCACTTTCTTCCCTGGTACAGAAGGAAGAACTATGCTTTCCGTAATAAAATCATCTTCATGCATGACAATGCACCATCTCATGCTGCAAAGAATACCTCTGCATCAATGGCTGTTATGGGGATAAAAGGAGAGAAAGTCATGGTGTGGCCTCCATCCTCCCCTGACCTCAATCCTATTGAGAACCTTTGGAGCATCCTCAAGCAAAAGATCTATGAGGGTGGGAGGCAGTTTACATCCAAACAGCAGCTCTGGGAGGCTATTCTGACATCTTGCAAACAAATTCAAGCAGAAGCTGTCCAAAAACTCACAAGTTCAATGGATGCAAGACTTGTGAAGCTGCTATCAAATAAGGGGTCCTATGTTAAAATGTAACATGACCTGTTCAAATGTTTAAAAAGTTAAAATGTTGTTAAAAGTTTGATTGAAATAACTTTTGATTTCAGTAAATATGCATTTTGTAATCCGATGACGCCATTATTGATTTCGAAATTCAACCAACCAAGCCTTTAAATTTCACATGGGGTTGCTACAGAAAAGAATTTTTCTGGCCAAGAATTTTCTTTTCTTTCCAGGTCACAGCTCACGCTCATTTCTTTTTTGATTACATTTCTCGCACAATTCTCCCATCATTGGTTAGAAATCTGTTCGTTTTTCAAAACATGTACAGCATGCCCGATCACTCAAATTCGAGTGAAAAATGGGCAATTTCTGTGGCGCACTAATGGTTTAAAAGTTGAACAAAAATTCTTGAAAAACATTTTCAAAAGAAAATTCTTTCGAAATTCGACCCATGTATGGGCGGCTTTACTTTGCCCTCAACAGGTAAGGTAACAAAATGTCTTTTCCGTGACTTTTTTTTCTCAGAGAATAGGTGCAGGAACTCCCCCTTTCTGAGTCACCTCTTGTCTCCACCCCCTGCCCACCTAAAGGCACCACTCCTTGGTTCTCCCCTCCCCCTATTCACCTCCCAGTAGCGCCCCTTTTAGAGAATACAGAACAAAGTATAATTTTGTGGCGCTAAGTAATTTGCATAGAATTTGGAATTGATAACAACACAAGCAATAAAATAAATCCCCTGTAGCCAGCAACAATCAATCCCCCCAGCAACATTAGACCGCCCCCCATCAGCAACAACAGATTTCCCTGCAGCCAGCAACAGTGGACCCCTCCCTTAAAAGTAGGTCCTTCCCAGCAACATTTGAACCCCCAGCAACATAAGACTCACTCCTATCAACAATAGAACCCCCAACATCAACAATAGACCTCTACAGAAGCAATAGACACCCCCCTACCCACGCACAAAAAAAATCCATTCCGGTGGTAGTAGATCCCCTAGCAGCCAGCATCAGTAGACCCTACAGCACACCCTGGCACCCTTTGTCATTACATACATTCAGCGTTGGAGATGCCGGAACAGCGCTCCCCCCTCGTTCCTGCTGAAAAAAGCCCTGGTATAATGACATAGGGGCCAGTTCAATAAAGGTTACTTACAAAATGTCCAATTCACAAAATAACAGGAATTATGCGGTATTTAACACAAAATTAAAAATGTGTCGGAAACATTGCAAAAAAATCATGCGGTAAGCTGATAAGTCCAATTCACAAATAGAACAGAAACTAAAAAAGATGCGATATTTATCGCCAGGGTTTTGCTGGCGGTATCACATGCGGTATTTTTTCAGATGCAGCGAGGGTATCCCCCCCCCCCAAGGGTCTGGTATGGATATTAAGGTGAACCCCATGCCAAAATTAAAAACTAATGGCGTGGGGTCCCCCCTAGATCCATACCAGACCCAAAATCCTCAGGATTGTAAGGGGACGTGCACACCATTTGGTTTTTTTTTGGTGTGGGGTTCCCCCAAAATCCATACCGAACCTAAGGGACTTTTTTTTTTTTTTTAAATTTTGGTGTGGGGTTATCATTAAAATCCATACCAGATCCAAAGGGCTTGGTATGGATGGGGGGGGGGAACCCCACACTGTTTTTTTCATCATTTGTAATTGCTGCCATGTCTTGTTTATGTTCAGCTGTCAGTGGGACACCCGCCGACAGCTGATGAGTCATCCGTTGTTAAGGACGCCGCGGGTGGCTTCCTTAACAACCAGCTACCAAGCGATAAATCACCGCCTGAAAACATGCGGTAATTACTACAATACAGATATTTTACCGCAAGAGGTATTTACCGCAAAAATGTTTGTGAATTGCATATTTGCAAAAAATTTACTGCATGCGTTATTTTACCGCATTTTTTCATTCGTTATTGAACTCTTAGTAAATATTATTTATTTTAGGTACTTATATATCGCTGTCAATTTACGCAGCGCTTTACATATATATTGTACATTCACATCAGTCCCTAACCCTCAAGGGGTGTACAATCTAAGGTCCCTAACTCACATTCATACATACACATAGTAGGGACAATTTAGACAGGATCCAATTCACCTACCAGCATGTCTTTGGAGTGTGGGAGGAAACTGGAGTACCCGGAGGAAACCCACGCAGGCACAGGGAGAACATGCAAACTCCAGGCAGGTGGTGCCTAGGCTGGGATTTGAACCAAGGACCCTAGTACTGCCAGGCGGAAGTGCTAACCATTTAGCCACTGTGTTGCCTAGAATTGACCCCGTAATGTAAAAAAAAAAAAAAAGAAAAGTAGAACGTACAACGTACATCAGCGTACAAAAAAATGCATCTGAAATATCCATGCGTCATTTGTTAATAAAAAGATTGTTATATAATCATTTGATATTTTGAATGTTCCCTTTAATATACAGTCAGGTCCATAAATATTGGGACATCGACACAATTCTAACATTTTTGGCTCTATACACCAACGCGATGGATTTGAAATGAAACAAACAAGATGTGCTTTAACTGCAGAGTGTCATCTTTAATTTGAGGGTATTTACATCCAAATCAGGTGAACGGTGTAGGAATTACAACAGTTTGCATATGTGCCTCCCACTTGTTAAGGGGCCAAAAGTAATGGGACAGAATAATAATCATAAATCAAACTTTCACTTTTTAATACTTGGTTGCAAATCCTTTGCAGTCAATTACAGCCTGAAGTCTGGAACGCATAGACATCACCAGACGCTGGGTTTCATCCCTGGTGATGCTCTGCCAGGCCTCTACTGCAACTGTCTTCAGTTCCTGCTTGTTCTTGGGGCATTTTCCCTTCAGTTTTGTCTTCAGCAAGTGAAATGCATGCTCAATCGGATTCAGGTCAGGTGATTGACTTGGCCATTGCATAACATTCCACTTCTTTCCCTTAAAAAACTCTTTGGTTGCTTTTGCAGTATGCTTTGGGTCATTGTCCATCTGCATTGTGAAGCGTCCAATGAGTTCTGAAGCATTTGGCTGAATATGAGCAGATAATATTGCCCGAAACACTTCAGAATTCATCCTGCTGCTTTTGTCAGCAGTCACATCATCAATAAATACAAGAGAACCAGTTCCATTGGCAGCCATACATGCCCACGCCATGACACTACCACCACCATGCTTCACTGATGAGGTGGTATGCTTAGGATCATGAGCAGTTCCTTTCCTTCTCCATACTCTTCTCTTCCCATCACTCTGGTACAAGTAGATCTTGGTCTCATCTGTCCATAGGATGTTGTTCCAGAACTGTGAAGGCTTTTTTAGATGTCGTTTGGCAAACTCTAATCTGGCCTTCCTGTTTTTGAGGCTCACCAATGGTTTCCATCTTGTGGTGAACCCTCTGTATTCACTCTGGTGAAGTCTTCTCTTGATTATTGACTTTGACACACATACACCTACCTCCTGGAGAGTGTTCTTGATCTGGCCAACTGTTGTGAAGGGTGTTTTCTTCACCAGGGAAAGAATTCTTCGCTCATCCACCACAGTTGTTTTCCGTGGTCTTCCGGGTCTTTTGGTGTTGCTGAGCTCACTGGTGCGTTCCTTCTTTTGAAGAATGTTCCAAACAGTTGTTTTGGCCACGCCTAATGTTTTTGCTATCTCTCTGATGGGTTTGTTTTGTTTTTTCAGCCTAATGATGGCTTGCTTCACTGATAGTGACAGCTCTTTGGATCTCATCTTTAGGGTTGACAGCAATAGATTCCAAATGCAAATAGCACACTTGAAATGAACTCTGGACCTTTTATCTGTTCATTGTAATTGGGATAATGAGAGAATAACACACACCTGGCCATGGAACAGTTGAGAAGCCAATTGTCCCATTACTTTTGGTCCCTAACAAGTGGGAGGCACATATGCAAACTGTTGTAATTCCTATCATCTTGTTCGTTTCATTTCAAATCCATTGTGGTGGTGTATAGAGCCAAAAATGTTAGAATTGTGTCGATGTCCCAATATTTATGGACCTGACTGTAACTGATATTCATGTGTCGGAATAAATGCTGAAAACATGTATCCACCGCTGAAGCGTACACGCTGGAACACGTTATTTCACATTTTTGGCATATCCTATGTAACAGCTGCCTTATCTGTACCTTACGGGAGGTTTTATTACTCGGATTCTTCTGATTGTTCCTAAGATTGTGATTGGTCGGTCATCTGCTATAGGCAGGAATATCCTGTAAATAACAACACCTGCTACAGTAAGTGTACAGCATAGAAAGACCAGGCTGTAGAAACATCCTTACCATGGAAAGGTGAGTATGTCTCATTTCTGTCATCATACTTTCCATGTGTGCGCTGGTTTATTCCCTCTAAAAAAAAAAGGAATGAAAATCACAGAAAAATGATAGGACATTGGTTTTTTTTTTGGTTTGTTTTTTTACTGTTTTCTTTACTAATAGACTTTTGAATATAGAAGACCAAGATATACAAATAAATCACTTGACGGAAATATTACTTTATTTAGAAATCATTTTGGCCACTTCTAGGCCTCATCTGGTTGCTAATGATCCTTGTAACAAGACTGATTGCGAAGGATGCATGCATCATGTCTGGTTGCTAAGGACACTTGTAACGTGGCTGGTTACTAAGGACACGTCTAATATATCTGGCTGCTAAGGATATATCTGTCTGGCTGCTGATTGTAATATGACTGGTTGGTAAGGACACTAGTAGCATGTCTGGTTGCTAAGGACACTGTAACATGGCTTGTTGTTAAGGACACTAGTAGCATTTCTGGTTGCTAAGGACACTAGTAACATGACTGGTTGTTAAGGACATTAGTAACATGACTGGTTGTTAAGGACACTAGTAACATGACTGGTTGTTAAGGACACTAGTAACATGACTGGTTGTTAAGCACACTAGTAGCATTTCTGGTTGTTAAGGACACTAGTAACATGACTGGTTGGTAAGGACACTAGTAACATGACTGGTTGTTAAGGAAACTAGTAGCATGACTGGTTTTTAAGGACACTAGTAGCATGTCTGGTTGCTAAGGACACTAGTAACATGACTGGTTGTTAAGGACACTAGTAGCATATCTGGTTGTTAAGGACACTAGTAGCATGTCTGGTTGCTAAGGACACTAGTAGCATGTCTGGTTGCTAAGGACACTAGTAACATGACTAGTTGTTAAGGACACTTGTAACATGACTTGTTGTTAAGGACACTATTAGCATGTCTGGTTGCTAAGGATACTAGTAACATGACTGGTTGTTAAGGACACTAGTAGCATATCTGGTTGTTAAGGACACTAGTAACATGTCTGGTTGTTAATGACACATGTAACATGACTGGTTGTTAAGGACACTATTACCATGCCTGGTTGCTAACAACACTTGTAGCATATCTGGTTGCTAAAGACACTAGTAGGATGTCTGGTTGCTAAGGTCACTTGTAACATATTGGTTGCTAAGGAAACTAGTAGCATATCTGCTTGCTAATGACATTTGTAGCATGTCTGGTTGCTAAGGACACTTGTAACATAACTGGTTGCTAAGGAAACTTGTAACGTGGCTAGTTACTAAGGATGTTTGTAACATGACTGGTTGCTAAAAACACTTGTATCACGTTTAGTTGCTTTGATACCTGGACAGTATTGGATGCTAACTTGTTGCTATAGGCAACAAGAGATTTTCCTGTGAGCACACTTTCCACACGCAATCTTCTCCTACATCGCTAGGGGGCAGCATGCTCCTAAATGGCCATTCCAGCAGAGACCTGCAGTCACGGGTTTGCCTAGGACTTTGTAACGAATCTGATTGTTATAGACTTTATAACGTGTCTGGTCACTCAGTACACTAGTGACATGACTGGTTGCTAAGGACAATTGCAAAAAATCTGGTTGCGGAGGACACTTGTAACTTGACTGGTTGCTAAGGACACTAGTAGCATATCTGGTTGCTAAGGACACTTGTAACATGACTGGTCACTAAGGACATGTCTAATATATCTGGCTGCTAAGAACTCTTGTAACATGACTGGTTGGTAAGGACACCTGTAACATATCTGGCTGCTAATGACATTTGTAACACAACTGGTTGCTAAGGACACTAGTAATGAATGGTAGCTAAGGACACGTGTAGCATGTCTGGTTGCTAAGGACACGTGTAGCATGTCTGGTTGCTAAGGACACGTGTAGCATGTCTGGTTGCTAAGGACAAGTGTAGCATGTCTGGTTCCTAAGGACACGTGTAGCATGTCTGGTTGCTAAGGACACGTGTAGCATGTCTGGTTGCTAAGGACATGTGTAGCATGTCTGGTTGCTAAGGACACTAGTAGCATGTCTGGTTGCTAACAACACTTTTAGCATGTCTGGTTGCTAAGGACAATTGTAACATGACTGGTTGCTAAGGACACTTGTAACATGACTGGTTGCTAAGGACACTTGTAGCATGTCTGGTTGCTAAGGACACTTGTAACATGACTGGTTGTTAAGGACACTTGAAATATGTCTGTTGCTTGACATTTGGATGCTAATCAGTTGCTACAGGCAACAAGAGATTCCCCCATGAGCACACTTTCCACACACAAACCCCTCCTCCATCACCAGGGGGCAACTAGTTCATTAATAGACCTTCCACTAGACCTGCAGTCACATGACTGCCTGTGGGTTCTTTATGACCGAACCATGCCTGGTTGCTAAGGAATTTGTAACGTGGTGGTTGTTAGGGACACTTGTACAATATTTAGTTGCCAAGGACATTTGTAACATGACCGGCTGCTAAGGACACATGTAACATGTCTGATTGCTAAGGACACTTGCATCACATCTGGTTTCTAATTACACTTGTAACATGACTGGTTGCTAAGGAAACATGGATTCTGACTGGTTGCTAAGGAAATTTGCTCCATATCTGGTTGCTAAGGAAACTTGTAATGTCTAGCTGCTAAGGATATATGTAACATGTCTGTTTACTAAGGAGATTTGTAATATGCCTGGTTGCTAAGAAAACTTGGATTCTGACTGGTTGCTAAGGACACTTGCACTATATCTGGTTGCTAAGAATTCTTGTAACATGTCTGGGTGCTAAGGACACTTGTAACATAACCGGTTGCTAAGGAAACCTAAATTCTGGCTGGTTGCTAAGGACATTTGCTCCATATTTGGTTGCTAAGGAAACCAGTAACATGTCTGGTTGCTAAAAAAAACTTGTAACATGACTGGCTGCTAAGGATACAGGAAACACATCTGATTGCTAAGATTTGGAATATGTCTGGTTGCTAAGGAAACTTGGATTCTGACTGCTTGCTAAAGACACTGGCACTATATCTGGTTGCTAAGGCTACTTGTAGAATGGCTGGTGCCTAAGGACACTTGCAGAATGGCTGGTTGCTAAGGACACTGGTATAATGACTGGTTGCCAAGGACCAGTTAGTACAAGCAACAAAAGCTTTCCCCATGAGCACACTGTTCATACACAATCCCGACCTCCATCACTAGGTGACGCTATCATATGGACATCATAGCAGAGACCTGCCGTCACGTGCTTGCCTCCGATTTGTTTATGACCGAATGTACCACAATGACACCAAAGGGGGGGTAGCTAGCTTTTTTCGCAGACCCCTCAGCGCCGATTCCTATAGACCCATTTCTGGGGCGGCGCAGACTGGTTTTGGATAGTCAGAGGGCACTTGGTGTCCACTCTGAGGTTTATTGCTGGTCACAGGAGGTTCTCATTACTAGCACCTCCCTCTCCTGACTGCGACAAGTGGTATGGCCCGTTGCTGGGATACAGCTGCTGGTGTCCTCTGTGCGGCCGTTATGGGCGTGAGGGTCGAGAGCGCGCTTGCGGGTGTCCGGCGATGAGCGTGAGCGCGCAGTGGTATTTCCAGTCATCCTGGAGGTGCTGTGTGAGGCGAGAGGAATGATTCTCCTCATAGAATACCAGGCTGGCTGTGTCCTCCATATACAGAAGACTACGTACTGTAGAAATCCCTTCACACCTTTATATCCCATCAGTCCAATAATCAGTTCATGGGGCCCCATATCTCCAATCAATACAAATAATAGAGAAATGTCCCTGAGGGATGTAAACGCAGGAGCCCAGCGCTGTAAGGCCTTGGGCACAGTGTGGCATTGCCCGCCGCAGTCCTGTTATAAGTCGCTGATCTCCGCCATTACCTCTACTTACAGATCGCCATTACCGCTATAAGTCGCTAATCGCCATTGCCGCTGTAAGTCGCCGCTTGCCTCCATTACCGCTGTAAGTCGCTGATCGTCATTACCGCTATAAGTCGCTGATCGCCCTTATTGCTATATGTCGCTGATATTACCGCTATAAGTCGCTGATCGCCGCCATTACCACTATAAGTCTCTTATCGCCATTACTGTTATAAGTCGCTTATCGCCATTACCGCTATAAGTCTCTTATCGCCATTACTGTTATAAGTCGCTGATCGCCATTACCGCTATATGTCGCTGATATTACCGCTATAAGTCGCTGATCGCCGCCATTACCGCTATAAGTCTCTTATCGCCATTACTGTTATGAATCGCTTATCGCCATTACCGCTATAAGTCGCTTATCGCCATTACCGCTATAAGTCGCTGCTCGCCGCCATTATCGCTATAAGTCGCTTATCACTATTATCGCTATAAGTCGCTGATCGCCGCCATTATCGCTATAAGACGCTGACCGCCGCCATTACCGCTATAAGTCGCTGATTGCCATTACCGCTATAAGTCGCTGACCGCCGCCATTACCGCTATAAGTCGCTTATCGCCGCCATTACTGCTATAAGTCGCTTATCGCCATTACCGCTATAAGTTGGTGATCGCCGCCGTTACCGCTATAAGTCGCCGATCGCCACCAATCTCCGCCGTTACCGCTATAAGACGCCGATCACCGCCGTTACCGCTGTAACTCGCCGATCTCCGCCATTACCGCTGTAAGATGCCGATCGCTGCCATTACCGCTGATCTCCGCCATTACCGCTATAAGACGCTGATCTCCGCCATTACTGCTATAAGTCGCTGATCGCCGCTATAAGTCGCTGATCACCGCCATTATCGCTATAAGATGCTGATCTCCACCATTACCGCTATAAGACGCTGATCTCCGCCATTACCGCTATAAGACGCTGATCTCCGCCATTACCGCTATAAGACGCTGATCTCCGCCATTACCGCTATAAGACGCTGATCTCCGCCATTACCGCTATAAGACGCTGATCTCCGCCATTACCGCTATAAGACGCTGATTTCCGCCATTACCGCTATAAGACGCTGATCTCCACCATTACCGCTATAAGACGCTGATCGCCACCATTACCGCTATAAGACGCTGATCTCCGCCATTACCGTTATAAGACGCTGATCTCCGCCATTACCGCTATAAGACGCTGATCTCCGCCATTACCGCTATAAGACGCTGATCTCCGCCATTACCGCTATAAGACGCTGATCACTGCCATTACTAGTATACAAAAATAAAAATCAGAGTATATACACCGCCATTTGTAGACGCTATAACGTTCACGTAAACCATGTAATTTATACGGATTGGGATTTTTTTTTAGCAAAGACACAAAACAGAATACATTTTGATCGAAATTTATGACAAAATTAAATTTTTTTATTTTTTTGCTGGACATGTTTTATAGCAAAAAGTCAAAAATATTGTTTTTTTCTTGACTGTCAGCCTTTTTTGCTTATAGTGCAAAAAATTAAAAAACATAAATGCGGTCAAATACCACCGAAAGAAAGCTCCATTTGTGGGGAAAAAAAGGCCATAAACTTCATCTGGGTGCAGCGTTGCGTGACCGCGCAATTTTCAGTTAAAGTAACGCAGCGCCGTAATGTAGAAAATTGCCTGGTTATGAAGGGGGGAGGGGACATCCTCTGCAGGCACATTTTTGGGGAAAAAAAAAAATTGGCCGATTTTGCTGGCAATGATGGGCAAATCAGCCAATCTTTTTACCGATAAAAAATCTGTCATGAGCCGTGACAAAGAATTCCAGTCCGCTATTGTATTTTATATGAAAAGTCTTGCAGTTGCAACAATGTATCTATTTTGTATCCGAATAACACCATCTGTATCCAAAATGTATACATTGTTGCAACCGCTATACTTTTTCAAGTCAAATATAATAGCGGAGCTCTCTGCAGGGACAGACGTAATTAAATGCCGGCTGTAGATCGGATGAAAATTTGGCCGATCTTTTTACAGTTGGTGGCCTATTGAACAAACGATTTTTCTTTTTTTTTTAAACGGCCGGAGATCCGGTCCAGAGTCGGGTGTGGAGATCAGGCCCGGGGCGGGTGTAGAGATCTGGCCCGGGGGCGGGTGTGGAGATCAGGCCCGGGGCGGGTGTGGAGATCAGGCCAGAGGCGGGTGTGGAGATCTGGCCCGGAGGCGGGTGTGGAGATCAGGCCTGGGGCGGGTGTGGAGATCTGGAGATCAGGCCCGGGGGCGGGCGTGGAGATGTGGCCCGGGGGCGGGCGGGGAGACCTGGCCCGGATACGGGTGCGGAGATCTGGCCCGCTAGTCATATTACATACAGGGAGTCCACTGATCACCGGACACCTTCCATACAGATCAATGGTACCACGCTGGGAGACAGGGACAGGCGCAAGCACGTGATAAGGGCGCGCTGCCGCCATTGGAGGAGGAGCTGAGGGCGAGCTCCCTGGCCCGCGCACACGGAGGCGGCGGGGGCGCGCAGTGAGAGGTCGGGAGGAAGGTTGGCCGGTATAGCGGAGGGTTATGGTGAGGTCGGCTCGGAGGATCGCCGTGTAGATCCGGGGATCGGGCTGTGTGGAGGATGATGTCCCAGAGGAGAGGAGGATCGGGGCGGAGCGGATCCCCCCAGGTCAGGTATGAGGATCATACATGTAGAATGTCATATGATGATCATACAACGTATAGAATGTCATATGATGATCATACAACGTATAGAATGTCATATGATGATCATACAATGTGTAGAATGTCATGAGGATCATACATGTGGAATGACATGATCATACAACGTGTAGAATGTTATATGAGGGTCATACATGTAGAATGTCATGTAAGGATCATACAACATATAGAATGTCATATGAGGATCATACAATGTGTAGAATGTCATATGAGGATCATACAACGTGTAGAATGTCATATGCGGATCGAGGTGTAGAACGGTCAGGGGAGGGCCATGCGGGATGTAGAAGGGGCAGAGGAGGGTCATGCGGGATGTAGAAGGGGCAGAGGAGGGCCATAAGAGGTGTAGAAGGGGCAGAGGAGGGCCCTAAGAGGTGTAGAAGGGGCAGAGGAGGGCCCTAAGAGGTGTAGAAGGGGCAGAGGAGGGTCATAGGAGGTGTAGAAGGGGCAGAGGAGGGCCGTACAAGGTGTAGAAGGGGCAGAGGAGGGCCCTAAGAGGTGTAGAAGGGGCAGAGGAGGGTCATAGGAGGTGTAGAAGGGGCAGAGGAGGGCCGTACGAGGTGTAGAAGGGGCAGAGGAGGGCCGTACGAGGTGTAGAACGGTCAGAGGAGGGCCGTACGAGGTGTAGAACGGTCAGGGGAGGGCCGTACGAGGGGTAGAACGGTCAGGGGAGGGCCGTACGAGGTGTAGAACGGTCAGGGGAGGGCCGTACGAGGGGTAGAACGGTCAGGGGAGGGCCGTACGAGGTGTAGAACGGTCAGGGGAGGGCCGTACGAGGTGTAGAACGGTCAGGGGAGGGCCGTACGAGGTGTAGAACGGTCAGAGGAGGGCCGTACGAGGTGTAGAACGGTCAGAGGAGGGCCGTACGAGGTGTAGAACGGTCAGAGGAGGGCCGTACGAGGTGTAGAACGGTCAGAGGAGGGCCGTACGAGGTGTAGAACGGTCAGAGGAGGGCCGTACGAGGTGTAGAACGGGCAGAGGAGGGCCGTACGAGGTGTAGAACGGGCAGAGGAGGGCCGTACGAGGTGTAGAACGGTCAGGGGAGGGCCGTACAATGTCTATAGATTGGGATCTGTGATTTCCTGATGGGAATAAAGATACAGTCAGGTCCATATATATTTGGACACAGGCACAATTTCAGGTATTTACCAAAACATATTCAAGCTATAGTTATATAATGGATACGGGCTGAAAGTGCGCACTGTCAGGTGTAACTTGAGGGTATGTACATCCAAATTGGAGGAAGGGTTTAGGAATTACAGCTCTTAAGAGTAGCCATCCCCCCTTTTCCGAGGGACCAAAAGTAATTGGACAAATGAATATAATCATAAATAAAATGTTCATTTGTAATATTTGGTTGAGAATCCTTTACTGGCAATGACTGCCTGAAGTCTGGAACCCATGGACATGACCAAAGACTGGGTTTCCTCCTTCCTGATGCTTTTCCTGAAGTCTGGAACCCATGGACATGACCAAAGACTGGGTTTCCTCCTTCCTGATGCTTTTCCTGAAGTCTGGAACCCATGGACATTACCAAAGACTGGGTTTCCTCCTTTCTGATGCTTTGCCAGGCTCTAACTGCAGCTGTCTTCAGTTGTTCTTTGTTTGTGGGTCTTTCTGCCTTTTAGTTTTGCCTTTAGCAAGTGAAATACATGCTCAATGGGGTTGAGATCAGGCGATTGACTCGGCCATTGCAGAATATTCCACTTCTTTTCCTTCAGAAGCTCCTGGGTTGCTTTTGCAGTGTGTTTTGGATCATTGTCCATCTGTACTGTGAAGCGCCGTCCAATCAACTTTGCTGCATTTGGCTGAATCTGGGCTGACAGTATATCTGTAAACACTGCAGAATTCATACGGCTGCTTTTGTCTTCTGTCACATCAGCAATGACCCAGTGCCACTGGGAGCCATGCATGCCCATGCCATCACACTGCCTCCACCATGTTTTACAGATGATGTTGTGTGATTTGGATCATGAGCTGCTCCAAGCCTTCTCCATACTTTTTTATTCCCGTCATTCTGGTACAGATTAATCTTTGTTTCATTCGTCCAAAGAATGATTTTCCAGAACTGGTCCGGCTTTTTTAGATGTTTTTTGGCAAAGTCTAATCTGGCTTTTCTATTCTTCAGGCTTATGAATGGTTTGCACCTTATGGTGAACCCTCTGTATTTGCTCTCGTGAAGTCTTCTCTTGATTGTAGACTTTGACAATGATACTCCCACCTCCTGGAGAGCGTCCTTCACTTGTCTGGATGTTGTGAATGGGTTTTTCTTTACCATAGAGAGGATCCTGTGATCATCCACCACTGTTGTCTTCCGTGGACATCCATGCCTTTTTATGTTGCTGAGCTCACCAGTGTGTTCTTCTTTCCTCAGAATGTTTCTGCTATCTCATTTCTGGATTTGTTTTATTTTTGAAGCCTTACAATGGCCTGTTTCACTTGCATGGACAGCTCCTTTGAACGCATGATGTAGGTTCACAGCAATAGATTCCAAATGCAAATCCCACACTTAGAATCAACTCCAGACCTTTTACCTGCTTAATTGATGAAGAAATAACAAAGGAGTAGCCCACACCTGGCCATGAAACAGCTTTTGATTCAATTGTCCAATTACTTTTGGTCCCTTGAAAAAGGGGGGATGGCTACTCTTAAGAGCTGTAATTCCTAAACCCTTCCTCCAACTTGGATGTACATACCCTCAAATTAAACCGGAGAGTGCGCACTTTCAGCCCATATCCATTCTATAACTAAAGCCTGAATATGGACCTAACTGTAATTATATTGGATCAGTAGAAGTCCTCATGCACACGGGACGTTTTTACAGCAGCTGTTTTTGGCTTTTGGCATTTTTTTCTACAGCCAGTAAACCCCCCAGCATGTTATCCTATGTATCCATACACACATAGACTGGAATCAACGTTTTTTGGCAGGAAAACAACCCCAGAACTAGCGGGTTTCTAGAGGAGTATTTTAGCTGTACAAACGTTCTAACGCTGAAAAGTGCAGTAAAATGCGGTAAACCGTCATTTTTGGACTTTTTTAGGGCTGTGAGGCGACCCCCCCCCCCTCCGTAGGGCTGTGAGGCGACGCCCCCCTCTGTAGGGCTGTACGATAACGCACCTTCTAAAGCAGGAATCTCCAGAATTTCTAATCAAAGAGACAGTTTAATGTCTTTCAGACTTTATGGGGAGCAGACTTGCTGGCCCATGCGTTCAGGATTGAAGCTTTCACCACTCCACAATGACTCTGAAATCCACTTTTGGCTCTGATGTACGTTTTTATAATTTAAGGAAAATCTGTTCTTCTTATACAGGATTTATATAGCACCCTCAGTGTTTGGGGGAGTGTGAGATCCGCCGTGGCTGACTTGTTTGTGAATGGTCCCAGTCCAAGGCTGTTGTCTGTATCCTGGGCCCACTCATTTGTGGCCGACCTGGAACACATTCATGTATATTGAATGTCCTGAGACTCGTTATTTCCTCTCTTCTAGATCTGAGACTCAGTAGACACCAGCTAGTGACATATGGATCAAATGACAGCCCTGGAACTTGCATGTCCACAAACAAGTCAGCAACATCGGCTTCCATATTTCTCCCTGACCGCTCCCAGTCCGATCATTCCAGTATGACAACCCGTGTGCTTCGTACTCATCTTCCCTCAGTTGTAAGTGTTACTAAACCCACAACAGTACAATCAGTCTGTATATGCAGCAAAGCATGCTTGTTATACTCACTGTGGAACCTAAGGGGGTAATCCTCTGCATTGTGTAAAAAGGCTGTTTGATCCTGACTTCTCTGATCTTCCCCTTCCAGTATTCCCCTCTTATCTTCTGATAAGACCTATTGTGTGGAGTCACTCTGCACATGCTCAGTTTGGTGTGAATTGCTAGAGTTTTTTTCTCCTTGGAAGAGATCATGTGATCAGCACAGGGTCAATCAGCTGTCCAGACAGAGGTCAGGGGTTATGCAGTCTCATAGGACAATCAGGGGAGAATGAAAACTCCTCCTACAAACTTTAACCAGTGCTCAGCTGGACATTGATAGAGGTCACAAGACTGCTCTAACTGCTGATGAGAAAAGGTACTTAGCAGTTCATATTTACTGAAATAATTGCATTTCCATGTTGTGTGTACTGTGGGAGACCAGATATAGTGAATGCAGGGTCCAGGGAGACTGGATATAGTGAACGCATAGTCCGGGGAGACCAGATATAGTGAGCGCAGGGTCCTGGGAGACCAGATATAGTGAGCGCAGGGTCCTGGGAGACCAGATATAGTGAGTGCAGGGTCCGGGGAGACCGGATATAGTGAATGCAGGGTCCGGGGAGACCGGATATAGTGAGCGCAGGGTCCGGGGAGAGCAGATATAGTGAATGCAGGGTCCGGGGAGACCGGATATAGTGAATGCAGGGTCCGGGGAGACCGGATATAGTGAGCGCAGGGTCCGGGGAGAGCAGATATAGTGAATGCAGGGTCCGGGGAGACCGGATATAGTGAATGCAGGGCCTGGGGAGACCAGATATAGTGAATGCAGGGTCCTGGGAGACCGGATATAGTGAATGCAGGGCCTGGGGAGACCAGATATAGTGAGCGCAGGGTCCGGGGAGACCAGATATAGTGAATGCAGGGTATGGGGTTTAGTATCACTTTAAAGGATCAAAGTGAGAACGATGGGCGTGGCTGGGAACCCTTTTATTTGTTGTATAGTTTATTGTATAACGGACAATTAATAAACAGAATTGAAATTTTTTGGTGAATTAAGATCCACAAGTGGCAGTTACTGTGTATTTCAGGTGTAGCCATGTCCCTGTGTAAAGTGTGCTGTTAGATTTACAGTTACCTTTTGTTTTTTATGTCTAATACATAGGGATTGATTTACCAAAGGCAAATAGACGGTGCACTTTGCAAGTGCAGTTGCTCCACAGCTTCGTAAATGAGGTAAAGCTTTGCTTTACAAAGAATACCCAATTGCAAAGAAAAAAAAACAAGAAACAGCATTTTCCTTGAACGTGATTGGATGGAGGAAGGCGGCATGGCTTCCCCTCATCTGCTAAGCTTTGGAGACCATGCCCTTGCAAAGTGCAATTTCCCTCGCACCGTCTGTTTACCCCACTGTGTGTTAAAGGGCTCTTTTAATCCTCTTGGTTTGATTGTATTGTAGCTGTACTGTCTCTTTATATTGTAAAGCGCTATGCAAGTATATTAATAATAATCCATTAGTGCAAAGTGCATACATGGCTGTTCCTCCTATTACTGTATGATTTATCCATCATCTCACTATTGAAAATAAAAGGAAATAATTCACAAAGATGGACTTTGGACTCTCAGCTGCTGATTCAGGAATTGTCCTGTCTGCATTCCCGCATGTGCCCCATTCTCACTATTGAAAGGTCCTCCCAGTGTATGACAGATCTGTGCCATAACAGTGAATGGACCTGATCTCTTCTATGGATGTTTCCCCCTGCGGTTCCAGTACCGTTAACCCGTGGCTCAGATCTCGCCATGTATTGTGCTTGCCGTTTCACATGCGTATAACCGTAGCATGCACAAGTGTATGGAACCGCTAACAGTGAACTTTTCCTTATGGTCTGTAAACGGACCACTGTTTGTAATCTCTGTTCACGGGCCGCTTCACACTATAGAAACACAGTCCAGATGCCTTCCACATGCGTGTTTGTGAAGCATTGTTGATGTGTTCCAGTGCATTTTTTTATGCATTCCAGTTCATTTCCCTCTCCCCCCTCTCTTTTTCTTCAATTTAAGTAGGACATGTGTGTTCCGGTGCGGTTTTGGTGCATTTTACCGCATTCAAGTACAGTTCTGTGCAGAAAAAATGCAGTATGTTCTACCTTTTTTTTTTTTTTTTTTTTCTGCATCCGGAACGCACTGGAACTGCAAGCATTGATGTGATCTATGACATTGCCAACCATATCACCTACTTTCTGTGCGTTTTGGATGCAGAAAAAAAGCAACTGAAACGCATGTAGTGTGAGCTGGCCCTAAAAGGGGAAAATAGAAAAATGCCCCAGTTGATCCTGCCAGAAATCTAGTGAGGCAATAACATCCTGTGCTGTCTACCTGTGTTGCCCTCTTATCAGTTACATTGTTCCCAGCTTTCTCTGTGGACAAGTATGATGTGTAGTCCTAACACATGTCTGTCCAAAGAAAACTAATGCAGCCATCGTCACATCTAAGGCTAAGTTCACACGAGCCTAATCTCTGAAATGTGATCCACAGAGGATTGCTTTCAAGAGTGTCGGGCATCCAGGAGGCGATCCTGCCATTTCTTGAGGTTTTTTTTTTTCTTGCCATCCTGTGGACTGGATTGTGGTAAGTATACATCTGTGGAGGGGGAGGGGGGCTTAGGTTAGGTCAGGGGAAGGGGGCAAGAAGGAGAAGTACACTTACTTTGTCTTAAAGTGAAGTTATTCCTTAAAAATGAACTCTGGGCTTGAACAAAAAATATCCTGGCAGTGGGCCCCCCCCCCCCCCACAATACAAGGGTTAAATGCCCATTATTTATAGGGGGTAGAGTAGAGGTCTCCAAAATAAAGCCTTTGCAGCATGCAGCCCACTACAAGATTTTACCTGGCCCACAGGTGATGTACTGAGCCTCCATCTCTCCCCTGCTCCCAACATTATCTAATGTAAGGGGGCTTTGTTGGGGCCACTGATGTAAGGTGGGACTCTGTGGATGCTGGGATTCTGATGAAGACACTGATGATGTAAGGGAGGACCGTGATGGTAACACTGATGTAAGTGGGTACTCTAATGGGGGCACTGATGTAAGCTGGGACTCTGTGGATGCTGGGATTCTGATGAGAACACTGATGATGTAAGGACTGTGATGGTGGCACTGATGTAAGGGAAGACTCTAATGTAAGGGGAAACTCTGATAGGGGCACTAATGTAAGGAAGTACTCTGATGGGGACACTGATGTAAGGGAGTACTCTGTGGATGTTGGGATTCTGATGAGGATACTGATGATGTAAGGGAGGACTGTGATGGTGACACTGATGTAAGGGGAAACTCTGATGGGGGCATTGATGTAAGGGGATACTCTAATGGGGGCATTGATGTAAGGGGGTACTCTGTGGATGCTGGAATTCTGACAAGGACACTGATGATGTAAGGGGAAACTCTGATGGGGGCACTGATGTAAGGGGGTACTCTGATGGGCACACTGATGTAAGGGGGTATTCTGATGGGGATACTGATACAAGGGGGACTCTGCTGGGAACACTGCTGTAAGGTGGGGGCTTTAATGTAAGGGGAAACTCTGATGGGAATACATATGTAAGGGGCTACTCTGATGGGCACACTGATGTAGTAGAGTACTCTGATGGGGATACTGATGTAAGGGAGTACTCTGATGGGGATACTGATGTAAGGGAGTACTCTGATGGGGATACTGATGTAAGGGACTACTCTGATGGGGATACTGATGTAAGGGAGTACTCTGATGGGGATACTGATGCAAGGGAGTACTCTGATGGGGATACTGATGTAAGGGAGTACTCTGATGGGGATACTGATGTAAGGGAGTACTCTGATGGGGATACTGATGTAAGGGAGTACTCTGATGGGGATACTGATGTAAGGGAGTACTCTGATGGGGATACTGATGTAAGGGACTACTCTGATGGGGATACTGATGTAAGGGTGTACTCTGATGGGCACACTGATGTAAGGGAGTACTCTGATGGGGATACTGATGTAAGGGACTACTCTGATGGGCACACTGATGTAAGGGAGTACTCTGATGGGCACACTGATGTAAGGGAGTACTCTGATGGGCACACTGATGTAAGGGAGTACTCTGATGGGCACACTGATGTAAGGGAGTACTCTGATGGGCACACTGATGTAAGGGAGTACTCTGATGGGGATACTGATGTAAGGGAGTACTCTGATGGGCACACTGATGTAAGGGAGTACTCTGATGGGGATACTGATGTAAGGGAGTACTCTGATGGGCACACTGATGTAAGGGAGTACTCTGATGGGCACACTGATGTAGGAGAGTACTCTGATGGGGATACTGATGTAAGGGGCTACTCTGATGGGCACACTGATGTAAGGGAGTACTCTGATGGGGATACTGATGTAGGAGAGTATTCTGATGGGGATACTGATGTAAGGGAGTACTCTGATGGGGATATTGATGCAAGCTGGACTCTGCTGGGAACACTGCTGTAAGGTGGGGGCTTTAATGTAAGGGGAAACTCTGATGGGAATACATATGTAAGGGGCTACTCTGATGGGCACACTGATGTAGTAGAGTACTCTGATGGGGATACTGATGTAAGGGAGTACTCTGATGGGGATACTGATGTAAGGGAGTACTCTGATGGGGATACTGATGTAAGGGAGTACTCTGATGGGCACACTGATGTAAGGGAGTACTCTGATGGGCACACTGATGTAGGAGAGTACTCTGATGGGGATACTGATGTAAGGGAGTACTCTGATGGGGATACTGATGTAAGGGAGTACTCTGATGGGGATACTGATGAAAGGGAGTACTCTGATGGGGATACTGATGTAAGGGAGTACTCTGATGGGGATACTGATGTAAGGGAGTACTCTGATGGGCATACTGATGTAAGGGTGTACTCTGATGGGCATACTGATGTAAGGGAGTACTCTGATGGGATTACTGATGTAAGGGTGTACTCTGATGGGATTACTGATGTAAGGGAGTACTCTGATGGGGATACTGATTTAAGGGAGTACTCTAATGGGGATACTGATGTAAGGGTGTACTCTGATGGGGATACTGATGTAAGGGAGTACTCTGATGGGGATACTGATGTAAGGGAGTACTCTAATGGGCATACTGATGTAAGGGAGTACTCTGATGGGGATACTGATGTAAGGGAGTACTCTGATGGGGATACTGATGTAAGGGAGTACTCTGATGGGGATACTGATGTAAGGGAGTACTCTGATGAGGATACTGATGTAAGGGAGTACTCTGATGAGGATACTGATGTAAGGGTGTACTCTGATGGGGATACTGATGTAAGGGAGTACTCTGATGGGGATACTGATGTAAGGAAGTACTCTGATGGGGATACTGATGTAAGGGAGTACTCTGATGGGCACACTGATGTAAGGGAGTACTCTGATGGGGATACTGATGTAAGGGAGTACTCTGATGGGGATACTGATGTAAGGGAGTAATCTGATGGGGATACTGATGTAAGGGAGTACTCTGATGGGGGCATTGATGTAAGGGAGTACTCTGATGGGGGCATTGATGTAAGGGAGTACTCTGATGGGGGCACTGATGTAAGGGAGTACTCTGATGGGGGCACTGATGTAAGGGAGTTCTCTGATGCAGATAGTAATCTAAGAGGGACTCTGATGGGCACACTGATGTAAGGAGGGACTCTGATGGGCACACTGATGTACCGGGGACTCTGCGGGGAACACTGATGTAAGGGGGGCTTTAATGTAAGGGGAAACTCTGATGGGGATACATATGTAAGGGGCTACTCTGATGGGGTGCTGATTTAAGTGAGGACTCTGATGGAGGCAGTGCTGTAAGGGGGAACTCTGATGGGGACACTGATGTAAGAGGGAAGAGATTATTTTTCGGCCTTTGAATATTTGTAAAATTTACAATTCAGCCCTTGCACTGAAACGTTCGTAGACCCCTAGGGAGGAGGAACAGGTAGCATTGCTTATCATGTTCCCCGTTCCAGCAGGCTCCAACGCTATCCTGTTCTCCACCAGAGCCCTGAATTGTGTTCCGTCCCTCGACGTCATCATGTACAATGTGGGGCTATTAACAGTGCTTTGTATGTGGAGGGGGCTAGTGTGGGGTCATGGGTGGCTTAGAAGGGGAGGTTGCAAGGGATCAGTCATATGGACAGAGGGATCCTGCTGAAGTGCAAATTTAGGTATTTCTCCTTATTTCCCCCCCCCCCCCCAAGTATTTCTAGGAACATTTAACCCTTGCAGTCCTTAGGGGGTGTTTTTGTTCTAGTGCAGAGATCAGCTTTAATGGAGTGGTGAGGAAGCATACGGTAGGTAAGTATGTTCAGCGGAGGGAGAGACTCTACAGCAACTATGAATGGGATGAGCAAATCATGTGGAAGCCCCGTCTGTTCTCTATGGGGATGGATGGTGGGGGTGTTTTGGGTCTTCGGCTCCTGCACAGTGATCAGTATTGCTCTATGGGGATGGATGGTGGGGGGGTGTTTTGGGTCTTCATCTCCTGCACAGTGACCAGTATTGCTCTATGGGGATGGATGGTGGGGGGATGTTTTGGGTCTTCATCTCCTGCACAGTGACCAGTATTGCTCTATGGGGATGGATGGTGGGGGGGTGTTTTGGGTGTTCGGCTCCTGCAGAATGATCATTATTGCTCTATGGCAATGGATGGTGGGGGTGTTTCGGATATTTGGATCCTGTACAGTGACCAGTATTGCTGTATGGGGATGGATGGTGGGGGTGTTTTGGGTGTTTGGCTCCTGTACAGTGATCAGTGTTGCTTTATGGGGATGGATGGTGGGGGGGGTGTTTTGGGTCTTCGGCTCCTGCACAGTGACCAGTATTGCTCTATGGGGATGGATGGTGGGGGGTGTTTTGGGTCTTTGGCTCCTGCACAGTGATCAGTATTGCTGTATGGGGATGGATGGTGGGGGGTTGTTTTGGGTCTTCGGTTCCTGCACAGTGACCAGTATTGCTCTATGGGGATGGATGGTGGGGGGGTGTTTTGGGTCTTTGGCTCCTGCACAGTGATCAGTATTGCTCTATGGGGATGGATGGTGGGGGGTGTTTTGGGTCTTCGGCTCCTGCACAGTGATCAGTATTACTCTATGGGGATGGATGGTGGGGGGTTTTTGTTTTGTTTCAGCTCCTGCACAGTGATCAGTAGAGGCTGGGGCCTCTTTGTTTGTGTCAGGCTTTGGCTGGGGCCTGGGATTGTTTTGGCCTGGGACGCCTGGTTACCAGTCACAGAGGAAGTCATCAATTAACGCCATCTGATTCTTGCTGGCTGAGCTCATGTTCCACCTCCTGGAGGCTACTATGGGATGTCTTCCCATGTCACCGCAGCAATTGGCTGGAGAAATGATCCCCCCCACCTTCTCTGTATTGTGTATAGTGAAGGTCAGACGATGGGCCGCCTGGCACAATGTCAGCAGCTGACTCCAGAGGGGCTTTCCTTCATGCTGACAACAATCAGTGGATTGTTCTTATCCGGATTCCTGCGCACGCTCTTCTAAACAATATGGTGTAATTGGCTGTCTATGTGTGCTGATGCAAGGAGTCGGTCTGATGTGAAATCCTGGGAGCTGGGAACATTTGCTGGATGTGTGAGCAGCTGAGGAGAGGATGTTGTCTTCTAAAGAGAACCTGTCATGTTGATGGTTCTGTGCGCCTGCTCACAATGCCAATGAGCACTTACCATTATGATAAATACACACTCCGGGGCTGTGTATTGCAATGTACGGACCACTGCATCGGCTGCTGAGGGGTCTGGGGGGATGGCCAGGATATTTGGAATTGGTTCACATTTTTCATTTTTTTTTTTTCATGAAAAAGGTGAACTTACCCTTTTTATTGACAAATTTTGGTGGGATAATTTACTCAAACTGCAGTGGAATTTCTTTATGAATTTGACATCCCAAAGCGGCAACGTTCACACTTTGCAATTTAGAATCATGGACAGATTCTCTGCGTTTCTGCTCACGCCTTCAAATCACATGGCAATCACTGAAAACACGCAACGCGTGTTTGGGTGTCATTATCCTTCAATGGCTTCCCAAACATGATGCAAATGTCGTACGATATGAACGTGCCGCCATCGCAGCAAACGGGTGACAAATGCGCATAGGGCAGGCCATTACAGTGAATAGGCTGGCACTATGCGATATGCAGAATCGCATGACAATCTCGTTTTAAAAATTGCATAGTGGAATCAATCTGTAGGTGGGGCCTAAAGGAATTGTAGATAAAAACAACTTTTTTTCCAACTACATACACCCCTCCAGAAATGTGCTGCAAATTTAAAAAAAAATTAAGTTTACACTTGTTGCAGGCATTGTCGACCCTTTGAAAAGTGATATGTGGTGGAAAGCTTTTCAGAGGTGTTTGGCAGGTGTTGAGGAGATGATATGTTGCCTCCTTAACACCTTCTATAACCCTGTAAAGCCTGCACCACTGCGCCACAGACCGCTCCCAGTGACATCAGAGAGGAAGATGGCGGCATGGGGCCTGGTGTACAGCCATTCTTTACTATTGGTGACTACACTGTATCTGTGTATCCCATGTGCAGAAATACGCCGCAATATTGTCGTATGTATTTATGTCTGTACATGTGCATGAGGCTTTAACCGCTTCCCATCCGCTCCTATAGCAGAAGTACTGCTACAGGGCGGCACGGGTGCGCAAAAGCGCGCGTGTGTGGTTCCAGGTAGGGGGCGCACATGCGCCTCGGCTGTGAATCAACGTGTCCTGGACAGTGATTGCCGAGCATCTCCGACGGAGGGGAGAACTGTTTGTAAACAATACAGTTCTCTCACCTGTCAGCTTGTGCACACTGCTTTGCATGGCTGAGCATAGCACAGCCATACAAAGCAGACTGCTTACAGTGAAGCACACTATGTAAAATGGCACACAGTTAACCCTTTGATCGCCCCTCATGTTAACCCCTTCCTGCCCAGTGCCATTAGTACACTGTCAATGCTTTTTTTTTTAGCACTGATCACTGTTTTGGTGTCACTGGGGATGTCAGTGACACCAAGTCAGTTCCCCCCGTGTCAGAATGCCTGCTGCAGTCCCGCTATAAGTGGCTGATCACCACCATTACTAGTAAAAAATTTTTTTTTTAAACCCAGTGTATATATCTATTTGTAGATGCTAACTTGTAACTTTCACATAAACCAATTAATTTACACGTATCGGATTTTTTTTTTTTTTAAGCAAAGACATGTCGCAGAATACATTTTGGCCTAAATTTATGACAAAATGTATTTTTTTTTCTGGACATGTTTAATAGCAAAAATCTTGTTTTCTCAAAATTGTTGGTCCTTTTTTTTTTTTCTTTTTACTTTTACCACAAAAAATAAAAAACGCACAGATGAGCAAATACCACCGAAAGAGAGCCCTATTTGTGGGGAAATAAGGATGTAAATTTCATTTGGGTGCAGCGTTGCATGACCGCGCAATCGTCAGTTAAAATAACGCAGTGCCGTAATGCAAAACATGGCCTGGTCAGGAAGGGAGATAAATCCTCAGGACGGCAAATGGTTAAAGCGACTTTATTGCAATTTGTGTAAAAAAAATAAAAACAAAAAAAAACAACCCAAAACTAACTCACTCAAAAGCCGTCTTCTATGTACAGACATTCACTTTCATTCTGTCTAGATGATGGATCGGCAGTGCTGATATTCAGGTATTTTTATTGTAGCTGTAAAAATATTACTCCGAGAATGAGGAAGTAGATGAGAAGTCTGTAAATCACTGCGGTTATGTTCTTGAAAGTGTTCCAGGAGAGTCAGATATAATGTGTAATTAGTGTTGGCAGTGACAGTGTAGTATCTCCTTTAGGAGTGGTGCCGAGTCTCAGGGCTGTGATTGGGTGTCACTCTCCTGTGCCAGTGCAAAGTTCAGTAGTACATTCACCGGCCACTTTATTAGGCACACCTTGCTAGTACTGGGTTAGACCCCCTTTTGCCTTCAGAACTGTTACTAAACCCCGGACCCTGCATTCACTGTATCTGGTCTCCCTGGACCCTGCATTCACTATATCTGGTCTTTCACCAGACCCTGCATTCACTATATCTGGTCTCCCCGGACCCTGCATTCACTGTATCTGGTCTCCCTGGACCCTGCATTCACTATATCTGGTCTTTCACCAGACCCTGCATTCACTATATCTGGTCTCCCCGGAGCCTGCATTCACTATATCTGGTCTCCCCGGACCCTGCATTCACTATATCCGGTCTCCCCGGACCCTGCATTCACTATATCTGGTCTCCCCGGACCCTGTATTCTCTATATCCGGTCTCTCACCAGACCCTGCATTCACTATATCTGGTCTCCCCAGACCCTGCATTCACTATATCTGGTCTCCTCGGACCCTGCATTCACTACATCTGCTCTCCCCGGACCCTGCATTCACTATATCTGGTCTCCCCAGACCCTGCATTCACTATATCTGGTCTCTCACCAGACCCTGCATTCACTATATCTGGTCTCCCAGAACCCTGCATTCACTATATCCGCTCTCCTCGGACCCTGCATTCACTATATCTGCTCTCCCCGGCCCCTGCATTCACTATATCTGCTCTCCCCGGCCCCTGCATTCACTATATCTGCTCTCCCTGGACCCTGCATTCACTATATCCGCTCTCCCCGGACCCTGCATTCACTAGATACAGTCTCCCCGCACCCTGCATTCACTATATCTGGTCCCCCACAGTACACACAACATGGAAATGCAATTATTTTAGTAAATATAAACTGCTAAATAACTTTTCTCTTCAGCAGTATATTGCTGTCTTGTGAATTCTATCAGTGTCCAGTTGATCACTGGTTAAATCTTGTAGGAGGAGTTTCTTTCTGCTCTAGGAGGATGCAGGACCCCTGACCCTCTGTCTGGACAGTGCTGATTTGCCCTGTGCTGATCACATGCACTCTCCCAAGAAAAATAAAACCTCTCTAACAATACACACCAAACTGAGCATGTGCAGAGTGACTCAACACAATATGGCTTATCAGGAAATGAGAGGGGGGGCATTGGAAGAAGGGGAGGATCAGAGAAGACAGGATCAAACAGCGTTTTTACACAATGCCGAGGATTAACCCCTGCTATGCAGTGGCTGTTTTTGGCTTTTGAATTTTTTTCCTACAGCCAGTAAACCCCCCAGCATGTTATCCTATGTGTCCATACACACATAGACTGAAATCACTATTTTTTGGCTGGAAAAAAAATCCAGGACTAGTGGGTTTCTAGAGGAGTTTTTTAGCTGTAAAAACGCTCTAACGGTGAAAAATGTGGTAATACGTCGCAAACCGGCGTTTTTTTGGACTTTTTCTGACCGAAAAAAATTTTTTTTTGGGGGGTAGAAAAAAACCCTCTAAAAAATGCAAACACAGGAAAACGCTGCTGAACACTAATACAAAAAACGCTAAGAAAAGCTGAAAAACTCACATTTTTAACGTGACTTTCCACAGCTAACATTACCAGCGTTATCAAAACACCCCGTGTGCATGGAGCCTGACACCGGCATGCAGAGGTCATTATTGCACATTTGTAGATCAGGATTTATGCTGGTTCCAGAGAAGGGGTTAATGAGTTTGTATAGTGCGGTCCGCGCTCTCTCTCTGCTCTGTTTGGTTGCGCTCATATTTGAAGCCGCCAAACTGGTTGCTGTGTGAACCTGGCAAACATCCCTCCGAAAATACGCCGGAATTGGCTTGCGCTCAGCTGCCGTGATAATGGGAAGGCTTTTAACCAGTTAATGACCAATTAATAAAATAGATTGTACAACATACAAGAAATGATTAGGGTATGAGAGATTGGGGGGGGGGGGGGGGGGGTGCACCTCCAGCAGATAAATATAATCCTCCCCTCCAAAAAAAGTCTGAAAGTTTGTCACATGATGTATATGATGGAAGCCATCTACAGCAAGAAACAACCTACAGACACTTCTAGTATTGCATTAATAAAATATTGAATGGTTCAGTATAGTCTATGGCAGGCGGATGGAAACGATTGTGCGTCTATTTATATCCAACTACCTTCCAATACCCTCCCAACTTTTTCTTTGGATCTAAATGTGACGGATCGGAGGTAACAGGTTGTACACCGACTCATGGCCATTTTACATCGTCATCCCGTAGACCTGACATGGGTCCAGTTTCAAGCTGGAGGTAAAACCTGAATGGACGTGGCGTCTTCTGTTCTGCGCAGATTCGGCGGGTCATCCTGTTAATGGAATCCCTACATATTGGAATGGTCACCACTCATCTGATAGGACCCTAATAGTTACCATGTTTATGTATTGTGATGTGTAATGTAAGAGCTTATTCACACGTGCGGCCGGGGAGGGCAGTAAAGCCAGGAAGGTACATAGTTAGTCTGGCTGAAAAAAGACCAAAAGTGCATCCAGTTCAACCAGAAAAAAAAAAGTTTAATCCTAAACTAAAGTTGATCCAGAGGAAGGCAAAAAAGCCAGCAAAGCATGATCAAATTTGCTCCTGCACGGAAAAAAAATCCTTTCTGATCCCCCGAGAGGCAATCGGATATTCCCTGGATCAACTTTACCTATAAATGTTAGTATCCAGTTATATTCTGTATATCTAGGAAAGAATCCAGGACTTGTGTAAAGCATTCCACTGAGCTGGCCAGGACCATTGAGGGAGTCTATTCCACATTTTCACTACTCTTACTGTGAAGAAACCTTTCCGTGTTTGGAGATTTGGGGAGCGGGTAGGGTGAGAGCCACCAATTTACCCAGGGGTCTGGAAGTGATAGTCATCTGCAGGGTAGATAGCAGAGCCTGGGAAACATGGTGGGATGGGGAGGGGGGAATGGTGAGAGCCACTAACTAACCAGGGGTCTGGACGTGATAGCCGTCTGCAGGGTGGATAACAGAGCCTGGGAAACGTGTTGGGATGGGGAGGGGGGATGGTGAGAGCCACTAACTAACCAGGGCTCTGGAACAGGGGCGGACTGACAACTCATGGGGCCCATGGGCAATAGGGGATCATGGGGCCCCTGTGTCCTTGCCCAAACTCCAAAAAAGCCTATGAAAAAGGTACCAGGGGCATCTCATGGGGCCCCCTACTGATCCCGGGCCCTCAGGCAGTGCCCGAGTTTCCAAATGGTCAGTCCGCCCCTGGTCTGGAAGTGATAGCCATCTGCAGGGTGGATAACAGAGCCTGGGAAGTATGGCAAGATAGGGGTGGGGGTAGGGTGAGAGCCACCAATTTACCAACAGTCTGGAAGAGATAGTCACCAGATCACTTCCACCCGAAAGCCGACAGTTAGCTTTTCACACTTTTGGCTGCTGAGTGCGTATGAAACCAGCTGCTGCAACCAGTGTATGAGATGTGTTGGTGACAGTAAAAGGGTTAATTGCTATTGCTCAGCCAGACCATGACGCCTGCATTGCTTGCAACGAAACAATTCTGTCCAATTTTGGCCCATTTGCTTCACAAACACAGAAATCCTCCGCCTTTGTTATGATTACAAGCAGCGTGTAGTCAGAGCTCTGAAATCCTCTACTGATGTACATGTCAGAATGAATTGTCCTATTAAGGCATTTCTATAGGTGTGTGACACCAAAACACTGACCTGCTTGGCTGTGCTGTGATGTCATGTATTTGGCATGTACAGTGGGGCAAAAAAGTATTTAGTCAGCCACCAATTGTGCAAGTTCTTCCACTTAAAAAGATGAGAGAGGCCTGTAATTGGCATCATAGGTAGACCTCAACTATGAGAGACAAAATGAGAAAAAAAATCCAGACAATCACATTGGCTGATTTGGAAAGAATTTATTTGCAAATTATGGTGGAAAATAAGTATTTGGTCAATATCAAAAGTTCATCTCAGTACTTTGTTATATATCCTTTGTTGGCAATGACAGAGGTCAAACGTTTCCTGTAAGTCTTCACAAGGTTGGCACACACTGTTGCTGGTATGTTGGCCCATCCTCCATGCAGATCTCCTCTAGAGCAGTGATGTTTTGGGGCTGTCGCTGGCCAACACGGACTTTCAACTCCCTCCAAAGGTTTTCTATGGGGTTGAGATCTGGAGACTGGCTAGGCCACTCCAGGACCTTGAAATGCTTCTTACGAAGCCACTCTTTCGTTGCCCAGGCGGTATGTTTGGGATCATTGTCATGTTGGAAGACCCAGCCACGTTTCATCTTCAATGCCCTTGCTGATGGAAGGAGGTTTGCACTCAAAATCTCACGATACATGGCCCCATTCATTCTGTCCTGTACATGGATGAGTCGTCCTGGTCCCTTTGCGGAGAAACAGCCCCAAAGCATGATGTTGCCACTCCCATGCTTCACAGTAGGTATGGTGTTCTTTGGATGCAACTCAGCATTCTCTCTCCTCCAAACACGATGAGTTGTGTTTCTACCAAGCAGTTCTATTTTGGTTTCATCTGACCATATGACATTCTCCCAATCCTCTTCTGGATCATCCAAATGCTCTCTAGCAAACTTCAGACGGGCCGGACATTCCCTGCCTTAAGCAGGGGGACACGTCTGGCACTGCAGGATCTGAGTCCCTGGCGGCGTAGTGTGTTACTGATGGTAGCCTTTGTTACGTTGGTCCAAGCTCTCTGCAGGTCATTCACTAGGTCCCCCCGTGTAGTCCTGGGATTTTTGCTCACCGTTCTTGTGATCATTTTGACCCCACGGGGTGAGATCTTGCGTGGACCCCCAGATCGAGGGAGATTATCAGTGGTCTTGTATGTCTTCCATTTTCTAATTATTGCTCCCACAGTTGATTTGTTCACACCAAGCTGCTTGCCTATTGCAGATTCAGTCTTCCCAGCCTGGTGCAGGTCTACAATTTTGTTTCTGGTGTCCTTCGACAGCTCTTTGGTCTTCACCATAGTGGAGTTTGGAGTGTGACTGTTTGAGGTTGTGGACAGGTGTCTTTTATACTGATAACAAATTCAAACAGGTGCCATTGATACAGGTAATGAGTGCAGGACAGAGGAGCCTCTTAAAGAAGAAGGTACAGGTCTGTGAGAGCCAGAAATCTTGCTTGTTTGTAGGTGACCAAATACTTATTTTCCACCATAATTTGCAAATAAATTCTTTCCAAATCAGCCAATGTGATTGTCTGGATTTTTTTTCTCATTTTGTCTCTCATAGTTGAGGTCTACCTATGATGCCAATTACAAGCCTCTCTCATCTTTATAAGTGGGAGAACTTGCACAATTGGTGGCTGACTAAATACTTTTTTGCCCCACTGTAGATCTGTAGAGCAATGATATGATGTCATCCATAGGAGGAAAAAACACAGCTGCTCTCAGCAGTGCTTATTTGTGATTGGTTGCATTTGAGTTCACAGATATCAACACCGCGCTTGTCTATGTTGGTGTCCAGCTGCAGCTCAGCCGCCCTCTCTGGGGTGATAGGATAACCGTAATACTGTATCAGCCGTGCTCTCAGCGACACATAGATATCCATCAGATGTCGCTCTCACCGGAAATGTCAGACCTGCATTTCTGGAGGTCTCTAAACGCTTGTTGTGCAGCCTCCCAGTCATCGCTTCCCCAGGTAAGTCGCCCGTTACAAAATGCCAGCTCCAGCATGCCTGATGTGTTTTCATCCATTGACTTGTCTCAGATGAAGTCAGTGGACTGGAGAAACTCCATATTACATTGTATGTGTAGCCAAAACTTTTTTTTTTTTTTTGGATAGAGTAAGGTAATAAGGGCCCATTCAAAACAAATGAATACGCGCATTTACTGCACCGCAGTTGTATGCACTGCCCTTGCAAGATACACGGGTGCCAATTAAGTGTTAATGGCACCCCAAACGCATCTTACAAACGCAGCACATTTGCACCCACTAAATCATATGGTACTGCAGTATCGTGGTTTGGTGCAGTTCGATCTACGCTTGCACTGCTATTTTTGCGTTGGAGTGCATTTTGCAGCACATCTGAAACTAGAGAGTCGGCCCTAAAACACCTACTTGTTTATACTTTACTTTTCTGTTTCGATGGGAAAATTTCTTTTTACTTTCTGTCCAAAAAATGCAATAGAGAGTTGGAGGAAACTTCCCCAAAGTGAGGGGAAGTCCCCTTTTTTGACTGTTCTCCCCAGAACAGGTGTCTCCATTAAAAAGGTTTCCCCTCAACTCTTGTTCTGGGGGCAACTCAAAAAACTCAATTTCACTTTCAGTGACAATGATCACCAGTGCAAATAGTGAGTAAATCTCCCCAATGGCTACACAGACAGACAGCAATAAAACCTTGACAGAGGGTCTACCCTTCCCTATTCAACACAGTTTGCTTAGAGGTGTACTGAAAAGAACTATCACCAGAAGCAAAAAAAACTTGTTACATTCCTCGGGCGGGTTTCTGTGTACATAGCATGTGGCCCTATTAGTCCCAGCAGTGAACGTAAAGGAGAAGTACAGCCAAAGCTTTTTTGGCTGTACTTCTCCTGTGGCTCACAGGAGTGCAGTTTGTTCTGCACTGCCGTGACCAGTTTTCAGCTGACAGCGGACTGATGTCACCCAGCAAGTCTAGATTTAAAGTCAGGATCCACCCCAGAGTTTGGACCAGCTCCTCAGCGATCTGTTGAGAGCCTGAACCAGTCTCTCCCTCCACCTCCACAGCCCAGAGCTCCAGTGAGCGCTGGGGGAGCTGAGCAGACTGCGGTCACTGACCGTCCCACTGTCTGCTCAGAGCGGCTGTGAGAACTCGTGCAATCAACGATCATGTGATCACTGAGTTCTCACCCTTAGAGCTGGCAGGAGACAGATGCAGCATTGGCCCGACACTGCATCTACCTAGGTAAGTATAAATAGGGGGGAAAAGCCCAATTTCTCTTTTAAATGAAAGAAAAAAATGTCTGCCCTTGATGGCTGAATCTCTCACAGGGCCTAAAAATGTTGGCGTTTTTCAGTTAAATTTGAAGCCAGCACTGAACCTCATATACACATTCCCAACCTGCGGCCTGATAGGGGAACAGAGAGAGTGGAAACTGTCAGCTTGTGTTGTGAATGATTGCAGGTGGAGAAGTGGGCTTTCAATGCATGGAGTTGATTTAACTAAAACTGGAGAGTGCAAAATCTGGGGTGGCTGTGCATGGTAGGCAATTGGCTTCTAACTTCAACTTGTTCAACTAAACTCTGACACAAAAAAAACTGAAAGCTGATTGGTTTCTACGCAGAGCTGCACCAGATTTTTCACTCTTCAGTTTTAGTAAATCAACCTCAATATGACAACTACCCACAATGGCTACTACACCAGGCTGTCTTGAACACATGTAGTAGGTGCTGTGTGCCATTGTCAGCTTGTTTTTGTGCATGAAAGCTTTTTCTCCAGAGTACAACACAAGCTGACAGTTTCCACTCTCCATTCACCTGAATAGGAGGCTGCAGCTCCACACTCTGCCAGTCATGCCCCCAAATCCTCTTGAGCTGTCGCTCAGAAATCTGTCACATTGAGCAGTGTTGTCAGATGGCAGGTGGGCATCCGACAGCACTGCATGGATTGAAATGGACAAGTGCTATGTGCACATGATCCCCTGGGGAAGATGGGGATAGCAAGCTTTATGTTTTCCAGTAATATACCTTCTTTATTGTCCATGCTCTGGAATGGGATGCCCATCAATCTCCTATAGGTGTGATGGTCAGGTGTTCCCAAACTTAGGACCATATAAGGGTCCTTTTTTTAAAAAGCAACATATGCACTTATAGCGGTCATATCACTGCTTAAAAAAAAAAAAAGCACACATGGTAACAGCAGCATGCTTTAGAAATATTCATTGTGATGCTCTTTCTTTAGGACTCCTAAAGCAAGAAGAACGCAGATAAAAGTAAATGAAGAGCCTTGTCTCCAGCATGGGGCTCCACCTAAGCAAACAATTCTAATTATGCACATCGAGGGCGTCTACCTCTGCACAGTTTTTGGTGATGAGTGGTGATGATCTGACACTGTGACCAGTTGTACAATACTCATAGTTACATAGTTAGTCTGGCTGAAAAAAGACAAAAAGTCCATCCAGTTCAACCATTTAAAAAAAAAAAAAAAAAAAAAGTTTTATAATCCTACACCCACAGTCTGATCCAGAGGAAGGCAGAAAAACCCAGTAAAGCATGATCCAATTTGCTCCTGCAGGGAAAAAATTCCTTCCTGATCCCCCGAGAGGCAATCAGATATTCCCTGGATAAGCTTTACCTATAAATGTTATATCCAGTTATATTCTGTGTATCCAAGAAGGCCTTTTTTAAAGCAATCCTCTGAGCTGGCCAGAACCAACTCTTGAGGGAGTCTATTCCACATTCTCACAGCTCTTACTGTGAAGAAACCTTTCCATATTTGAAGATTAAATTTCTTTTTCTCCATACGTAAAGAGTTCCCCCTTGTCCTCTGTGATGACCTCAGGGTGAATAACTCTACACCGAGAACACTATGTGAACCACTGATGTATTATACATGGAGATCATATCCCCCCTTATGTATTATACATGGAGATCATATCCCCCCTTATGTATTATACATGGAGATCATATCCCCCCTTATGTATTATACATGGTGATCATATCCCCCCTTATGTATTATACATGGAGATCATATCCCCCCTTATGTATTATACATGGAGATCATATCCCCCTTATGTATTATACATGGAGATCATACCCCCCTTATGTATTATACATGGAGATCATATCCCCCTTATGTATTATACATGGAGATCGTATCCCCCCTTATGTATTATACATGGAGATCGTATCCCCCCTTATGTATTATACATGGAGATCATATCCCCCCTTATGTATTATACATGGAGATCATATCCCCCCTTATGTATTATACATGGTGATCATATCCCCCCTTATGTATTATACATGGAGATCATATCCCCCCTTATGTATTATACATGGTGATCATATCCCCCCTTATGTATTATACATGGAGATCATATCCCCCCTTATGTATTATACATGGAGATCATATCCCCCTTATGTATTATACATGGAGATCATATCCCCCCCCCCTTATGTATTATACATGGAGATCGTATCCCCCCTTATGTATTATACATGGTGATCATATCCCCCCTTATGTATTATACATGGAGATCATATCCCCCCCCCTTATGTATTATACATGGAGATCATACCCCCCTTATGTATTTATACATGGAGATCGTATCCCCCCTTATGTATTATACATGGTGATCATATCCCCCCTTATGTATTATACATGGAGATCATACCCCCCTTATGTATTATACATGGAGATCATATCCCCCCCCCTTATGTATTATACATGGAGATCGTATCCCCCCTTATGTATTATACATGGTGATCATATCCCCCCTTATGTATTATACATGGAGATCATATCCCCCCTTATGTATTATACATGGAGATCGTATCCCCCCTTATGTATTATACATGGAGATCATATCCCCCCTTATGTATTATACATGGAGATCGTATCCCCCCTTATGTATTATACATGGTGATCATATCCCCCCTTATGTATTATACATGGAGATCATATCCCCCCTTATGTATTATACATGGTGATCATATCCCCCCTTATGTATTATACATGGTGATCATATCCCCCCCCCTTATGTATTATACATGGTGATCATATCCCCCCTTATGTATTATACATGGTGATCATATCCCCCCTTATGTATTATACATGGTGATCATATCCCCCCCCCTTATGTATTATACATGGTGATCATATCCCCCCCCTTATGTATTATACATAGTGATCATATCCGCCCCCCCCCTTATGTATTATACATGGAGATCATATCCCCCCCCCCTTATGTATTATACATGGAGATTATATCCCCCCTTATGTATTATACATGGAGATCATATCCCCCCCTTATGTATTATACATGGAGATTATATCCCCCCTTATGTATTATACATGGAGATCATATCCCCCCTTATGTATTACACATGGAGATCATATCCCCCCCTTATGTATTATACATGGAGATCCTATCCCCCCTTATGTATTATACATGGAGATCATATCCCCCCTTATGTATTATACATGGAGATCATATCCCCCCTTATGTATTATACATGGAGATCATATCCCCCTTATGTATTATACATGGAGATCATATCCCCCCTTATGTATTATACATGGAGATCATATCCCCCCTTATGTATTATACATGGTGATCATATCCCCCCTTATGTATTATACATGAAGATCATATCCCCCCTTAATCTCCTCTTCTCAAGAGAGAATAAATTCAGTTCCTCTAATCTTTCCTCATAGCTGAGCTCCTCCATTGCTCTTATCAGTTTGGTTGCCCTTCTCTGTACTTACTCCAGTTCCCCAATGTTCTTTTTGTGAATTGGTGCCTAAAACTGAACTGCATATTCCAGATGAGGTATTACTAATGATTTGTACCGGGGGAAATGATATCTCTCTCTCTGGATTCTATACCTCGCTTTAGAAACCGCAGCTTGGCATTGCATGCCATTATTAAGCTTGTGATCTACCAGAACTCCCAGATCCTTCTCCACCATTGATTCCCCCAGATCCTTCTCCACCATTGATTCCCCCAGATCCTCCTTCACCATTGATTCCCCCAGTTGTACCCCCCCTAGTATGTATGATGGATGCATATTCTTATCCCCAAGTGCAGAACCTTACATTTATCAACATTAGACCTCATTTGCCACATAGTTGCCCAATTATACAGAGCATTGAGGTCGGCTTGTAAATTGAAGACATCCTGTAAGGACGTTTTTCCACCGCACAGCTTGGATATTGATCTACAGAGGTGTACTCTGTCAGGGAAGTGCAGGCCATGTGGCGCCCGGATTACATTAGGTGTAATGAGAAGCCGGAAAGCCTGGTGTTGTGGTTCGCTGATGCTGGCTGGGGTCCAACTTCTTGCTTATTAGGTAACCCTCCCGTCACCTCCGGCACCCCCCTTGGTGTAGGCATGGTATAGCTCATTGCTGTGCAAGCCTGGCGCTCCTGTATAAATCACCATCCCTTCCAGGAGTCAGCCATTACCACCTGGCAGCAGATTCCATTTTAATAAGCTCCTCACCTTAGATCAAAGCTCCAGATTATGTCAACTAATTGGAGACTGCTGTGTAATTAAAATAATTTTATGAGCAAGTCTCGAGGAGAATGACAGTCAATTACTATTAAGTTCAGAGCAAAGGCAGGTTCGGCCTGGATCTTTGAGGGATTCCATAACTAGAGTTGTTAAAATTCATTTTGGAATGTAATATCACACCGTGCATTATAGATGACTACAAGGTAATGTATACGTTTTTAGTCTCCTGCTTACTAAACCCCATAAGGAATCATTGACGTCTGTTGCTATGTGTGTTGCAGGTCTTAAAGCAACCATGCCTGTTGCCTAAAATAATCTAACTGGCAGTGGAAGGGCTGTTATATTTGACTCTTTGTTGGCCCATGTCTCCTGCTGCAGCCTCAGTCACAGTATTCAGCATTCAACACTTCCTTGAGTGTCGGATACCTTTGTCCCCCACCAGGTGTTATGGCTCCATCCTCTGACCCCTGTGTTCTGATGTGCTGTATAGTGATGTTGGGGGTCAAAAGAAGAGAAGCACAGCAGATGCATCCAACACTCCCAGAGCTGTTGCATGCTGATGAAGCTGAATTAAGATGGCAATACGATATAAGGTTTTCCTCATTCAAGCCAGTCATCTATTGTATTCTGACAGCCAGCACTCACAGCTGTTAAAATACCCAAACAATCCCTACATCTGATTGGACGTCGTAGGTGCTGTTCGTCTGACAAAGTTCCTTCTGTTTTCAGATCGAAGGATGTTTGGGCAGGAGGGTGCCAATATGGCCACTCAAGACTGGAATTTAACTGGTTCATTGGAAAATGGCTGAAACTTGCTCCATGAATGGCATGCTTGAGGCTGCTGAGCTTGGAGTAAGGGAAGGTTGGAGACATTGGGGCTTGATTTATTAAAACTGGAGAATGCAAAATCTGGTGCAGCCTGTGCATGGTAGCCAATCGGCTTCTAACTTCAGCTTGTTCAATCAAGCTTTGACTTAAAACTGGAGGCTGATTAGCTTCTGGGTAAAGCTGCACCAGATTTTGCACTCTCCAGTTTTAGTAAATCAGCCCTATAGGCTGCAGGAGAGGTAAGTATAATACCTCTTTTTATTATAGAGGCTCGCTAGTTTCTTTTTTCTTTTCCCTTTCTTTCCTTTCCTTTCCCTTTTCCTTTCCTTTTCCTTTCCCTTTCTTTCTTTTCTTTTCTTTTCTTTTCCCTCTTTCTTTTCTTTTCTTTTCCCTCTTTCTTTTCTTTTCTTTTCTTTTCTTTCCTTTCTCTTTCTTTCTTTCTTTCTTTCTTTCTTTCTTTCTTTCTTTCTTTCTTTCTTTCCTTTTCTTTTCTTTTCTTTTCCCTCTTTCTTTCTTTCTTTTCTTTTCTTTTCCCTCTTTCTTTTCTTTTCTTTCTTTTCCCTCCTTCTTTCTTTTCCCTCCTTCTTTCTTTTCCCTCCTTCTTTCTTTTCCCTCCTTCTTTCTTTTCCCTCTTTCTTTTCTTTTCTTTCTTTTTCCTCTTTCTTTCTTTTCTTTCTTTTCCCTCTTTCTTTCTTTTCCCTCTTTCTTTCTTTTCCCTCTTTCTTTCTTTTCCCTCTTTCTTTCGTTATTTCTAAGAGGACCTAAACTGTGAAAGCTGTGCTTAAAAAAGCCAAGCAGAGATAAAAAAAAAAAAAAAACACTAGTCTCGAGTATTGCCTGTGATCTCCCTTTTTTTTTTATATCTTTTTTTTTTTTTTTCTCGCTCCTGACGAAGGCTTCATTCACAATTGTGCAACTCTAAAGTCTTGCAGTTTTCATTGTGACTTTACATTGCAACTTTGGATGGGTTCGACTTGGATGCGACTTTGGCTGTTGACTTTGGTTTAGACTGTTGCACAGCTCTCGCATTGATAATGTTAAGATGTGACTTCTGAGAGTTTACATTGCAGTCTATGGCACTCAAGTCGCACAAATGTTGCATTAAAGTGGTACAGGAACCTTTTTTTAAAGACGCTGCAACTTTAGGTCATATATGACATGACTTGTCGTGCTGCTTTAAATGTCCAAAGTCACCTGACAAGTTACACAAGTGTAAATGGAGGTGTGTGTGTGTGCATGTGTGCATCATGGTAAAGGCAGGGCTTTGCTCCCTAATGTCAGAGCTGTTCTCTTGATGACTGGTGGGGGAATAGTCAAGAAGCAGCAAGTTGGATTAAGGCAGATGATGGAGGAAGCAGAAGCAGGGAGATTCTTGCACTTCAGATCCTCTGGTACAGCGTCCTGTCCAGCAGGGAGAACAATGAATGGCACTGTTGTGATATCACCAATTCTTGCTCCATATTCAGAGACTAACCATCAGAGGCAGCAGTGCCTTGGATGATCCCTCACTGGAATTATACAACTATGAGGCTATAGGCCCCTGTGCCGAACCTGCTACCATTTGGTACTTGTGTGGCCATTTGCAGACCCCAGCAGTCACTGCTTTGTAAAATGACTGTAATGACAATGATCTCTAGCAGTCTCAAGTAGCATGTCCCCCATTTCTCACCATTTCCTGTAATGTGTCTCTCAACCACCCCTAGATCTGCAGTCTCTAATTGTTTCTTCTAATATGTCTGAAGTCTCTGACAGTCTCCTATCGTTTATTGAATAATAAGGAGCTGTCAAGGGCCACAGTTGAGGCCCTCTACACCTTGCATATTGACAGCTCCTTCTATAGGCACAGGAAGTTCACCGCTATTTTTCAGGAAAAACTCTATCGACAAAAGGTAAATCTTCCAGGGCACAACATAGGCACAATTGCCAACTCTGGATGTTTCTTATAAGCCAGGGGTGTCCAAACTTTTTTCAAAGAGGGCCAGATTGGATGAAGTGAACATGGTGGAGGGCCGAACATTTTTCCGAACATTCTTTGAACCATTACAATTAAATGCAAATAAATTATTTTATGCCAAGTTAATTGCAAACTACATACTTTTCATTTCATAACATTAAGATCAACTGACAGCTGAGTTTTCACAATGTATTGAAAATAAATTTAAAAAAAACTTACCTGCACTAATGTGAAGGGTGAAAAAGGTAGCTGGAGCTGAAGTCTCTGCTCGGCAGCCGGGAGGGGAAGAGAAACACTCTTCATGCTGGAAGCCCGGCCCTGACGTCACCGCCCTCTGTCGCTCCCAGCGTGGCGCAGTCACGCATGCGCACTGCTCTCAAGCAGAAGACTGTCTGCCACAGAAGGGAGGGCCGTGCGACAGCCGCATTTACACAGACCAGGGAGAACGTGCCGCAGTCAGGCATGCGCACTGCTCTCTGGTCTCAAGCAGAAGACTGTCTGCCATAGAAGGAAGGGCCGTGGGAGGGCCACATTACACAGAGCAGGGAGGGCTGTTGGAGGGCCGTATTAAACCGACCCCCGGGCCGTAAATGGCCCGCGGGCTGGACTTTGGACATGCCTGTTATAAGCTAATAAAGGTTGACTTTTTAATTCCAGTTCCACTTTAAGTTTTAAGCAAGAATAAGTCCTGTATTGTGGTAGATCTTTACATTTCAGAAATCTCTGGGTTCCATTGTCTTCATGTGTCTGTTAGTTGTTAAGGCTCATGCACATGGGTGTAATTAGATACTTCTATAAACACTGGATCTTGCTGCCAACGTGCTGCGGGCCGAGTTATTCTGCTCTTTTGTAGCTCACGTGAGCTGCGGGTGGGGAATGACCGGGCCGACATCCCATTGGAGTGCAAAGATATATGAGTTGGGAGTTAAGGTTGTAGATGAGTTTGGAGCCTTCCTGAGGCCATCTCCTATGACCAGTACATTTTGCTTATTTGATACAAGAAGAGAGCAATGTTTGGGTCATTGCAGCTCAAACAGTGCTAAAGAAGTGTCTAATTGGGCCTTATTTAAAGGAGAGGATGGTGGAGGGACAGTGACAGTGTGTGGCATATGTCTCCAAAAATTCAGCGTTATGGTGTATGTATAAAAGCTGCAAAATTGAAAGGATAAATTATTCAATCCACATTAGCAGCCACCACAGTATTGCAGGTAAGAATACACATAAAATAATATACAGAAGTGCGGCGCATCAAAGAATCAAATATTTTTCACTTAAGAGTACAATCCACAAAAATAGAAATATAGGGAATAAGGCTGGCCATACATTATACAATTATCTGCAGATTTTCTGCCCAATTTCCTTTAGATTTACCTTCAACTATGTAGTGTAAGGGCCTGCCTAATTGGATACAACTGAAAGTGTTGTTTAGGTTTGTCCTCCTATTATATGGTTTTTGGTAAATCTAAACCAAAAATCTGCAGATAATTGTATAATGTATGGCCAGCCTTAGTCCCTCTTCACTGGAGCCTCCGTACTAATATAGATATCACAAAACAGCCAGGAGAAGATAGAAGAAGTCCACCATAACCGTCACCAAAACACTCTTCTTACCAGATCATGTTGACCCCAGTTACAGATGGGTCAAAATGCGCTGTGTACACTCCAAAAAGGTGATCTGTGGACCTGGGCACTCCCTGGATCCAAATTTTCTTGACGTCTTTTTCTTTAGATGGCTGGGGATAATCTTGTGAATTGTCTCTATGCCAGCCAGTCCATTCTTTGATGTGTAAATTTTGGATCCAGTTTGCTGAAGACAATCAGACTAAGGACATGGATTACTGGAACCATGTCCTGTGGTCTGATGACACCAAGATAAACTGATTTGGTTCAGATGGTGTCAAGCGTGTGTGGCGGCAACCAGGTGAGGAGTACAAAGACAAGTGTGTCTTGCCTACAGTCAAGCATGGTGGTGGGAGTGTCATGGTCTGGGGCTGCATGAGTGCTGCCGGCACTGGGGGCTACAGTTCATTGAGGGAACCATGAATGCCAACATGTACTGTGACATACTGAAGCAGAGCATGATCCCCTCTGTTCGGAGACTGGTCTGCAGGGCAATATTCCAACATAATGACCCCAAACACACCTCCAAGACTACCACTGCCTTGAACGGAAGGTGAAAGAAGCTGAGAGTAAAGGTGATGGACTGGCCAAGCATGTCTCCAGACCTAAACCCTATTGAGCATCTGTGCGGCATCCTTGAACGGAAGGTGGAGGAGCGCAAGGTCTCTAACATCCACCAGCTCTGTGATGTTGTCATGGAGGAGTGGAAGAGGACTCCAGTGGCAACCTGTGAAGCTCTGGTGAGCTCCATGCCCAAGAGGGTTCAGGCAGTGCTGGAAAATAATGGCAGCCACACAAAATATTGACACTTTGGGCCCAATTTGGACATTTTCACTTAGGGGTGGACTCACTTTTGTTGAGAGCGGTTTAGATATTAATGGCTGTGTGTTGAGTTATTTTGAGGGGACAGCAAATTTACATGTTATACAAGCTGTACCCTGACTACGTCACATTGTAGCAAAGTGTAATTTCTTCCGTGTTGCCACATGAAAAGACAGAATAAAATACCTACAAAAATGTGAGGGGGAGTACTCACTTCTGTGAGATACTGTACCTTTTCTCATCAGCAGTATATAGCAGTCTTGTGACTTTTATCAATGTCCAGCGGAGCACTGGTCAAAACTTGTAGGAGGAGTTTTCATTCTGCTCTGACTGTCCTATGAGGCTGCATAATCCCTGACCCTTTGTCTGGGCAGTGCTGATTGGCCCTGTGCTGATCACATTCACTCTTCCAAAAAAAAAACCCAAAACAGCTCACTAACAATACACACTAAACTGAGCATGTGTAGAGTGCCTCTTAGAGCTCTGTACTATCAGCAGATGGACTAGGGACAGTAGACTAAGGGGAGGATCAGAGAAGACAGGATCAAAAAGCCTTTTTACACATACGGAGGATTAACCCCTTAGGTTACACAGTGAGTATAGCAAGCTTGTTTTACTGCATATACAGACTGATTGTACTGCTGTGGGTTTAGTAACACTTTAAAGCTTCTATAAGATGATTTAGTGATTAGGTTTATATTCTTATTGCAGACATTTTGTGAAGGTGCTGTGCTGTGCAGATCACTCTGAATAATTTTACATGTTAAGGACTGTCATGATAGATGAAGCTGTTTGTTTCTGGATCTCCGAAGGAGATTGCAACGCCCAGGGGAACCCTATACAAGCAAAGCTAGAACACACAAACTCTGTAAATAGAGCTCGGATGCATAACACAGATCCTGCAAGCTGTGCTAACCGTGCTTACAGTCCATTTCACACAGCGGCTTGTCAATCGGGTTTGGACCTATGATTTGGTGGATCCAAAATCTTCTGCAGTGTATCCCTATGGGCAGCCAGATATAAGCAGATATGCACCTGTTTACATCCATCTCCTTTCAGGATTGTTCGGCTAAATGCAATGAATTTGCGCCCTGGTCCATTTTTGTGGATGTGGGCAAATATAGGTGGATGCACATCTGTTTGCATCTGGCTGCCCATAGGACTTACCTGGGTCTGTTGTGACGGAGGAAAAATTCAATAAACATGGATGTCACATATGTAACCTCCATGTTCGTTCTTTTTTTTCTCAGCAGGGGACCCTAAACTGATCCCCAGCTGAGTTGGATCAGAAGTGGCTGGTGGCTGCATGAAAGAGGCAATAAGTTTGTTCCCAGGTCCGCTTTTGTGGATATGGATGGATATAGGTGGACACACATCTCTTTGCATCTGGCCGCTCATAAGGATTAACTGGGCCCATTGCGATGGAGGAAAAATGAAATATACATGGATGTCACATATGTAACCTCCATGTTCGTTCTGTTTCGTCTCAGCAGGGGACCCTAAACTGATTCCCAGCTGAGTTGATTCAGAAAGGACATGGAGGTTACAAATGAGACATCCATATTTTTCAGTTTTCCTCCATCACAACAGGCCCAGTTAATCCCTATGGGCACCCAGATGCAAAAAGATATGTGTCCACCTGTGTCCACCCCTATCCACAAAAGCGGACCTAGGAGACAACTTATTGCCCCTTTTACACAGGTACTTTTGTTTTGTCTCAGCAGGTGACCCTAAACTGATCCCCAGCTGAGTTGGATCAGAAGTGGCTGGTGGCTGCATGAAAGAGGCAACAAGTTTGCTCCCAGGTCCGCTTTTGTGGATATGGACGGATATAGGTGGACACACATCTCTTTGCATCTGGCCACTCATAAGGATTAACTGGGCCCATTGTGATGGAGGAAAAATGAAATAAACATGGATATCATATATGTAACATTCATGTCTGTTCTGATCCAACTCAGCTGGGGATCAGTTCAGGGCCCCTGCTGAGACAAAACAAAAGTACCTGTGTGAAAAGGGCAATGAGTTTTCTCCCAGGTCCGCTTTTGTGGAAGGGGCACAGTTTAGGGTCCCCTTCTGAGATGAAACTTTGGGTACAAAGTAAAAACAGAAAACATTCAGTACACAGGAATGAAACTTGTGACTAGATCTGGTGCTGGGATGTTGGGATCAACAGTATTAGGCTGCGTTCACACAAGTGGTTGGGGCGCATAGTTTGCTGTGTTCAGAGGCGGCTAAATACAGCAAAACTATGGCTGCATCACTGGTGATGAACTGTGGCCAAAACTCGGCAAAAACGCTGCCCTTGCACTGTGCCCTTGGTCAGTTGGAGGCTCTATTAGTGCTTCAGTGCTCAAATAAGCAACCTGGTAAACATGGGTTATGGCGCCGCTCAAGCTGATGGGTGATCAGTTCCCCAGACGCACTGATAGACAGAGTGCTGGCGTGTTCAAATGCTGCTCCCAAAGGCTATTTGTAGTGGTTAGATGGAATTCTGCTCTCCTGATCATTCTTGTAAGCAAATCCCCCCCTTATGTTGCATTTCGCCCCACCCTCCGGGACTTAGACATAGGTGCTCAAATCTGTGGTTACATGCCAACAGTGGCTGCACTGTCCATTGGTTTTGCAGAGTACAAATCTGACAGCAAGGGTTGCACCGATACCGTTTTTTTCTATCGGCAAATACCGTTACTTGCGCCCAAGTACTCGTCAGTACTGATTACTGATACCTTTGCGGTGCGATTTGAGCCCATACAAAATGAATGGCTCAAATTGCACCGCACCCACAGGGAATCCGTATGTGATCGCACCGCATTCCTATTCAAATCACATACGATTCTTTTGTAGTTCGATTTGAGCACATTTATTTTGTATGGGCTCAAATTGCGCAGCAAAGGTATCGGTTTTAGGTATCGAAGCATTTGATCAAGTACAAGTACCCGTGCAAATGCTTAGTATCGGCACCGATATCGGAACAAGCCTAATAACAGCCGCAGGCAGTGTTTAGTACCACCGGCGAGAATCTCCTGTGAATGTAGCCTTATACCCAACACTCCTTCAACATTCACCAATCCTAATTCTAATACAGACAAATGAGAACTTGTGTATAATGAGCAGTCAGGTGTATTAATCATTCAGCCGTTGCACCACCTTCACAAGTAGCTGTGGTGACCCTAAACTTGAAATACGAGTTGTCTAACCAAGAATGACTTCTACTGACACATAAATATACATGAGAACATTTTTTTTTTGAGTTTTCACAGCTACAACAAACTGGGAATTTATGTTTGATGTATAGATTATTTCTGAGAGTTAGAAGCCCTATTATAGTCCCCTGTGAAAACAAGACCCAGCCTGATCTTTGCTTGACTGTGCAGGTATGATGGGGGTTGTGGCCGGGATTGGAGATCATAGACATAATGGGGGTTGTGGCCGGGATTGCAGATCATAGACATGGAGGGTTGTGGCCAGGATTGGAGATCATGGACATGATGGAGGGTTGTGGCCGGGATTGGAGATCATGGACATGATGGAGGGTTGTGGCTGGGATTGGAGATCATGGACATGATGGAGGGTTGTGGCCGGGATTGGAGATCATGGACATGATGGGGGTTGGGGCCAAGATTGGAGATCATGGACATGATGGGGGTTGGGGCCGGGATTGGAGATCATGGACATGATGGGGGTTAGGGCCGGGATTGGAGATCATGGACATGCTGGTGGTTGTGGCTGGGATTGCAGATCGTGGACATGATGGGGGTTGTGGCCGGGATTGCAGATCATGGACATGGAGGGTTGTGGCCGGGATTGGAGATCATGGACATGATGGGGGTTGGGGCCGGGATTGGAGATCATGGACATGATGAGGGTTGGGGCCGGGATTGGAGATCATGGACATGATGGAGTGTTGGGGCCGGGATTGGAGATCATGGACATGATGGAGTGTTGTGGCCGGGATTGGAGATCATGGACATGATGGGGGTTGGGGCCGGGATTGGAGATCATGGACATGATGGTGGTTGTGGCCGGGATTGCAGATCATGGACATGATGGAGGTTTGTGGCCGGGATTGGAGATCATGGACATGATGGGGGTTGGGGCCGGGATTGGAGATCATGGACATGATGGGGGTTGGGGCTGGGATTGCAGATCGTGGACATGATGGAGGGTTGTGGCCGGGATTGGAGATCGTGGACATGATGGGGGTTGGGGCCGGAATTGGAGATCATGGACATGAAGGGGGCTGTGGCTGGGATTGGAGATCATGGGCATGATTGGGCTTATGGTGGGGATTGGAGATTATGAACATGATGGGGGTTGGGGCCGGGATTGGAGATCATGGACATGATGGGGGTTGGGGCCGGGATTGGAGATCATGGACATGATGGGGGTTGGGGCCGGGATTGGAGATCATGGACATGATGGGGGTTGGGGCCGGGATTGGAGATCATGGACATGATGGGGGTTGGGGCTGGGATTGAAGGTCATGGACATGATGGGGGTTGGGGCTGGGATTGAAGATCATGGACATCCTTGGGCCTCAATCACATAACAGAGTGTATAAGAACTGCACCCTTTTCAATGAGTTGTTCAGAATTTCCTGAATGTTGGATCACACATGTATATAGTATTTAAAGCTAAATTCCAGGTATGGATATTTTATACATAGTTACAATGGTCCAGTTTATACCAATGTAACTATGTATTTACCATACCTGGCTGATGCCCCTGGAAGCTGGAAATCACTGAAGTACACACCACTACTCCAGTGATCGCCACTAGCTTCCAGGTCCTGTGCCGAGTGGCTGGCATGCTGCATTGTGGATACATAAAGTCACTCGCTCGGCATGGGTGTCATTTAGAGAACACTTTGCACTTTCTCAATGACTGCAAAATGTTCTCCGATTGGACAAGGTGGAGATCATGACATCACCCACATGTCAAAATGTCAAACACATTCATACACAGTAATTTTTCTAATAGAGTAATTTCTATGCTCGTTAGCTCCACCTAGTGGCCACATTACAGTATATTTTCTCAGTTGAGGTATTCCAGAAAACTATACTGCATTTTGGCTACTGGATACAGCGTGCATGACATTATGTGACATTCCTCTATTGAATGTTTTATAAGTAAACCCCCTAATGTGATGTGATCGCCTTAATACATTTTTGGGCTATTAAATGGATCCTCGGTGTACAATGCACGATGTGGGTGATATATGCTTTCTTCCTATGTTGACACCAGTTAACCAGTTGGTTGTGTGCAGCAGCACCCCCATACCGCAGGCTTTACCCAGCAAGTCGTACAATGGGAATATTGCCTTTGTCCGTTGGGGTGGCATTCAGACTGAATGGCACCATAATGCCTGTTGCGGGTGTTACCACAACGTGTTAGTGTAAATGGTGATTTGTGTTGTGTGACTTCTTCATTCTTTCTGTATTAATAATCTTTACTGTTTTTTTCATCAGCTGCAGCCGTCTAAGAAAAGTACAAGGGATCCTCAGAAAACCCAGTAAGACCGCTCCGGATGGCATCCTCTGTATACTTGGTAAAGGATTCTTCTCTTTTTTGCCAGCATTTTAATTTTTACGCTGTTGAGATCAGAGGTCACACTTTCAGCCAGATGTCTACAAACTTTTCAGTATGGGGCCACATCTTATATTTTTTATTGAGGTTTTTTTTTTATAATCCGTATAATATCAGGGTCTCCATCAGAGCCCCCCCTTACATTAGGATCCCCATCACAGCCTCCCCCTTACATCAAGGTCCCTATTAAAGCCCCCCCTTACATCAGGGTCCCCATCAGAACCCCCCCTTACATCAGGGTCCCCATCAGAGCTGCACCTGAAACCGGGGGCCCCATCAGAGTCCCCCATCTTTCTTACATCAGGGTCCCCATCAGAATGCCCCCCCCCCTCCTTTCTTACACCAGGGTCTCCATCAGAGCTCCCCCTTAAACCGGGGTCCCCATCAAGAGTCTCCCCTCCCTTACATCAGGGTCCCCATCAGAGTACCCCCTCCCTTACATCAGTGTCCCCATCAGAGTATTCTCCCCTGCTCCGTACATCAGGGTCCCCATCAGAGTCCCCCTCCTTCTTGCATCAGGTTCCCCATTAGAGTTCCCCCCCCTCCCTCTTACATCAGGGTCCCCATAAGAGCCCCCCTTACATCAGGTTCCCCATCAGAGTCCCCCCCCCCATCCCCCTTACATCACGGTCCCCATCAGTCCCCCTCCCCCTTACATCAGGTTCCCCATGAGAGTTTCCCCCCCCATCCCCCTTACATCAGGGTCCCCATCAGAGCCTCCCCTTACATCAGGGTCCCCATCAGAGGCCCCCCCCCCCTTTATATCTGAGTTCCCCCCCTTTACATCGGGTTCCCCTTCAGAGACCCTCCGATACATTGGAGTCCCCTTCAGAGACCCTCCAATACATTGGAGTCCCCTTCAGAGATCCCCCTTACATCAGTGGGCTAAATAAAATCTTGCAGCTTGAATAACTGGAACCAATGAAAGAAAGGGGCAGGACAGGGACAGTCAGGCTGGGGAGGAAAGCGCTAAATGATGTTGGACATCTTCCAGTCAGAAAGTCTTAACTTGCTGCAGCTTTCATTGCACATTGTGAGAAGCTCACAGTGTGCAGTGATATCAAAGGAAGCATTTTCAGTACAGGAGAGGAGTCAGCAAGACTGAAGGGGGGGTCGGGGGGTCAATTGTCCTCTCCTCTATTTTCCAGATGGTTTTCAGCAAAAATTGTCTCTGCCGCTAGGTTGAGCGGTCAGTATCACCCACTGAACCGGACCTATTGAAATGGAGTGTCCTGCAACCCCAAGGAGTTAAAACAGGCAGTGAGGAGGTGATACAACATCCTCACTGCCTATCAAATGTTCTCTGAAAAGTGATCTGGAATGCGGATTGCTCTTCAGGAAGCACACATATAAACAAGGCCTTATGGTTTTTATTTTTTAATTTCCTGTATAATTAGCCACATGGTTATTATTGAGAGCTGACAGATCCTCATTATTATGTCCCTCCTGCCTATATGGCTCCCTGTTATCAGACACCAGCCAGGGTTACATTTAGCAGATATGGTTGTAGTAGTAATCACTGGGTAGGTCTCTGGAGTAGTGTAGAAATCCCGTGTTTGATACGTCTGTGTTTTCCAGGAATTGACAGCCGGTACAATGAAGGGTGCAGGGAACTGGCCAATTATCTGCTCTTTGACTTGTACAGCCAGAGAAATGCTGACTTTGAAAGGACCGGCTTCCCTGAAGAAGTTCTGGATGGTGAGTTCTGTGTCAGGGCTTGTCACCCTTCAGCCTGCCTGGAAGACCGAGAAATCATATTTATTTTATGTCTTTGTAGATGTCATCATCTTCATAAAGGCCGACAGTGTCCACCTGTACTGTAATCCTGTGAACTACACCTACCTGCTACCCTATGTGGGCTGCTGGAGGAACCTTCACTTCCACTGCATGACCGAAAACGAGGTAGGTCACATCACAGCGCGCACATTATCCCACCCTCTTTCAAGTCTCGCACATGCTCAGTGTGTGCTCTCCCTCCCCTGGTGCAGCTGTTGTGGCAACAGGCGGAACTCTGTGTATGCATGGGTCATGATAAAGGGTGGGCACTCACTCCAGTGATGTGGGCAGCGTGCTCAACATGCAGAGTGCCCAAAGATCACAGGCAGGACGGTGCAGATCTCTCCCATTAGTAGTTTTTCAGCCAGGTAAGTCGCAATGGGTCTTCAGGTATGGCACTGAAGCCCCTTGACTGCACAGGGTATTTTATATCAAAGGTGAACTTGACCTTTAACACATCTAGGTTTCTAACCCCTCCCAATCCCTTCCCTATGCTTTGATTGGACAGTGAAAGAAGAAGCAGCAGACTGATGAGCTCATCTCTCTGTCACTCTGCTCTCTCCTCCTATCAGATGTCACTTGTTAGCACATGAGCACGGGAGCATAATTAATTAGCTCCTAGTGCTGCTTCTCTCTCTCTCAATATAAGCTCTGCTGTACAGGGACTGCTAGAAGCTAATGCCAGGTCATGTTTTGGTAATTAAACTATATGTTAAAAAACAAAACAAAACTGTTTTATGATGTATTATTGAATACAGATCTGCATTGATCTGTTTCTCTTCTATCTGTCTGGAGTTCATGTTTAAGCCTTTTTCCTCTATTCCTCTGTAGTATGAAGATGAAGAAGCTGCTGAAGAATTTAAGATTGCAAGCTTTGTGAACATGGTGCGAGATTGCAGCCGCATTGGCATTCCATATAGCTCCCAAGGTAATCCTTGTTCAATTGTGCTTAAATATATCAGAGGTCTCCAGACTTTCTAAACAAAAGGACAGTTTTTTCTGTTCTTCAAACTTTCAGAGGGCTGTACTGTGACCAGTGAGAGTAAAGAGTGTAGCCTTTTTGGTATTAGGGTGAGGAATAGTGCCCCATCATTGGTGTCAGTGGGAGGAATAGTGCCCCATCATTGGTGTCAGTGGGAGGAATAGTGCCCCATCATTGGTGTCAGTGGGAGGAATAGTGCGCCATCGTAGGTGTTAGTGGGAGGAATAGTGCCCCATCGTAGGTGTCAGTGGGAGGAATAGTGCCCCATCATTGGTGTCAGTGGGAGGAATAGTGCCCCATCATTGGTGTCAGTGGGAGGAATAGTGCCCCATCATTGGTGTCAGTGGGAGGAATAGTGCCCCATCATTGGTATCAGTGGGAGGAATAGTGCCCCACCGTTGGCGTCATTGGGAGGGATAGTGCATCTTTGTCAGTGGCAGGATCTATGCCTCACTGTTGGAGACAGTGGGGGGAATAATGGCCTTAGGGCCAGATAAAAGGAAGCAACGGGCCACATTCGTCTCCCACTGATATAGATCTATATAGACATACACTATATTGCCAAAAGGTATTGGGCCAGCCCTCCAAATCATTGGATTCAGGTGTTCCAATCACCTTCATGGCCACAGGTTTATAAAATCATCACCTAGGCATGCAGACTGCTTCTACAAACAATTTGTGAAAGAATGGGTCGCTCTCAGGAGCTCAGTGACTCCAAGCGTGGTCCCGTGATAGGTTGCCACCTGCGCAATAAATCCATCCATGACATTTCCTGGCTACTAAATATTCCACGCTCAACTGTTAGTGGGGTTATAACAAAGTGGAAGCAACTGGGAACAACAGCAATTCAACCACCAAGTGGTAGGCCACGTAAAATGACAGAGTGAGGTCAGCGCATACTGAAGCGCACAGTGCGCAGAAGTCACCAACTGTCTGCAGAGTCAATAGCTAAAGAACTCCAAACTTCATGTGGCCTTCAGGTTAGCACAACAACAGTGCATAGAGAGCTTCATGGAATGGGTTTCCATGGCCGAGCAGCTGCATCCAAGCCTTACATCACCAAGTGCAATGCAAAGTGTCAGATGCAGTGGTGTAAAGCACGCCGCCACTGGAATCTAGAGCAGCGGAGTCGTGTTCTCTGAAGTGACCAATCACGCTTCTCTGTCTGACAATCCGGTGGACGTGTCTGGGTTTGGTGGTTGCCAGGAGAATGGTACTTGCCTTACTGCATTGTGCTAAGTGTTAAGTTTGGTGGAGGGGGGATTATAGTGTGGAGTTTCTTTTCAGGGGTTGGGCTTGGCCCCCTAGTTCCAGTGAAGGGAACTCTTTAGGTGTCAGTATACCAAGACATTTTGAACAATTTCATGCTCCCAACTTTGTGGGAAGAGTTTGGGGATGGCCCCTTCCTGCTCCAACATGACTGCGCACCAGTGCACAAAGCAAGGTCCATAAAGACATCGATGAGCGAGTTTGGGGTGGAGGAACTTGACTGGCCTGCACAGAGTCCTGACATCAACCCGATACAACACCTTTGGGATGAATTAGAGCGGAGACTGCGAGCCAGGCCTCCTCGCTCGACATTAGTGCCTGACCTCACAAATGCACTTCTGGAAGAATGGTCAAACCTTCCCATAGACACCCACCTAAACCTTGTGGACAGCCTTCCCAGAAGGGTTGAAGCTGTTATAGCTGCAAAGGGCGGGGCCAACTCAATATTGGCAATATAGTGTGTGTGTGTATATGTGTGTATATATATATATATATATATATATATATATATATATATATATATATAAAATAGAGAGAGATATCTCAAATGAGGTGCTAAAGAGGCGTGGCCACATTTTTAACAGACTGACGAATGGGAATGATCCCTCTGCTGCACACTGCTATACACCCTTGTATAGTATTCGCACAAACTTGCATAAAAACAGGGACAGATTTGCATACATTGTAATTTATATTCAATCTGCCCAACTGCATCAGTGATTCCTCTCTGGCCAGTCCCTACTTTACTCTGCAAAATGTCAAATACTTACTTGGTTATAGACATGAAGTGAATGCCAAGGGCCTGCAAGAGATTGGAAGCACTAAGATGCAATAAAGAATGACTAAAAAAAATACATGGCAGTATTTTGATACGTAGTGTAGGGCTCTTTCAGACAGGCAGCCAGAGATGGCAGTCAAACCGGGCGGCTGAGCTGTGGTTTTACCACTCCCTGGCTGCCCATCCGAACAGACACAATGCAGCCGGACAAGGCTGCACACATGTTCTGGCTGCAATGTTTTGCGTGGTGGCCATAGCATTTTTAACTCTGGGTACAGATTTTGCCCAGCAGCACTGCTTGTCAAATTTGCCCATTGAGTTCAGTGGGGCCACGCAGCAATGCACACGATTGTGACATGGAAGTGCAGCATTTAAGGTTAAATCAGGCAGTAAGGAGGCAATATATAACGCCTCCTCACTGTCTGTCAAATGCCCTCTGAAAAGTGATCCGAACACTGATCACTCTTCAGAGGGCACCACACCTCCTTGCAATTGTGAAAAAGTCCTTAGTTATAGAATGATGGTTATAATACCTGTCCCTCGCACTTTCATTCGGGGGAACATCTGGGGCATAAACTTACACTTACTCATAATTCCTGTGGCAAAAAATATGCACCCTGACACTTTTGGGGGGCGCAACCGCCCAGTGACCCATTTAAGTGGATGGTGCCACTCTGCAAGTGCCCCACAACCACATGCAATGCATGCAGTTTTGGCATGCTAGTGTGGGATCCAAGGGGTTAAAGCAGTTGGGGAGGTGATACAATGCCTCATCACCGCCTGTCAAACACCTCTGAAGAGCGATCTGAGCATGGTTCACTTAATAAGAGGAGCAGCAGTCCCTGACACATGTCAATGAGCTCTTATTCAGAAGGAGATGAAAATATTAATAACGTTTCATCATCATCAGCAGCGGCGGCACTGATGCAGAATGGCCTTGTTCTTCAATCATTTACAATGACTGAATGCTGAGATCATTCTGTGCCTACTCTGCCACCACTACCTACATTTTGATGATGTTGATAAGTCGGCCCTGAATTCAGTAGCAGCAGCGGCGGCACCACCTAAGCTGTATGCATGTAAATGCTAGAATAAACTTTTTCAACATAACATGTCGTCAGAATCGGACCGTGAACACAAATTTTCCTAGTTCAGGTTTTCGCAGTTAAACACTATGGAGCATTTGAGGCCCCCCATAGCTCAAACGTTGACAACCACCGGGCTATTGTTTATATTACTGCTGCGTTCAGATCCACATAAATCAGGGATGTGAATGCAGGTTATTGTACATGCCTGTGCATGAGCCCCAAAGGTGAGACATACAGTGTGCTTATGGAATTGCTTTGTTACTAAAGCTGGCTATAGCTTATGTCCTTTCCCATTCAAGAGGAGTCGATCTAGTGAACAACTCCTCCCGAACAGGACTGCTGACACATTTCTGCTCGATCAGAACTTGCAGCAGTTGGCTGCAGCGCTGATCAGTGTGTTCTGGCAGCGAAGGAGTCCCACTGTCAGAATACAATAGCACGGGGGAGGATTCCTCCATCCAAGATCGACAAAAAAGAGATCCATCTATGGCCAGCTTTACAAATCCTAATGCTGAATTTTGTTATGCAGGTCACCTGCAGATGTTCGACATGTTCATTGTTGAAAAATGGCCGATCGTGCAGGCGTTTGCCTTGGAGGGCATCGGTGGCGGGAGTTTCTTCACTATGAAGCACGAGGTGTGTCATCTTTGTAATAGACATTATAGTAAACGGTGTCTGGTGTCCATTGTGTGCGGTGCAGTCAGCTGGTGCTTGTCTCTCTGTTTGTCTCTAATAAATGATGGCTGCCATTTGTCTTCCTCTTATACATTTTCCCTTTTCTCTCTCTTTCTCTCCTGCCCCCCCCCCCCATGTTTATTTGTCCCTGTGCCCTGTGGAAATGCTAGGAGGGTGGGGGCAACATGGACACTTGTGGTACTTAGTTTTGGTGTATGGAGGAGACGGAAGATTACTGTCCCCAGCCTCCTGCTCCGTAGGGGCCTTGTTCACCTGGGTAAGAAGTGATGTTGCGCAGTGTCGTGGCATGTTATTCACCGCCGGGGGATCGTTGCATGAAGCGCATTTCCCGATGGCAGGGAGAAGGCTGTGATGTTCCATACTGAGTCTGTGTTATGATGTGTGCAGTTGGTGTATGATGATCATCTGTCATGTGTATCTTACAGCTGATGGATGTGAGTGAGTCTTTGTGGAAGATCTACAGCATCATGGATCCTTCTTCTCTAGAGGCCTTGCTGTCAGAGGTAAATCTATACAATGGACATCTGTTAAAGTGTATGTCAGAGCAAAATTACAAAATAAAAAAACACTCAACACATTTCTACAAAACCTGCACATTTCATCATGTTTTATCCATTTTAAAATGCTACAAGTAAAGAAAAATACCCGCTGACCTGCCAGAAATCCAGTGAGATCATGACAACACAACTCTACTGCACTGAAATCCTAATTGGCGATGTCAGCCCTGCCTGCTGAACTACAGAAGAGGAATCTATTTGTGTCTCTCCACATGCAGACATTGATTCCTTTACTGGAAGAATGATGCTGCTGCCTTCACCTTCCCATGCACTGTCTGTAGGGAGATGTAGTTCTGGGGGCATGTCTACATTAGTAAGGACTAATGAGAGCTGTTTCCTACTACGGGATCATAGTAAAAGAAACAATTCTAGGACATCCTCTAGGAGAGGAGAGGGAGGTTTAGGAATAAGACCTCACAAACACTGGACATTTCTTTATCTCTCCTAGACATCTTTCCTCTTGGCAGTGGCATTTTGGCATAAAAAATGTTTGATACTTGTAAATGTGTTGGAACGCTTTTATCTGTGTCAAGCATTTGGGCGTTAATTCATTTCATTGGCCAGAATAATAATTGATTCTGGCTGCTGAAAAGAATTAACACTCAAGCGCTAAACGTTCCTAGCATTAACATGTGTTTACACGTGTCAACTGTTTCTTCAGCCAAAACGCATTTAAAAAAAAAAATACTGACCTAGATCAAACCTTGACTTAGGTATTTTTTTTTAGTCATATATATTTTGTCTGTTGTCTTTTTTTTTTTTCTCTCTGCAAGGAGAGAAAGAGATGCAATGTATCTCTCTCCTCCAATAAAAGAGAGAAAACACGGGGGCGGGCTTCACAGTGACTGATCACTGTGATAGCCAATCTGAGGCTATCACATCAAACGGGTGACCCAAAATCGGGAGTTTCAGGTCCTGATTGTTACTATGAAACCCCGGTCTCTGTGCTGGGAACTCACTGCCGGTACAAACACAGATACGCAAATATGAGTCCCCAGAGAAAAAAATCCAGCTCAGTGAGGCCACATATTTCCATATGCTCAGCGCCAGGGGGTTAAAAGCAAACAAAGGGCGCATGCGCGGCCGGCTCCGGGATGACAGCTCTGTGAAGAGAGCTCCGTATCCTTGCCAGCCATAACTCAGCACTCACCGGACCCAGCGACTTCACAGACCTCTCCCCGCACTGATAAGGGGACGCAGGTGTCCTCTGGATCACCAGGGAAATGCCCAGACGCCGCAGATCACCAGGGAACCCAGGAAAGCTGATGAGCTTTTTCCCAGCTCTCAGCCCCTGCAGCCAAGATGGCGCAGGCTCCTCACAGCATGAGACCACACAGCAGGAACAGAGCACACCACAGACCCCAGGCTCAAAGCATCCCTGTACCCTGGAGACCCTGGTGAGTCCTCTCCGCCCGTCTTACACCACAAGCAGCCCTGCTAAGTCCAGACCTAGGCTGGACACAGAGAATCCTCCTGTCTCTCAGCCTTTCTATTCTGCACTTAATTCTGCTATATCTGCTCCATCCTTAATAGAAAATTTTCCTGCTTCAGACCAACCTATCACTGAACTGTCTATGAAAAGTATGCTTCTTTCACTGTGACAAACTTTACATGATGACCTGACGACGACACTATCGCAAATTTCATCCACGGTACAAGAAAACTACCGTATCCGCCATATTGAAAATAAAATGGAAGAAATGTTCGCCGCTCATAACGACCTAATAGATGCATACACTGACCAGGGCACCGACATAGAACAGATTAACCTCAGACTAGCGGATCTAGAAGACTGCTCAAGGCGGAATAACATCAAATTCTGCGGAATCCCAGAAACCATCAATTTAGATGCCATAGTGCCATACTTAAAAACATACATGAAAAACCTCATCCCCTCCCTATCAGATGTAGAACTCGCTATAGACCGTGCACACAGGTTACCTAAACCGTCGTTCCTATCGGCTGCAATACCTAGGGACATCCTGGCACGCATCCACTTCTACCATGTAAAAGAAAAAATTATGATAGCCGCAACAAACACTGCATCACTACCACCAGACCAAGCGAATATAAAATTATTTGCAGACCTATCTAAAGCCACACTTCTCAACCGCAAGAAGCTTTTTACTATTACAAAAGCATTGTAGAACTACGGAATTGGCTACCAATGGGGCTTCCCCACAAAGCTCATTGTTAAACAACAAGGAAGGCTCTTTACGATTAAATCCCTTGAGGCAGGCATCGATCTCCTGAAAGCTTGGAATATCCTACCAGCAGACTCACACCAACCCGCCTCCAATCATATACAGCGCATGGAAGCTGAGCGGTCAGGATCCTGAGATCATCACCATCAACAACCACCCAACAAGCTGGGACTCTATCAACCACTAATGGCTGGCAGACGGCCCCATTAGGACCATCATCAAGTTACTCGTCAACATGACTTGCTACGTGAGTCATGTATGCTCAAATTCCCCCGTCACACACTAGCAATAAGTGCTACACATACCACTTGTATTTTCAACAAGTTTTTTTTACCCCCTTACCCTCCTGCCTCTACCAGTCGATCGTCTCAAGCCCTCCTTACTCTAAATAACGACCTACAAGATGGAACATCCACATCAAACCAGCGAGCGCATCCAGCACGGTACCCCTTCTTTGTGGAAACTTCTCCAAAACGACAAAAGGATATGCCATCACTCTGCATGACCCATGAAATACCTCCGCTACTCCGGACAACTCGCCTACATCCAGAACTATGATTAAAATATCATCCTTAAATGTCCGTGGCCTCAACTCACCGTTCAAAAGATCTCTACTACAAAAAGAGGCTCGCTCCTTGCAAGCTGATGTCATATTCCTTCAAGAATCCCACTTTTCCACCAACAAAATCCCCAACTTCCACATACACCATTTCTCTCCAATTTATATGGCAACCAACCCCAAAAAGAAAAACGGCATCATCACGGCCAAAAGAAACTCTGTCCAATACCACTACATTTCAGAAGTTGCAGACCCACAAGGTCGCTACCATATCCTGATATGCAAAATTAATGGAATTCTATACACCCTGGTCAACATCTATGGTCCGAACACCAACCAATTGCAATTCTACAAGAAAATGAATTCCACAATTTCTGCTCAGAAACAAGGCAGACTAATTATAGTAGGAGAGTTCAACATCATCGGCAACCCACTACTAGACGCTTCTAGCAAACGCTCCTCCAAACAATCTCTTAATGTCTTTCTACATAACAATGACTTCTACGACATATGGTGATGCCATCACAGTGCGGAAAAAGACTACACCTACTATTCCTCCGCTCGACTCTCCTAGTCCAGAATTTACTTTTTCATCACGGACAAGTGGACTCTGCAACACGCCACATCCTCCGAAATTGGTACCATAACCTGGTCTGATCACGCTCCAATCTCCATCTCTTTAGATCACAATCAACACTCAACAATCCCCCGTATCTGGAGACTTAATGCACTTTTATTGAAGAATCCGGACCACAAAAAAATTTATATTAGATGCTCACAACATGTTTTTTGACATAAATGACTCTCCTGAAATATCGATATCCACACTATGGTCTGCATATAAGGCATACATGAGAGGTATCCTTATATAATTAAACTCTTGCATCTCCAGAGAAACCGACAAATTGAGGAACTTCTCTCAATTAAAACAAAAGAAGAATTAAACAAAAAAAAACCAAATTCCGCAACATCCGCCCAACTCACCACTGACAGAAACAAACTTAGAACCCTCCTGCTCTACAAATATGACCTCAACCTTCAAAAAACAAAAACTACATTTTACTTCCTTTGCAACAAAGCCAACTCCTTGCTAATCAAAATGATTAAACAACGACGACTAAGAAATAAAATATCCACAGTTTATCATCCATCACCACAAACCCGCAAGATATAGCTAATGCCTTCGCGACCTACTACAAACAACTATATAACCTTAAAGAGGACCCTAACACCATCCAACCAACACCTACGTCCATACAACAGTTCCTCCACACAATTAAACTCCCTCAACTTTCTTCAACCCAACGTGAAGACATATCAATGCCGATCACTTCCACTGAAATAGAATCCACCATTAAAACACTTCCTTTTAATAAGTCTCCAGGAAACGATGGCTATATAAACGAGTACTACAAACAATTTGCCCCTAACTTTTCAATGTATCTGACCAGATTCTTTAACCACGCAGCCACTAATGGCACATTCCCCAAAGACATGCTATAATCAACAATAACCACAATACCAAAACCTGGCAAAGATCCGCAACATATCCAAAATTATAGACCAATTTCCCTGCTTAACACAGACGTCAAGCTCTATGCAAAAATTATAGCACGCAGACTACTCCCCTATCTTCCCAATTTAATACACCCAGACCAGGTGGGATTCATACCAGGCCGCCAGGCAGCTGACGCTACTAGAAGACTCATATCCTTCATCCATCACTTAGAACACACCAAACAACCCTCATTGCTTTTATTGTTAGACGCTGAAAAAGCATTCAACCGCATACACTGGCTATTTTTGCAAATGACCTTACAAAAATTTGGCATCACAGGTTGGATGCTAACAGCCATTTTGGCACTATACTCCCTTCCCTCAGCCAGAGTATTAACAGACGGAACACTATCAGATCCCTTTTGATATTACCAATGGCACCAGACAAGGCTGTCTATCTCCTGTCATATTCGCACTACTCATTGAGCCCCTAGCATCTAAACTTCGAGACAATCCAATGTTCACTGGCATACGACACCTTAACACTGAGCACAAAATTAGCCTATTCGCAGATGACATCATATTGATGATTACCAACCCAGTCAAATCCCTCCAAACAATACGTGCCCATCTCCAGCAATATACGATAGTCTCCTATTATAAACTAAACAAGCCCAAATCCTCAATTTTAAACCTCCACACACCATATTTCACTCAACTATCCCTTGCTAAACAATTCTCCTTCACCTGGGAAAAAAATACCATCCCATATCTTGGAATCAAACTCTCTGCCACAACAGACCAACTATTTCATTCGAACCATAAAAAATTACTTGAAACTATACCCCAAGAAATTGCCAACCTTCGTACCTCAGAACTATCTAAAATAGGCAGAGTAGCGACATTAAAAATGCTCATCCCACCAAAAATTCTTTATATCTTTTGCACACTCCCTATACTGGTCCCCAATACTTTCTTCTCCAAACTTCAATCGATATTTACCAGATTCTTATGGAATTCCAAAAAACCTCGATGTACCACCAATCTTTTAATCAGACCACCCTCCAAAGGAGGCGCTAGCCTTCCACACCTCAAATCTTACTATAATGCCACTCTCCTGGACCAAAAATATTTTTGATGGCACCTAAACAGAGAAAAATCCTGGTCCACAATGGAAACCTCACCCTTCCTTCCACTTAAATAAATCACAACATCTACTCTTAACCACAATATTCTTACAAACGACATATCACTTAAAGCACCCATGTATCCAAGCCACCCTTCAAGCTTGGAAAGATCTTTTATCCACAGATTACGCAGACTCTGAACAACTCCATACCCCACTCAACATACTACACTCCATTACGCCCTCCTTAGATTTAACCCAGTGGGAAAAACGAAACATACATCACATAGCAGATCTTTACAAAAATAACATCCTACACTCATTTCAATATCTTCACACCAAATTTAACCTCCCTGCCGCTGAATATTTCACCTACCTACGAATCATCCACTGCATCCAAACGAAAAACATACCCCAGACCATAATAATCCCGGCTACGGCCTACACTTATTTCTCCAAACCGCATTACCCAAGTAAAGGCATCTCTACCTTCTACAAATATTTAACGGACCTACAATTTACCTTAAAATCTACCTCTTTATCCAATTGGAAAAAAACCCTAGCGGAAACCATCCCAACCCACTCATGGTCTACCGCATTTAACTACACTTACAAATCCTCTCACTGCAGCTCACATTGGGAATCCTACTGGAAAATACTTCATCAATGGTACCTAACCCCTGCCAGACTTGCCATTTTCTACCCAAAACATTCCCCTTCCTGTTGGAGACAATGCGGGGACGTAGGCTCCACTCTTCACATACTTTGGTCTTGCAGATCCTTTTGGAATAGCGTATTCCAACTAATAGCCGAAATTTCCAAAATAATGATAACCCCCAATCCGGCATTTGCACTCTTACATATCGGGATTAACAAATTCCCATATACCTCCCGTACCATCATGGTCCACATCCTTTTTGCAGCTAAACTAAACGTAACCCGACTCTGGAATACCACCACAGCCCCTTCCTTTCAATTGCTAATCTCAGATCTTAACTTCCAATGCGAAATGGAAAAAAGACTGGCCACTAATAACTCCACCCAACATAAGTTTCATTCTTTATGGTCTAACTGGTTACAAAATCCTAACTGCTCCGTAAAACCCTGATACTGTACAAACAATTGTTCAACCTATCCACGTCAGACTGGTACTCCTCCCCCATCCTTACACAACCTATTCCCCCCCCCCCATTATTCCCCCCCGTTTAATCCCCCTTACTACCTACTACATCTCCTCACGGTTCAGTCCAGCCCAAGCATACCTCTGATGCTTATGCTGCAACTATAGTTCCGACCCCAGCCAAAAGGTGGGGTAACATTCTAATAAAGTTATATTGTATGCATACAATTTAAACTGAACTAAATTTTTCTCAAAACTTTCAATAAAAATTATTGAAAATAAAAGCAAACAAAATATTGAAGTACTTTGGAACGCCATTTGTCAAGTCTCTCTAGGCTTCCTGTAACGCACTGCAGAGATTTTTTATACAAATGCTCGTATAAAAAAATCAACCAGTTTATGGCCAGCTTTGATTCCTTATAGCTGATCTCCATGTTTAATGTCCCTTTTAAATAGTTTGGATGGACCAGGCTGGCCCAAAGGAGTTGTTTGCTGCACTAACAGGTGCGCTTGCTGGGCAGCCTCCGCTCCATACAGTATAATGCGCTGTTTTCCAGCCGTGGGACAAGAACTTCCCGTCTCACTCCTGGAACAAAATCATGTCGGGCTGAGCGCTTCTCAGCCATTCACAGGGAGCCTTGTATTCTGTGAATGAGCTCAGAGCTTACTCTGTTTGGCTGAGGCAGAGAGGCAGGATTATGTTACAGTCTTCGCATCAGCCAATTAGAGAAAGCTTTGTATTCATTCTGAGAACAGAGTTTCCTGTGAATGGATGAACAGAGCTCAGCCCAGCCTTGTCTTGTTCCTGGAATTGGATGGGAACTTTCCATCCTGTTGCTGGAACATGGCGTTGTATATTATATATAGGTGAAGCTACATACAGTTTACACAGCGTGTCCAGCAAGCACATCTGTTAGTGCAGTAAATAGTTCCTTTGGGCCAGCTTGGCCCAAGTGAACAATTCAATTTGGGGCCCATTTACACTACTATGTTGCAGTAATACCCGACAATACATGTTACATGCGTTGCAGTGCCATTAATGTCAAATGGCACACTAGTGCATGGAAATGTCTGCCAGTTCATATCAATGGGCTGCCTTAATGCATCCTGAAGCACTAAGGCAGAGCACCTTAATGCACAGTAGTGGGTTGAGGTGCATTTCATTACATAAGAGGTCCTACCCAATTTTTGGGATGTTGGGGTTTGTTGGCAGCTCATAAATGTCAGTAGGCTGCCTTAGAGCTCATTCACATGGGCAGGTGAGGGAAGTTAAATGCAGGGTTTTACTGTCTCCCAACTGCCCATCTAAACCCAGAAATGTAGCCCCTCAAGGCTGTACACATGCAATGGCCTTGGAAAAAATGAAATGGCATGTCACATTTGGCGAGTGATACTGCTGTTCAACACGACCCATTTAAATGAATGTGGTGCACAGCCACCATCCTACAACAGTGTGCAATGCATGTAGTGGCTCTGCATTTTCAAGGTTCAAACAGGCAGTGAGAAGGTGCCAAATTGCCACCACACCACCTGTCAAACATACTCTGAAAAGCTATCCACGGCAGATCTCTTTTCAGAGGGGAGGCAATAAAGCCATTTGTGAAAGAGCCCTTAACCAGGGGCGGACTGACAACTCATGGGGCCCCCAGGCAATAGGGGATCATGGGGCCCCTGTGTCCTTGCCCAAACTCAAAAAAGCCTATGAAAAAGTTACCAGGGGCATCTCATGGGGCCCCCTACTGACCACGGGCCCTCGGGCAGTGCCTGAGTTTCCAAATAGTCAGTCCGCCCCTGCCCTTAACACAACGTGCGTGTGTTGGGACACCACATTTATGTACGTGGGTCCTTGAGACCTCCTGGGGATTCATAGTCATCTGTGATTTTGATAAATAACCTTTCATTGCTATCCATCCCCTGGGCTGTTGTTGCTGTCTGCATTGCTCTGGTCCCTGTGGAATGGCAGTGGGCGGCCTGGGGTAGCCGATGATGTTTTGTCTGGCAGCTGTGGGGGAGGAGATGAGAATTTTACCTCTGGAGATTATTGTGCACCCTTTGCCCTATAACATGGCTTCTAATTTGCATCTTCCTGTAGATCTCCTTGGTGGTTCATTTTGATCATCCAAACAAAGACATTCATTTCTACAATTAGTATAATTGTTTCCTTCTGGGCTTTCTTGGGGATCCTCGTATTCTGTGATTTTGATATGCCGTTAACCCTTCCATTGCGCTTTACCTTCTGATTACTGAGCTGCTTTGCTGTCTGCATTGCACTGACCCCATTCTGTGTGATAGAAGACATGCAGCCAGTTGGACAGAAATAAAAACCTGACAGAGGGCTGGGCTTCAGTGGGTTTTGTTTGGAGATCACAAGTCCTCAGCCATTAGAGCAGGAGGACTTGGGAGAAGCGAAGAGAACGATTTATAGTATTGATAGGATAACATTGGTAGCTTCTACAGGCAAAACACCAAATTCCTGTAGGAGTAGCGTGCGCATAGGCTCAATAGGCTTACAATGGCATCGCACAGAATTGCAGAGGAAGGCGGACCGTGGACCTGTCTGATTCCTGGCGTGAACCCGACCCAATACATTTCTTAAATTATAGTCCACCTGGCTATCTTCTCCCAGACTAGCCCCATCCCCATCTGTTTTAATTAGATTATTAAGATAATACTTACCTGCTTCTTGCTACACCCAGTGTTAAAATATAATACATACTATGACATAACAACCTGGTTAACGATACCCATAATTTACATTCTTTCTGCTCTTTGGTCTACCTGACATGTATTTAGTAATTTGACATTGGCTATGATAACATTTACCTTCTTTATCATATGTTGACACACTTTATGATTGGAATGGACTGTACTTGTTCTCTTTTTTTCTGTAACTTTCATATTGGTTATGTAATTGTAGTGAATACTTGATTTATAAATGAAAAAGAAAAAAAAAGTTTGATAAGTTAAAAATTAAAAATCCAGCTGATAACTTTCTGTGCACTCTGCCTGGCTGCAGTAGAATTAGTTGGCATTATTCCCTTCTCTCTGTGTGGGCTACAGAACACTTCCCCTGTGTTGTGGAAGTAAGGAGAGGGGAAGGTGTTCTGTAGTCTGAACGCAAGGGAAGGGACGGGCGCCACTCAACTGATCCCAGGAGTCCAATGCCAAGGAATGGCCTCAGCCGCTGTACCGGCCATGTCCGCTGACGTGCCTCGCCCTGCCCACTCAGGCTGGCCAAAGAGAACCTCTGGTGGGCGGGGTGAGGCGTGTCAGAGAGAACGGCCAGTACAGCGGCTGAGGCCATTCCTTGGCATTGGACTCCTGGGGTCGGTCGAGCGGCGTTCATCCCTTCACTTGTGTTGGCTGCCATTGGAGTCGCTTGGACTCATGCTCCCCTCTTCTCACTTGTGCTCCTTTTCCTTCCATCCATAGCTTGGAGTGGCGCCATAAGGTTTACTTTCACTATATAGTCTGAATGCACTTTTCATTCTTGGGTGACACTGCCACTCTATAGATAGAATACAACAAGTGAGCATTGTCACTGCCGCTAGGATAGAAAGTGTGTTAATGGCAAAAGCCTAAAAATAGAAAAACAAATGTAGCCGCAATATCATATCTGTGTTTGGGTTTAGATACATTTAAGGCCTCTCGCTTTAAGCACTTCTTTTCTGCAATTTCATCATCTAAAGTGGTATTTCTGCTGAAGTATTAGTGGATGATTGCTTGTTTTTTTTTTTTTTTAAATTAGATTTTTTTGACTTGTTCCTCCTTTTTGTTTTAGGATTTAATCACATTCCAGCATCAGTGGAGCAGCTTCCTGTCAAACTTTGAGACGGAAATTCCTTTTCTGCTGGAGTTGTCGGAGTCTCAGGCAGGAGAGGTAAGATGACCCTGAACTTCCATGGCCCTCATTACTGCACCTTCTCACAATACAAGTCTATGGATGTGTGGCTGGTATCTTATATCCTCACTAGTCACATTGGTTGTAAATGCTAACAAATGTTTTCTTAAATAACAAACATGTTATACTTACCTGCTCTGTGTAATGGAATTGCACAGAGTGGCTTGAACCTCCTTTTCTGGGGTCCCCCACTAGCACTCTAGGCTTCCCCTCTTCTGCGTGTGTCACCATAGCAAGCTGCTTTTTATGGGGGCTCGCGTGTGATCTGGGCTTTGTATGTCCATAGACACATGCAGCGTGGCCCCAACCCCCTGCTTCCTTCTCACAGGATTTGATTGACAACAACTGGAGCCAATGGCTGCCTGAGTGACTCTGCCCCATGAGACATCATTGATGTCACATGGGGTGGGGTAAAATACGTGTTGTCCCCGGTTGGCCCCGCCCCTTATCTATTTAAGAACTGTCAAACCATCAGAGCAGGCAGAAGGCTGGAAGCCATCGTCGGATTTTTTAAAATCTTTTTTTCAGGTCAGTGGCAGTGACGGCGGGCATCGTGATTGATGTTGGATCTACTGCGAGGGACATTCTTTTAGTTTTTTTTCTTTTAATAAAGGACTTGTCAAAGACCGTGTCTTGTCTTTTTTCATACTACACTTTTTGTTTTTTGTGAATGAGTAGGGGTACCATATACTGCATACTCATTCACATAGGGGGGGCCGGGATCTGGGGCCCCCTTGTTAAAGGGGGCTTCCAGACTCCGATAAGCCCCCTGCTCGAAGACCCCCCACAACCATTGGCCAAGGTTGTGGGGAAGAGGCTCTGGTCCCCATCAACATGGGGACAAGGTGCTTTGGGGGGGGAGCCCCCCTTGCCCCAAAGCACCCCCCCCCCCATGTTGAGGGCATGTGGCCTGGTATGGTTCAGGAGGGGAGGGGGGCGCTCGCTCTCCCTCCCCTTTTCCTGACCTGCCGGGCTGCATGCTTGGATAAGGGTCTGGTATGTATTTTTGGAGGGACCTCTACGCCATTTTTAAAAACAATTTTGGTGTATAAGTTTCCCTCAAAATCCATACCAGATCCGAAGGGCTTGGTATGGATGGAAGGGGGACCCCACGCCGGTTTTTAATTATTTTTTTTGATTGCCGGCAATTCTTTTACATTCAGCTGTCAGTGGGGAACCCCCTGACAGCTGAAACATTAACACATGGTTGTCACTACTAAAATACCGCATGACTTGATAAAATAACTCATGCGGTATTTTAGTAGCATTTAATTTTTTCTGATCTCCGGAACGGATTAATTGGTTTTCAGTGCATTCCTATGGGAAACAGCGTTTCGGTTTATGAATTTTTCACTATACGAAAAGTCCTGCAGAATGAATTAAATTCGTAAACCGAGGTATTACTGTGTACAACCGTATATTCAACAATTTTAGGAAAATGTATCTTGTCTGCTTCTGTTCTGCAGATTTTAGGATTTGCCATGTACTGGTATTAAGTGAAATATAAATTTTATGTCTGTCTTGCATTTTTGTTCTTCCAGCCACTCCGAAGCTATTTCAGTCATGGGATGCTCTCCAGCCATATTGCAGATAACAGGTAGGTTATATAGAAGCTAACCACATGTCCCAGTAACATGATCTACTTTTTTATTAAAATTTTTGTTTTGTGCTGAGCTTTGTATATTGATATAATAACTGCTTTAAGGGCTTGTTCACACCAGCAGGTGCATCCAAATGTGTGTGTTTTTTTTTTTTATTTTTATTCTTAGGGCAGCCTATTAATTTCGATGGGATTGCTTATGTGTGGGAAACGTGCATGAAAGGTGCACTGCGGTACCATGCATTTTGGCAGTTACAAACTTGTATGCATCTGCTACAGTGCCTTGACAACGTATTCATACCCCTTGAAATTTTCCACATTTTATCATTTTACAAACAAATCCGTAAATTTATTTTATTGGGATTTTATGTGATAGACCAACACAAAGCGGCACATAATTGTGAAGTGGAAGGAAAATGATAAATGGTTTTCAAAATTTTTTACAAATAAATATCTGAAAAGTGTGGCATGCATTTGTTTTCAGCCCCCTTTCACTCTGATACCCCAAACTAAAATCTAGTGGAACCAATTGCCTTCAGAAGTCACCTAATTAGTAAATAGAGTCCACCTGTGTGTAATTTAATCTCAGTATAAATACAGCTGTTCTGTGAAGACCTCAGAGGTTTGTTAGAGAACATTAGTGAACAAACAGCTTCATGAAGGCCAAGGAGCACACCAGACAGGTCAGGGATAAAGTTATGGAGAAGTTTAACGCTGGGTTAGGTTATATAAAAAAAAAACCTTTGTACAACATTGAGAAGGAATCATTGAAACAGATGGGAGGATGTGGGTGGTGTTGATAAGAGGAAAATTCTAAAAAAGCCAAGTAGGTTGCACTGGGCTATCTACAGTAGTATTTACTGTATTTTCTATAGTACCTTCCCTTTCATATCATGTATTTGTGCATGAATTTAGAAAATGCTATTTTATGTGATGGTATATTGGTAATATTTGTTTTTGGAAATGTAATAAAATTAAACACAGTACACAATGATATAAAAATTTAAAGATCATAGTTCAGGTAGCATATCACCTATTTAATCAGGTTTTATTTAAATTTTTTTTTTTTTTAAATCAGATTTAATTTTTAAAAAGTTTGCAGTAGATGTTGTAAGAAAATCTGCCACAAAGCACAAAAGCCCAAGTTACAAGAAGAAAACATGAGTGCAGCACAAAACACATGATGTGTCAGTAGTAAACAGGTATACAGGAGTACATATCCAGGGCCGAATTTACATCTCAGAGGCAGAGAATTCTGAAGTGCCCTCCACACGCACACAGAATTGGTACCACTTTTTTCAATAATAATCCTGCAGATTGGTGTCAGTTTCCACACTAATAACCGCTAGCATTGGGGCAGGTTTCCACAATAATAACCCCTATTGTGCAGCATGAAGGGGTTAATGAACACCGCCAATGGCCAAGAATGCAGCGTGAAGGGGTTAATAAACACCGCCAATGGCCAAGAATGCAGCGTGAAGGGGTTAATAAACACCGCCAATGGCCAAGAATGCAGCGTGAAGAGGTTAATAAACACCGCCAATGGCCAAGAATGCAGCGTGAAGGGGTTAATAAACACCGCCAATGGCCAAGAATGCAGCGTGAAGGGGTTAATAAACACCGCCAATGGCCAAGAATGCAGCATGAAGGGGTTAATAAACACCGCCAATGGCCAAGAATGCAGCATGAAGAGATTAATAAACACCGCCAATGGCCAAGAATGCAGCGTGAAGAGGTTAATAAACACCGCCAATGGCCAAGAATGCAGCATGAAGAGATTAATAAACACCGCCAATGGCCAAGAATGCAGCATGAAGGGGTTAATAAACACCGCCAATGGCCAAGAATGCAGCATGAAGGGGTTAATAAACGCTGTCACGGTTTAGTACTTTAGCAATGGCCAGTGGCAGTGTTAAGTAACCCCATTCATGTTGCATTAGTTTCCACTGAGGTTTTTATTAACTCCTTGCATTACTGGCTATCAGCAATGTTAATTAACCCCTTCACTGCCCAAGGGGTTCAACATTTCTCTGTGCAAAGTTAAAGGTGGAGCAGGCAGCCAATAATAATCCCGACGTAAGGTAGGGGGAATTAAAGAAGAAACACCGAGGGATGGGAGGAGGGGAGGGGGTGTCACAGCAGAGCAGCCAGCCATTAACCCCTTTGTAATTTACGCAGGCGTTATTGGCTGTCTGCTCTGCTGCGACCTATCATTAAGGGCTACTCGTGAGATGACGGGGGGGGGGGGGGGGGGGGGTTGTGTAAGAGAGGGGAGAATGGGGGGGGGGAGAGAGAGATGGGGGAATGAGAAAGAGATGCCTTTTAAATATGGTGCATTTTAGAACTATCGTAATTTGCATGAGTTGCTGTCAAAACCAAAAGTGAGGCAAATGCTATATGAATTTGGCACAACATATTTACAACTTCACACTAGAAAAGTGGTTCAGCAGCTTTTTTGAATTCCCTCCACTGTGTCTCGGCTTGTGCGTGTGATCTGGTGATCTCTGACTTGAGTTGAGACATCGGACAAATGAAATGACGCTAAGCAAGAAGCCAAGTTTAGATGTTTCGGAAGTAAATCAGCCATACAAATTGGGCCAGTTCAGCAGGGGCTGGGATTGATTTCTGTACATCCGCCCTGTTGGATTTAGTGCCACTTCCAGAATACAATAGGTCAGAGGGGAGGATTCCCCCATCCACATCAGTTGTGTGGATGGGGAAATCTAATCATTATTATTATTATTATTTATTTATTTATTTTTTTATTTCATTCAACCTACTGGTTGAATGGGAGAAAAAAAAGTCTCATCTTTGGACTGCCTAAAGCCAGCTATAGATGGATCGAACCTCAGCTGGTTCAGCAGGGACTGACCAAGATTCGATCCATCTATGGGCAGGCTGATTGTACCCAAGTCAATTGACTTGGGTACAGCCAGCCGGTCGGATCTTTCACATGTGGTTACTGCTGGCAGCTATAGCCACTAGCCGTAATCATTGTGTTCTGCTGCAGCGGGAAGGCTCCTTGCTGGCAGAACACAATAGCACTGTGGGAGGCATTCCCCCATCGACACTGACTGTGTTGATAGAGGAATTGAAGGATTTATTTCATTCCGTCTGTGGTGGAAGGAAAAATATTGCATAATTTATAGGCTGCTTTAGTCATTACAGTTGTGATAATGATAGGACATTTGTGCCATAAGAAATACATAGGCTGATGTTACTTCTTAATGGAAATGTAAACGTTTTCTTTATTGGGCAATATTTAGATCTTATTTAAGCCCACCCGTGACTGGTCCTCTTTAAATCTTGGCTGTAAAATTGACCTAATAATTGTTGATATGTGCTGTTCACCTAGAGGTGACTATCCGTTCCAGAAGTCATAGCCTTCTGCCCTTATGATCAGATCATTGCAAGATGTTGTGTTCTGCCACAGTTCAAAATGAAGAGGACCCGTATATGTGTAGCCTCTTGTGATGTTTTTTTCCTTTCATCTAGTCCCTGCAGGCAGCCCTTTGTCCTGTTCGGTAGCCACTCTACCAGAGAGAACCTGAAACCGGGCAGCTTCATATTCCCATCTGAAGGTCATCTGGTCAGAAACACCGGACCTGGAGGGAATACTGCCAAACACATGGTAATGGTGGGGTTTGTTTGTGTCGATAATGTGGTGGTGTGTGCAAAGATTCTGTTACTAAAAATTCAGCAGGGATTGTCATATCATGTGCATTAATGCTCGCTGTTTGGTAACAGGCTATGTGAGCTGACAGATCAATCAAAACAGGTCATTTAAAGTGGGACTTTAAATATACCCCCGGGATTCACAAGAATTGTACAAACAGAAAAAGATTATATATAAAATTACGTTTTGCTGGAGGTGATTGTAGCCCTATTAGTGCACTTGCGACAGAAACAATTGAGTACTGTCCATGATACTTTTTTATTTGCACTTGCAATTTTGAGGACAAGCTTTCGGGTTATGTCCCCTTCTTCAAGGTCCTGGACCTTGAAGTAGGGGACATAACCCGAAAGCTTGTCCTCAAAATTGCAAGTGCAAATAAAAAAGTATCATGGACAGTACTCAATTGTTTCTGTTGCAAGTCCTTGACCTTGAAGAAGGAGACATACCCCGAAATCTCGTCCTCAAAATTGTATGTTAGTGCAAATAAAAAAAAGTATCACGGACAGTACTCAATTGTTTCTATATAAAATTACAAAATTTATTTTATTGACATAGGAAAAGATTCATCTATAAGTACAAGCATCTTAAGTATAAAATGCGTCTTGTGGCGTAGGTCAACGCATGTCGTGGGTACCCCCACTTCACTTCTTCAGGATCCTAGAATCATATACTTGGAAATATACATAATTAAATATATGACATATTTCCCTGAAATAATGCATGTAGAATATTGAAGAAAGGTCTTGAAATAGAGATGGAATATATGTCACTTTTTTGTGCTTGCTGGCCCACTCCCGAAAACATCAAGGCCCCAGGAATGGAAAAAGTTTCCTAGATAAATTAAGAAGAGTTTTTGTAAGACACAGTTGTATGGCAGGTATTGTCCACAAAACGAGGATAGAATAGAGTCTCTGGTGGATTTGAATGTAGGTTTCTCAGACTATGATGAAGAATATAAAAAAAAGTATGAAGAAATGTATAAAAAGTAGGTGGATCCACAGTAAAAATATAGGTTTGAGGTGGTCTGAAAATTCCAGTCTAAATACCTCACTCAGAGCAAACTGCAAACCGCCATCATGCAGCAATAGATTAATCTTTTCTTATGTCAATTCAATAAATTTTGTAATTTTTATATATAATCTTTTTCTGTTTGTTCAATTTTGGTTGATTACCTATTTTGATTGATCTGTACATATATATATATATATATATATATATATATATATATATATATGGGATGATACCCTGGGCGTCCTAGTTTTATATTTACTGCATATACCACTCCTTCCACCATATATTTGTATGAACTATGTGAGCTGACAGCTCTTATGTCCAGGGATAACTTGGATTTGGTTGCAATTGCAGAGACATGGTTTAGAGAAGGGGTGTCAAACTATCAGCCCTCCAGCTGTTGCAAAACTACAAGTCCCATCATGCCTTTGCCTTTGGGAGTCATGCTTGTAACTGTCAATCTTGCAATGCCTCATGGGACTTGTAGTTTGGCAACAGCTGGAGGGCCGCCAGTTTGACACCCGTGGTTTAGAGTCAAATGACCGAGAAATACCAAATACCAGAGTACATACTTTACAGAAAATATTTTGTTCATTTGTGTAGTAAACATACCCTCACAGCAGTCTGAGGATTATTTTAACCTGTTGATTGATGACATAACTCACGTGAAAGATATTTACACGCATTTGTGTTCTATGTCCACTGCAGCTCACATTCTTGGCATCATACTTACTCTTCTGCCACGTACTCACATTCTTAAGACCCTGATAAGAAACCAACCCACCTATGTACTTCTTATAATTGTAATATTATTTGATACCTAAGGGAGCATGGTTACACATTAAAAACCTCAAATGCACCAAAATAAACAGGACAGTTATTTGGAAAGATGCTGAGTGTATCTTTTTGTGTCTGTTCCCCACTGGGGTAGTCATTTTTTATTTGGAACCACTGATCAACATTAGAATAGCAGTTGCCGATCTATACAATTTCCAAGGCACAGAAATGACCATGAAAGGTTTTAACAGTGGTAACTATGGGGGACTTCAGCATGCCAGACTGGAGTTTTCACTCTGCACTTACAAGTAGGAGCAGAGGTATGTTGTAAGCATTGCAAAGGATTTCTTTAAAACCGTAAAACCCACCGCATACCTGTACAGTGAATTTCAGGTGTGTTGCGTTTTAGGCCTTGTTCACATGGGTGTACCTAAGCATACACCCGTGTGAAGGCCGTGATCTGCCTGCACAGGTGTTGCGTGCATCCACATGCAGCCAGTCCTATTTTTGTCAATTGGGATACAGTAGATGCACGGACACAGCAACTGCTTCCAATCTGACATCAAGGTGCGTGCGGGGTGTGGGTCCCTGAATGCACGCAGTCTGTGTTCGCAGACCTGAACCCACATGACTTGTCTGTGCAGCCTCTGCATCTCGATTGAAATGAATGGTACTGCCTGCACAGGGATGTGTGGAACACCCTAAAGCACATCTTCACCCCCCCATTTTTTAATCCCTTGCTTACCAGGTTGTGGGTTGTGCAAAGTTCAGATACACACCAATCCAGCAAATCTAGAGTTGTCTTGCAGAATCCTCATCTCTTCTGCCACCAATCGGGTCCCATGCCGCCATGTTCTCTGTGACATCATTGAGAGGGTGCTGCCTCCTCTGAGCTCTTGATAATGTACCGCTAGACCATCCCCTCCTCGTCCTTTTGTGAATGGAAGACTATGTCTTCTGGGATAGGTGATGAGCATATACCAGGAGGCACAGTAAGCACAGTGCATATCACTTGCCATGTGCATGAGTGGCGCAGTGCGGGTCCCGGAATGCACGCAGTCTGTGTTCGCAGACCTGAACCCACACGACCGGTCTGTGCAGCCTCTGCATCTGGATTGAAATGAATGGTACTGCCTGCGCAGGGTTGTATGGAACACCCTAAAGCACATTTTCACTCTCCCCCCCCCCCCCCCCCCCCCCCATTTTTTTTTTTTTTTAAAAACCCTGCTTACCAGGTTGCAGGTTGTGCAAAGTTCAGATACGCACCAATCCAGCAAACCCAGAGTTGTCCTGCAGAATTCTCATCTCTTCTGCCACCAATCGGGTCCATTGCCGCCATGTTCTCTGTGACATCATCGAGAGAGTGCTGCCTCCTCTGAGCTCAGCTGGCGGTCCTCTTGATGACATACTGCTACTGCCACCCCTCCTCCTTTTGTGAATGGAAGACTATGTCTCTGGGGATGGGTGATGTGCATATCCCAGGAGGCACAGTAAGCACAGCGCACATCACTTGCCATGCACATGAGTGGTGGGACTGAATTCTGATAAAAAAAGAAAAAAAAAAAAAGTATACGGACACAAAAAAGCCCTGTTTGTGTAGCAGGGGGAGGAGGGAAGTTCGTTTTTGAGTGTGAAAATCTGCTTTAAGTACACCCATGCAAACAAGGCCTTACATGTTACTATTGAACTCTATATAATGCATGTTTGATGAAAGCGCATGAAAGATACAGCATGCAGAATTTTTGGAATGCATTGCACCTAAAGCACGCAGGTGTCATTGGAGCTTTAGTAAAAAAAGATCATATTCTACACCTGGTATTGACAAATGGAGATCGATTGATGTAACATATTATCAGCACAACTAAAGCACCCACAGAGGAGACAATGGTGTAATCTGTTAAGAAAGAAACCTTTCAGTGAAAGGACAAGAAGATACCCTGGGATGATAAAAATGAAATGCGTATGATGGAGATCAGGATGTAGCAACTGTGATTGCTTCCACCAAAGCATTTCCCTGTGCATGTGCCTATGGCGTTTCTCCCCAAAACATGCAGCGTTCACGTTTGGCGGCACGTGTGGCTCCCCGGACGCAGGAAAGCACCAGGGATTTCACGCTTCAGCACACAGTAACTGCCAAATGCCTATGTGCCTGAGGCCTTAGGAAAAGAAGGTTTTACTTCAAACTAATCTGAGCCTTTTGACTAAATCACAAATGGTTTGGGCCAGGGTGGTGCTGTGGACATAGCCTATCTTGAATTCAGCTAAAGCATCTGGTACAGTACCACATAACAATCTCACATAAAGTTGTACAAGCTAGAGTTTAGCCCTTTGATGATTCTGTTGATATGCACCTGGTTAAAGGCTAGATTACACTTGCTGTTGGGGGGCAGTAAAAACTCGTATTTGAGCTGCTCTTTAAATGGCCTCCAGCTGCTCCCCCTTAAAGTAGTTGTAAACCCTTACTTATACTCAGCGATGTGACTGGCCTCAGGTGATACACAGAGATGAAACCAATCCTCCTACACAAGTTGTACCTGTTTATCTGCAGTGCTCTACATCTGTTCAAAGTGCAGAATTGTCTAAGCTGTTAGAAAAAGGGGATGGGGAGCTGCAATTACACTCTGCAGAGCTCATTGAGGAGAGTTCTGAGAGCTGATTGGAGGGAAAGAACACCCCCCCCCCTTCACACAGCTCCCTCCCTTGTCCCTATTTTTCTCTTGGTGTCAGGAAAACTTGTTAGAAGTGATTCATTCTAATAGCAGAGGAACAAAACAACAGACAGAAATGGCACTTGGTGCCCTTAACCTCTTCCCACCCGGCCCATGTTGATAAACGGCCGGACGGGAATGCTGCCGATGCGGGTGGACGTTTCTAAACGTCACCCCGCATCCATTGCCTATGCGCTATTCACAACAGCCTTGTACCATGTGACCAGCTGTGACCAATCACAGCTTGCACAGTATTTCTCAATGGCTGCAGGAATTCAGCCAGAGAGAAGGAGAAATTATTGCTTTTACAGCCTTTATGGGTGTCAAAGCAATCAGTGTAAAAAAACGCTATTCACAACAGCCTTGTACCATGTGACCAGCTGTGACCAATCACAACTTGCACAGTATTTCTCAATGGCTGCAGGAATTCAGCCAGAGAGGAGAAATTATTGCTTTTACAGCCTTTATGGGTGTAAAAGCAATCAGTGTAAAAAAAAGAAATCTATTACAGTGTCACTGGTGACACTGTACTGCTAGGGTGGCAGTATGTTAAAAACAATTAAAAAACATAAATAATAATATAAAAAAATAAATTTAAAATGTAAAAAAAGTTTTTAGAAAAATTATAATTTTTGGTTATAAATCAATTTGGGTTATTTTTTTTCCACTAAAAAGATAGATGAATACATGTTGGCCAAGATTTATGAAGAATAATTATTTGCAAAATTTTATCAGAAAAACACTTTTTTTTTCAAAATGTTTGGACTTTTTCATTTATATAGAAAAAAAATAAAAATCCCAGAGGTGAATAAATACCACCAAAATAAAGTTTTATCTGTCTCAAAAAAATGCCAAACAATTCATATGGGTACAGTGTTGCATGACCGCGCAATCGTCATTCAAAGTGTGATAGCACTGAAAGCTGAAAATTGGCCTGGAGTGGAAGGGGGTGAAAGTGTCCGGACTTGAAGTGGTTAGTTGAGACAAGGACACACTATGGAGGGATGTGCTTTATTCATATTTCATGTCTGAGCTGTACAACCACTAGGCCCACCCAGCAGCCACATGTAACGCATGTGGTTGCGGCACAGTAGTGTGGCATTTAGCGGGTTAAAACAGACAGTGAGGAGGAGACCTTACCTCACTGCCTGTCAAATATCTCTTAAAACAATCCAAGAGCAGATTGCTTTTCAGAGGAGAAGCAGTCCTTGCTGCAAGTGTGAACAAGCTCTATAGGATAGATATCCAGAATATGTATTGTAAATGGGATTCATTGAGAACAGAGACCAGGAGACCAGTCGCTGGTGGTGTACCACAAGGCTGTCTACTAGGTCCTCTTCTATTTAATATGCTTGAAGATGATATAACTGAGGGGTTGGTGGGTAAGAAGTCTTTTTGCTGATGACACAAAGGTATGCAGTAGGGTTGGTATCATTGGAGGTGTCTGTAACATGGAACAGGATTTGGCATTGCAGAAAGAAAGCAGTGGAAATTGCAGCTCGACATTCCAAAAATAATGCAAAAAAGAAATTCAAGGGGCAGACTTAATGGACCCCTTGGGCTTTGATTTTTTTTCTGTTACCTTTCTATGTTTCTCTGAATAATTGATTACCAAGCTACATGGGCCATGGTGTGACATGCATTAATGATGACATGTTTGGGTTCGCAGGTGGCGCAGTGTGTCTCGCCTAAGGGCCCCCTGGCCTGCTCTAGGACTTACTTTTTTGGGAGCACTCACAGTCCTTATCTGGGTAAGTCCATTTTGTAAAGATTTGTCGTTGTTTGCACTCTTCTGTACACTGTAAACCAAGCCCTTCGTTCCTTTGTACTGTAGTGACGTCTGTTTTGCTCTAATGCCTGTGGGGTGGGTGTATTGTTCTGTATGAGCACAGGAGATGAGGCCAAAACTTTGGAGCCAGAAGTTTTCAAATAAATGATTGTCTGACCTAGCAAAGCTACCAAACAATGTACACGCAGATAAAGAACCATGCCGGCACTGGAAAATCGTAATTTCTTAAAGTGAACCTGGCAAGCTCTACAAAGTGCTGAAGTGCTAGGAGCCGCCTGCATCCTAGCAACCAAGTGCTCTGTGTGAACGGGGGGCCTATCAGTAGTGTAAGTGCCGCTGGCTAAACATTTTTGATTTTGTCAGCATGCAGTTACCAGTAGTGCCCATGTACACTGTCCTGCAGGTTGGTTGTATGTAAATTTTACATGAAGATTGCGTGCAGAAAGCGTTAATTCAGCCTGTTGGCTGCTGCCAGTTGACTGCATCCTAGCAACCTGGGATACTAGGAGTCAGAAGGCACCTGCCAAGCATGCTAGGTGGCAGGGGCCAATCAGCAGTGTGTAATCATTGTTGATATTGTAAGCCAGCAGCAGCCAGTAGAGCCCATGAACACTGGGTGCGTGCAAATGTAATGTTACATGCCTACAGCATGTGGACAGCTAAAAATGCAGGATCGTGTTGCTAAGAAGACCCTGTGTTTATGTTGTGAAATAGTTAAGCTGGCCATAGACCTCTGACCTGATCATTGGAAGAGGTCTTTATGATCAGATGCCGACATTACCTTGAGCCCTGATTCACGCTGATGCGGTACAGAATTTGCAGCGTTTTCAGTGTGAATTCTGAACCGCATCAGATTTCGCACACCGTTCATGCAAACCGCTGCAGGCGTGTATGTTAAGTTAACAACACCCTGAAAGTGGTCCGTAAAACGCGGTGCGATGTGCCGAATCGGATTGCATACGTGAGAATACCCATGCAATCCGATTCAAGTGCGGACCGAAAAAAGGGACCTGCGTGTTTTGGGTGCGGCGCGATTAGAGCCATGCAAAATGTATGGCTCCAATTGCACCGCACACAAATCACATGTGATTCGCACAGGAATGCGGTGCGGTTCCTGTGCGAATCACATGTGATATGCCGCACCGCATATATGTGAACCCAGGCTGAAAGCTTGGGTCACCTGAGTAGGTTTATTTGGGGGAAGAGACGCCACCAGCTTAACAACAAGCAAAGAAACCAACTGGAGGCTCTACAGGCATAGGGGGTTATTTACTAAAACTGGAGAGTTTCAGATCTTGTGCTGCTCTGCATAGGAGCCAATCCTCTTCCACGTTTTATTGTCAAACTTGAATTGAATACGCTGAAGTTAGAAGCTGATTGGCTACCAAGTCTGAGTGCTCCAGTTTTTGTAAATCTCCCTCATAATGTAGGCAGTTAGTAAAACAGTGACTCCTTTACTTGGTGTCCAATCACATTATTAGAAAAATCTCACATCAGTACATGCCAAGTCTGATGCCTTTTTGGGCCAGTTCACATCACACGCAGTCCAGTGTGGTTTTTTTTTTTTTTTGCATCAAGAACGCATGGAAAGTACATTGTATGGTTTCCAAAGGCATAGATCACACCAGTGTGGTCAGTTCCAGTAAAAAAGGATAAGAAACAGAGTACTGGACAGCAGTAAAACACGTAAAAAATGCACCGAAATGCCTCAAAAACTTGTTAAAAACACACATGCAGAAACGCATTCGGAATAGGTCTGGAGTGCATTTTTGTAGTGTGTTCGGGAGTGTTTTTGTTGCATTTTTGATGCATTTCTGGATGCATTCCAGATGCATTTTTTCTTCTATTTTCCTGTTTTGTTTTTTTCACTGTACTGGGACCAGGTACGTTTATAATGCGTTCTGGTGCATTCAGTGTGTTTTTGATGTGTTTTTACTGTGTTCAAGTGCAGGAAAATTGCAGCGTGTTCTTCTTTTTTTCTGAAACTGGAACGCTCTGGAACTGACCACACTGTGTGAACTATGCCATTGGAAACCGTAACTTTATTTCCATGTGTTTTTGATGCAAAAAAATCACTGGGCTGCATGTGGTGTGTTCTGGCCCTGAGACCATGCAATGTCAGAGATATGGAACACATGGATGTGAATGGCTTGGGGCACTCCTAATAAAAGGATTGTATACCGATGGATGACTAAATGGTTGTTTACACTGTCAGCTTACTTTTGGGGGAAATGACAGCAATCAGTCGGGGTTCCTCATCTGGGCAAATATAAGTGGTGTCTATTTCATATCTATGACTGTCCTATGGAAGAATAGGAAAACCTGTATAAGCGTTTCTGAAGAAAATTCCTTCCTGGACTGACCATAGCAGGTTGAGATGATAGAAGAATGTGGGGCAGCCTTGTTTGGTGTATGTTGTAATAATTTATCATTTGTGTGAAAACTAACATACTGTTGGTGGGTTTTTGGCATTGTTGCTGAGTGATATTATCTGCTTTTTACATTTTTGTTCTGCTTGTAGGAAAGGACAATGAGGCACACAAGAAAAATGAGCAAATGTAAGTAATTGTTGCCGTACTTTGACCACTTAAAACAAATCTTAACCCATTGGGACATGGTATGACACTGCCAGGGGTGCTTATACCGGTCACCTTTTATTCCCCAGGTTTATTGCATAGTTGTGTTGCTCCAGCTTGGATCAATGTAAGCATGTATATGCCATACCTGTGGGATTTTATGAGAGAAGGGAAAGTGCCTCTAAGTGCAGGCAGTACGACACCTTTAATAAAATCAGAAGATTCCAAATGGCCACTCACATGATAAAAATGATGATAAGCTCATCACAGTAATAGATGTTTGGAGATGATGTCTGCCAAAGAACCGCGAGAGTACGCTGCTGCAGTAATAGGTGTATGGGGAAGCCGGCTGGAATCCTCCAAGATGGCGTCGGATCACAGCGTGGTCTGCGGGATGACGTCACCGGGAAAGGACTGAATAGCGATGCGTTGCCAAGCATACACCGTGCCGCCTATAGGCATGTGCTCTCCTTCAAGCTCAGGGAACAAGGGTGATGAGCCTTCCTATTTAGGCTTACTGGCATGGGACAACAAAACCCAGCAGAATGCCCAAGATACTTAAATTAATATAAATATGTATAAAAACAATTTAAAATTAACAACTAATAAACAGCTCAATTGATCATAAAATAGATAATGAATGGGAAAAACATTACAGTGAATACGTAATAGTAGTACTTAATTTAATATTCCTAAATACAAACTTGTTATAAACCCATTCATCCAAAATATAGGAAATAAAACACATTGTAACACTATAACGACTCAAACAAAACTAAGATTACATCGGCTATGTGTCCTGTATAGTGTACTTACTATAGACGCGTAGGTGTAGTCTAATCGCAGTTTTATTCTATAAAGGGGAAAATACCTGCAAGTAATAGTATAAAGATTTATATCGTATAATAAATAGTCACTTTTCTACTCCTATTGATGTAGGATATATCAAACCGGACCCTAAACGATAGTGGCTACCTCCACCTCCTCATTGAGGCCACTGGGAGAGAGGGTATTGAGGTTATAGATTCAGAAAGTCTCCCTCTGGCAAAGTATAGAACCACTCTGCTTCGGGAAGGCTCCAGGGCATACCCTCAATCACCCACACTTACAACCCATGGGTAGATTTTTGGTGAAACTCCAGGAAGCGGCAAGGTACACTATGTTTGTCCTTCCCTTCCTCGATTAGGTGGCAATGCCAAATCTTTTTCTTAACATTCTAATGGTATGACCAACATATAAAAGCCCACTGTGGGATATTATGGAAGAAGAGAATCATTGTTGCAGTCGCCGCCACTACAGTGATCTCCGCTGTCACTTACAATGTATCCCAACCCATCAGGCCAGTGTCTTGCAAAGTACGGGAGTAACAATCAAGATGACAGCGCTGGAGCTTAAATTTCAAAAGAAGTGAGTCTTCAATGGCAGCTCCAGTAATGATCATTTTAACGTAAAAGAAGTGTGGGCTTATGAAAAAATACACATCCATACCCACCTCTGTATTGCAGAATCAATATGATGTCACAGCTGTTTCACATCAACTCAAAGAAATGAGCGATCACATGACCGCTGATTGCTTAGCTCTTGGTCTGAGCAGAGAGCGGTGACTGTCAGTTACCGCTCTCTGCTCTGCTCCTCCAGTGCTCATCGGAGCACTGCACTGGTAAGTGGGCGAGCACAACTGTCTTTGACTCTCAGCCACACACTGAGAAGCAAAGCCAGCTGTCAATCAGCAGCCAGGTGGATCCTAACAATATTGTCAGGATCCTTCCAAAGCCTGGAGCAGCAATAGCCCACTATCAACTGACTCTGGGCCATAGGAAGACAAAAGAAATTGTACTGCTGTGACCTACAAGAGAAGTACAGCCAAAAAAGCTTTGAGCATACTTTTAAGTGCGTGAATATCTCCTGTGTCCTGTGGTCACTTATTTATTTATTTCAGGCACTTTCTGTCAATTTATGCAGCGCTTTACATATATATTGTACATTCTTATCAGTCCCTAACCCTCAAGGGGTGTACAATCTAAGGTCCCTAACTCACATTCATACATACACTTACTAGGGACAATTTAGACAGGAGCCAATTCACCTACCAGCGTGTCTTTGGAATGTGGAAGGAAACTGGAGTACCCGGAGGAAACCCACGCAGGCAACCCACGCAGGCACAGGGAGAACATGCAAACTACAGGCAGGTGGTGCCATGGTTTGGATACGAACCAACAACCTTGGTACTGCCAGGCGGAAGCGCTAACCATTTTGCCACTCATCCAAAACCTAACCGATATTACCAACTATTCAGGAATGTTAGATCATGAAACCAGAAGTATGTGTAGGTTCTGTTATTATGATTGCTGACTTTTATTTTAAAGTTCAGTTGAGATGGTCCACTTCTGCCAATACTGTCACATATGTGCCTCGGCCATTTTCAGTTTGGTCACTTACAAATAGATAAAACAAGCATAACTGACCCCATTACGTATCCTTTTTCTCTTTCAGTGTTGTGCTGTCTCATGTCTATGCTGCTGTGGTTGAAGCCGTCCTTGCCGGGATTGCAAGCTATGTGAAGTGTTCAAGTTTAATCAAGGTAATGCCCATGTAGGGGGTGCAGCGGGGCTGATGATTCTGCATTCACCGTGGCTAGCAGTTCATGCCTGGGTTAGAGTAGCTGGCTGTACCTGGTGCAGAGAGCTCACAGCCAGCTGCTTATAGCCCCAGTGGTAGAGGGGAAGACGGAAACCTTTTATAATAAACCTGTCCTGAGAATACATAGAGGCCACCATACGGCTCTCACCTCTTGAAAATACTGGTTTACATGCCTGTCATGGTAAACCCCACCCGGAAAACGTGTGCAGAAAAGGACTTCATATTTCTTCCAAGTCAGTGACTCCAAGTATAAAACCAGATAGTTATGACAGCCAGGCAATTGGCATTTCCAGAAGGAGACCAGCATTGGCTGCCCTTGTGTTCTCTTATGACAGGTTTACTTTAAAGGAAATATTTGATGGTCAGAACTAAAAAAAAAAAAAAAAAAAAAAAAAAAAAGTGACTTATTTGGTGGGTAAATGGTTCTCATGCACACTTGATGTTTTTACAGCGGCTGTTTTTGGCTTTTGACATTTTTTTTCTACAGCCGGTAAACCCCACAGCATGTTTTTACCAAAAAAAGGGATTTTTTTTACCAAAAAAAAGGATTTTTTTTTTTTTACCAAAAGGATTTTTTTTTTACCGAAAAAAGGGGTTTTTAACTAAAGGGTATTTTAACCAAAAAAAGTGTTTGGTTTTTTTACCAAAAAAAAAGGAGGGGTTTTTGTTACCAAAAAAGGAGGGGTTTTTGTTACCAAAAAAAAGAGGGGTTTTTTTTTCACTAAAAAAGGGGAGGGGTATACCAAAAGTGTTTTTTTTTACCCCAAAAGAGGGTTTTTTTAACTGAAAAAAGAGGGTGTTTTTTTTTTCAAAAAAGAGTGTTTTTTTTTTACCAAAAAAAAGGGGGGGGGGGTTACCAAAAAAAGAGGGGTGTGTACCCAAAAAAGAGGTTGTTTTTTTTTTTTTTTTACCAAAAAAAGGTTTTTTTAACCAGAAAGAGGTTTTTTTTTTTACCAAAAAAAAGGTGGGTTTTTTTGGTAAAAAAAATGCTAAAAAATGCAAACGCGGGAAAACTCCACTAAACGCTAATGCAAAAAAACTATAAAAAAGCTGAAAAACTCACGTTTTGACTGTACACAGCTAATGTTACCAGTATTATCAAAACGTCCCGTGTGCATGAGGGCTTATGAAATATTACGTTTTGTATTTTGATTTTCGACCAGCAAGTGGAGCTGAAAGCTCAGTTGTACATGATCTCCAGTCTTCTGGTTTGCTGGGAATAAGTATTCTTTTCAGAGTTGATTATTTTAAGCTGGGAAATACACATGGGAATAGAGTCTGCAGGGACTTACTCCCAAAGAAAATGCTGACAGGAGGAGAGAGCAGAGAAATGATCCTTTTGGTTTTCTGTTGCACTTCCATTGTACACTTACCAGCTGAGGGCAGGGAAGTGACCAGGCTGTATTGTATGATTGCAGTGGAGACCAATCAGATTGCCTCCCTGGCTGTGCTTCCTGGAAGGGCTGTACATATTTCAGGACTTGCAGGACAGACTTCTTTTGTTGGTTGTTGAATAAAGATTTTATATATTCTGTAAAAGAGATCTACAACATAACGTGCAGCTAACATCTAACTATTATGCTGTCCCATTAAGGCAGAACCCCAACTTTACCTTTTACCCCACACTTGTAGCAAGTACTTTCCTGTGTTAAAGTGATTGCTTCAGATTCCCAGAAAACTCGGATCTCCACAATATAATTCTTTAAAGCTACAGCAGCTTTCTTGGACTTCCCTTCATTTCCTGTCTGGTTGACTTCAACCATTATTGATCTCTTGCCTTCATTTCCTGTCTGGTTGACTTCAACCATTATTGATCTCTTGCCTTCATTTCCTGTCTGGTTGACTTCAACCATTATTGATCTCTTGCCTTCATTTCCTGTCTGGTTGACTTCAGTTATTATTTATCTCTTGCCTTCATTTCCTGTCTGATTGACTTCAATCATTATTGATCTCTTGCCTTCATTTCCTGTCTGGTTGACTTCAATTATTATTGATCTCTTGCCTTCATTTCCTGTCTGGTTGACGTCAATCATTATTGATCTCTTGCCTTCATTTCCTGTCTGGTTGACGTCAGTCATTATTTATCTCTTGCCTTCATTTGCTGTCTGATTGACTTCAATCATTATTGATCTCTCGCCTTCATTTCCTGTCTGATTGACTTAAACCATTATTGATCTCTTGCCTTCATTTCCTGTCTGGTTGACTTCAGTTATTATTTATCTCTTGCCTTCATTTCCTGTCTGATTGACTTCAGTTATTATTTATCTCTTGCCTTCATTTCCTGTCTGGTTGACTTCAATCATTATTGATCTCTTGCCTTCATTTCCTGTCTGGTTGACTTCAATCATTATTGATCTCTTGCCTTCATTTCCTGTCTGGTTGACGTCAATCATTATTTATCTCTTGCCTTCATTTGCTGTCTGATTGACTTCAATCATTATTGATCTCTTGCCTTCATTTCCTGTCTGATTGACTTCAATCATTCTTGATCTCTTGCCTTCATTTCCTGTCTGATTGACTTCAATCATTATTGATCTCTCGCCTTCATTTCCTGTCTGGTTGACTTCAATCATTATTGATCTCTTGCCTTCATTTCCTGTCTGGTTGACTTCAATCATTATTTATCTCTTGCCTTCATTTCCTGTCTGGTTGACGTCAATCATTATTTATCTCTTGCCTTCATTTCCTGTCTGGTTGACGTCAATTATTATTGATCTCTTGCCTTCATTTCCTGTCTGACTTCAATCATTATTGATCTCTTGCCTTCATTTCCTGTCTGACTTCAATCATTATTGATCTCTTGCCTTCATTTCCTGTCTGATTGACTTCAATTGTTATTGATCTCTTGCCTTCATTTCCTGTCTGGTTGACTTCAATCATTATTGATCTCTTGCCTTCATTTCCTGTCTGGTTGACTTCAATTATTATTGATCTCTTGCCTTCATTTCCTGTCTGGTTGACTTCAATTATTATTGATCTCTTGCCTTCATTTCCTGTCTGACTTCAATCATTATTGATCTCTTGCCTTCATTTCCTGTCTGGTTGACGTCAATTATTATTGATCTCTTGCCTTCATTTCCTGTTTGATTGACTTCAATCATTATTGATCTCTTGCCTTCATTTCCTGTCTGGTTGACTTCAATCATTATTGATCTCTTGCCTTCATTTCCTGTCGGGTTGAATTCAATTATTATTGATCTCTTGCCTTTATTTCCTGTCTGGTTGACTTAAATCATTATTGATCTCTTGCCTTCATTTCCTGTCTGATTGACTTCAATCATTATTGATCTCTTGCCTTAATTTCCTGTCTGATTGACTTCAATCATCAATGATCCCCCTCGCTTAATACTTATACTGTTTTAAGCCTGCTCTCACAGCTATTGGCTTTCTTTGCCATCAGTGGTTTGGTTCCCAAACATTATATGGTAGAACACATCCCTGGCATCCCTTTAGATGTGCATGCTCAAGCAAAGCAGCTGATTAGCAGATTGCACAGCCAATGTCTGCTGCACCCAGTGGCCAACACATAGGACCATGCATGTCTAAAGGGATCTTGGGGATTTGTCTTTTCTTGTAATTCTCTTGAAAGAGGATCCAAGGCTGGGTGCTATGATATTTACCAGAGTCTGCTGACCTTTCCCAGCAAACTCGCTGCAAAGAACAGCAGACAGGTCCAGTGATGATGTCACTCAATCCCAAAAGGGGTATTTCTTGAAAGCCAAATGATTAGATTGAAAATGTTTAATTGTGTATTGAACAAGGGAGAGGAGGGAACAAAGGGAATGTAATGCTTTCATAGTCGTAGTTAAGAATATAGATCAAAGTAAGTAACAATTCTAGGCAGGGGGATGGGAAGGATAAGCGATCATGTGAAAACTGTGATTGGCTGTGACAGTGGGTTACATGATCGGGAACTGGTCCTGCTGACTACTGATAATTAGTAGGGACCATAAGCTGTCTCTGTGCTGGAAACGTACTAGGAGTGCTCTCAGCACAGAAACATTGGCCGTCCAGTGATGCATATATGTGGCATCAGTGCTGCTGATCGATGAAAAACAATTGATCGTTTTCTAGCCTGGCCTATTAACTCAGGTTGATCTAATCCAATTTAAACTGATTCTAAATGGTTCAGAAGGGAAGGTGTGACGGTTTGATTATTTTTCGGTTTGATGGTGTTGACCAGATCACACATCAATTGGGTAATAAAAATCAAAGTGTGCATGGCCACCATTAGAGGGATGGACTAAACAGAGAGGAAAACTAAACTGCCCGGATAGTAAGAGAAAACCCTGGAAGTCAAGTTCTCAGGCTGCTTCATGTCATAACACATTTGGTGACACTCCTCCATGTAATGTGTCTTCACCACAACAAGGTATGATGAAATCTGAACCTGTCTTTATGAGTAAATAGCAGAGCTGATGAGTGAGCTGACAGCTGGGGATTCACTCTCCTGTAATTACAAAGGGAATTAATGTGAAGTGTACACAGAAATAGATCTATTACCCACTAGAATGCTGCATTAAACTTTCTTAAGGGATAAGTCAACCCAAGAACAACATTTTAATAATAGTGCAGCTTATTAGTCCTTAGATATGGCGACTGCATTAGTTTTTGTTTTGTTTTTTTATTTTTAGAATCCATGGATCCCTCCTTTTTAAAGTGATTGTAAAGGATCAGATTTTATTATTTTTTTTAAATAACAAAGGTGTCTTACTTACCTGTTCAGTGTAATGATTTTGCATAGAGCAGCCCCGATCCTCCTCTTCTCAGGTTCCCTGCTGATGCTCCTAGCTCCTCCCCTCCGCCAACTGCCCCCATAGCAAACTCCTCGTTCTAGGGGCACTCATGCAGGCTTATAACACAATAAATGATGTAGCGCTAATAACAAAGGTGCATATGTGAAACACACAAATATAAGTGGAAGATATAAAATGCAACATATATAAAAATAAGTAATATATGACAGAGTATACAATGTGACTAGACCTCATAGGCACTGCTTATATGCTGTGAGGTCTGATTATGAAGTATGATCTCCCAGGGATCATAATGGTGAAAATTGATAACGTGAAAACCAATAAATGAAAAAGAAAGTGTACACAATACTCACACAAATGTGTGAGTGAATTGATCCTAATTGGATCTAAAAGTGGTGTTAAATATCCAAAATGGTCCAAATGGGACTAGTGCATCAGGTGTGCCCAAATTGATCCTAATTGGATCTATAAGTGGTGGTAAAACATTTGAGCACACCTGATGCACTAGTCCCATTTGGACTTTTTTGTATCCATTACATTCTTGTTCTCTTAAGCAGGCCATAGATTATGCTATTGCTTTCCTTCCTTCACTGGTGGAAGGTAAGAAACTTGCTTGATTCCCCTGTCAACACAGTCAGTGCTAATGGGGGAATCCATCCCACAGTGCCATTGTGTTCTGCTGAGGGCGGGGAGCCTTCTCTGCTGGCAGAACACAATGATTAGCCACCAACACGAATTGTTGGGGGGAAAACCAGACAAGCTGGAAGTACACAAGTCGATCGATACAGACAGGGTGCCTGGACATGGATTGAAATTTGTCTGGTTCCTGCTGAACCAGATGAATTTTGATCCATGTTTGGCTGACTTTAGGCCCCTTTCACACTTGGGTGATTATTATTATATTATTATTATTATTATATAGGATTTATATGGCGCCAACAGTTTGCGCAGCACATTACAATATAAGGGACAGTACAATTACAATACATTTCAGTACAGAAGGAATATGAGGGCCCTGCTCATGGAGTTACAATCTAAAGGAAGAGGGAGATGATACAAAAGGTGATAGCTGCGGGAGATGATCTGGTGGAGGTGATTCAAGTACAGTTCTTAGGTGGAGGTGGGGTAGGCTTCCCTGAAGAAGTGCATTTTCAAAGATCACCTAAAGGCACCCAGGGTGGGGGCTGACCGGACTTACTGTGGTAGGGAGTTCCAGAGGATGGGAGAGGCTCTGGAGAAGTACTGAAGGCGAGCGTGGGAGGAGGTGATGAGGGAGCTAGAGAGGAGCATATCATGGGAGGAGCGGAGTGGGCGATTTGGGCGGTATCTGTGGATGAGGTTGGTGATGTAGCTGGGGGCAGTGTTGTGGATGGCTTTGTAAGCTGTGGTTAGTATTTTGAATTTTATACGTTGGGTTAGTGGAAGCCAGTGGAGGGATTGGCAGAGAGGGGCAGCAGTCGCTGATCAGTTGGTAAGGTGTATGAGTCTAGCAGCAGCATTCATAATAGACTGAAGGTGGGATAGCCTGTGTAATGGTAGACCAGTGAGGAGGGAGTTGCAGTAATGGAGGCGGGATATAACCAAGGCGTGGATAAGTTGTTTTGTGGTGTCATTGGTCAGGAAGGGGCAGATTTTGGAGATGTTCCGGAGGTTGAGGCGGCAGGATTTAGCCAGTGAGTGGATGTGGGGCCCAAAGGAGAGGTCAGAGTCTAGGATTACGCCTAGCACCCTGGCATGAGGGGAAGGACCAATGGTTGTGCTGTTGATCTTAATAGTAAAGTCATGAGTGGGGGATCGGGGGGCGAAATATTACAGCTCAGTTTTGAAAAGATTGGGTTTGAGGTAGTGATGTGACATCCATGCTGATATGTCGCTTAGTAGATTTGTGATACGTGAGGGGGTGAGCTGCGGAGTGGAGAGATAGATCTGGGTGTCATCAGCATAGAGGTGATATTGGAAGCCATGGGAGGTTATCAGTTGGCCCAGGAAGGAGGTATAGAGAGAAAAAAGGAGAGGCCCAAGAACAGAACCTTGGGGTACCCCAACAGAAAAAGGTGAAGGAGGAGGAGTTGTATGTGACACTGAAAGTGCGCTGAGAAAGGTAAGAGGAGAACCAGGAGAGAGCAGAATCACGGAGGCCAATGGATTAGGAAATTGCGGCAAAACGCGTGCAGTTCATTTAGGTGTTTTTCATGCTGAATGGCACCCATACACGCTTGCTGCAAATGTCGCATGTTTTATCAAGAGACAATCACAGCAAAACGTGTATGTAAAATCGCACCTGACTCAGGGCCACAATTTTGCTCCTGAGCTTCTATGACGCAACAAACGTGCATTATAGTGAATGCGCTGCCCTTTGTGCAACACTCAGAATCGCCCGCGCAAAATCACAAGCAAGAACGCGAGTTCCCGCTACGCACAGTGTGAACAGAGCCTAATGCCCAGGAAGGAAATATATCCAGTGTGCTGATTTTTTACTGGAAGCCGTCTTGTCTGTCTTCAGTGGTCTACAGCTGACAGACGCTTTTAGGATGAGATTTCTCCCCAGTGTGTGGAATGATCTTGGTACTCACTGATCTGTCTCCTGTGTCATGTCGCTGTCAGTACAGTGTGTGCTCGCTGTATCAAGTCACTGACTATTTGTTTTTTCTTACTCTTGCAGGCAAAGGAAGTAGCAGAACACAATTTCGGGATGTCGCTGGACGCCTTTAATCTTGTTCAATTGAGAACCGCTTTGAGGTTAGCCTGACATTTTCTCTTTGTTTTTAGTAGAGAGCTTTCAAGGGAATGAACATCAGAGGGAATACTCGGTGAAATGATGCATCACTGGTGCCTGTAATCAAGTGAGGAGGGGAGCACAAATTAAATATAGCGCATTGTGTTCTTGTGAAGTGAACTCTTTAGGGGGAATGAATACTGTGAGCTTCTGAAACAAAGATGGAAGGCGTCCATCTTTTAAAGGCAGCTGAAATATTGACCCTTGAAATGACATCAAACTGATTTTTAAAGCGGTATTAAACTCAAAAGCAAACCTTTATTATTTTGCAGCTTACCAATTCTTCGATGTGATGACTACATTCGTTTTCTTTTTTAGGCTTTCTTCTATTCTCACTTGGTGATCTGGCCTGTAAGTCAACTGTTTGTAACAGCTTATAAAGTTTTAGCTGGAGTTTGGCTTCTGTTTGTTAGTGTATCTATATCAGCTAGTGCATCTTACACTCCCTTCCCCACAGACTAACAATGCTGCTGTCCGAAGGTGCCCCCTGTGCTCCTTCATCCAGAGTGGTGGCGCTCTAATACAGGAGGTGTGTTACTGGCCAGATCACCAGGGGACAAAAAGGAAACTAAAGCAGCCAACACATCTAATAATTAGTAAGCTGCAACATATTATATTTTTGGTTTTGGGATTAAAGATGAAGATTAATCTGCCTATATTTCTCTTTCCCTGATTTCTCTACCCCCTCACCATCCTGCTAATGATATGTTTACATAACATGCCCTATTGTATACCCAGTGATGTCATCACTGGGTCTCTGATTTTCTGTGCAAATCATGGCTGGTGGGAGGGGATAGCAGGGTGCTGTACATATCTTTCTAAAAACATCACACAACCCGGCCTCCTTACACCTATCAAGAGCCCTCAGCCCTGATACAAGCAATGAGTTACTTATTTGGAGGAGCTATGCAAATATCAACTAGCTGTGAGGTGTGGGAGTGCCTAGTCGCGCTGTATTTACATGCAGATCACCATAGGTACCCACATGGAAGAAAAATATATTTTAAAAATCTTCTTCCCAAATATATTGACATACATTTGAAATACTACAATTTTGGCCATATTCAAAATATATACATATATATATATATATATATATATATATACAGTTGTGTTGAAAATAATAGCAGTCAGACATCACTAACCGGATCAATTACTGTTTTTGGTAGAAATGATATTTCTACATGGCAAATAATTTACTAGCAGGTGTAGTAGAGTAATAGAAATCCAACAGACCCAACAGTCATGACATGCATGCTGCTGATTCTGTGTAATTGAATCACTCATTGAAAGGGGCATGTTCAAAATAATAGCAGTGTGGAGTTCTATTAGTGAGGTCATTCATTCTTTGAAAAACAGGTGGCAATTATTGCCCTTATTTAAGGAAGAAAGGCAGCAAATGTTGTACATGCTGGTTACAGTGCATTTCTCTCTGAAATTCTGAGGAAAATGGGTCGTTCCAGACATTGTTCAGAAGAACAGCGTACCTTGATTAAAAAGTTGATTGGAGAGGGGAAAACATATAAAGAAGTGCAGAAAATGATAGGCTGTTCAGCTAAAATGATTGAAAATGCTTTAAAATGGCAACCAAAACCTGAAAGACGTGGAAGAAAGCGAAAAACTACCATTCGAATGGATAGAAGAATAGCCAAAAATGGCGTGGACTCAGCCAACAATCAGCTCCAGGAAGATGAAAGAAGGTGTAAAGTTCCCTGTGAGGACTGTTACAATTAGAAGACGCCTATGTGAAGCCAAGCTATCTGCAAGAAGCCCCCGCAAAGTCCCACTGTTGGAAAAAAGACGTGCTGAAGAGGTTACAATTTGCCAAAGAGCACATTGACTGGCCTAAAGAGAAATGGCGCAACATTTTGTGGACTGATGAAAGTAAGATTGTTCTTTTTGGGTCTTGTGGCCGGAGACAGTTTGTCAGACGACCCCCAAACACTGAATTCAAGCCACAGTACACTGTGAAGACAGTGAAGCATGGTGGTGCAAGCATCATGATATGGGGATGTTTCTCATACTACGGTGTTGGGCCTATTTATCGCATACCAGGGATCATGGATCAGTTTGAATACATCAGAATACTTGAAGAGGTCATGCTGCCTTATGCTGAAGAGGAAATGCCCTTGAAATGGGTGTTCCAACAAGACAACGACCCCAAACACACCAGTAAAGTGCAACATCTTGGTTCCAGACCAACAAGATTGACGTTATGGAGTGGCCAGCCCAATCCCCGGATTTTAATCCAATAGAAAACTTGTGGGGTGACATCAAAAATGCCGTTTCTGAGGCAAAACCAAGAAATAGAGAAGAACTGTGGAATGTAGTCCAATCATCCTGGGCTGGAATACCTGATCACAGGTGTCAGAAGTTGGGTGACTCCATGCAACACAGATGTACAGCAGTTCTCAGAAACAGTGCGACTACAACCAAATATTCATTAAGTCATTCAAAGGAAAGCAAAATCTTCAAACATTTTTCAGTTTATATAGTGAATGTTTGAGTTTGTAAAGAAGAATACAAACACTGCTATGTTTTTGAACAGTCTAATATTCACTTTTCATCAATTTTTTTAGAGGAACAACACAAATTTGATATATTTTTCTTCATGTTTTGATTTGGAATAGAATGTGTCGTGTTCCCAATGCATTTGTGTGGATGGAAATAAAAGCTATTAGAAGGATTTTGAGCTTTATTCACTTTTTGCAACACACTGCTATTATTTTGAACACAACTGTATGTATATGTGTGTGTATGTATGTATGTATATATATACATATATATATATGTATATACTGCATGTTGAAATGCGTTTTTATTACAAAATATATGAAAAATATTTTTAAAAATACATTTCAAATATACTGTATGTCTTTCTTTAAATATACAAATCTACATTTTTGGAATGCAATTACAATTATATGTTTAATGACTATTTTTAAAAATATCTTTCATATATTAACACATTTCAACATGCAGTGTGTGTGTGTGTACATATATATATATATATATATATATATATATATATATATTAATTGAAATATATTTTGAAATATATTGCATATGGCCAAAATTGTAGTATTTCAAATATGTTAATATATTTGGGAAGAATATTTTTAAAGTATATTTCAAATATATTTTTCTTCCATGTGGGTAACAGGTATGTGTGATGTGAAATCAGAGTAAGCAATTTCAGTACAGGAGAGGAGCTGTTACAACTCTGCAAGACTGAAAGTAGGGTTGGAGTTCAGCCTTAACTTTTGGCCAGAGGTGAATGAGGCCCTTTGTCAGGTTTGCATTGCTTTCTGTGTCCTCATTGGTTAGATTTTCTTTCACTTCTCTACTGTGTCACCAGTACAGCAAGTGCTGTTCAATCTCTCCTGTGTGGGTGTAGAAAGCAAGTAAAAACCTGACAGCATGTCTAACCTTTCCCCATTCCATCCTAATCTGAAAATAAAGCATTTGGCTAGGGTTACACTTTAATTTGGCCTCTTTTTTTCTTCTTATTTTTTTTTTCCAACTAAGGCCCTGTTGTCAATATTTATGATGAGATGACCACTATGAATGGTAGACAAAGATAAGTGATGTCTAATTGGTGTCATTGCTGGGTTTCTTCCAGGTCCAAAGTATCATTTCAGATTGAAGCTGTGAATAGTCTGGGCAGGTAATGTATTGCTTTTCGTTGTCTCTGGTGTTGTCCTGCAGACAGATATACTTGGACTTGTAGACTTGGTTCCATTATGTTATTTCTCTTTCAGAACAGTGCCTTTAGACAATGAAGATAGCACATATTTAATTAAGACTGTAAGTACACAAGTGTCCTGTCATTAAACAATTTGTATTCAGAAGTCTTGTTTAGGGTTTTTCTATATTAATAAAACAGGGGTTCTTAAATGGGGGGTATCCATAAATCTTGGGGGTCTGGGAGCCCATTGATGGGGGTGTTGGACTGAACCTCCGGAAAATTAAAAAATTAAATAAGAGGTTATTATACCACATCGATTGGCCTCTGAGGTCACTGCCTCTCACACTGACTTATGTCTAGATCGTCACCTCTTTTGGCTATTGGACATAGCCTAACAGGCTTCCATTGGTTGGTTTACTGTATTTGCTGAGCGCTTATGTTTATTCACTGTCATGGCTGTTGTTTAATACATCCATACTGTATACTTGATATCCTATCCTAGGAGCCCTGGGTGTGTAGTTTGTGCAGGTTTGGGGGTGTCAGTGGGCTGGTGAATGTCCTCTCAGCTCCTCTCCCTCCTCCTGGGGAGAGGGGTGACAGGGTGGGTGGGTGTTCCAACTTGGGGGGGTATTGTGGGTTGTGAGGGGGTTTGGTGGATGGTTTGGAGTGGTTGGCAGGGTGGGGGGTGATAGAGGTTGGACCATGGGGGCATTCCATATAGGGTTAGGTCAGACTAAGTGGATGTTGGGTTATATGTCAGATCTCCGTTGTTACTTTATCTGATGATGTACAATAAACTTGACTTGAGGTTAGCCTATTAGGTGTGCAGCCTATTTTCTCTCCCACTTTGTTTTTAATTACAAAGTAAACCTAATTTTCTGCATTCTTGAACATGAAATCAAAGTGTAGAAATAGGCTGAATTGGGAGACATTAACAAAAGTTTCTTCTCTATTTTAATGGTGTGGGAAACTGACTTTTGTAGCACGCCACATTAAATAAACAGTGAAATAGAAACTGGCGCAGAGTCTGCTTGTAATTAAAGGGATTGCAGCATTTTTCAGTATAGAAAGCTGCCGCCGGTCCCCCACCAGGTCGGATCTGGTCTACAGGATGGGAACTGTCAGTAGGCAGCACGCATCCCTCTCTCTGCTCATGCTGTGGTTACACTGTAGTTGAGCAATGAGGAGCAGAGGGACCAGAGCATGTAGCTCCAGTAAAACTGGTCTGTGCCATGTTTGTCACAGACACAGCAAAGAACTCAAAGCCGATTGCTCCTAATTAAAAAAGAGAGTGCAGCATTTTTCAGTGTGTCTGGCATATTGGATGTGAACTGTCAGCTGGCAGCACGCATCCCTCTCTCTGCTCATGCTGTGATTACACTGTATTAGTAGAACATGCAGCTTTAACACCCCTCTCCCTCCCTCCTGCACTCAGCTGAGCAATGACGGTCAGAAGGATCAGAACACACAGCTCCAACTGAACTGATATGTGCCGTGTCTGTCACTGACACAGCATAGAACTCAAAGCAGTTCACTCCTAATTAACAAAAGGACTTTCACCTTGTTTAACCACTTCAAGTCCGGACACTTTCACCCCCTTCCTGTCCAGGCCAATTTTCAGCTTTCAGCGTTGTCACACTTTGAAAGACAATTGCGCGGTCATGCAACACTGTACCCATATTAATTTTTTACAATTTTTTTGAGACAGATAAAACTTTATTTTGGTGGTATTTATTCACCACTGGGATTTTTATTTTTGTGCTTTATAAATGAAAAAATCCAAACATTTTGAAAAAAAGGGTTTTTCTTATAAAATTTTGCAAATAAATCTTTCTTCATAAATCTTGGCCAAAATGTATTGATCTATCTTTAGTAAAAAAAAAAAAAAATAACCCAAATTTGTTTATAATCAAAAATTATAATTTGCCAAATTTTTTTTTTACATTTTTATTTCATTTTGTTATATTATTTGTTTTGTGTTTTTTTTTAACATACGGTCACCCTAGCAGTACAGAGTCACTATAGTGACACTGTACTACTTGTAGGGGGTGATGAAGATTTTTTTTTCTTCTTTTTTTACACCCATAAAGGCTGTAAAAGCAATAATTTCTTATTTTCTCTGGCTGCATTCTTGCAGCCATTGAGAAATACTGTGAGAGCTGTGATTGGTCACAGCTTGTCACATGGTACAAGGCTGTTGTGATTAGCCTTGTACCATGTGACCTCTGTGATCATTCACAGATTTCACAAGTAGTAAGCAATGATGTCAGAAGTGACATGTTGTTTACTACTGTTCATGTGATCACTGATTGGCCAATCAGTGATCACATGAATCGGGACCTCACACAGACTCCCAGGCAGCGCGCACAGGTAGTGAATGCGGAAGCCGTTTATAAACGGCCATCCGCTCCTGCACTGCTCCCGTCCGGCTGTTTATGTACATGAGCCGGACGGGAAGTGGTTAATTAGGAGCAGCATTTGCTCTGCTTTCTCAGCTTAGAAGAGTGGTGCAGGCATAAAGGCAGAATGCGTCAGCTGACGTGTGTGCATCACATGATCTTTATCTGGACCTCCATTTCCTTTTTTCATTGCAGAAAACCAACAGCAAAAATATCACTAGTTGTATGTAGCTTGTGTATTTGCAATTAGCTGTTTTATATCAATAAATACAGTAAATATGATAACATTCATAGGGTTTTCTTCCTGCTGTTCTATTCCTAGCTACCCATATGTAAAGTAAAACCATCTTTGACGTGATACTGGTAACTAATAGGACTAGTGATGCTGTCAATCTGGTGAAGGGTGTTTGGGGACTTAACCACTTCCTGTCCGGACACTTTTACCCCCTTCCTGACCAGGGCAATTTTCAGCTTTCAGCGCTATCACACTTTGAATGACAATTGCGCGGTCATGCAACACTGTACCCAAATAAATTTTTTACCATTTTTTTTGAGACAGATAAAGCTTTATTTTGGTGGTATTTATTCACCGCTGGAATTTTTATTTTTTTTGCTATGTAAATGAAAAAGTCCAAAATTTTTGAACAAAAAGTGTTTTTTTAAATAAAATTTTGCAAATAAATAATATTTAATCATAAATCTTGGCCAACATTTATTCCGTTATCTTTTTAGTAAAAAAAAAAAATCCAAATTAGTTTATAACCAAAAATTATAATTTTTAAACATTTTTTTTTTACATTTTTATTTTATTTATTATTATTTTTTGTTTACATACTGTCACCCTAGCAGTACAGTGTCACCTTGGTGACACTGTACTACTTGTGGGGGGTGATGAAGATTTTTTTTTTTTTACACTGATTGCTTTTACACCCATATAGGATGTAAAAGCAATCGTTTCTCTTTCTCTCTGTCTGAATTCTTGCAGTCATTGAGAAGTACTGAGTGAGCTGTGATTGGTCACAGCTTGTCACATGGTACAAGGCTGTTGTGAATAGCCTTGTACCATGTGACCTCTGTGATCATTCACAGATTTCACACGTAGTAAGCAATGATGTCACAAGTGACATCTTGCTTACTACTTTGCATGTGATCACTGATTGGCCAATCAGTGATCACATGATCGGGACCTCGTACAGAGGTCCCGTCTGACGATCGGTGTTTCACTGTGTCCGGAAGACACAGCGGGCACCGGATCGCGGTGCTGCGCGCTCCCAGGGAGCGCGCACAAGCAGGGTGCGGGGAGGCCGTTTATAAATGGCCACCCGACCCTGCACTGCCACCGTCCGGCCGTTTATATACAATGGCCGGCCGGGAAGTGGTTAAAGAGCAATTCACTGGGGGTTTGAAGTCGGGAAAGGGCTGAGAATTTCTGTTTTGAACTCTGGACACAAAAACTTTCACTTAAATATATTCCTCAATAGCCACAAAGGATACAAATCTACAGACCTCATCACTATTCTGTACATAGCCTGTACAGAGAGCAGAGCTATGGGGGAGACCCAGCAAGCTCCACCCACTACCGGATACCTGCAGAAAATTACAGGACGGGGCAGAGACAAGACCAGTCATCCTGTACAAAGAGAGAGAGCAACAGTGACCGGTCTGTATTATAGAAAGAAAGTCTTGCACTGGATTACTGCACAGATCTGAAAAAAATATACAAAATGCACTAGGGATGCACCGAAATTTCAGTGGCTGAAAACACCCCTTTCGGCCGTTGGCCGAAATGAAAAAAGAAGCAGCGATACAGGTGCTGAAAAAACCTTGCCGCCCGCCGTCGCCCCTCACCACTGCCTGCCCACTGCAGCCTACGGTAGTTCAGCCTTACCTGAGAAACCATCGATCCCGGCGCTGGGCATAGAGATAAGTGAAGGAAAAATGGCCGCCACTCATCTCTATGCCCTTGGAGGACCGGAGCGGTCACTTCCCGTTCTGGCCATTTTGTTTTATTTTTAAAGCACTAGATCAATGCTTTTTTTTTGATCCAATGCTTTACATTGCAGAGGAGAGATATGGGGTCTTATTGACCCCATATCTCTCCATAAAGAGGACCTGTCACTAATTATTTCTAACACAGGGGATGCATGCATTTCTTGTGATAAGAATAAAAGTGATTAACATTTTTTTTAAAGGGACAGTGCACACAAAAAAAAGTTTAAAGTGCCCCTGTTCCCCTCGCACGTAGTGGTGAACGCATACGTAGGCCATGCGCACATATGTAAACGGTGTTCAAACCACACATGTGAGGTATTGCCACGAACGTCAGAGCAAGAGCAATAATTCTCACACTAGACCTCCTCTGTAACCTTACACTGCTAACCTGTAGACATTTTTAAAGCATCACCCATGGAGACTTTTAAGTACAGCAGTTTCATAACATTCCACGAGCATGCGCAATTTTAAAGCGTGACATGTTGGGTATCTATTTGCTCACTGTAACATCCGCTTTCATATTTTACAAAAAAAGTGGGGTATATCTTGTTTTTTTGGGGGGGATTTTTTTTAATCAGTGTATTTTTTTCCAAAAAATATATATTCATTTTTAAAAACTGCACCTTTCGGTTTTTGGCCAAGTGTATTTTGAATTTTCATTTTCGGCACCAGAATTTTAATTTCGGTGCACCAACAAAACGCACCAACATTCAAGAATAAACAACATGATGAATGTATATAGACAATATCTGGAGTTCAGTTTAACATTTTTCCATTTCTCTGTACAGGAAAAAACTGGTCTGTTCACAATAGTCAATGACAATATAATATCTCTACTGCAGTATTACACAAACATGGAAATACAAACATTTTGTGACTCAGTTGCTAAACTAAAAAATATTTTTTTGATTGTGGGAAGAAATGACAGCAGGCTGACATAATTCATGTAAACAAGAGATCAATATATAACCTCCATGCTGATATAGCCCTTAGTGAGGAATGAATTTAGGGCCTCAGACATGGAAACCCATGCAGTGGTGGCCAACCTGCGGCTCTCACTCTGCTGCAGGACTACAAGTTCCATCATGCCTCTGCAAGTCAGTAACTTCCCATCTTTGCAATGCCTCATGGGAAATGTAGTTCCACAACAGCTGGAGAGCCACAGGTTAGCCACCCCTGCATAAGAAAAGTCTTTTCTTCTTTCTGATTGCCTCTGTGCAATAGGAAAATAACTAAGGGGTGTATTCATAGAAAAATGTGCAGTTATTCGCCCTGGGAACTGCATGTACACCCATTTAGTGTGAATGAAGGCTAAGTCGAATTTTATTAGGCTATTTTCTCCCCGGTTCGAGTGTTGTTCATTCATATAAAGAGTGGTGCGGGAAAATACTGCATTATGTTCACTACATGGTGCTATATACAGCCTATAATAGTCTATAATCATTCAAGGTCATAAATGTTCGCACAGATCGAATGTACATGCAGTTTTGCAATCAAATTGTGTGATTTTTTTTTTTTTTTAATAAATGCAAACCATTGGATTCTTTTTGAGAAAATTGTGCTATGAGCCCGGAAGGCACCTCTGTAATTAAAAATGCCCCTCCTTCCAGCTGACAGTCGCACTTTTATCTTTCAGCTGTCACTCTCTAGGAAAGCTTGAATATGATTGGTGGTTGGGAGCAAAAGTGACAGTTTTTACAATGACACTTTGATCTGTGAGTCCTATTTGTACACTATAACATGTGATGAGTCCTCACTGAACTTTGTCATATGATTACCTTTCAGGCCTCCATGACGGTGTATGACATTCCTGATCTGCAAGGGGGGAGAGGAAATTTGGGGTCTGTGGTCTTTTCTGAATCTTTCCTCAAGTCTGAGATACATGTTAGAGACAAAGGTATGACATTTTGTCTCATGTTGGTAATTATCCTATGCTCCATGATTGCTTTATTAAATGTATCCATAAAATAACTCCCAGTGTTTGGCATCACATTAGAAGACGTTAGGTGGGGTTTAAGGGACTGTCATAAAATGAACAAGAGGTCTCACTTTAACCCCTTGCCTACTGGGCACTTTCTCCTCCTTCCTGTCCAGGCCAATTTTCAGCTTTCAACGCTGTCGCACTTTGAATGACAATTGCGCAGTCATGCAACACTGTACCCGTATGAAATTTTTGGTGGTATTTAATCACCTCTGGTTTTTTTTATTTTTTTATAAAAAAAAACTGAAAATTTTGAAAAAAATAGTTTTTTTTTCTTAGTTTGTTATAAAATTTTGTAAATTAGTCATTTTTCTTCTTCACTGATGTGTGCTAATGAGGCTGCAGTGATAGGCACTGATAGACACTGATGAGGATGCACTGGTAGGTGGAACTAATGGGCATTGACAGGCATCACTGGTGGGTATTCACAGACATCACTGATGGGCACTGAAAGGCATTACTCATATATGGCAGTGATAGGCGGCACTGATAGGTGGCACTGACTGGCAGCACTCATAGGCGGTACTGACTGACACTGATAGTTGGCACTGAAAGGCAGCTCAGATGGGCACTGATATGTGGCATTGATGTGCACTGATGGGCACTGACAGGTGGCATTGATGGACACTGACAGGTGGCACTGATTGGGGCTACACTGATCATCAGGGCACTGATCATCAGTGTAGATGTCCCCTCCGAGGAATGCTGATTACCGGCTCTCCTCTGTCAGCGTGACAGCTCGTGAGGAGAGAAATGCCGATAACCTGCATTTCCTTATTTACATGTGATGTGTGATTGGACACAGCTGATCACATGATGGAGCCAAAGTCATCAGCTCTTTCCGCTGATCGGTGATCCGCTGTGTCCCAGGGACACAGAGCACCACTGATCGCCGCGCTGTGCGCCCCTGGGGGCACGAACGCGCAGTTAGAGTGAGAGGACATTATATGACGTCCTCTCCCAGAACAAGAGAACCGCCTTGCGCCCGTCCTTTCCCTATATGGTGGGCGGGAGGCTGTCAAAGAAAGGTCCAACTCCTGGGTTTTGATCTGTCACTTGGAACTGATTTAATAAATTTATATAGAACAGTAGTGTTCAACTTAAAAGGGCCACAATTATATGAACAAGTAGAGTGAGCGGCTGCATGTAAATTACCGTTTTTGTTTTTGTTGTTTTTTTTTTTTTTTTTCCAATTCAGTAACATCAACTGGTGGCCATCTGTTTTATAATAGAACCCTAACTTGCTTCTAGGAAGATCCATCCATGGTGAACCCCCTGTATTGCTGTGTTGCTGCTCTCAGCTGAACACCGCTTCCTAGAAATCCTTGTCTAGCTCAATGGCTTCTCTGAAGTTACTTTCAAATCAGAGCAGAGGCGACAATAATAAAATCCACTTCATTGATGTCATTGACAGCAATAATAAACCCTCATAGATGCCATTGACAGCAATAATAAACCTTCATAGATGCCAGTGGCAGCAGTAATAATTCCCCCTTCATTAGCTTCATTGGCAGCAATAGTAATCCTCTATCATTGGAGTCACTGGTAATAATATTAACAGTAATCCCCCCTTCATAGTTGCTAATGAGGACAGTAATAACCCCCCCCCCATGCATTGGTGTCAGTGACAACAATAATACAACCCCCCCCCCTTAATTGGTGTTAGTGGTAGCAATAATAATCCCCTCTTTATTAGTGTCACTGGTAGAAATAATAATTTCCCTCCCTCCTTTATTGGTGTCAATGTTAATAATAATAATTCCCCCTGAATTAATGCAAGTGGCAGTAATAACAATCCCTCCATTTATCGGTGTTACTGGCATCAATAATAATCCCCCACACTTTCATTGGTGTCAGTGGTAATAATAATAATTCCCCCTTTCCTCATCCTCAGTGTCAGTGGTAATAATAATCCCCCCTTCAAAGGTGCCAGTGGTAGCAATAATAATCCCCCCTTTATTAGTGTCACTGGCAGCAATAATAATCCCCCTCCCCCTTTCATTGCTGTCAGTGGTAATAAAAATAACTTACCCCTGAATTGGTGTCAGTGGCAGCAATAATAATCCCCCATTCATTAGTATCAGTGGCAGCAATAATAATCCCCCATTCATTAGTATCAGTGGCAGCAGTTATTATCCCCTTTTTATTAATTTCAGTAGCAATAATAATTATTTACCTTTTATTAGTGGTGGCAGCAATAATAATCCCACTTTCATTGGTGTCAGCAGTAATAATAATATCCCCCCACCCCCTTGATAGATGCCAGTGGTAGCAATAATAATCCCCCCCCCTTCATTGGTGTCAGTGGCAGCAGTAGGTTTCCCCCTTCATTGGTGTTCAGTGGTAACTTTCCTGAACACACTGTCCTGTGGGGTTGAACCGGCACCATGCCTGTCAGCAGATCACTCCACCCAGCAGACAGTGCCAACCTTATTGGAATGTCGGGTGTTGGGACGCTGTCTGTGCAGCCCGCCACTATGCATAGACTGTGACTGGGACTTCACAGGCCCCATATGGAAGCCCCATGGGCCTCCAGTTGGACAGCCCTGATATAGATTTATATAAGGCGAGTATAAAAATTAGGCATGGCTTTCTTCCAAGGACTGTACAAAGGACATGGAGTCACTGTGTGTAGAAGAAGGACAACTCTGCCATCAGTATAGGAAACCATGCCTTATATAAAGGTTAATTAGCATCCTCCTGCCAGCCATACACATTTGTGTGGCAACATGTCAGTGAGCTTTACTGCCATCTGCCCCAAAAATGTGTACAGCCAGCATTCATCTGTATGCCGACCCCGCTGTCACTGATGGCTCTCATCACTGTTGACAATTGGGAGGCGGTAGTTGTGTGCAGCCGGAGTTCTGCTTTAATTTTGTACTGTTTATAGAACTGTCTATTGAGATTTATAGGGAATAGTGTGCGGGGTGTTGGAGTTCTCCATTCATTATTGTTCTAAACTCTGTGAACTGTAAAGTCGGAAGCTGTGTTGACCGATCGGAGGAGACCATATTTATATCTGCAGGGTGTGAATGTTTATTTTGGTGCTGCCTTTTGAAGCTGCTAACCAGCCCGGGTTTATTTCCAGCAGTTTATACTGACACATAAACATGGAAGAAGGAATCCAAATAAAAGGAAGGCCTGGTTATGAAATAGTTATACACTCATTGTTTTTCTTTTGGGTTACATCAGAAGATGAGCTGTAAAGGAAAGTCTAGATCTGTGGGAAATGTGATGAATGTAACAAAACACAAGTCGTTGTAGAAACATCGTCCTTGCTATTAAATCTTCTTTGTCTTGTACCATCCATTACGTCATTTCACGTCATTGAAAGTAGGACAGGTGTATCTGGTGTAGGAAGTAAGGTGATCTTTTGGGACCCCCCCCCCTACCCATGGGACCCATCTGATGGATTGTCATTTCCGAGCATTCATTATGTGTTTTCTAAATGATAAATGCCATGAATAAGCCTTTTCCTTTTTAAAACTGTATTAAATCCAAAAGCAACATTTCTTATATTGCAGTTTACCAGTCTTTAGATGTGATGTCCACATTTTTTTTTTTTTCTTTTTTAGGCTTTCTTTCTATTATTTTCACTAGGTGATCCTGCCAGTAAGTCTGTTGCTTTTCAACAGAACAAACTGCTCTGCAAATGTATCAGTTAAGAGCCTTGAGAAAAACCATTTACTATGGACAGGAGTGCTTACAGTGACCAGCTTTTATGTATGTAAAACCTTTGTCCCAAAATGAAAAACAAATGTTGCTGTGACTGCTGATAAAGTGTTAACTGAAGTTTGGCATCAATTTGTTAGTGGATTTAAATCTGCTAATACATTGAACTCTCCTTCATCCAGACTGACAATGCTGCTGTCTGCTGTGCCCCCTGTGCTCCTTTTACTCCTTTGAGGACCTCTAATACAGGAGGTGTGTTACTGGTTAGGTCACCAGGTGAAAAACAGAGGGGGGAAAAAAAAAAACTAATGATTGGTCAGCTGCAATATATTGCATTTTTGATTTTGGATTTAATATTGATTAAAGCCTAACTCCAGTCAAAGCAAGTTGTGGTTAGAGTAGGTATTAAAGCTTCTGACTTTTGGAGGGCAAAGCAACAGGTTCTCTTTAAACCCATTGTTCCCCTGCAGCATCTTTTACTTGTGATAGCAATAAAGCATGACAGGCCCTCTTTATGGAGGTGTCCTAGACCATAGAGATGATTGGGGACTTTCCAGTTTCCGATCATCTCTATTGTAAACAGTTGCAACCCCCAGGGCTCTCTGGTGCAATGGGAGAGCTTGGAAAACAAGATATGCATACTGGAGAGCGGCGTGGGCAGGGGGTGGGGGGAGGACCCCTCCCGCTGCTTGTAAAAGTGATCCAGCAGCTAATCAGCCGCTTGGATCACTTATACAGCTTACGAAATCACCAGCTGAAAATTTTAATATGGGGTTATGGCTCTCAGCTGCATCCATGGCCCTTGTATAACCTCTTGAACAGAATGATGTACATGATTATACATCAGGTGGTTAAATGTAGAGATTTGTAGATTAGCCCCCCTAGAGGGATAATAAATCCAAAATTACAACAGCTTTTCTCTGTGCTTTCCAACTGTTCAGACTGTTGAGGCCTCAATGGGAGTGCATTGTTTTCAGTAAGTCGGCTGAATCGTTAGATCAGCAATGTGGATAGAGGGATTTCTACTATGAGATCTTGTATTCAAGCAACTGTATCTGTCTGAATATCTGAACAGGAGCTATCACTGGTCAGCTGATCATTTTCCACCCAGATCAGTCTTTTGTCGTACTGAGTGGTGTTTTTGCAGGTCCAACCATGTCTCAAATTTTGTCTGGAATTGAACAATATTGAAGCAATCTGTGAGGACCTGTAGACTAACACTGTGGGAAGGAGCAGTAAAGTACATTTATTGTGTAACACTACGAAGTAAGACGCGGAACCTGTGTATGTAATCAAGAAATATGCCTTCCCCTTGTAATATATAATTACATAATATACAATACAAATAAAGCAGAACATCAGCCAGAAATACCAAGATAAAAATGAATGGCCCATTAAGAGATGAAATAACAAAACCAGTTTTTGCTGAAAAATTCAGCTTAATTCCAGAGATTTCCCCTGCAGTACTTTTTTCTCCTGCTAGATTTCCTAAGACTAATGGCTAGCATCATTTAACCCGCTTAGGTCATCCTGGACTGGGCAGTGGATGGAGAAGCAGCACAGTGCTGAGCTCATCTGGCATCACTCTGCTCTCTCCTCCTGTCAGCATGTTTCTTGTCAGCACATAATCCCCTTGTGCTGCTTCTTCCTCTCACACTCTAGTCTTGCTTTACTGGGACTACAAGAGGTTGATACCAGGTCCAATTCAGGCACTTGAACGGCTTAAATATATATAAAAAAAACATTTTTTGATATCTTAATGATTGCAGAGCTGTATTAATTTGTGTCTTTACATCTGCCTGGAGTTCAGCGTTAAGGTTTCTAAAATAGTGAAATCATTTACATCAAGCTGCGCTCTATTACATATATATCTACAAAAGAAAACCATTGATTCTTTCACATCTGATTGTTTCTTTGTTTTTAGATGGAGAAATCACATCAGACAACAGCTATATCATTCTGACTGCTGCTGTTCCCCGTTTTATGTCCTGGCTGGTAAGTACCGGGTATAATGATGGTACGGTTGGTGGCCGAAGGATCAGAGCCACACATATAGACCTCATTAGTTCTGTCTAGAGCGGCCTGATCTCTGAGTACATCCTGCTGTACAAAGCAAGCCAGGCTGACGAGCTCCTTTTAACCCCTTCATGCCTAAGGGTAAAACAAATCTTAATGCCTAAGCACAATTTTGCAACACTGACGTGTTAGTTACATAGTTTGGCTGAAAAAAGACAAAATTCCATCCAGTTCAACTATAGTAAATCTGTACATATCATCACAACTACTTTGTACATCCAGGTGAATTATACCTTGTTTTTTTCAAGACAAATGAGTTTTCATTTGGACGTATATGGTAATGAATATCTCCTGATTTTTAATTTTTTTTTTATTATTATCAAAGGAAAATTGGCTCAAAATAGTAAAAAAAAAACATTTTTTTTTCATTTAGCTCTGTGTTTCTTGTTACTACTGTAACCTACCACCAAAGAACAACTCAAAATACATTTTCCAGCTCTTGACGATCGCAGCGATACCATATAGGTGCATTTTGTTCTTTGTTTACCTAAAACACACTGACACTAATACCAATTTAAAAAAAATAAATCCAGACCTGTGACCCTGACCTTTTCACCTTGACCTTGACCCAAACACTTACCCTGACACTGAACTAGATCAAACCTTGAACTAGGTATTTTTTATTTTATTTTTTAATATTTATTTATCTTTTTTTTCTTTTTTTTTAAACAAACATTTTTTTTCCCTCTATGCTAGGAGTTGAGAGATACAATGTATCTCTCTCCTCCATTCATAAAAAACAAGGGGGCTGGGCTGTGACCCAGAATCGGGAGTCTCGGGTCCCGATATTTAGAATGGGACCTGGGACTCTCAGTGACACCCTGGTCTTTGTGCTGGGAGCCCGCTGTGCGGCGCGCTCCCAGCACAAAGACAGGTATGCAAATATGCGGCCCCATGGAAAAAAGCCCAGTTTTGAGAGGCCCCATATTTGTGTTACGTTGGCTCCAAGGGGTTAAGGACACTTTCAGGTAAACGTGAACTTATTATACAGAGTGTGTCCAGGAGACGTCCAATTGACATGAATGAGACTGCCTGCACGGAGATATATGCAACACCTGTGCGGGTAAACACAGCCCTCGCACAGGCGTACCATTACCTGCATGTGAATGAGGCCCAACACCATTCAAGAATATAAATAAGACCTATTTCATATTTTACTTGTTTTATTTTGAATATTCCTTAACACCGCAAATGTGTGGGTAGTTCTTACCTTCTCATCGCCTGTAAAGCAAACAAATATTATTAAAGCAGAGCTCCACCCAAAAGGGGAAATTCCGCTTTAAGGACTAATCCCCCGCTCCCCATTAAGGATTGGCACCTTTGGGGAGCGGGTACCCGAATTTGACAGGTACCCGCTCCCACTTCCGGTCAGATCGCCTAGGCGATCGGAAAAGGAAGGTGCCCTCCCTCCCTCCCTGTAGTCTTTTGGGACACGTGACAGGTCCCAGAAGACTACAGGACCATTCATGTAGTACAACGCTACTTGCACATGCACAGTGGGTACCCGGCTGTGAAGCCACAAGCTATCACAGCCGGCTGCCCACACTGAAGATGCCGGCCTCCTGGAATCCAGGACGGCCGGTGAAACGGGCTGCAGGGGACACACCGAGGGACAGGTAAGTGGCTGTTTTTTTTAAAAGTCTACAGTTTTTGTAGCTGCTGACTTTTATTTTTTGACAGGGTGAGTGGAACTCCGCTTTAAAGTAGAACTTTAGTTAAAAATGGGTGGACAGGCTGGATTATTAATGCAGAAGAGACCTGCTTTGTCTCTGCTGCATTAAAGCTATCTACCTGCCTGTTCACCCCTGTACAGTGAGCCGCGCTGGCACAGCTCACTGTACAAATTCAACAAGTGATGGCATCCCCGGCTGGCATTCGGAACCGGAAGCTGTCCACCCAAAGTAACTTTTGTGTGTGGATCTTCAATCTCCATTGATGTAAGAAAGCTGCCTACCCATCAAACAGATACCCTATGGATATACCAACACAACAGTGCCACCAATCAGAACGCAGAACAATCATATATCTTTAATATAAAAATGGGTGCAGCACTAAATATATATTACACAATAGAAAGTGTCAAATGCAATAATCCAAAAAAATTATAAATGAATGAATAAATATTCAGTTCAATATAAAGTGACTAGTGATGTGCAACATGGTGGTATTGTAACAATCATAAAGTGATTTAGTGATAACATGAATCTTTGTCACTATAAAGTGACTACTGGTGTTAAATAAAGTGCTGATATAAATGGTTAAATGTCCATAAAGGTGATGTATGGAAGATCCAGTGATGATCTTCAATTCCTGGTGATCTATAAAATCTATTCAATGGTATGGTGATGTGTCCGATAATATAAGAATTGCGCACTCACCAGATGCGCAATCAAATCACGCATTTAGAGATATACACTCTCAGTAGGTCAGCTGACGGTCCCTTTAAGGGTAAGTATGGTGTGGTCTGGTGTTCCCTCACTGCTTCCTCTGCTGTCCTCCTAATGCAACTCTGACTTCCCGAATCTCCTGGCGTGGAGTACGATCCATGGACTCCAGCAAAATTCACTCTCCAGCCTGCTCCTACAGCCGCCTACTCTGACCGGGTACCTGGAAACCAAACAAGCCGCCTCTCCCGCCCCGTCCAATCACCAATCAATGATATGGTTGTCAATGTCATTGTTCACATCAGTGCTTGCAGTTCTAGTGCGTTCTGGTTGCAGAAAAAAAAGTAGAACAGAACTGTACTAAAACGCACCAAAACGCATAAAAAATGCATTGGAATGACATTGTCCCTATTTAAATTGAGGAAAAAGAGGGGAAAAACTGAATTGGAATGCATAAAAAACGCACTGGAATGTGTCAAAAACACGTAAAAAACGTAAAAACGCATCCGGAATGCATCTGGATGGTGTGAACCGTCCCTTAGGGTTCTTCTGAACAATACATTTACTTTGTATCCAATCAGGCAGGCCCTCACTATACATAGCTTGTAGGTTTAAAGGAGATTGTACAGACAGATGGCATGATGTGTATGGTTGGTAATAGGCTGGTAGATGTCCGTTTTTAGACCGTATACCATATTATTTTTTGTTTTGTTTCCAGGTTGAGGACAATGAGGTAAAACTTTCAGAGAAAGCACTGAATTCGGTGAAGGTGAGATAAATTCAAGTGAGGTCTAAACTGTATGTTGTGTCAACTGGAGATGGCCCCCATGTAACTGATTGGTGTCTTTCCAGGAACACAAATCATTCCTGGGGAGTTTCCTTTCCGGAGGGGATGAGACCTACATATGTTCCAGCAGTCGGCACATTTCATCCGAAGAAGGTACGCACCGTCACAGGCTCTTTGGTATTAATCGGTATTCAGCCATGTAGAACCGAAAGGGTGATGTCGTGCCAAATGCTTAAAGGATAAGTTCACCTTTTAAAATAATTACCTTCCAAAAAATGTGCATTTATTAATCACTTGAAAATTCTACGTCAGTCAATAGAATAAACGAAGATCGAAGCAAGAAACGATTGACTGATGAAAACGCAATCTAAATCGCACTTTCTGCAGGAGAAAGCAAAGGGGTGTGTTTACTGAGCGGACTCCGAAAACACACTGAGCTCTGCTCTGCCCGGCAGCTGCTTAACCACTTGCCTAACGGGCACTTGTACCCCCTTCCTTACCAGGCCAATTTTCAGCTTTCAGCGCTGTCACATTTTGGATGACAATTGCGCGGTCATGCAACATTATACCCATATGAAATTTTTGTCACATTTTTCTCACAAATAGAGCTTTCTTATGGTGGTATTTAATCACTGCTGGGTGTTTTACTTTTTGCGCTCTAAACAAAAAAAAATAGCAAAAATTTTGAAAAAAAAAGTTTCTTTGTTTCTAATATACAATTTTGCAAACAGGTAATTTTTCTCCGTCACTGATGTGCGTTGATGAGCAGCACTGATGGGCACTGATAGGCGGCACTGATAGGCAGCACTAATGAGGTGGCACTGATAGGCAGCACTAATGAGGTGGCACTGATGAGTTGGCACTTATGATAGGCAATGATAGTCAGCACTGCTGGGCACTGACGTGCGGCACTGCTGGGCGGCACTGACTGGGTGGCACTGCTGGGCACAGGTGGGTGGCACTGCTGGGCACAGGTGGGTGGCACTGCTGGGTGGCACTGCTGGGCACTTTTGGGCGGCACTGTTGCGCACTTGTGGGCAGAACTGGTGGGTACTTGTGGGCGGAACTAGTGGGTGTCACTGCTGGGCACCGATCATCAGGGCACTCATCATCAGTGCCCTGATGATCGGTGCCGATCCTCACTCTGACAACTGCCGGTTCTTGGCAGTACTTTCCTCACGCTCTGACAGCGTGAGGAAAGTGCAGCCAAGAACCGGCAATTGCATTTCCCGGTGATCAGCGTGTCATTGGACACGGCTGATCACGTGGTAAAAGGCCGCTGTGATTGGCCTTTTACCACATCACATGATCAGCTGTGTCTGTAGGACACAGCGATCACTGAGATCACCCAGTGCGTGTCCCCGGGGGTGAGCAGGAGAGCGCATTCTGGGAGGATATGACGCCCTCCCAGAACTGGCCGGCCGCAGTGCAGCCATCATTCGGCTATCTGCGGTCGGCAACTAGTTAAAAGAGATCATGGGTGCAATCTTGGGCTCCTGCAGACTCTCAGGATAGCTGTCTGCTCATACCTCGTACGGGCGGGCAGTTACATGAGAGCAAGAAGAATCCACGAACTACCAGAGCGCTCTCCAGCTCCCTCGTAATTCATTGAGAAATACAAGCTGTAGGCTGCAGTGGCTGATGGTACTTGTAGTGTATCCATTCATAGGAAACTTTGAATGAATGATGCGGCTGTGTGGGCGGAGGGAGGGGGATTGGGGAGAGAAGCTGTAGATGCTCAAACATGTTACATTTCCCCCTAAAAACAGGTAAAACATGTAACACGTTCCAAAGGTGAATTTATTTTTTAAGAGTAAAGAGGAGCTCATTTTTTTACTCCCATGTGCTGTGGGTTGGGTCTTCCCAGCCTAGCAGCTCATGGGAACAAAGAGTGAGGCGGTAGGATGGAAATGACCCTACCCATCAGTGTGCAGCCTCCCCCTAAGCCCCCCCCCATAGTCACCTGACCCCAATCCAGTGATGTGCATGAGAGCAGATGCTCTCCTTGGTCTCTGCCTCTTCCTTGGCTGACTCACAGCAGTGGGAGCCATTGGAACAAGTGTTCCAGAGCAAGCAGCTTGCTGTGGGGGCACTCAGCAGGGGGGAGAGGCTGGAAGCGCCGGCAGGGGACTCAAGAAAAGGGGGATCGGGGCTGCTCTGTTCAAAGCCATTACACAGAGCAGGTAAATATGAAATGTTTATTTAAAAAAAAAAAAAGGGTGAACCTTTACAAACCCTTTAAGAGCTGTGCTATCAGTCGCCGTATATTATAGTGCAGTGTAAAGTCTATAAATCACAGGCTGTGTGTTGTAACTTCCTCCCCTGACACCTTTTTTCTCTTGGTGTCAGGAAAATTTGTCAGAAGTGATTCATGCTGATAGCAGAGGAAGGAGAAAGCAGACTGTAGACCTCAGACATGAAATGTCCGTGCCATTTTTACCACTTTAAAGTGTTACTAAATCAACAACAGTAAAATCAGTCTGTATATGCAGTAAAGCATGCTTGCTATACTCTTTGTGAAACCTAAGGGGTTAATCATCCACATTGCATAAAAAAGGATGTTTTATCCTGTATTCTCTGATCCTCCCCCTCTTCTACTGTCCCCAATCCATCTGCTGATAGAACAGAGCCTTGGGGGCAACCTACATATGCTCAGTTTGGTGTGTATTGCTAGAGTTTTTTCCTTGGTAGCGTGCATGTGATCAGCACAGTGCCAAACAGCAATGTCCAGACAGGGGGTCAGGGGTCCTGCAGCCTCATAGGACAATAAGGGGAGAATGAAAACTCCTCCTACAAGCTTTAACCAGTGCTCAGCTGGACACAGATAGAAGCCACAAGACTGCTATATACTGCTGATGAGAAAAAGTATTTAGCAGTTTATATTTACCAAAATAATTGCATCTCCGTGTTGTGTGTACTGTGGGAGACCAGATATAGTGAATGCAGGGTCTGGGGAGACAAGATATAGTGAATGCAGGGTCTGGGTAGACCGGATATAGTGAATGCAGGGTCCGGGGAGAGCGGATATAGTGAATGCAGGGTCTGGGGAGACCGGATATAGTGAATGCAGGGTCCGGGTAGACCGGATATAGTGAATGCAGGGTCTGGGGAGAGCGGATATAGTGAATGCAGGGTCTGGGGAGATCAGATATAGTGAATGCAGGGTCTGGGGAGATCAGATATAGTGAATGCAGGGTCCGGGGAGACCAGATATAGTGAATGCAGGGTCTGGGGAGACCAGATATAGTGAATGCAGGGTCTGGGGAGACCAGATATAGTGAATGCAGGGTCCGGGGAGACCAGATATAGTGAATGCAGGGTCCGGGGAGAGCAGATATAGTGAATGCAGGGTCCGGAGAGAGCAGATATAGTGAATGCAGGGTCCGGGGAGAGCAGATATAGTGAATGCAGGGTCCGGGGAGAGCGGATATAGTGAATGCAGGGTCCGGGGAGAGCAGATATAGTGAATGCGGGGTCTGGGGAGAGCAGATATAGTGAATGCAGGGTCCGGTGAGAGCAGATATAGTGAATGCAGGGTCTGAGGAGACCAGATATAGTGAATGCAGTGTCCTGGCAGACTGGATATAGTGAATTCAGGGTCTGGGGAGAGCGGATGTAGTGAATGCAGGGTCTGAGGAGAGCGGATATAGTGAATGCAGGGTCCGGGGAGACCAGATATAGTGAATGCAGGGTCCGGGCAGACCGGATATAGTGAATGCAGGGTCCTGGCAGACCGGATGTAGTGAATGCAGGGTCCGGGGAGAGCGGATGTAGTGAATGCAGGGTCCGGGGAGAGCGGATGTAGTGAATGCAGGGTCCGGGGAGAGCGGATGTAGTGAATGCAGGGTCCGGGGAGACCGAATATAGTGAATGCAGGGTCCGGGGAGACCGGATATAGTGAATGCAGGGTCCGGGGAGAGCGGATGTAGTGAATGCAGGGTCCGGGGAGAGCGGATGTAGTGAATGCAGGGTCCGGGGAGACCGGATATAGTGAATGCAGGGTCCGGGGAGACCGGATATAGTGAATGCAGGGTCCGGGGAGACCGGATATAGTGAATGCAGGGTCCGGGGAGACCGGATATAGTGAATGCAGGGTCCGGGGAGACCGGATATAGTGAATGCAGGGTCCGGGGTGAGCGTATGTAGTGAATGCAGGGTCCGGGGTGAGCGTATGTAGTGAATGCAGGGTCCGGGGTGAGCGTATGTAGTGAATGCAGGGTCCGGGGTGAGCGTATGTAGTGAATGCAGGGTCCGGGGTGAGCGTATGTAGTGAATGCAGGGTCCGGGGAGAGCGAATGTAGTGAATGCAGGCTCCGGGGAGACCGGATATAGTGAATGCCGGCTCCGGGGAGACCGGATATAGTGAATGCAGGGTCCGGGGAGACCGGATATAGTGAATGCAGTGTCCTGGCAGACTGGATATAGTGAATGCAGGGTCTGGGGAGACCAGATATAGTGAATGCAGGGTCCGGGGAGAGCGGATATAGTGAATGCAGGGTCCGGGGAGAGCGGATATAGTGAATGCAGGGTCCGGGGAGAGCGGATATAGTGAATGCAGGGTCCGGGGAGAGCGGATATAGTGAATGCAGGGTCCGGGGAGAGCGGATATAGTGAATACAGGGTCCGGGGAGACCGGATATAGTGAATGCAGGGTCCGGGGAGACCGGATATAGTGAATGCAGGGTCCGGGGAGACCGGATATAGTGAATGCAGGGTCCGGGGAGACCGGATATAGTGAATGCAGGGTCCGGGGAGACCAGATATAGTGAATGCAGGGTCCGGGGAGACCGGATATAGTGAATGCAGGGTCCGGGGAGACCGGATATAGTGAATGCAGGGTCCGGGGAGACCGGATATAGTGAATGCAGGGTCCGGGGAGACCAGATATAGTGAATGCAGGGTCCGGGGAGACCAGATATAGTGAATGCAGGGTCCGGGGAGACCAGATATAGTGAATGCAGGGTCTGGGGAGACCGGATATAGTGAATGCCGGGTCCGGGGAGACCGGATATAGTGAATGAAGTGTCCTGGGTTTAGTAACACTTTAAGAGAAGCATTACTTCCCCTATTAAAAACAAAAAAAACCCCACAGGATCCTTTGATAGCTTTTGTATCTTGTTGTAGTTACTTCGAGCTGGACTTTAATTTAATCAAAGCCCTGTTTGGCACCTGTCCTCTCTCAAAAATGGAAATAAAAAGGAAAAAAGGTTTTGCTGGTACATATTGCAGGCAGCCAAAGTGACCAGTAACTTTTTGCTGAGGTTTGCAGTAGCTCCAGACTTCTGTACACAAACCGCCTTCACCATAACATTAGCTGCAAGTGTGGGGTGATACTTGGGGGTCCGCCTCTTCTCAACACACAGATAATAAAAAGTAAATGTATTCACTTATTTCTTTTCTATTACTAAACATACTATGTTTGTGCCTTTTCTCAGGTAAACTGTTCTTCTTCTCACATGGCGTCCTATTTGTTCACCCCAACTATGGCAGTGTTAGCATACCACGGAGTCACATGACTTCTGTCAAGTTCTATGATGGTGTAAGTATATTTCTGGGTTTTAGTATTTTTTTTTCACCATCCTTTGAAATTTTCTTTGAAAATTATTATTATTATTATTCAGTATTTATAAAGCGCCAATAGTTCGCTCAGCGCTGTACATTACAAAGGGGGACAGAACATGTGACAGAACAATACCAATACAATGCAAAACATGAGGGGATCGAGGGCCCTGCTCTTTCAAGCTTACAATCTAGGAGGGAGGGGATGGTGGCACAGGAAGAGATAGCTGTGGGGGATGGAGTGGTAGGAAGAGTGGAGGAGGTCGGCAAGTTAGCAGGGGGCGGGGTAGGCTTCCCTGAAGAGATGGGTTTTCAGGGTGCGCCTAAAGGAGAGGAGAGTAGGTGATAATCTGATGGGTTGGGGCAGGGAGTTCCAGAGGATGGGTGACACCCTGGAGAAGTCCTGGAGGCGGGCATGGGAGGAGGAGACCAGGGAACTAGAGAGAAGGAGGTCTTGTGAGGAGCGGAGTGTGCGTGCTGGGCGGTACTTGGATATTAGGTCAGTGATGTAGTTCGGGGCAGTATGGTGGACAGCTTTGTACGTCAGTGTTAGGATTTTGAATTTGATCCGTTGCGCAATCGGAAGCCAGTGGAGGGATTGGCAGAGGGGGGTGGCGGAAACGGAGCGGTTGGAAAGGTGAATGAGTCTGGCAGCCGTATTCAGGATGGACTGAAGCGGGGATAGCCAGCGGCGAGGCAGGCCAGTGAGGAGGGAGTTGCAGTAATCGAGTCGTGATATGATGAGGGAGTGGATGAGCTGTTTAGTGGTTTCTGGAGTTAGGAACGTGCGGATTTTGGCGATGTTGCGGAGGTGGAGTCTGCACGAGTTTGTTAAAGAGTGGACTTGGGGCTGGAAGGATAGGTTGGAGTCCAAAATGACACCAAGTACTCTGGCCTGCGGGGCGGGTTTGATGGTGGCGTTGTTGGACATGATGGAGAAGTCAATGGGGGGTGGTGTCCGGGCTGGAGGGAAGACAAGAAACTCGGTTTTGGAGAGGTTCAGTTTAAGGAAGTGGAGCGACATCCAGTCTGATATGTCGCTCAACAGGTGTGTGATTCGGGCGGAGACCGAGGGGGTGAGGTGGGGGGTTGAGAGATAGATTTGTGTGTCGTCGGCATAGAGGTGGTAGTTGAAGCCGTGAGAGTGTATGAGTTGGCCAAGGGAGGAGGTGTAGATGGAGAAGAGAAGGGGCCCAAGGACAGAGCCTTGGGGGACCCCAACAGAGAGGGGGAGTGAGAGGGAGGTGGTGGCATTATAGGTAACGCTGAAAGAGCGTTGTGACAGGTAGGATGAGAGCCAGGAGAGAGCAGAATCTCTGAGGCCGAGGGAGTGTAGTTTTTTGAGGAGGAGGGGGTGGTCGACTGTGTCAAAGGCCGCAGAGAGGTCAAGGAGTAGGAGCACTGAATAGTGGCCATTAGCTTTTATGTTTATGTTTATGTTGTCTCTTTACTATTGCTTTCATAATTCAGTTGAAAGATCTACTCCTTTTTTTTTTTAATTCTATTATAATTGTTGGTCTCAGATGTTCTTCAGCTGAACATTCTAATCATGCAACAGGCTGACGATAGATTAATGTTTTTTTTTATCAGCCAATAGGCCGATTTGAAAAGAAAAACCCCCAAAAAACAGATTTTCCCATCCACACAAGCAAGTTTTAGTTCTATTAGGGCTTATTTACACTAGTGGTTCTGGGTGGTAAAACTGCACTTTTACCATCCCCACCCCAGCAACTTCCCCTTTTTGTTTCAGAGGCCAGGGTGTACACATGAGGCAGCCGTGGCAAAAATGATACCCCCTGTTGCTTTTGAGTTCAATGCATGTGGTTGTGGTATGCTAGTGCGGGGATCAAGGGGTTAAAGCAGGCAGTGTGGAGGTGATACAACGCCTCCTCATCATCTGTCAAAGGCTCTCTGAAGAGCAATCTACTAATGTGAATGAGCCCCAAGAGAATGTGTTTTATTATTGAGAAAATTAATTTTCTGTTCCGTGCTGTAATAGTGACCTTACAAAGCCGTGCCCAGGGGCAGACTGACAACTAATGGGGCCCCCGGGCAATAGGGGATCATGGGGCCCCTGTGTCCTCGCTCACTCTCAAACGACACCCAAAAAAGCCTATGAAAGGTACCAGGGGCATTTCATGGGGCCCCCTACTGATCCTGGGCCCTCGGGCAGTGCCCGAGTTCCCAAATGGTCAGTCCTCCCCTGGCTGTGCCATGTCTGTTCATAGAAAGCATCATTCTTTTGAACACTAGGCCTGCCCAAAAAATGGCAATAAAAACATCAGTTAGGAAATGTAATATACTGGCTGTGGATTTTATGAGGATTTTCAGTATGGTGACTGAATTTCGCAGCCTGACTGGATATTGTGTGTTGCAGGTAGGGTTAAAACAAGTAGGCATTGTGCAGGGGAAGCACAAAAATATGGAAACACTACATGGCTTGCAGGTGTGAAAGTGATGACATATTTTGCATTAAAAGTGATATGACATTTGTTTGCTTTCGCTGTGTGATGAGACACCTAGCGAACAGGAGGGAATCCTCCTTCACATGTGCTGCTAGTAATACTGAGTCATGTCAGAGTTTACTGAGCTTAATAGAGGGCAAGTTGTTGGTGCTGTTTAGCTGATGTCTCTGTGACTGAAGTTGCCAGTTTATATGCGTAGGCGTAGGGTACAATATCAAAGGATATGACGGCATATACAGATTCCGGGAATATGTCGTCTGATAAGCATAAGCGCCATCGACGTGGTCAGGTGACCGAAAGACAAAAGGACATCGCGCAGGATTGTGAGCCGGAGTAAGAAAACAACTGCTGCAAAAGTGACTGCAGAGCTTAATCTCAGTCTTCCAAAGCCCGTGTTCACAAAGACTGTGCTGAAGGAACTCCACAAGCAAAGCATTAACGGGTGAGCTACGATTGCCGAACCACTAGTGAGCGATATTAATGCTCAGAATAGGAGAGAGGGGTGCAACACCCATAACTCGTGGACTATCGATCAATGGAAGACTAATATGGTCCAATGAATTGAGCTTCACACTGTTGCAAACCACCGGATGCGTTCACATGTGGTGAATACCGTTTCAAGCTTTTGACCAGGACTGTGGCAACGGTAAAGCATGGTGGTGGCGCAATCATGGCGGACCTCCATATCATAGCCACTATGGTCAATTTTGGAGGACAAGGTTCTGGTTTGTTTTCCGCCTCCAGCATCTCGGTAAGAACTGGAACAATTTTTGCATGAAGTGTAGTATCAGATTCCATTATCCACCATTCAAGACTTATATTTGTCAATTCCCAGGAGAATTCAAGTCGTCTTGGATGCCATTGGAGGTCCAACACCATATTAAGGAACGATTTTGTTTTAGTTTTACTTTGACAAAGTCCTCAATTACCACAGAGTCCCCCCCCCTTATAACAGGTTCCCCATTAAAGCTTTCTTGTATCAGGGTCCCAGTCGGAGCTCCCATTATATCAGGGTCCTCGCTTGAGACCCCTTTACATCGGAGCCAACTTTTACATCAGGGCTCCCCTGTAGGAGCCCCTTTTACATCAGGATCATCCGTAGGAGCCTCCCTTATATGAGCATCCCTTGTAGGATCCCCCCCCCTTACATCAGGTTCCCTCGTAGGAGCTCTCCTCTTACATTAGGGCCGCCTGTAAGAGCCCTCCTTATATCAAGGTCCCCCATAGGTGGCCCGCTTACATTAGCATCCACCTTAACAGTCCTCCCTAACATCAGGGTCCCCATCAGAGCTCCCCTTACATCAGGGTCCCGCTTAGGAGTGGGCTGACAACACACAGTACTTTTGTTGATTGAGTGGTGTCAGCCCTGCCTAGTTGATTTTAGCTAAACTAGTATTTGTTAAACACATATGACAAAACCCTTTCAGTGGAATATTTATTAGACCAAAAGGGAGCAAATCGAAAAGAAATTCCTTGTTAGGGTTCACATACACTTTAATTGGTGGGGGGGCTATATTTTCATGGTTTGACTCTGTTACTGTCATTCCTGAAACTGCATCTGGGCTTCCTAACTTTGGTCATACACTTAGATTTTTTTTTATTTGGTCTCAGATTTATTCAAACAGATTCCTCCATCTTCACAGATAGCGCAGATGGACCTGAACAATGGCTGCATCTGAATGTATTCAGCTACTTTTTGGCTCAGAATTTAGGAGTTATAGCTCTCGGGGTGGGGGTCCTTTAACTTGGTGTCCATCCTGCTAAGGGCACCAATAATACTCCAGGGGTCTTCTGTGTACCCAGAAGGGGATATAACTCTTGGGGTGTGGTCGTGGGGAGTTGGGGGTCCTGTAACTAGGGGTCCACTAATAACACTCCAGGGGTCTTCTGTTTACCCAAATGAACACATGGAGAAAGTGACGGTACAAGAGTTATCTCATGCCTCTGTTTTCATTATGTGAACAGTAGTATCCCTTTTCTATCTTCTTCTATTCAGGATTGTATGCTGTGATTTAACACCAGCTTTCCTATCCGTAGCAGGAAAGAGTTATTTATGGGAAGAAGAGGCCTAACAATAGCAGGGTGCATGTTTTATCTTTTGTGTTGTGTACGTCTCAATATAATCTCATGGTTATGTTATCGTTTCTTCTGTGCCGAGCGCTGACCTTCCGCCTATTGTCGCTGCTTCTTGCTGGAGCCAATTACAGGGTTCGGAGAAGTGATCGCTGTAGACGTGAACTGCCCGCTAGATAAAAATATACAGCATCAGGAGCGGGAAAGGAAACCTAGATAAAGGATGTCCAATTGTACAGCTATGCTATCTCCATTCATCATTCAGTGTTTTGCTCTAGACATGACAGATACATCTGGAAGTTTCTTTTGACAGATGTTGCAGTGTTTGTGAAGAAGGAGCTTTTGTGTTTTCTTTTGTATGGCAGCTATGTACTGCTTTACACCTCTATATAGAGGGCTTTGAAAGTGTTCCAATTCTATCCATCCCTGCAGCCATCATGCAGACTAGCTTGGATGAAAATGTGTCCAGTGTATTTAGTTATACTGTAGCTTAAATCCCAGCTCCGGTGTGGGTCCTCCATGCTGCCGATAATATTTTGTGATCCTACACCCCATATGTAGGTATGGTTAACTCATTACACTGTCACCTGACTTGCCTATTGTTGTTTGTGTACCTGTACCATGGATTTTCTTGTTGATCTGGTCAACTAATGGGTATGGGTTTTATGGGGCCATTGATTCCCATTATTATTGTTCTGTACTGCTTTGTGGTTGGATTCAATAAAAGTCTGCATTAAAAAAAAAAAAAAAACCCCAGCTCCGGGAATAAAAAAAAAAGAACACTGTTGCAGTGGGTAAGGATGGTACCCAGGCAAGGATGGCGTCCCTTTCCCTGCCTCCTTCACACCCAGAACCTCTTGGGACATGTGACATGTCCCAGGAAGCCACAAAATGATTCACAAAGCACTGCAAAAGCTTGCACATGTGCAGTGGAATCCCGGCTGTGGTTCCTCAGGAAGCCACAGCTGGCTCCCGTATCCAAGATGTCAGCACCAGTGAGCTGCTGCGCTAAGAAGAATCAGGCACTGGTAAGTACCTGCTTTTTAAAAGTCAGCAGCTACAGTATTTGTAGCTGCTGACTAAAAAAAAATTCAGGCTGGGGTTCCTCTTTAAGACTAGGGATAGAGGAAGAAGGTGTAATAGCTACCTTTATCCCTCACTCCCGCAGGCTCTGTTCCTTGTGTGACCGGTTCCCTGAGACCTCTTCTATAGGACACTGTGGGCTGTGGTCGCACAATGGCGTTATCAAGTATGGTGCAGGGCCAAATGCAGATGGTAAGGGTCTGCTCACAACCTGGAGTAGAGGAGAGTGATGGATCCTGTCGGTGGAAGGAGTAAGGTAAGTATTAGATCTTATTTCTCATCTTCTAGAGCAGTGGTCTCCAAACTCTGGCTCACGAGCTGGATGTGGCCCTTTGCTTGTTTTTATCCAGCCTTTGAGTCCCCATTCCATCCACTAACACCAATGATGGGGGCTATTGCTTCCACTTACACCAAAAATGGGGCACTATTTCCCCTAATAGAACCAATGATGCAGCACTAGTCCTTCCACTGATGCCAGGACATTGTCTTACCCCACTGGCCACAGTCTGCCCCCTAAAGCCTGAAGGACAGTTAACTGGTCCATTGCTTAGAAAGTTTGGAGACCCCTTGTTCTAGAGATAAGCAGCATATAACCTCCTACACCATCTACACCTCCTCCCTTGGCCAACTGATACACTCCCACGGCTTCAACTACCATCTCTACGCCGATGACACGCAAATCTACCTCTCTATCCCTCGCCTCACCCCTTCAGTCTCCGCCCGAATCACTAGCCTACTGAATGACATATCAGACTGGATGTCACTCCACTTCCTCAAATTAAACCTTTCCAAAACCGAGCTCCTAGTTTTCCCCCAAGCCCGCGCCCCCCCCATCCTCTCCATCATGACCAATAACGCCACCATCAGTCCCACCCCACAAGCCAAAGTTCTAGGCATCACTCTAGACTCCAATCTGTCCTTCCAACACCATGTCCAATTCATGCAGGCTCCACCTCAGCAATATCTCCAAAATACGTTCGTTCCTAACCCCAGACACTACTAAACAACTCATTCACTCCCTTATTATCTCCCGACTCGACTACTGCAACTCCCTCCTCACCGGCCTACCCCATCACAGACTATCCCCGCTTCAGTCTATCCTGAACTCAGCGGCCAGACTCATCCACCTTACCAACCACTCCGCATCTGCCACCCCCCTCTGTCATTCCCTCCACTGGCTTCCGATTGCCAAATGGATAAAATTCAAACTACTAACATTGACGTACAAAGCTATCCATAACAATGCCCCAAACTACATCACCAACCTGATACCCAAATACCACCCAACCCGTACTCTTCGCTCCTCACAAGACCTCCTACTCTCTAGCTCCCTGGTCTCCTCCTCCCATGCCCGACTCCAGGACTTCTCCAGGTCTTCCCCCATCCTCTGGAACTCACTACCCCAATCCATCAGACTGTCACCTACCCTCCTCACCTTTAGGCGCACCCTGAAAACCCATCTCTTCAGGGAAGCCTACCCCGCCCTCACCTAACAGCCGTTCTCCTCCACTCCTCCTACCACTCCATCCCCCACAGCCATTTCCTCCTGTACCACTATCCCCTCCCTCCTAGATTGTAAGCTCAAAGGAGCAGGGCCCTCGAACCCCTCATGTTTTGTTTTGTTACTGTATTGGCTCATATACTGTCCCCCACTATAATGTACAGCGCTGAGCAAACTTTTTGGCGCTATATAAATACTGTATAATAATAATAATAATAATATAACCCTTGCAGTGCAAGGATCCAACTGCAAAGGTATTATTTCTTGTAGTTTCTGGAATTGGACTTTAAAAGCTGAATTCTAGGTATGGCGATTTTTCTCGGCTTGGACCAATGTGAGCCATAGCTGAGGGATACCCCATGGAAATTGGAAATCACTGTAGTCCGCATCCCTACTACAGTGATCTGCTCTAGCTAGCTTCCCACATGAAAGAAAAATATATTTGAAATATATTTTTAAAATACTCTTCCCAAATATATTGCCATATTTCAAATGCTACAATTTTGGCCATATTCAATATATTTAAAAAAAAATAACTAAAAATTATATATATATATATATATATATATATATACACTGCATGTTGAAATGCATTTTTATTATAAAATGTATGAAAAATATTTTTAAAAATACAATTCAAATATACTGTACCTCCTCCCTGGGCCAACTGATAACCTCCCATGGCTTCCAATTCCACCTCTATGCTGATGACACCCAGATCTATCTCTCCACTCCCCAGCTCCCCCCTCAATCTCCTCACGTATCACAAATCTACTAAGCGACATATCAGCATGGATGTCACATCACTACCTCAAACTCAATCTTTTCAAAAGTGAGCTGTAATATTTCCTCCTCCCCAATCCCCCACTCATGACTTTACCATTAAGATCAACAGCACAACCATTGGTCCTTCCCCTCATGCCAGGGTGCTAGGCGTAATCCTAGACTCTGACCTCTCCTTTGGGCCCCACATCCAATCACTGGCTAAATCCTGCCGCCTCATCCTCCGGAACATTTCCAAAATCCGCCCCTTCCTGACCAATGACACCACAAAACAACTTATCCACGCCTTGGTTATATCCCACCTCCATTACTGCAACTCCCTCCTCACTGGCCTACCGTTACACAGGCTATCCCCCCTTCAGTCTATTATGAATGCTGCTGCTAGACTCATCCACCTTACCAACCGATCAGCGACTGCTGCCCCTCTCTGCCAGTCCCTTCACTGGCTTCCACTAACCCAACGTATAAAATTTGAAAAACTAACCACAGCTTACAAAGCTATCCACAACACTGCCCCAGCTACATCACCAACCTCATCCACAGATACCGCCCAAATCGCCCAGTCCACTCCTCCCATGATATCCTCCTCTCTAGCTCCCTCATCACCTCCTCCCACGCTCGCCTCCAGGACTTCTCCAGAGCTTCTCCCATCCTCTGGAACTCCCTACCACAGCATGTCCGGTCAGCCCCCACCCTGTCTGCCTTTACGCGATCTTTGAAAACTCACCTCTTTAGGGAAGCCTACCCCACCTCCACCTAAGAACTGTATTTGAATCACCTCCACCAGATCATCCCCCGCAGCTATCACCTTTTGTATCACCTCTAACTTCCTTTAGATTGTAAGCTCCACGAGCCGGGCCCTCCTATTCCTTCTGTACTGAAATGAATTGTAATTGTACTGTCTCCCCTATATTGTAAAGCGCTGAGCAAACTGTTGGCACTATATAAATCCTGTATAATAATAATAATACTGTATGTCTTTAAAAATACAAATCTACATTTTTGGAATGCATTTACAAATATATGTATAAATATATATTTTTTAAATATATTCTTCAGATTTTTTTTTAACATATAAAAAAGTAATTTTAACATATATTTTTACATATATTTGTAAATGCATTCCAAAAATTTACATTTGTATATATATGGGAAGAATATTTTTAAGATATATTTCAAATATATTTTTCTTCCATATGGGTTATGGGTCCAGAGCCAAGCAGCTGCCCTGCTTCTTGGTGAACACAGGAGGTCGCTCATATGGCACATGCACCATTCAGAAAACTCTGCATTTTCTCACTGAATACAGAACATTATCTGATTGGCCAAGGTAGAGAGACCTCATCCAGTCAGAGAATACTTTACTTTCATTAAGAAAATGAGAAATGTTCTTAGAATGGTGTGCCTGTGCCTGTGTTCACCATGCAGCGTGGCAGCCGCTTGGAGTGGGACCTGGAAGCTAGTGAAGATCACTGCAGTAGCTGTAGCTACTACAATGATTTCCAGCTTCCATGGGGATCCTACCAGTTTGGCACATTTGCTGTAGTGTGGTCCAAGCTGCATCAATGTAAGATTTCCCATACATGGAATTCCTTTAAGAGGTATTTACTAGTTCTAGCTCACCAGGGACTATATTAGCAGCTGGAAATCTCATTATTCAAAGCCCCCAGTCCACCGACCTTGGAGTCTCCATGGGGTGTTCTTGTGTTTGGACATTGTGTTATAATCATGATCTTATTTTGTCTGTTTTTTAGTAATAAAATCTTTTTCTTTGTTTGCAGGATTCCAACAGTGTGGTCGCCGTTTTGCTAATAGAGTACAAAAGCTCCCTGCTTCCTCACCTGCCTATTCATTTCACTTCTCCCGGCAACTTTGTCACGTTTGCACTTTTCCCCAAATCCAAGAGTTACCGGGTTTTCTACTCCCAGGTGAGATGAACACAGAGATCACTTGGATCATAATGGTCTGTTGATTCTACAACATGCAAAGACATTTTAGACAATTGTGTGCTTCCAGCCTTGTGGCAACAGTTTAGGGAAGACCCTTTAAAGCTGCATTATACCCAAACCAAATATTTATTATATTTCATCTTACCAAGTTTTATATATTTGATGGCGTCATTAGTTTTCTTTTTTAGGCTTTCTTATATTTTCATCTGGTGATCCAGCCAATAAGTCTGTTGTTTTTCAAAAGAACAAGCTCTCTTCCTATTGCAGAGATGAAACAAACTATTTAACGAGCCAGGCCCTCTGTTTCCTCTTGTACCAAATTGTATTGTAACTGTGATGTCTACCTTCATTTTGTACAGCGCTGTGCAAACTCTTGGCGCTATATCAATCCTGTATAATAACTGACAGGGGTGCTTACAATGGCCAACTTTGTTTATGTAAAACCTTTATCCCAATAGAAAAAAAAACTCTGTTAACTGCTTATAAAGTGTGATCTGGAGTTGGTCTTCAATTTGCTTGTGTATTTAACCACCTCCCGCCCGCCATACAAGGAAATGACAGGCACAAGGCGGTTCTCTCGTTCTGGGTGGACGTCATATGACATCCTCCCACTCTAACCACACGTGCACGCCCCCGGAGGTGTGCTTTGTCCCTGGGACACAGCGGATCACCGATAAACGGAAAGAGCCGATGACGTCGGCTCTGTCATGTGATCAGCTGTGTCCAATCACAGCTGATCGCATGTAAATAAGCAAATGCTGGTTATCGGCATTCCTCTCCTCATGAGTTGTCATGCTGACAGATCGTGAGGAGAGGAGAGCCGGTAATCGGCATTACTCAGAGGGGACATGTGCTCTGATCATCAGGGCGCGCTGATGATCAGTGTAGCCCCATCAGTGCCCACTGTCAGTGCCCATCAATGCCAACTGTCAGTGCCCATCAATGCCACATATCAATGCCTCATATCAGTGCCCATCTGAGCTGCCAATCAGTGCTGCCAGTCAGTGCCGCCTATCAGTGCGCGTCAGTGCCTGTCTATCTGCCAGTCAGTGCTGCCTATCAGTACCACCTATCAGTGCTACCTTTCAGTGCCCATCAGTTATGCCTGTCCATGCTCATCAGTGCCGCCCATCAGTGCAGCCTCATTACCGCACATCTGTGAAAGAGAAAAATCACTTATTTACAAAATCTTATAACAGAAACTAATAAAAAATGTTTTTTTTTCCAAATTTTCAGTTGTTTTTTGTTTGTTTAGCAAAAAAATAAAAAACACAGAGGTGATTAAATACTACCAAAAAAAAGCTCTATCTGTCTCAAAACAATTATAAAAATTTCATATGAGTACAATGTTGCATGACCGCGCAATTGTCATTCAAAGTACGACAGTACTGAAAGCTGAAAATTGGCCTGGGCAGGAAGGGGGTATAAGTGCCCTGTAGGCAAGTGGTTAAATCTGCTAGTACGTCTAACACTCCCCTCCCCCCTGACTGACAGTGCTGCTGTCCAAAGGTGCCCACTGTGGGCCTTCATCCAGAATAGGGGTACTCTAATACAGGAGGTGTGTTACTGACCAGATCACCAGGTGAAAACAGAGAGAAGAAAGCCTAAAAAGTAAACCAATGCAGCCACCACATGACTGATAAGCTGCAATATATTACATTGTTGGTTTTTGGGTTTGTACCAGTTTAATGTTCCATCCAGTTTGATTATCCTTAACCCCTTTGCGCCGGCCACACACAAATGTGCGGCCTCCCGGCGTCTGGGCCTAGACGCCGAGCGGCCGCACATTTGCGTCCATGTAACTAAATACATATGTGCTGAGAGCGCGCGCCCTGCGCGCTCCCAGCACACATGTGTGGTACTCACGGAAAGGTCCCGATCCGCTCTTTCGATCGGGACCTTTCCCGATCATGTGACAGCCGTGACGTGTCATCACGGCGGTCACATGATTCCTAAACCACGCCCCAACCGCCCCGCCTCCCGGCGTCTGAATCTCTTAAAGGGCCAGGAGGCGTCGGCGGGAAGGGATTAAGGGCTTGTTCACACAAGGTGCAGGAACATACATGACAGCGTTTCCTTGCACCATATGGAATTGCTCTGCTATCTGCATATACATTCTATGACACCCCCAACATCTAGCAAATGTAGGTTCATTTTCAGTGAGATTTCAAGAATTGTGCCTGCATTACTTTTTGTGCGTTGCAGTATGGGGATACACAAAAGAAAAAGTGCACGTTATGTTGTGAACTAGTTCTTGGACGTGGTGGGGAAGTTAAAGATGTTTCAACACCCTTTTGGCGAGAGAGTCCCTTTAAAACATCCTGTGCTCAGTTCAGGAACGCCTTGTGACAGTTTTGGAAAGTTTTTCGACACGTGTGCCAGATTCAGGTAGTTCTCATTTCCTGCTGTTATGGCTGCGACAGATTCTAAAAGCAAATTGGCGGTGACCACAACCAACTCTGAGTTGGCATGCAGAGACGTACACACACCAGCGCTCACAGTGGGGTGTTTTGTGCTGGGAAGCTGTCATGAATATCAACAGACCAATTCTGATACTTTTTGTTTCCAAGTAAAAATCAATTTTTTCTTTGCTAGAAAATTGCTTAGAACTTCCAAACATTATATATTTTGTAGCAGAGACCCTAGAGAATAAAATTGTTGTCATTACAAGTTTTTATGTCACATGGTTTTTGTGCGGTGGTTTTTCAAATGCGATTTAATGAATTTTTAAAAAATAAACAATGTATATAACCCAATTTTTTGGTAAAATATTAAAGCTGATGTTAAGCCTAGTAAAAAGATACCTAACATGTAATGCTATAGAATTTTATAAGCTCGTAGAATGGCGCCAAACTCCGGTACTTAACCACTTCCCGACCGGCCATTGTATATAAACGGCCGGACGGTGGCAATGCAGGGTCAGGTGACCGTTTATAAACGACCTCCCCGCACCCTGCTTGTGCGCGCTCCCTGGGAGCGTGCATACCGCGATCCGGTGCCCGCTGTGTCCTCCGGACACAGTGAAACACGATCGTCGGACGGGACCTCTATACGAGGTCCCGATCATGTGATCACTGATTGGCCAATCAGTGATCACATGCAAAGTAGTAAGCAAGATGTCACTTGTGACATCATTGCTTACTACGTGTGAAATCTGTGAATGATCACAGAGGTCACATGGTACAAGGCTATTCACAACAGCCTTGTACCATGTGACAAGCTGTGACCAATCACAGCTCACTCAGTACTTCTCAATGACTGCAAGAATGCTGACAGAGAGAAAGAGAAATGATTGCTTTTACATCCTATATGGGTGTAAAAGCAATCAGCGTATAAAAAAAAATCTTCATCACCCCCCACAAGTAGTACAGTGTCACCAGACACTGTACTGCTAGGGTGACAGTATGTAAAAAAATAAATAAATAAAAATAATAATATAAAAAAATAAAAATGTAAAAAAAAAGTTTAAAAATTATAATTTTTGGTTATAAACTAATTTGTTTTTTTTTTAACTCAAAAGATAACGGAATAAATTTAAGCCAAGATTTATGATGAAATATTATTTATTTGCAAAATTTTATAAAAAAAACACTTTTTTTCAAAATTTTTGGACTTTTTCATTTACATAGCAAAAAAAATAAAAATCCCAGCGGTGAATAAATAAAATAAAGCTTTATCTGTCTCAAAAAAATGGTAAAAAATTCATTTGGGTACAGTGTTGCATGACCACGCAATTGTCATTCAAAGTGTGATAGCGCTGAAAATTGCCCTGGTCAGGAAGGGGGTAAAAGTGTCCGGTCTGGAAGTGGTTAAAAAATCTCCATAGGTGTCGCTATAAAAAAAATGTACCGGTTTCCAGTTTAGAGATCCAGAGCAGGTCTAGCAATAGAATTATTTCTCTCGCTATAATGTCCGAGGCAATACCTTACATGTGTGGTGCAAACACAGTTTACGTATGTAAGCACGACCTACGTACAGTATGTGTTCGCCACTGCACATGAGCACAGGGAGATAGGGGCGCTTTAAATTTTAATTTATATTTTTACTTTTTTTATCTTTTTACACTGTCCCTATATTTTTTTTTAAATCACACTTCTGCTATCACAAGAAATGTAAAGATCCCTTGTGATAACAATAAAGCATGACAGGTCTTCTTTATGGAGGGATCTGAGACCCCACATCTATTCTCTACCCTTGAAAGCATCAAATCAAATAAATATATATATATATATATATATATTTATATCTGCCCTAAACCGGAGGTGATGTCATGAAGTCACTTCTGGCCTCCTAGATCATAGAGATTAACAGAGATGATCTGGTCTCTGCTAACCTCTGTGGGCAGCTACTGCAACCTCCAGATCAGTTCCCAGGCTTCCTGATCAGACAAGTATCCACTGGAATGTGGCAGGATGGGGGGGATGCGATCGACCCTTTACACTGCTTCAAAAAGCATTCCAGTGGCTAATCAGCCACTCGGCTCACTTTTCTGAGAAAGAGCAGTGGCTGCAGAAAATTTTAATACTGGGTTTTGGCATACTGCTACAGGCATAACCCCGGTAAACCACTTCAAGACCTTGACATATATATACGTGTTGCGGTCTTGAAGTGGATATGATGGCTTCCTGCTAAGGTCGCTATGAAGTCCGCAACTGCAGACATCATTGCACCTGATGAATCAGGAATTATGGGGTGGGGGGTTTGGGGCAAATCTCTAATAATGCTTATGATTTCTGACTGAGAGATCCAACAAACTCATGATCAGGTGTCCACAAACTTCTGGTCGTATTTATTTTATTACTTCCTCTTTAAAGTGTTACTAAACCCAGGACCTTGCATTCACTATATCCACTCTTCCCGGACCCTGCATTTACTATATCCACTCTCCCCGGACCCTGCATTCACTATATCCGGTCTCCCTGGACCCTGCATTCACTATATCCGGTCTCCCCGGACCCTGCATTCACTATATCCACTCTCCCCAGACCCTGCATTCACTATATCTGGTCTCCCTGGACCCTGCATTCACTGTATCCACTCTCCCCAGACCCTGCATTCACTATATCTGGTCTACCAGGACCCTACATTCACTATATCCACTTTCCCCGGACCCTGCATTCACTATATCTGGTCTCCCCGGACCCCGCATTCACTAAATCTGGTCTCCCCGGACCCTGCATTCACTATATCTGATCTCCCTGGACCCTGCATTCACTATATCTGGTCTCCCCGGACCCTGCATTCACTATATCTGGTCTCCCCGGACCCTGCATTAACTATATCTGGTCTCCTCGGACCCTGCATTCACTATATCTGGTCTCCCCAGACCCTGCATTCACTATATCCACTCTCCCCAGACCCTGCATTCACTATATCTGGTCTCCCCAGACCCTGCATTCACTATATCCACTCTCCCCGGACCCTGCATTCACTATATCCGGTCTCCCCGGACCCTGCATTCACTATATTCCGTCTCCCCGGACCCTGCATTCACTATATCCGGTCTCCCCAGACCCTGCATTCACTATATCCACTCTCCCCGGACCCTGCATTCACTATATCCGGTCTCCCCGGACCCTGCATTCACTATATCTGGTCTCCCCGGGCCCTGCATTCACTATATCTGGTCTCCCCGGGCCCTGCATTCACTATATCTGGTCTCCCCGGGCCCTGCATTCACTATATCTGGTCTCCCCGGGCCCTGCATTCACTATATCTGGTCTCCCCGGACACTGCATTCACTATATCCGGTCTCCCCGGACCCTGCATTCACTATATCCGGTCTCCCCAGACCCTGCATTCACTATATCCACTCTCCCCGGACCCTGCATTCACTATATCCGGTCTCCCTGGACCCTGCATTCACTATATCTGGTCTCCCCGGGCCCTGCATTCACTATATCTGGTCTCCCCGGGCCCTGCATTCACTATATCTGGTCTCCCCGGACACTGCATTCACTATATCCGGTCTCCCCGGACACTGCATTCACTATATCCGGTCTCCCCGGACACTGCATTCACTATATCTGGTCTCCCTGGGCCCTGCATTCACTATATCTGGTCTCCCTGGGCCCTGCATTCACTATATCTGGTCTCCCCGGACCCTGCATTCACTATATCTGGTCTCCCTGGGCCCTGCATTCACTATATCTGGTCTCCCTGGGCCCTGCATTCACTATATCTGGTCTCCCCGGACCCTGCATTCACTATATCTGGTCTCCCCGGACCCTGCATTCACTATATCCAGTCTCCCCGGACCCTGCATTCACTATATCCGGTCTCCCCGGACCCTGCATTCACTATATCTGGTCTCCCCGGACCCTGCATTCACTATATCCGGTCTCCCCGGACACTGCATTCACTATATTCGGTCTCCCCGAAACCTGCATTCACTATATCTGGTCTCCCCGAACCCTGCATTCACTATATCTGGTCTCCCACAGTACACACATCATGTAAATGCAATTATTTTCGTAAATATAAACTGCTAAATACCCTTTCTCATCAGCAGTATATAGCAGTTTTGTGACTTCTATCAGTGTCTAGCTGAGCACTGGTTAAAGCTTGCAGGAGAAGTTTTTATTCTGCTCTGACTGTCACAACGAGGTTGCTTAACCCCTGACCCTTTGCACAGTGCTGATTGGTCCTGTGCTGATCACATGTACCCTTCCAAAGAAAAACAAAAATTCTCTAGCAATACACACTAAACTGAGCAAGTGCAGAGTGACTCCTAGAGCTCTGTACCATCAGCAGATAGATTGGAGACTGTGGAAGAAGGGCAGGATCAGAAGACAGGATCAAACAGCCTTTATACACAATGTGGAGGATTAACCCCTTAGGTTCCACAGTGAGTATAACAAGCATGCTTTACTGCATCTACAGACTGATTGTACTGTTGTGGGTTTAGTAACACTTTTAGGCCTCTTGCACAACTCTTCTAAGGCCCCGTTCACACTTCAGTGACACTGTGCGGTTTTTGTGCTTTAACTTTTAAGTTCATTTTTGGACCGGCACCATCCTCTTGAATGGGCCTCCCTTCAATCCAAAAACGGGCTAAGGAGACTCATGCACCAAATTTTAGATGTGAGCCAAGCTCGTTTTGTATTGTTCGATGTTGCACATTTTTTTTTGTACAGAATTCATTTAAAAAATAATGGCATCGCAAGCACGCCAATCATTTTTAGTGCGTTTTTTGTGCGTTTGCAGAAATATGGGCAGACACACTAATTTCTGCCTGCAGTTCTGCTATGTGTTTAGACGCGTTCAGGGACATCAAGCGTTTTGGCATTTATTATTTTCATTGACCAGGATTTTCACTTGTTCTGGCCATTAAAATGAATGCACGCTCGAGAGCCAATTGCGCCAACACTTAATCATGTTCTCACTCGTTTAGGTGCATTGGGCGTTTTCTTATTGACAAAACACTTCTTTCCTAAATGTGCTGGCACTGTTTTTTTTTTTTTTTTTTGTCTTATTTGCCTGTAAATGTCTGTGTGAATGGACACATAGGCTAATATGAAAGGGTGTTTGATGGGTTTTTTTTCTGCCTCTAAACACCCCTAAAAGCAACGTTTTTGATGCCTAGTGTTCATGAGGCCTTAGAATTAGTCTTTAACCATTTCAATACCGGGCAATTTTACACCTTCCTGCCCAGGCCACTTTTCAGGTTTCAGCGCTCTCACACTTTGAATGACAATTGCGCGGTCATACAACATTGTACCCAAACTAAAATTTTATCATTTTCTTCACACAACTAGAGCTTTTGGTGGTATTTAATCACCGCTGGGGTTTTTATTTTTTGCTAAATTAACAAAAAAAGACCAAACATTTTGAAAAAAAAAACACGTTTTTCTTTGTTTCTGTTATAAAAGTTTACAAATAAATAATTGTTCTTCATAAATTTAGGCCGAGATGTATTCTGCTACATGTCTTTGAAAATAACCCAAATTAGGATGTATTATTTAGTTTGTAGGAAAGTTATAGAGTTCACAAACTATGGTATAGATCTGAATATTGATCAATCCTGAAGTACTGACAGCCAATCTAATTTCTTGAGGTCCAAGAATGTCAGAACAGTACAGATATCCCCCAAATGACCCCTTTTTGCAGAGTAGACAGTCCGACGTACTTCATAAGAGGCATGGCAAGTTTATTGAAGTTGTATTTTGTTTGTCATAATTTTTCAGAAAATTAAAAAATTAAAAAAATTATTTTCACTATTTTTTTTTTTACATACTGTCACCAGTGCAGTACAGCGTCATCATATAACTGGCATGGCGGTGAACAGGGACACTGACTGGTGATAGTATGAAAAAAAAAAATATATATATTTTTTTTATTATTTTTTATTTTTTTATTATTTTTTATTTTTTATTACATTTTTTTAAATTTTTTTTAAGATTTTTTTTTCATATTTTACTATGACCAAAGTAGTACAATGTTACTATAGTAACATTGTACTACTTTGGGGAAGTGATCAGTATTTTTTTTTTTTTTTACACAATATGCTTATAGCAAAGAATTACTTTGCTATAAGCAAGCATTTACCTGAATGACATCGATTTTTTCAGGTTTTTTTTTTTTTGCTTTTTTTTTGTGCTTAGCTGTGATTTGGCCACAGCTAATCACATGACATGTGCATGTGACCTGCTGTGACCATTCACAGCTAGACAATAGTATACAATGGATGGCATGAATGAAGACATCCATTGTATACAACTGTCATGTGACCTGCTGTGATTGGTCACAGCAGGTCACATGGTACTGGCAACGGGGGCCGGTACTCAGATCTGTCATCGGCCGTGTCCGAGGTACACGGCCAGTGACAGATCGCGCCGCTGCGCGAACTGCGCATGTGCGGGAGCACGCCAAATGGCGTACACCCCGGAAAGCTAAAGCATTTTTGCAGCCGCCAGACGGCTATAGGCCGGACGGCTAATGGTTAAAATTGCATTATTCAGTTTACCATTACTTCCACATGCAAAGTGAAGCCGGCATCAGAGGAGTGCACAGAAAACCATATACTGGCTAATGAAAGGGATTGTGCCTGTGTGGGTTTCCTCCAGGTATTCCGGTTTCTTCCACACACCAAAGACATGCTGGTAGGTGAATTGGCTCCTGTCTAAATTGCCCCTAGTATGTGTATGTATGAATGTGAGTTAGGGACCTTAGATTGTACGCCCCTTGAGGGTTAGGGACCTTAGATTGTACGCCCCTTGAGGGTTAGGGACTGATGTGAATGTACAATATATATGTAAAGCGCTGTGTAAACTGACGGTGCTATATTAGAACCTGAAGTAAATAAAAATAAATACTTTTTTTAGGAAACAGATTCAAATTTTATTTTTATTTTTTTCTTCACGAAGGATAGTGCTGTGTTTTGCTGTATTGCCATCAAGTAACCCTCTTCTTTTTTTCTTGTGACTCCAATTAGGTACTGAACCAGTGGCAGCAGAACTCTGACAATTCCGGAGTCTCCCTACAAGTGATTCAGGAGCACCAGTTCTCGGAGGAGCAGAGAAAAATGTAATTCTGATGTCTTACTTACTGCTTCCACTGCTGTCCTCACTGTGGCCTAAGCTACACGGGAGGTTTTTAATAGCTGCTGTTACCAAAATCTTTTTTTCCGTAAATCCTGAAAGACAATTGGGTGATCACTTAGGTGCTCAGAGCCAATACCAAACACCGCAGTAACAAAACTCAAAAGCATTCATTTATTGTATTGCATGCTTTGATGTGATGGCTGCATTTGTTTTCTTTTCTAGGCTTTCTTTCTTTTATTTTCATCTGCTGATCCAGCCAGTAAGTCTGTTGTCTTTTAGCAGAAAAAGCTCTCTTGCATTTACAGGGATGAGACAAAGCATTTACCACTGACAGGGGTGCTTACAATGATCAACTTGTATTTGTTTAGGTAAAACCCTTATCCTAAAAGGAAAAAAACTGTTTGCTATAACTGCCTATAAAGTGTGAGCTGGAGTTTGGCTTCAGTCAGGGTGTTTAACTGCCTCCCACCCGCCATATAAATAAATGACGGGAGGGCGGCGGCTCTCTCGTTCTGGGAAGATGTCATACGACGTCCTCCCACTCTAGCTGCGTATACGTGCCCCCAGGGGCGAATGGTGCAGCGATCGGTGGTGCGCTGTGTCACAGGGACACAGCGGATCACCGATTGCCGAAAAGAGCCGATGATGTCGGCTCTGCCATGTGATCAGCTCTGTGCAATCACAGCTGATCGCATGTAAATTGGAAATGCCAGTTATCGGCAGCCTCTCCTCACACTGACAGTGCGTGAGAGAGACGGTAAGCAGCGTTCCTCAGAGGGGACATCTACACTGATGCCCTGATTATCAGTGTAGCTCCATCAGTGTTGCCTTTTAGTGCCCAGAATTGCCACCTGTCAGTGCCCATCAGTGCCACATACCAGTGCACATCAATCCCGCATATCAGTGCATATCAATGCCACATATCAGTGATGCCTATCAGTGCCCATCAGTGATGGCAGTCACTGTCGCCTATCAGTACTATATATGAATGCCGCCTTTCAGTGCCCCTCAGTGATGCCTGTCAATGCCCATCAGTACAGACAATCAGTGCCCATCACTGCAGCCTCATTAGCGTATATCAGTGAATGAGAAAAAGTACTTGTTTACAAAATTTTGAAAAAAAAAAAGTTTTTTCTTAGTTTCTCAGTCTTTTTTAGTTTGTTTAGCAAAATATAAAAAACCCCAGCTGTGATTAAATATCAAAAGCTTGTACAGGTTTTGGGCAATTTTTAGGCATTTTGCCAAGGTGCCTTGAAGGACCCAGAAGGCACCCCAGGGTGCCTAGGTACCGTGGTTGAAAAAGACTGGTACAGAGAATCACAGAGACCCACTGATTAGTTCTTTGAGTTTAAAATAACATGTAATGAAAACAGGTTTTAATTGGTATGTTTATGTGGTAGGGGCGAGGCACCAGGAAGGTAAAAAAGTAGATTAAACTTCAGCTTTAAAGTGGTAGTAAACTGTATTATAGGCTCACCTATAGGTAATAATAAAAGCAAAGCTCACCTGTAGGTAAAATGAATATCTCCTAACCATGCCCCATTTAGGAGCTATTCTAGTGAGCGGCAGCCGGTGATGTCACTGGCGCATGCACTCTGAAGGAACGGCTTACCCGTGCCGTTCCTTCAGATCTGTGTGCCGTGGCCGAGACTCCTGTACGTATGCGACTCGGCCATTCAAGCAGCCACATCCTGTGCGCCCAGAAGGAAGACCGGGTAAAGATGGAAGCCCTGTCATTGGTGACAGGTCGCCGTTGGAGGGCTTCGTTCTAGGGTAAGTCTTTCATGATATGCTAGCATATTATAACATTGCCTTGCAGGGAGAGTTTTTTGGGGTTTTTTTCCTCAAGTTTACTACCACTTTAACTGTTGGTTGGAATTGTAATTTTTTTTTTTAACTTTTTTAGTTACTTGAACATGCGGAATCTGTACGAGACTTTATCCTTTCCTACAACAGAAAGATGGAGTCCGAGGAAGACGTTATCTGCTAACCTGCCAGATTTGGAAAGGTGAGCTGTAAACCAATTCAGTGACTGTCCTTTCATTACTGATCACTCCATTGTTTTCAGTCCTCCATTATTCTTTGTATGAAATGTGTTTGTACTGAACACATACTCTGATCAGCCATAACTTTATAACCCCCCCACCACCACCTAATATTGAGTAGGTTCCTCTTTTGTCGCTAAAACAGCCCTGACCTATCGAGGCATGTACACCATTAGACCTCTGAAGGTATGCTGTGGTATCTGGCACCAAGCCATCAGTAGCAGATCCTTTAGGTCCTGTAAGTTGCGAGGTGGGACCTCCATGGATTAGACATGTTTTTCCAACCCATCCCACAGATGCTGAATTGGATTGAGATTTGGAGAGTCGGGAGGCCCAGCCAGCACCTCAAGCTTATTGTTGTTTTCATCAAACCGTTCTTGAATTCATCAGACAAGGCTGGCTTCTTCTATTGTCTCAATGATTTAATTGTGAAGGTCCCATGCCGATTGTAAGCACTTTTGGCAGTGGACCCGGGTCAGCATGGGCACCCTGACCAGTGTGTGGCTACACTCCCCGTGCACAACAAACTGAGATGCACTGCATGTTCTGACCCTTGTCTATCAGTACCAGCATTAACTTTTTTCAGCAAGTAAAGCTTCAGTAGCTCTTCTACTGGATTGAACTACACGGGTCTGCCAGTGAGCCTTGGCCAACCATCGCTGACTTTCTGGTTTTCTTTCCTTGGACCACTTTTGGTAGGTCTTGACCACTGCAGACCGGGAACATCCCTCAAAAGGTGCAGAGTTGGAGTTGCTCTGACTTGGTCATCTGGCCATTACACTTTTGCACTTGTTAAAATCACTTAAATCTTTATGGTTGCCCATTTTTTCTGCTGTCAACTTCTGAGAGGTGTTTGAAATGTGTTGAGGGTTTATACAAGTACTCCATCACTAATACTCAGCCAGCCCCGAGCACAGAAAACAAGGGAACTTACGTAGAGATGGTAGTCATATGAGTGGCTCCCTGCTAAGACACAGGGCAGGTGAACTACACCACAGTGGGAGGACATATTCTATGTGGAAGCCTTCGGGGTTCCATTGAGTATTTTATACATGACCCGATGGATCTGCATAGTGTTAGGGCAGCACAGTGAAGTTCTGCGTTTTCTGTTTTGAAACTTAGTGCAAAGGAGAGCATGTAAAATTGAGGTGGTCCATGCAGGACTGATCCAGCCTGAGGAAAATTAAAGTGGTTGTAAACTCCAGACATAAAATACGAACAAAGCATATCCCTCTATAGTGTGTACTTGTCTCATTCTAGAGTACTAAGTGTCATTTCTGTCTGCTGCCTCGTTCCTATGCTATTTGCTTGAGTCACTTCTTAAGAATTTTCCTGACAGCAAGAAATAAAATGGTGACAGGGAAAGTCACAGCCTGTGATTGACAGGCTCAGTTGTGGTGCTGTTTGAAGGGGGTGGTGTTTTTTCCCTCCAGTGAGATCTCAGAGCTCTCCTCACTGAGATCTGCAGAGTGTAACTTCAGCTCCCTGTCCCCTGCTTTTCAGAGCTCAGCGATCCTGTGTAAATTCTACACTTTGAAAGGTGTTATGGGATATATAGCCGTAAATAAACAGGTACAACTTTAGTAAGATGTTTTTTTCATAGCTATGTATCACCTGAGACCAATCGCTTCACTGGGTATATGTAAGGGTTTACAACCATTTTATTGCAGTCTGTTTAGGATTAATCCAGCCAGGGGAGAGCAGTAAGTGGTCCAGTGAAAGTGGCATTTTACAGCAGCAGAACTTTTCTCCCTAAGGTCCCTGTGATATCAGATGATTAAATGACTCAAAGTGGTTGTAAACCTCAGACACAAAATCTGAACAAAGCACATATTTCTATACTGTGTACTTGTCTCACTGAGTGTGGTCTTCTTTCTCCTATTTCCTGTGTTAGTCACTTCTGGCAGCTTTTCCTAACACCAAGAGATAAAAAGGTGATGGGAGGAAAGCTGCAGCCCTCAGCCTGTGATTCACAGCCACAGCTGTGAATCCTTTCTGTGTAGTTTGTGAAGAGCGGAGTGTGTATATATATATATATATATTACACACACACGCCGTAGTTTGTAGAAACTATAACGTTTGCGCAAACCAATCAATATACACCTACTGAAAATATGTAGCAGAATTCCTTTTTGCCTAAATTTATAAAGAAATTAGCTTTTTTTAATACCTTTTTACTGGATATGTTTGATAGCAGAAAGTACTTTTTTTTTTTTTGAATTTTTATTACTGCTCTTTGGTATCACAGATATGGTGGCACTATCCTGCTGTGGAGATCGTTTTTTAGAATTTTTTTTAATAGACAATAAACCTACAACAGCAGAAATGGTATCATTATCCTCCTGGAGCATGGAGTCATTGGTAGATTTCTGCTGTGGAGGTAGTTTTTCAGACATTGGACTTGACAGTAAATCTAAAACAGAATTCATGGCACTGTCCTCCAGGAACATGCATGGTATCTTTCTGTCGTTGAGCTTGTTCTTCAGATGCTGGAACGGACAGTAATTATAAAGCAGAATGAATGGCACTGTTCTCCTGGAACAATGACGTCCATGGTAGATTTCTGTCGTTGAGCTTGTTTTTCAGATGCTGGAATGGACAGTAAATCTAAAACAGAATTAATGGCACTGTCCTCCTGGGACATGGAGTTCATGGTAGATTTTTGTCCTGGAACTGGTTTTCATGATGTTGGAATGGACATTAAATCTAAAACAGAAAGGCACTGTTCTCCTGGAACATAAAGTCCATTGTAGATTTCTGTCGTGGAGCTGGGTTTTCAGATGCTGGAATGGACAGTAAATTTAAAACAGAATTATTGGCACTGTCCTCCTGGGACATGAAGTCCATGGTAGATTTCTGTCGTGGAGCTGGTTTTTTAGATGCTGGAATGGACAGTAAATCTAAAACAAAGATAATGGCACTGTCCTTCTGGGACATGGAGTCCATGGTAGATTTCTGTTGTTGAGCTGGTTTTTCAGATGCTGGAATGGACAGTAAATCTATAACAGAATTATTGGAACTGTTCTCCTGGGACATGGAGTCCATGGTAGATTTCTGTCGTGGAGCTGGTTTTTCAGATGCTGGAATGGACAGTAAATTTAAAACAGAACAATTGGCACTGTTCTCCTGGGACATGAAGTTCATGGTCGATTGCTGTAGTGGAACTAGTTTTCCAGATGTTGGAATGGACAGTAAATCTAAAACAGAATTAATGGCATTGTCTTCCTGGGACATGAAGTCCATGGTAGATTTCTGTCGTGGAGCTGGTTTTTCAGATACTGAAATGGACAGTAAATCTAAAACAGAAATATTGGCACTGTCCTCAAAGGGCATAGAGTCCGTGGTAGATTTCTGTTGTGGAGTTGGTTTTTTAGAATTTGGATTGGATATTACACTTACAACAGAAGAAATGATATCCCCATCCTCCTGAAGTGTGGAGTGGACAGTAGCTCGATGTTTTGAAGCCCTTTTGGTTCTGGAAAAGATGTTGGCCAACTTAAGGAACAGCAGCATGATGGCAAATACTCTGAAGAGGCAGCTGTAATAACCAAGGCTCCACACTACCTCAATGCCGATCTGATAGAGAATCAACATCAAATTTCCACCAGCATTCCTCAAAGACCAGAGCAGGTAGATTACCACCAGCAAAATATGTGCTGGAGCCAATTCCACTGCTACCAACGAAGTGGAAGATTCATGAAGGGTTCTGTGAGAAATTTCTGGTGCTGTGCATGTAATCAGAACCTTTGTGCAAAATCCATGGAAACCCTGCAGCATGTTTGTTGCTAGTACCGGCACATGTGACAAATCCAGGTATTTATGATTTGTGACACTTTCTCTGTATGGCGTTGCTTTTGCCGGATCTTGATAAGGATATACAGCAGGGCAGATGGCAGGGCAGGTCTGTGTCTGAGCCGGTTCTGGTGGTGAATGTTCGGTGGTGTTAAACATTTCCAATTTAACCAGCTTTGTGTTGTCAGCATATTCCTGGATCCAAGTGATGTTGTTCTGAAATCGGATCGTTACTTTCTCGATGTTCACTAGGATCCATCCAAGCAAAGTTTCTGGCAGTATGTATGCAGCTGAAAACTTTGTGGCAAATCCTTCAAAACCCTGCAACATGTTGCTTGTTAGCACCACCAGGTGTGACAAATCGGTGTAGTTCTGATTTGGGATATTTTCCCCTGATGGTGGTGTTGAAAAACATTCATTAGGAAAGACAGCAGGGCAGGCCTTTGTCGAGTCTGGTTCTGGTGATGAATTTTTGGCGTTGTTAGACCATTCCTCAAATTCAACCACCATTGTCTTCACATTCTCAGCATCATCCAAGAGAGAAGAATTTGGCCCTCGGTATGTAGTTGGAAACTCTGATTCTGATTCATCAGGAAATACAACGCCGAAGGTGCTTGCCTGGGCCGTATCTGGTGGTAAATCTTTGGTGGTAAACCTTGCCTTAAATTCATCCACGATTGTCTTCACGTTGATAGCAACATCCTCAAACCAAGTGGTGTCATTCTGAGATGGAACTTGATTGATGTTCTCTGTTTCTAAGAACAGCAGAGCTAGTATGGTTACCAGCTTTTCGTTCATTCTGTAGAATAGAGAGAAGAGGTCTGACATAAATAATCTGACTTTACACCATGTGAAATAACAAGGAAAATGAAATGAGGATAAAAAAAAAAAAAGGACTTCAACTTATACGAGGAGTTTATAAAATTCCAACCTATGACCGATATTTATTCACGTGTTTCAATTACAGTGCAAGAGCAACTCATTCACCTGACATCCCTACAAATTTTGTTGTACCTATCCTTTGTAAAACTTCATGGTGACTAGTACAATGTCTGATGTAGAAGCAACTGTGTGCTGAAGACGCTCTGCGATGTGGTGACATGCGGCAAGGTGCGAGGCGAAGTGTAAATATGCAGTATGGCGTGAATAGGGCATCTAGAAAGTGAAGGGAATTCCTTTTATTGAACTGGTGCCTACATTGGAAGAATTCCCATCACCTCTTCTTTGGGGGACAACTAACATTTTATCAAAAATGAGTAGAATGAACGAGCGCAAATAAAGATGTATGCTTATAAAAAGTTGATAAGGTGATACAAAGCTGCTAGCATGAAAGGTATACCTCAGCACCTCTGTAGTAAATAAAAATCAAAACAATGCAGCGCTGAAATTAAAATTGTGAAAATACCCATATTCAGTGCGTATTCATCAAACTTGTCAGTTCATGGTATAAATAAATGAGAAGTCCTTTATTTATTTATTTATTTATACCATGAACTGACAAGTTTGATGAATACGCACTGTATATGGGTATTTTCACAATTTTAATTTCAGCGCTGCATTGTTTTGATTTTTATTTAACTAACATTTTATAGTTCCACCCCCCATCCAAAACTAAATCTAAGCCTTCCCCCAACCAAAACTAAATCTAACCCTTCCCCCCCATCCAAAACTAAATCTAACCCTTCCCCCCCATCCAAAACTAAATCTAAGCCTTCCCCCAGCCAAAACTAAATCTAAGCCTTCCCCTATCCAAAACTAAATCTAAGCCTTCCCCCATCCAAAACTAAATCTAACCCTTCCCCCATCCAAAACTAAATCTAAGCCTTCCCCCCCATCCAAAACTAAATCTAAGCCTTCCCCCATCCAAAACTAAATCTAACCCTTCCCCCCCATCCAAAACTAAATCTAAGCCTCCCCCCCATCCAAAACTAAATCTAAGCCTCCCCCCCCATCCAAAACTAAATCTAAGCCTTCCCCCAACCAAAACTAAATCTAAGCCTTCCCCCATCCAAAACTAAATCTAACCCTTCCCCCCATCCAAAACTAAATCTAAGCCTTCCCCCATCCAAAACTAAATCTAAGCCTTCCCCCCCATCCAAAACTAAATCTAAGCCTTCCCCCATCCAAAACTAAATCTAACCCTTCCCCCCCATCCAAAACTATATCTAAGCCTCCCCCCCATCCAAAACTAAATCTAAGCCTCCCCCCCATCCAAAACTAAATCTAAGCCTTCCCCCAACCAAAACTAAATCTAAGCCTTCCCCCATCCAAAACTAAATCTAAGCCTTCCCCCATCCAAAACTAAATCTAAGCCTTCCCCCCCATCCAAAACTAAATCTAAGCCTCCCCCCCATCCAAAACTAAATCTAAGCCTTCCCCCAACCAAAACTAAATCTAAGCCTTCCCCCATCCAAAACTAAATCTAAGCCTTCCCCCATCCAAAACTAAATCTAACCCTTCCCCCCCATCCAAAACTAAATCTAAGCCTTCCCCCATCCAAAACTAAATCTAACCCTTCCCCCCCATCCAAAACTAAATCGAAGCCTCCCCCCCCATCCAAAACTAAATCTAACCCTTCCCCCCCATCCAAAACTAAATCGAAGCCTCCCCCCCATCCAAAACTAAATCTAAGCCTCCCCCCCCATCCAAAACTAAATCTAAGCCTTCCCCCAACCAAAACTAAATCTAAGCCTTCCCCCATCCAAAACTAAATCTAACCCCCCCATGCAAAACTAAATCTAAGCCTTCCCCCATCCAAAACTAAATCTAAGCCTTCCCCCATCCAAAACTAAATCTAAGCCTTCCCCCCCATCCAAAACTAAATCTAAGCCTTCCCCCCCATCCAAAACTAAATCTAAGCCTCCCCCCCATCCAAAACTAAATCTAAGCCTCCCCCCCCATCCAAAACTAAATCTAAGCCTTCCCCCAACCAAAACTAAATCTAAGCCTTCCCCCATCCAAAACTAAATCTAACCCTTCCCCCCCATCCAAAACTAAATCTAAGCCTCCCCCCCATCCAAAACTAAATCTAAGCCTTCCCCCAACCAAAACTAAATCTAAGCCTTCTTCCATCCAAAACTAAATAACCCTTCCCCCATCCAAAACTAAATCTAAGCCTTCCCCCATCCAAAACTAAATCTAAGCCTTCCCCCCCCATCCAAAACTAAATCTAAGCCTCCCCCCCATCCAAAACTAAATCTAAGCCTTCCCCCAACCAAAACTAAATCTAAGCCTTCCCCCATCCAAAACTAAATCTAACCCTTCCCCCATCCAAAACTAAATCTAAGCCTTCCCCCATCCAAAACTAAATCTAAGCCTTCCCCCATCCAAAACTAAATCTAAGCCTTCCCCCCCATCCAAAACTAAATCTAAGCCTTCCCCCATCCAAAACTAAATCTAACCCTTCCCCCCCATCCAAAACTAAATCTAACCCTTCCCCCCCATCCAAAACTAAATCGAAGCCTCCCCCCCATCCAAAACTAAATCTAAGCCTCCCCCCCATCCAAAACTAAATCTAAGCCTTCCCCCAACCAAAACTAAATCTAACCCTTCCCCCATCCAAAACTAAATCTAAGCCTTCCCCCATCCAAAACTAAATCTAAGCCTTCCCCCCCATCCAAAACTAAATCTAAGCCTTCCCCCATCCAAAACTAAATCTAACCCTTCCCCCCCATCCAAAACTAAATCTAACCCTTCCCCCATCCAAAACTAAATCTAAGCCTCCCCCCCATCCAAAACTAAATCTAAGCCTCCCCCCCATCCAAAACTAAATCTAACCCTTCCCCCCCATCCAAAACTAAATCTAAGCCTCCCCCCCATCCAAAACTAAATCTAAGCCTCCCCCCCCATCCAAAACTAAATCTAAGCCTTCCCCCCCATCCTAAACTAAATCTAACCCCCCCCCATGCAAAACTAAATCTAACCCTTTATCCGTCTATCCAGAACTAAATCTAACCCTTTATCTTCTTTACCAGGCCAATTTTCAGCTTTCAGCGCTGTTGCACTTTGATTGACAAATTCGTGGTCATGCAAGATTGTACACCTTATGAAATTTTTATCATTTTTTTCTCACAAATAGAGCTTTCTTTTGGTGGTATTTAATCTCTGCTGGGTGTTTTACTTTTTGCGCTATAAACAAAAAAGACCATAAAATTTGAAAAAAAAAGTTTCCTTGTTTCTATTATAAAATTTTGCAAACAGGTAATTTTTCTCCTTCACTGATGTGCGTTGATGAGGCAGCACTGATAGGCAGCACTGATAGGCGGCACTGATAGGCAGCACTGATAGGCAGCACTAATGAGGTGGCACTGATGATGGGTACTGATAGACAGCACTGATCGGTGGCACTGACTGGCATCACTGGGCACTGACTGGGGCACTGCTAGGTATTGACTGGCGGCACTGTTAGGCATTGACTGGCACAACTGCTGGGCACTGACATGCACAACCGCTGGGCACTGACTGGCAGCACTGCTGGGCTGCACTGATGGGCACTGGTGGGCACAGGTTGGTGGGCACTGGTGGGTGGCACTGCTGGGAACAGGTGGGTGGGCACAGGTGGGTGGCACTGCTGGGCACAGGTAGGTGGCACTGCTGAGCACAAGTGGGCGGAACTGATGGGTGGCACTGCTGGGCACCGATCATCAGGGCACTGATGATCAGTGGCCCTGATGATCGGTGCCGATCCCTGCTCGAACAACTGCCGGTTCTTGGCAGTACTTTCCTCACGATCTGACAGTGTGAGGAAAGTGCAGCCGAGAATCGGCAATTGCATTTCCCTGTGATCAGAGTGTCATTGGACACGGCTGATCATGTGGTAAAAGGGCGCTGTGATTGGCCTTTTACCACATCACGTGATCAGCTGTGTCCGTAGGACACAACGATCATGGAGATCGCTGGGTGCGCGCCCCCGGGGGTGCGCAGGAGAGCGCATTCTGGGAGGACATCATATGACGCCCTCCCAGAACCAGGCAACTGGTTAAACCAACGCTGGGGGCGGGGCATCACCATGGCAACCACAGAACCCCTAACTGATAAACAACTCTCCCTGTTCGAGTCGGCTTTATTGACAATTAACAAACACTCCATTCAATTTTATACACAACAGCAGATTAGGATGACAATAATGCACTTGTATGGTTTGAACAGGACACATAGAAATCTCTTAGATTGTAAGCTCCTAGGATCAGGGCCCTCCTATCCCTCTTGTATTGAACTGTATTGTTGCTGTATTGTCTCCCGTTATATTGTAAAGCGCTGAGCAAACTGTTGGCGCCATATAAATCCTGTATAATAATAATAACTGTTTTCTCTGTGTCCCTGCGCTGATCCTGCGTGTTTATGTTTTATTTTTGAATGGATTTGGCTTCAGATAGACAGTACAAATGGAATTTACAAATGAGCACAATTAAAATGAAGTTGATCGGTCATAGTAAGTTGTGTAGTGCCCTTAGTGGATGACAACAGATTTCAAAATCAGTGGCAGGATGGGACAGAAGGGGTCGCATGCCGTGTCTGTGACATACTGAGAATGAGGCATGCAGGGAAAAATAATAAATAATATAGTGCAGAGCTAAAATGCTTCTACAACCCACTGACAGTGTATAGAGAAATAACATACACCCATCAGCCATAACATTATGACCACCCACCAAATATTGAGTTGGTCCCCCTCTTGCTGCCAAAACAGCCCTGATCCATTGAGGATCGGACTCCACTAGATCTCTGAAGGTATGCTGGGGTATCTGACACCAAGTTTGGATCGGACTTGTTTTTCCGGCACATTCCGCAGATGCACGATTGGACTGAGATCGTGAGAATTTGGAGGCCAATTCAACACCTTACACTCGTTGTGTTCCTTAAACCATTTGTGATCCATTTTTTCAGTGTGGCAGGGTACATTATCCTGCTGAAAGAGGTCACTGCCATCGGGGAATACTGTTTCCATAAAAGGGTGTACTTGGTCACCAACATTGTTTAGGTAGGTAGTATGTATCAAGTAACATCCACATGAATGGCAGGACCCAAAGATTCCCAGCAGAACATTGCCCAAAGCATCACACTGCCTCCGCCGGCTTTCCATACTGCCTCCTGGTGCCATCTCTTCCCCAGATAAGCAACATGCTTGTACCCGGCCATCCACATTATGGAAACGTGATTTATCAGACCAGGCCACCTTCTTCCATTACTCTGTGGTCCAGTTCTGATGCTCACGTGCCCATTGTAGGCACTTTTGGCTGTGGACACGGGTCAGCATGGGCACCCTGACTGATCTGCCGCTACACAGCCCCATACACAACAAACTGCAATGTCCATTTCTGTTTTTAACATATCAACTTCAGGGAAAACATGTTCACTGGCTGTCTAATATATCCCACTGACTTTCAGATGCCGTTGTAATGAGATAATCCATGTTATTCACCTAACGTGTCATAAAGTTATGGCTGATCGGTGTATATGTGAACGTGTGCAGACACCTCCCAACATGGTGACATACAGTGGGGATCGAAAGTTTGGGCACCCCAGCTAAAAATTTGTATTAATGTGCATAAAGAAGCCAAGGAAAGATGGAAAAATCTCCAAAAGGCATCAAATTACAGATTAGACATTCTTATAATATGTCAACAAAAGTTAGATTTTATTTCCATCATTTACACTTTCAAAATAACAGAAAACAAAAAAATGGCGTCTGCAAAAGTTTGGGCACCCTGCAGAGTTAATATCTTGTACTGCCCCCTTTGGCAAGTATCACAGCTTGTAAATGCTTTTTGTAGCCAGCCAAGAGTCTTTCAATTCTTGTTTGAGGTATCTTTGCCCATTCTTCCTTACAAAAGTCTTCCAGTTCTTTGAGATCTCTGGGCTGTCTGTCACGCACTGGTCTTTTAAGGTCTATCCAGAGATTTTCAATTATGTTGAGGTCAGGAGATTGTGAAGCCCATAGCAAAACCTTCAGTTTACGCCTCTTGATGTAATCCCCCGTGGATTTTGTGGTGTGTTTAGGATCATTATCCATTTGTAGAAGCCATCCTCTCTTTAACTTCAGCTTTTTCACAGATGGCATCAAGTTACCATCCAAAATTTGCTGAATTTTATTGAATCCATTTTTCCTTCTACTCGTGAGATGTTCCCTGTGCCACTGGCTGCAACACAACCCCAAAGCATGATTGATCCAACCCCATGCTTAACAGTTGGACAGAGGTTCTTTTCATTAAATTCTGTGCCCCTTCTTCTCCAAACATACCTTTGCTCATTCCGGCCAAAAAGTTCCATTTTAACCTCATCGGTCCACAGAACTTGTTTCCAAAATGCATCAGGCTTGTCTATATGTTCATTTGCAAAGTTCAAACGATGTTTTTTGTGGTGAGGACGTAGAAGAGGTTTTCTTCTGATGACTCTTCCATGAAGACCATATTTGTACAAGTATCTCTTTATAGTGGAATAGTGTACCACAACTCCAGTGTCTGCCAGATCTTTCTGGAGGGATCGTGCAGTCAAACGTGGGTTTTGAATTGTTTTTCTCACAATCCTGCGAGCTGTTCTGTCTGATATTTTTCTTGGTCCTCCAGATCTTGCTTTAACTTCCACTGTTCCTGATGACTGCCATTTCTTAATCACATTCCGAACAGAGGATATTGACATCTGAAAACGCTTTGCTATCTTCTTATAGCCTTCTCCAGCTTTGTGAGCGTCAACTATTTTCAGTTTCAGTTTTCTAGACAACTGCTTAGAAGAACCCATGGTGCTGATTGTTGGGGCAAGGTCAGATGAGTCTGGGCATTTAAAACCTTTGAGATTGACATCACCTGGTCTTCCCAGACAATGATTGAGAACAATCCATGACACTGGCAGGTCTCAGCTTGGCAAAGGGGGCAGTGCATGCTATAAATTCTGCAGGGTGCCCAAACTTTTGCAGACGCCATTTTTTTGTTTTCTGTTATTTTGAAAGTGTAAATGATGGAAATAAAATCTAACTTTTGTTGACATATTATAAGAATGTCTAATCTGTAATTTGATGCCTTTTGGAGATTTTTCCATCTTTCCTTGGCTTCTTTATGCACATTAATACACATTTTTAGCTGGGGTGCCCAAACTTTTGATCCCCACTGTATGTCTGATCCACATATATTAATACTATTCATTTCTTCATAGGTAAGGCTTTAGATTCTTAATAAATGTCTTCACTGTGCACTTGCTGTGACCAGCCTCTTACTGATGGCTACGGTGAGGAGGTTTGGGACTTAACTCATTGATTGTTAGCTGATCACTACGATCAATGCTGATGATTACTTGGCAATAAAATTACCTAAAGACCTCTTAATTATACCAAAAATGGAAAATCTGAAAGTGAATTCTCAGAGGTAGAGATCTGTTGGTTGAACTGTTCTTATACACTGTATTTATTTTGACTGTTCAACTAGAATTCAGCATTAACCATTGATGTCTGACTTTCCCAGCTTCCTCCAGCACCTTGCAGTGAGCAGTGTGGGCTGTGAGCCGGTGCCCAGGGTACATCTACCAGCATTGCTGCAGCATCCAGAGCCCATCACCGGGAGCCAAGCACACAATGATAAGGTACTGAGCTTTTTCTATCCTGAAGGTGGCAATACTTTCACTTTGCCCTGTTCAGCTTGAATTTAAAGGGACATTTGATGTCAGGGGGCAGGACTCTGATTAGGTCATTTGATTTCAAGAGGCACTTTGGGATGGGGAGATCTGGGGTCAGGGGTCACTCTGATGGAGACATTTGAGGTCGGGACTCTCCTATGGGGACATTTAATGTCAGGGGGCACTCTGATGGGGACATTTCCTGTCAGGGGGTACTCTGATTGGGGACATTTGTTGTCATGGGGCTCTCTGATAGTGACATTTGTTGTCATGGGGCACTCTGATGGGGAGATTTGGGGTCAGGAGGCACTCTGATGGGGACATTTGATGTCAAGGGGCACTCTGATGGGGTCAGGGGTCACTGATGGGGACATTTGATATCAAGGGGCACTCTGATTGGGGACATTTGTTGTCATGGGGCTCTCTGATAGGGACATTTGGGGTCAGGGGGCACTGTAATGGGGACATTTGTTGTCGGGGCACTCTGATTGGGACTATTGATGTCAGGGGGCACTCTGATGGGGACATTTGATGTCAGGGGGCACTCTGATGGGGACATTTGATGTCAGGGGGCACTCTGATGGGGACATTTGATGTCAAGGGGCACTCTGATGGGGACATTTGTTGTCATGGGGCTCTCTGATGGGGACATTTGTTGTCATGCGGCTCTCTGATAGGGACATTTGGGGTCAGGGGGCACTGTAATGGGGACATTTGTTGTCGGGGCACTCTGATTGGGACTTTTGATGTCAGGGGGCACTCTGATGGGGACATTTGATGTCAGGGGGCACTCTGATGGGGACATTTGATGTCAGGGGGCACTCTGATGGGGACATTTGATATCAAGGGGCACTCTGATGGGGACATTTGTTGTCATGGGGCTCTCTGATGGGGACATTTGTTGTCATGCGGCTCTCTGATAGGGACATTTGGGGTCAGGGGGCACTGTAATGGGGACATTTGTTGTCGGGGCACTCTGATTGGGACTTTTGATGTCAGGGGGCACTCTGATGGGGACATTTGATGTCAGGGGGCACTCTGATGGGGACATTTGATGTCAGGGGGCACTCTGATGGGAACATTTGATGTCAGGGGGCACTCTGATGGGGACATTTGATGTCAGGGGGCACTCTGATGAAGACATTTGAGGTCAGGGGGCACTCTGATGAAGACATTTGAGGTCAGGGGGCACTCTGATGGGAACATTTGATCTCACAGGGCAGTATGATAGGGATATTTGTTGTCGGGGGTCACTCTGATGGGGACATATGATTTCAGGGGTCACTCTGATGGGGACATTTGTTGTCGGGGGGCACTCTGATGGGGACATTTGAGGTCGGGGGTAACTCTGATGGGGACATTTGCTGTCAGGGGGCACTCTGATGGGGACATTTGATTTCAGTGGGCACTTTGATGGGGACATATGAGGTCAGGGGGCACTCTGATTGGGACATTTGATGTCCCCATTCTAATGGGGACATCTGATTTCAGGCGACACTCTGATGGAGACATTTGATGTAGGGGGTAACTCTAATGGGAACATTTGATGTCAAGGGGGCTCTCTGATTGGGATATTTGATGTCAAGGGGCACTCTGATAGGGTCAGGGGTCACTCTGATGGGGACATTTGAGGTCAGGGGTCACTCTGATGGGGACATTTGAGGTCAAGGGTCACTCCGATGGGGATATTTGAGGTCAGGGGTCACTCTTGTGGGGACATTTGCTGTCAGGGCGCACTCTGATGGGGATATTTGCTGTCAGGGAACATTTTTATGGGGTAATTTTATGTCAGTGGGGAGTCCGATGGGGACATTTGGGGTGAGGGGGGTACTTTGGTGGGATCATTTGATGTCAAGGGGCACTCTGATGGGGACATTTTGTTGTCAGGGCTCGCTGATGGGGACATTTGTTGTCAGGGGGCTCTCTGATAGAGACATTGGCTGTCAGCGGGTTCTCTGATGGGGACATTTGTTGTCAGCAGGCACTATGATAGGGATATTTGGGGTCAGGGGGCATGCTGATGGGGACATTTGATGTAAAGAGGCACTTTGATGGAGACATTTGAAGTGAGGTGACACTTTGAAGGGGACATTTGGGGTCTGGGGGCACTCAGATGGAGACATTTGGTGGTCAGGGGGCACTCAGATGGAGACATTTGGTGGTCAGGGGGAACTCTGATGTAGACATTTGATATCAGGGGACACTCTGATGGGGAAATTTGTTGTTAGCAGGCACTCTGATCACGACATTTGAGTTCAAGGGACACTCAGATGAAGACATTTGTTTTCAGGCAGGACTGATGGGGACATTTTATTTCAGGTGCATTCTGATGGAGAAATGTGAGGTCAGGGGACACTCTGCCCCCTGACATCAATTGTTTCTATCAGAGTGTCCCCTGACCTCACATTTCTCAATCAGAATGCACCTGAAATAAAATGTCCCCATCAGAATGCCGACTGACATCAAATGTCTCTATTAATCATAAGGGGACATTTGTGGTGGGGGGGTACTCTGATTGATTGCAACTTTTAAGGTCAGGGGGTAATCTGATGAGGGCTCTCTCATGGGAACATTTGATTTCAGAGACCACTCTGAAGGGGACATTTGTTTTCAGGCGGGACTCTGTTAGAAATAATTGATCTCAAAGGGCACTATGATTTGGACATTTGTTGTAGTGGCACTGTGATTGGGACTTTTGATGTCAGGGGTCACTCTATTGGGGACATTCTGGGGTTTATTTACTAAAGCTGGAGAGTCCAAAATCAGACTCCCTTCTGCATAGAAACCAATCAGCTTCTAACCTCAGCTTGTTCAATGAAGCTTTGGCAATGAAACCTGGAAGCTGATTGGTTTCTATGCAGAAGGGAGTCTGATTTTGGACTTAAGTAAATAAACCCCTCTATGTCAGGGGTCACTACTATGGGGACATTTGATTTCAAGGAGCACTTCGATTGGGACATTTGGGGTCAGGGGGCACTCTGATGGGGACATTTGTTGTTAGGGGGCTCTCTGATGGGGCCAGGGGTCACTCTGATGGGGATATTTGAGGTCGGGGATCACTTTTATGGGGACATTTTCTGTCAGGGGGCAATCTGATGGGGACATTTGATGTCAGAGGGAAATCTGATGGGGACATTTGATGTCAGGGGTCACACTGATGGGGACAATTGATCTCAGGGGTCACTCTGATGGGGACATTTGTTGTCAACAGCACTCTGACAAAGATATTTGATTTCTGGGAGCACTCTGATTGGCACATTTGATGTCGGAGGGTCATTATATTGGGTACTTTTGTGGCCAGGGGTCACTCTGTTGGGGACATTTCATGTAAAGGGGGACTGTTACGGGACAGTTGCAGTCAAGGAGCACTTCGATGGAGACATTTGAAGTCAGGCGGCACTTTAATGGGGGCATTTCTTGTCAGGGGGCACTCTGATAGGAAGATTTGATTTCAGAGACCACTCTGAAGGGGACATTTTGTTTTCAGGAGGGACTCTGATAGGAACATTTGATCTCAAAAGGGCACTATGATTTGGACATTTGTTGTCAGGGGTCACTCTAATGGGGACATTCGATGTCAGGGGTCGCTCTAATGGGGACATTCGATGTCAGGGGTCGCTCTAATGGGGACATTCGATTGCAAGGAGCACTTCGATGGGGACATTTGGGGTCAGGGGGCTCTCTGATGGGGACATTTGATGTCAGGGACCACTCTGATGGGGACATTTGATGCCAGGGGACACTCTATTTGGGACAATTGATGATGGCGGGCACTCTATTCAAGACATTTGATGTCGGGGGGGTACTCTGATGGGGACATTTCATGTCAGCGGGCATTCTGATAGGGACATTTGATTTCAGGGACCACTCAGGTGGGGGGACACTTTAATGGGGACTTTTGATGCCAGGGGGCACTCTAATGGGGGACATTTGCTGCTGGGGAGGGATGTGGCGGTGGCACTCTAATGGGGACATATGATGTCAGGGGGTACTCTGATGGCAATTTTTTTCGTCAGGCGGCACTCTTTTGAAGACATTTTAAGACATTTGTTGTTAGGGGTCACTCTGATGGGGACATTTGATGTCAGTGGGCACCCTGATGACGATTGAGGTCAGGGGGCACCCTGATGGGGATGTTTGAGGTCAGGGGGCACCCTGATGGGGACGTTTGAGGTTAGGGGGCACCCAGATGGGGACATTTGAGGTTAGGGGGCACCCAGATGGGGACGTTTGAGGTCAGGGGGCACCCAGATGGGGACGTTTGAGGTCAGGGGGCACCCTGATGGGGACGTTTGAGGTCAGGGGGTATTCTGATGGTGACATTTGGTGTCAGTGGAACGCTGATAGTGTCATTTGCTGTCTGGGGGCACTCTGATGGGGACATTTGCTTTCAGGGGGCACTCTGATGGAGATAGTTCATGGAAGGGGGCACTCTGACTGGGCACTTGTTGTATAGGGGCACCCTGAGGGGGGCAATGGATGTAAGGGGGCAATCTGATGTTGATGATTTTTTTTTAAGGATCACTCTGATGGGAACCCCTTGATGTAAGGAGGGATTCTGATAGGGATACCTGATATTAGGTAGTTCTTTTCATTCACTCTAGTCCAAAGGTAGGCAACCTTAAAGGATAAGTTCACCTTTGGAACATGTTATATTTTCCATCTGTTTTTAGGGTGGAACATGTAACGTGTTCCCATAGCTGCAGCCATGCCTCTTGTTTGCTGTACTGCACAAGGTTTTAGGGTACTTGTAGAGCGGCCTCATTCACTTGAATGGGTGCTACACCCATCAACCATGATAGGGCGTATAACTCCTGCTGCAGCTGCGAAATGTATACACCCTTTGCCACTGCAGCTAAAGGGTGTGCAGTTTGGGCGGGGTTGGTAAAAACACATCTTAGCTATGGGGTTTTAGCACCCCCCCAAACTGCAAATTTAAATTTAATCTTACTGTTCTGAGCCCCCTATAAGGCTGTTTTCACACTGATGTGCTGCGGTTTACCTGCACCACGGGTGCAAAGGCAGTGCATCTTTGAATTTCCTGGGTTAGCTGTGCTTTGCCATAGACTTCTGTTATATCCTGAAGGTGTGGTGCACTTTCTGAAAGCACACCAAAGGAGTTTTGGTGCGCTTTCTGAAAGGGTGTCAAACCCGCAGGATATAATAAAAGTCTATGGCAAAGCACAGAAAACCCGCAGGAAAGCTGCAGGTATACTGCACTGCCCCCGTGATGTGGGTAGACCGCAGTACATCAGTGTGAAAGCAGCCCTATACTACTATGCCCAGTGTATTGCTTCACACTGACCTGAAGATCTCTTCTCTCTGCTGCTGGCACCACTCTGGAGATGCTAGCCGGGATAAGAGGTGGAGTGCAGTTGGTATCACTCTGCATGGTACAGGAGCCGGCACTACAGAGGAGGCATCAGCTTATGCGGCTCTTACTCCGAACTACAGCTCCAACTTTACAAGTAGTCCCTCTACATTGCACTCTGCTTGATGCTCTGGGGTGGCGGGTCAGCAAGCCCAGACTGCGATCTACCTGTCACCTGGCTGGTTGCTAACCCCTCTTCTAGTTTAATGACCGCCTAATAACATACTAGCATTCCCTGTTCACCCCTGCACCCCTCTGCACTACCTTTCCGGGTTGTAGCTCGTGGTACAGAAACTTACCAAGTGAATAGGTAATACTGGTTCCCTGCATCTCACACTATTGACATTGTGCCCCCTGACTTTTTTTTACTGCACCCCCAGGTCAGATAGGCTAGATCCAGCCCTGGTTAAAGTGGAACTATATTCCCCTTCATTCCAGCACGGTTGTATGCCGGAGCTCCCACTGACACCTTCGGAGGTCTTCCTCTGCTGACCGATCTACAACCATGTTCATTGGTCAGGCCAGGTTGACGTCACTCCTGCACATGTGTGGGATTTAATTCATCTCAGTATTTCTGAAATTATACAATGAGCCCCACCTGTACAATGCGGAAAGACCGGTAACAAGCTTTAATGCAGAAGGGAAATAGCAGATCTCTTCTGCATTATAAAACCCGCCTGTTCACAAGGTTTTTTTTTACAGTTCTACTTTAACATCTTGTTTCTGTCTAGGAGACAGGAAAAGCAGGTTTAATTACCTGATCCTCTGCCCCCTTGGCAAATGGTACTCTCCTGTGGTCTGGAATTAGACCAGGGGTGTCAAACTGGCGGCCCTCCAGTTGTTGCCAAACTACAAGCCCCATCATGCCTCTGCCTTCAGGAGTCATACTTGTAACTGTCAATCTTGCAATGCCTCATGGGACTTGTAGTTTGGCAACAGCTGGAGGGCCGCCAGTTTGACACCCATGCAGTAGACTGTCCCTTGGCGTCCTAATATCCAGTTTAGGTCTATGGGCCCTGCATCGGTCTTGGTGACATCAGACTGATGGGTCATAGGGGAGAAGAGGCTGTGGGGACTGGTCTATCAGTGCAGAGGGTCAGGTAAGTAAAACTGCTGTACTCAGTCCCCTATACATGAGCCGTTACCCCTTGCAGTGCCACTGCAGCCCCACCACAAGGGAGAACTTTTAGCTTTCCTGGATTTCAACTTTACTTTTTTTATTTTAATAATTTTTTTATTTTTATTTCATTTTAATTTTTTTATTTAACTTTGTAATTTTAATGTAACTATCGTTTAATGCTGTATATTTTCTCATTCTTCTTCCTTTATATCAATCTGTTGTAGGTGGCCATTACTATTGTCACCGGGCTGCCTGGTAGTCACTGCAATGACCTTTGTGATTTTCTGGTGTCCTTCCAAAAGGAGTATGGGAGGTAAGTGACTTTTCTTGTATACGTCCTTGGGTGTTCGTTTTCTGGATGTGATACATGTACTTTTACAAATCACAGTCGTCTGAGAAGCTACAGGAAGTGAGGGATATCTGCAACACGTGTCCCCATTGGAAGAGTCCCTTCTTTTCCTGTTCTGGTGACAACTGCACATTCTAGACTTTCCTGTACTTTCAGTCCCAGAGACATTAGACAAAAGGATAAATAGAGTGAATTTCCCCACATGGCAGCAGGACAGCCATAAACACATGACAGAATTTGTAACCCCTGAAAGCCTTCCCTTCAGTCTTGCACAGTTGACTCTCCTGTACTGAAATTGCTAACTCTGATTTCACTGCACAAGTCGGATGGAGCCCGCCTCATTTCCTGGCTGAAGGACATCCAGCATCATCCAGCTCTTTCCTTCCCAGTCCTTCTATCCCAGGGTTGCCTTTTTCGTTAATTGGATTTCAGTTCTATCATTTGTGAGCGCACAGAATCACATGTGGGCATTATCTAGGTCACTCTGCGTGAAAATACAGTCTGCCTAGGAACATCCACTCCTTCAGATTGACATCCACACATCAAGGCATTTTCATATTTGCATAACTCCTCCCAAGGGCCAGCCAGCTGCTTCCATCAGAGCTGAGGGCTCCAGATAGGAGTACTGAGGCAGGGTCCTGTGGTGTTTTCAGGAAGCTATGTACAGTACCCTCCCAGCAGCCATGATCTGCCTGCATTGCATAGAGAGGCGCAGAGACCCAATGATGATTCCACAGGGTCTTACATAAGCAACACCAAGGTTTTATATAACAATGTCATTAGCATGTTTATTGAGGGTGGGGAGGGAGAAACTAGGGAAAGCAAAATATGTGCATGAAGGTAAAAGTCCTTCTGAGTGCAGCCTCTCACCAAACCCCCCCCCCCCCCTTATATTCACCTGAGCCTGAGCCTGATCCAGTGATGTGCTCAAGAGCCATGGTTCTCTTACATTAAATAGGCTTAGAGACCGCAGCTGGAGCCATTGGCCCCCGCTGCTGTCAGTCACAGCCAATGTGGAAGAAGCTAGGGCGGGGTCAAGCCACACGCTGTGAGTCTTATGGACATGCGGTGGCTCTGGAGCGAGCATGCACGAGTGCCCCCAGAGCAAGCAGTTTTCTCTGGGGGAAGTCAGGGTATGAGGGAGCCAGGAGCACCAGTGGGGGACCCAAAAAAAGGAGGATCGGGACTGCTCTGTGCAAAACCATTCCATGGAGCAGGCAAATATAATATGTTTGTTATTTTAAAAAAAATTTCAAAGGAACCTTTAGAATCACGTTAAACGTCAGCGTTAAATACACCCTTCAGCTCAAGTGTGCAGTTTTTAAGTATGGATCTTGTAACTCTCAGCATGATTTTAGCAGGCTTCATCTAGGTTTAGAGCTGCTTGAAGCTTATGAATGTTTTAATACCTCCGGCATTTTACACCGCTGTTCGTGTTCCTTTTGCATTTGGCTGTACTTTATAGACTGGCCACTGGGTGGAGCTGTTCTATTGCTTTTTCTTTAATTTTCCCATCAGTATAAAAAGTAAACAAGTGTGTCCTCTTCTGATCCCTGGGGGCAGTTATGGGTTGCTGTGTGCACCCTGCATATTTATAAACCTTTTTCTTTCCCCCAGGTGGATGGTGTATCGGCAGCCTAGTGATGGCGCAGAGGAGTTCAGCACGGCACAGTTTCAGAGATTCCTCTCCAGTGTGCTGGAAGCACAGCGCAACCGCAGCGTCCGCCAGGCTGTGTATTCCCGGAAGAAGATGAGACTTCTCGTTGCCCTAGAAGGGTGAGGATAGCTCAGTTATAACAACTGGGCACAGATCTTGGCTTTGTATTCCTCTTTGTTTGTAACTTCCAGATACCCTGGTCTATATTACTTGTTTTAATTTAAAGAAGAATTCCAAGTATGGATATTTTATACGTTGCTGGGTCAATGTAACTGTGTATAAAATAGCTATACTTGGAATTCTTCTTTAAATTAAAACAAGGTATCATACAGTTGCAAGAAAAAGTATGTGAACCCCTTGGGATTACATGGAGTTTTGCATGAATTGGGCATAAAATGTGCTCTGAACGTCATCTAAGTTACAACAATAGAAGAACACAGTCTGCTGAACATAATACTACACAAACATTAGATGTTGCCATGGTTTAATTGCACATAACATGTAAACATTCACAGTGCAGGGAGGAAAAAGTATGTGAGGCCCTAGCTTAATGACTTCTCCCAGAGCTAATTGGAGCCAGGAGTGAGCCAACCTTGACTCCAATCAGTGTGATGATATTGGATGTGTTGCTGACAGCTGTCCTGCCCTTAAAAAACACACACCTGTTTTGGGTTTACTGGTTTCAAGAAGCACTGTCTGATGTGAACCATGCCTCGCAGAAAAGAGCTCTCAGAAGACCTACGATCAAGAATTGTTGACTTGCATGAAGCTGGAAAGGGTTACAAAAGTATCTCCAAAAGCCTTGATGTTCGTGTGTCCACGGTAAGACAGACTGTCTACAAATGGAGAAAGTTTAGCACTGTTGCTACTCTCCCTAGGCGTGGTGGTCCTGTAAAAATGACTGCAAGAGCACAGCGCAGAATGCTGCATGAGGTAAAGAAGAATCCCAGAGTGTCAGCTAAAGACCTACAGAAATCTCTGGCACATGCTAACATTTTTGTTGACACATCTACAATAAGGAAAACATTAAACAAGAATGGAGTACATGGGAGGACACCACGGAGGAAGCCATTGCTGTCCAAAAAGAATATTGCAGCACGTTTGAAGTTTGCAAAAGAGCACCTGGATGTTCCACAGCACTACTGGCAAAATATACTGTGGACAGATGAAACCAAGATTGAGTTGTTTGGGAAGAACACACAACACTATGTGTGGAGAAAAAAAGGCACAGCACACCAACATCAAAACCTCATCCCCACTGTAAAACATGGCGGAGGGAGCATCTTGGTTTGGGGCTGCTTTGCTGCCTCAGGGCCTGGACGGATTGTTGTCATTGATGGGAAAATGAATTCCAGAGTTTATCAAGACATTTTGCAGGAAAACGTACGACCATCTGTCCGCCAACTGAAGCTCCGCAGAGGATGGGTGATACAACAGGACAATGACCCAAAGCATACAAGTAATTCAACAAAACAATGGCTGCAACAGCACAGAATACACCTTCTGGAGTGGCCCAGTCAGAGTCCTGACCTCAACCCGATTGAAATGCTGTGGCATGACCTTAAGAGAGCGATTCACACCAGACATCCCAAGAATATTGCTACACTGAAACAGTTTTGTGAAGAGGAGTGGTCCAAAATTACTCCAGATCGTTGTGCAGGTCTGATCTGCAACTACAGGAAACGTTTGGTTGAGGTTATTGCTGCCACAGGAGGGTCAACCAGTTATTAAGTCCAAAGGTTCACATACTTTTTCCTCCCTGCACTGTGAATGTTTTCAATGCTATATGCAATTAAACCATGGCAACATCTAATGTTTGTGTAGTATTATGTTCAGTAGACTGTGTTCTTCTATTGTTGTGACTTAGATGATGTTCAGAGCACATTTTATGCCCAATTCATGCAAAACTCCACGTAATCCCAAGGGGTTCACATACTTTTTCTTGCAACTGTATATACATAGTTATATGCTTCCAAGGTGGACCAATGTAACTGTATACACCATACCTGGCCGATGCCAGGTATAGTGCAAACTGTTCTCTGACTGGACGAGGTGGGGCAGAGGTATCATGCTCTCCACTTTGTCCAATCAAAGAAGTCCACATGGAAGAAAAATATATTTGAAATCTATTTTAAAAACATTTTTCCCAAATATATTGACATATATTTGAAATACTACTACTAATAATACTACAAAATAAATATATATATTGTTAAAATATACAAATATATATATGTATATACAAAATATACAAGTGTACAAATATATGTACAAATATGTTAAAATGACTTTTTTATATGTTAAAAAAAAATCTGAAGAATATATTTAAAAAAATATAATTTTAAAAATATTTTTCATATATTTTGTAATATATAAAAAACGCATTTCAACGTATGTGTGTGTATATATATATATATATATATATATATATATATATATATATATATATTATACATGTTGAAATGCAAAATTAAAAATATTTTTAAAAATATATTTTTTTAAATATATTCCTCTGATTTTTTTTTAACATATAAAAAAGTCATTTTAACATATATTTTACATATATTTGTAAATGCATTCCAAAAATGTAGATTTGTATTTTAAAGACATACAGTATATTTGAAATATATTTTAAAAAATATTTTTCATATATTTTGTAGTAACACATTTCAATATACAGTGTGTATGTACAGTATGTGTGTGTATGTATGTGTGTATATATATATATATATATATATATATATATATATATTTTGAATATGGCCAAAATTGTATTTCAAATATATGTCAATATATTTGGGAAGAATATTTTTTAAATATATTTCAAATATATTTTTCTTCTATATGGGAGGCTTTTCATTCATTGGGAAAATGCAAAGCCTTCTCTCAATGTGACACTGACTTCCTGTGTTCACAAAAAAAAGTAACAAAAAACAAAACGTGCTACAAGTGTTCCATAATTTCTTCAAATCTCCTATCACATTCTTTAAAAGAATATTATTTTTGATGTCATACATTTATCCCGTCACTTTGGTGAAATAAAACTTCCAAATAAAGTCACTTTTGTGCAACTCCACCCTTAAGTGACCATGTATTTTGCCTCCACCTGAAATTGGAATCATTCTTACTTTTCAAGATGGATCTAATGTTATAACCTCAGGTCAAAACCCGCCATCCCCCATCAGTTCTCTGCCTCTGCTCTCTTCTCCTTGCTTTCCTCCACAGCAACTCAAAGTGAATCAAACGGACCGTAGTGTACTCTGTATAAACAGTTTTTATTTTAAAGATTATAAAATCACTCACATTTAAAAGTGCATGTAACTCGTAGGGCGGAGCTGTTGGTGACATCATTGCGCCTATCGGTTCGGGACCAGTGCGTGGTGTTATGCTCCTAAAGTGGTATGGTTTGGGCTGTTATCATATGAAGTCCAAATAGAAGCTGCACTCCTCTCAGTACTCAAACTTTTAAGTATGGTTGCTCAAAATGAATGCCAGAGATGGTGCGCCAGCACTCCAAAAAACATGCATTTCATGTGTTTATTGTAAAGACAGCTTCCTATAAGGCAAAAGAAACTGAGACTTTGATGGGAAAAGAAATTGATAATTTATGGAAGCATGTATGGCCACCATTAGGAAGACCATGAAGTGATCTTAACCGCCTCCCACCCCCCATATAAGAAAATGACGGGTGCAATGCGGTTCTCTCGTTCTGGGAGGACGTCAAATGATGTCCTCCCACTCTAACCGCGCGTGTGCACCCTTGGGGGCGCGCAGCACGGCGATCGGTGGTGCGCTGTGTCCCTGGGACACAGCAGATCAGCGGAAAGAGCTGACTTCGACTCTGTCATGTGGTCAGCTGTGTCCAATCACAGCTGGTTGCATGTAAATAAAGAAATGCCGGTTATCAGCATTTCTCTCCTCACGAGATGTCACACTGACAGCTCATGAGGAGAGCCAGTAATTGGCATTCTTCAGAGGGGACATCTACACTGATCATCAGGGCACTGATGATCGGTGCCCTGATGATTAGTGTAGCCCCACCATTGCTACCTTTCATTGCCCATCAATGCCACCTGTTAGTGCCCATCAGTGCACATCAATGCCACATATCCGTGCTTATCAGAGCTGCCTTTCAGTGCCAACTATCAGTGCCAGTCTGTGCCGCACATGTGTACTGCCAATCAGTGCCACCTATCAGTTCCCATCAGTGCCGACTATCAGTTCCACCTAACAGTTCCAGTCAGTGCTGCCTATCAGTGCTGCCTATCAGTGCACCTATCAGTGCCATATATGAGTACTGCCTTTCATTGCCTATCAGTGATGCCTGTCAATGCCTATCAGTGCCCATCAGTGCTGCCTATCAGTGCCCATCACTGCAGCCTCATTAGCGCACATCAGTGAAAGAGAAAATTTACTCATTTACAAAATTTTATAACAGAAACGAAAAAAACTTTTTTTTTTTTTTTAAATTATCAGTGGTTTTTGGTTTGTTTATCAAAAAAGAAAAAACCCAGTAGTGATTAAATACCACCAAAAGAAAGTTCTATCTGTCTCAAAAAAATTATAAAAATTCCATATGGGTACAGTGTTGCATGACCGCGCAATTGTCATTCAAAGTGCGACAGTGCTATAAGCTGAAAATTGGCCTGAGCAGGAAGGGGGTAAAAGTGCCCTGTAGGTAAGGGGTTAAAGGCTAATCCAGCCTTTGCAAAAATTAATAAATACATGTATATTTGTAGAAAAACTGTGCAGTTATTTTTTTTTTCAAATGGGTCTGCAGAGCATTGCAACTGCAGTCAGTGGATCACATGTGCAAAGCGCAGGCTCCTGCAGACTCTTCCTCCAGCTCTATATCAATACCAAGGTACGGGCTTTCAGTTGGAGATCCGGAGGAAGTGTCAATGGACTACAAGTGCAGTGATCATAGAGCTCCATTGAGAACTACCAGTCTGTCTGCCATGTTGGCAGGTGGGATTTCCAGTTTATTCATTCCCATATGTGCCTGGCTCTGCCAGTTTCGAACCTGACCACTGCTGTGGGGAAAACACAGGGGGGGGGGCTTTTTGGAGGTGAGGGGTCCACTTGGCACCATGTTACAAGTTGCACCATAAATATGGTTGTAATATAGTGTTAAAGTGTTACTAAACCAACAACAGTTCATTCTGCACTCCTGTGACCCGTTTTCGGCTTCAGCCCATTGTTGGCTAACGTCACTCAGCCTGTCCAGGCTGGGAAAAGATCCTGACCTTGAAGTAGGGATCCACCCCAGAGTCTGTAGCGGTACCAGGCACAGCCTCTCGGTGATCCGCTGAGAGCCTGGGCCAGCCGCTCCCTCCCCCTCCTCAGCCCAGCGCTCCAGTGAGCTGGGGGGGCAGAGAAGACACCAGTGACTGACAGTCACCACTCTCTGCTCACAGTGGCTGTGAGAACTCAGCGATCAGCGGTCATGTGATCACTGAATTCTCACACTCAGAACCAGAGGGGGACAGATGCAGCATCAGTAAGTATAATTGGGGGGGAACAAACTTCTCTTTTAACCCCTTGCCTGCTGGGCACTTGTACCCCCTTCCTGCCCAGGCCAATTTTCAGGTTTCAGTGTTGTCGCACTTTGAATGACAATTGCGCGGTCATGCAACATTGTACCCATATGAAATTTTTATCATTTCTTTCACACAGAGCTTTCTTTTGGTGGTGTTTACTCGCTGCTGGGTGTTTTATGTTTTGCGCTATAAACAAAAAAAGAGCAAAAAAAAAAAGTTTTTCTCGGTTTCTATTATAAAATTTTGCAAACAGGTAATTTTTCTCCTTCACTGATGTGCGTTGATGAGGCAGCACTGATAGGCAGCACTGATGGGCACTGATAGACGTCACTGGTCAGCTGGCACTGATGATGGGCACTGACTGGCGGCACTGCTGGCACTGACTGGCGGCACTGCTGGGGGGCACTGATAGATGGCACTGCTGGGCTGCACTGATGGGCACAGGTGGGTGGCACTGATGTACACAGGTGGGGGGCACTGCTGGGCACCTGTGGGCGGCACTGGTGGGCACTTGTGGGCGGCACTGGTGACAGAGGGTCCCTTCTCTGACAACTGCCAGTTCTCGGCAGTACTTTACTCATGCTGTGACAGCGTGAGGAAAGTGCACCCGATAACCGGTAATTGCATTTCCCGGTGATCAATATGTCATTGGACACGGCTGATCATGTGGTAAAAGGCCGCTGTGATTGGCCTTTTACCATATCACGTGATCATGCCCCCGGGGGCATGAAGGAGAGTGTGTTCTGGGAGCAAATCATATGACACCCTCCCAGAACTGGCCGGCCGCAGTGAAGCTGTCATTCGGCTATCTGCAGTTGGCAAGTGGTTAAAGTGGCATTAAACTTTAAAAACAATAATAAATAGTCTCAGTTTCTACAAATTTGCTGACAGCTGTCATGTACACTGAGCCGTGCATGTGTATCTCAGTTACATTTACCGCACCCACTCTATGCCATGATGAAGTGACTCCTGGAGGATCCATGGGAGTGACCTCATCACAACCTGGCCATTCAAGGAGCTGAACAGACAGAACCTGGAAGGAATACCAGGCGAAGATGAAAGGAAGTGCCTGGGACCAGCTGGAGCAATGACCATGCAGTGCTGGAGGGCTTCCTTTGACAGGTAGGTCTGTCACAATGTGTTGGTATGCAGTGCATAATAGCACATTATGGTATAAACCTGCAGGGGGCTTGCTTTACAAAAAAAAAAAAATGACCAGAGTTTAATACCGCTTTAAAGCTCTAATAATACATTTGTTGAAATGGATAAATAAAGAGCGATACCAGTGGTGAAATAGGTAACTTTTCCCAGAGAAAATGCTTCTTTTCTTTCTCTTCTGCTCTGTCCACATAACCAACAGCCTAGACATTTGGTAGATAACCTTTTCTGAAGCTGGCGATCAAATTCACATTGGCGGATTGTTTCCTTTAAATTTCCACTTTCAATTCCTCATAGTTTGAAGTTAATATTTGAGTACAGACACGCTGTAAATCACCTTGCTATGGATGGTTAATAGATGCAGCGTCTTCCGCTGATCTCCTTCTGCAAGAGGTCAGTTTTCTTGGATTGATTGGCCTGGCTGCTGACAGCTCATATCATGTCATTTGTTACCTTCACCATCTCTCCTTGTCTCTTCTCCCAGATACGTGGATGTCATTGATGTAGTGCAGGCCATCCAAACGCACGCTGATCCCCTGGTCAAGTCCTCCTTTGTCATTGGAGCAGTGACTGCTTGTGTGGATCCTCTGAGCTTCACCATGGAGCACAGGTAAACCAATTTATTGCTGACTCTGACTGCTGAGTCTTTTTGGTGTTTTGGATTTTTGCTGTGTTTTTTTTTGCAATACTTATGACTAAGGCAATTCATACAGGTAGCAAATTGAACAAAAAAAATTCCAGATTACCCCATCCAAACATTCTATGTGGATGGGGTAATCATTCCTGCTCCTCCTGCGGGGAGACTCCCCTGCAGTCATAATACACTGAGTAATGCTGCCAGCAATAGCCGGTAGGACTGATCGATTTGGGAAAAACCTGATGGGGTAATTGTACTAAAGTCGATCAGCAGATTGACTTCTGTACTACCAGGGTTGCCTGTACATGGATCTAAATTCGGCTGGTCCCTCTTGAAGCAGCCAAATTATTATCCATGTGGTCAGCTTAACCATTTGCCGTCCGCCCTATGGCCAAATGGGGGGCGGCAAATGTCATCAGCGTTCCGGGTGGACGCCATATGGCGTCCTCCCGCACATGCACAGATTGCGCTCCTGCAGAGCGGCGCAGCGGCGCGATCTGTCACCGGCCGTGTACCTCGGACACGGCCGGTGACAGATCTGAGTATCGGCCCCGTTGCAGGTACCATGTGACCTGCTGTGACCAATCACAGCAGGTCACATGACAGTTGTATACAATGGATGGCTTCATTCATGCCATCCATTGTATACTACTGCCTATCTGTGAATGGTCACAGCTAATCACATGCACATGTCACAAAAAAAAAAAAAAAAAAGCCCTGAATGAATCGATGTCATTCAGGTAAATGCTTGCTTATAGCAAAGTAATTCTTTGCTATAAGCAAATTGTGTAAAAAAAAAAAAAAAAAATACTGATCACTTCCCCAAAGTAGTACAATGTTACTATGGTAACATTCTACTACTTTGGTCATAGTGAAATATGAAAAAAAAATCTTAAAAAAAAGAAAAAAAATGTAATAAAAAAAAAGAAAAAAAATATATATAATTTTACTGTCACCAGTCAGTGTCCCTGATCACCGCCATGCCAGTTATATGATGACGCTGTACTGCACTGGTGACAATATGTAAAAAAAAAAAATAGTGAAACTAATTTCTTTTATATTTTCATTTTCCGAAAAATTATGAGAAAAAAAATACAACTTCAAAAAACTCGCCATGCCTCTTATGAAGTACGTCGGACTGTCTACTTTGCAAAAAGGGGTCATTTGGGGGATATCTGTACTGTTCTGACATTCTTGGACCTCAAGAAATTAGATTGGCTGTCAGTACTTCAGGATTGATCAATATTCAGATCTATACCATAGTTTGTGAACTCTATAACTTTCCTACAAACTAAATAATACATCCTAATTTGGGTTATTTTCACCAAAGACATGTAGCAGAATACATCTCGGCCTAAATTTATGAAGAACAATTATTTATTTGTAAACTTTTATAACAGAAACAAAGAAAAACTTTTTTTTTTTTCAAAATTTTTGGTCTTTTTTTGTTAATTTAGCAAAAATAAAAACCCTGCTGGTGATTAAATACCACCAAAAGAAAGCTCTAGTTGTGTGAAGAAAATGATAAAATTTTAGTTTGGGTACAATGTTGTATGACCGCGCAATTGTCATTCAAATTGTGAGAGCGCTGAAACCTGAAAACTGGCCTGGGCAGGAAGGTGTAAAATTGCCCGGTATTGAATTGGTTAAAGATCATCTCCAGGCAAGAAATGGAATCCATTGGTGAACTGATAAAGCAGATTAAAATGCAAAACTGCTAAAGTCGCAAAGTCCTCTTAAGCAGGCCATAGATTATCCAATTTTCTTTTCCTCCACCACAGGTGGAAGGTAAGAGAATCGCTCAATTCCTCCATCAACATAGTCAATCCTTCCAGCAGTGATACTGTGTTCTGTTGCCGGGGAGCCTTCCCTACCAGCAGAACCCAATGATCACTACCAGCTGCTTTAGCCAGCAGCAGTAATCACATGCAAAAAATCGAACGGGCTGGTTGTACTGAAGTCGATTGATGGATCGATTTCAGTACAACCAGCTTGGCCATAGATGGATCAAATCTCAGCTGGTTCCTGCTGAACTGGTCAGGATTCGATTCATCTATGGACAGCTTTAGTTTTATCTTAATCTGCCTAAAAGTCTATGTAAACCATAAATGGATGTTTTAGTATGTTTGGCATCATGCCTCACTAAATAATGATTTCTTAAAACAGAATTCCACTCAAAACAGTTTTATAGTTTTTGGGGTTTTTTGTTTTTTTTTTCTTTTCTTTTGGGTTGGGGGTGGCGAGTAGCTATGTTTATTGGCACCCTCTCCTACTCCTGCAATTCTCGCCTAGGAGAGGATGGTATATCTTGCCCAGCCCCCTCCTCTCTGCAACCTCCTGAGACGCATCACATGTCCCAGGAGGCTGCCGCACAACTATTCACAAACTGCTCTGCGAGATCACACATGCACAATGGGAAGCTGTCTGTGATTCTTCGAGAAGCCACAGCCAGCTCCTGTATCCAAGATGGCAGCACCAGTGACATGCAGCAGTAAGGCCTCATTCACACTGCTATTCCTAAACTCACATTTAGGAGCTTTTGGCCCCTGAACTCAACTGAGTAAAAGCCTAGGTGTCCATGCAGACGTAGGCTTTTATCCGAGTTTAGGAGCGGCAGAGTTTAGAGGAAGTAAAATGATCCTCTCCTGAACGCAGAAGAATCTCATTCAGGAGAGGAGTGTTTTGACAGAAAAAGGCCAAACACAGCAAAAACGCGTCTAAACGCATGTTAACGCTAGGCGCGTTTAGCTTTTGGCTGTTTTTATTTCAATGGCCAGAATAAATTATTTTTTTCTCTCCAATGAAATTAATAAATGCTCAAGTGCTGTCAGGGATCGCAGCGCCTCTCCCAGCGCACGCGCACTTGCGACAATTCCCGCCGGGACACAGGCACTAGGTCCCGGCGGGCTGTGGCTGACAGGACACCGAGCATGCGCAGTAGGAGCTGCGGGCGCGCCTCGGGCGGCCAATGACAGCCTGGGGGCGCATCCTGGCCGGCCAATGACAGTGCAGGGCACACTATTTAAAGATGCCCTGCACTGTCACAGATTGCCGCAAGGTCTATCTGTGATCCTGAAGTTCCTGTACCTGATTAGTGACCCTGATTGCCCTGACTGCGCTGCCTTCTCCTGTCCTGACCCCTGGCTTGTTTGACCATTCTGCAGACTGACTTATCCTGCTGACCCTGCGTGTGACCTGACTACTCTTCGCCTGCCGATTCGGTACCTCGCTTACCCCACGGGACCACGGCTCATGACCATCCTGCTAGGTCCCGCCGTCCTTCTCACATCTGGCTCTCCCGGTATCTGCATACATCCCCGGAGGCTCCCTCTGCCACTGGTGGGCCTGCTCAGAGGTCGTGACCTGGCCCTGGTCTGTTACAAGTCCATCCCCACCATCAGGGGCCCTGGTGAAAGCACAGACCGGGGCTTAGACTCCACGCTCTGGGTAGGTCTGTCCAGTGGGCAGCCTGAGGCACCACCTGGCGGATCATAACAAGTGCTTTAAGTGAGTAAACGCGGTAAACATGTTTACCAGCGTCATGGGTTTTTTTTCTGCCTGAAACAAACATCAGGAGCAATTGTTGTGATGTCCAGTGTGCATGTACCCTCAGTGCCAGCTTCACATATATGCGGGTTGAACTGCATCCAATTCGCATGACATGAAAAAACATTGCTTCCTATGGTGCCTGTTTACATATGTTGGATGCACTGGCGGTGCGGATTCAGTGCGGTTTGAAAAAGAGTCCTGTCCGATTTCTGAGCAGTGCAGTTCAGGTGCGGGTTATAGGCTATTGACTTCCATGGGAAATTGTTTCTAAACCGCAAATGTGTAAACAGGATAAGATCCTGAGCTAATCCTGTCCTGAACCTGATGTAAACCTGACCTGAACCGCTGAACAACTACTGTGTCAATTAGCTGTGAAACCTGAGCTTCAATCCGCACCGCACATGTGTGAATCGGCTGTAAGAAGAACCAACTGTAGGAAGGGAGCACTGGACCCCAGGCACTGGTAAGTACCTGATTTTAAAAATCACCAACTACAGTGTTTGTAGCTGCTGACTTTAAAAAAACAATCAAGCTGAAGTTCCTTTTTAAAGAGGAACTTCAGTCCCCTTGATTGTGTCTCTGCTCCCCTCCATCGGCGTCCCCATTTTCAATTGTCTGGCTTGCGCAGATGTACCGAAGGGCTCTGCCCAGCCTTCAGGACCTGGCAGAGCCCTGCGGAAAGTTTGCATATGCGCAGAGCTGTGCTCACACATGCGCAGAAATAGAGGTCCTAGACTTCCTTCACTGCGCTATCCTCGCACACTTGTGTATGGAACCCTGCGTGTGCACAGATGTGCCAAAAGACTCTTCCAGGTCCTGAAGCTCAACAGAGCCCTTCAGCACATCTGCACATATACCCAACGCCACCTCCCAGGCGCAATGCATCCTGGGGAAACTTGCTTCATATTGCAAAAAAAAATTTGTAAACCAAGGCATTATTTTCAAAGGATTTTCATTTGTAAACCAAAAACCGAGGCGTTCATAAACCGAGGTACGCCTGTATATACATCTTTCCTACAGAGGTTAGTAAGCATAGACGTTAGGGGAGGGGCAGGGGGCAGTTTTAAATGTAGTTAGGGTTAAGCTAGAATTCTGCTTTAAAGCGGAGCCCCAGTCCTCCTAATAAAGTTTTGGTAAAATCAGATCCACGATGACCTTTCAAATAGCATTAACAATTGGAATACACCCTGTTCCAAATTATTATGCAAATTATATTTTTCTCATTTACCTAAATAATTGATGTAAATAACAGTCGGCATAATTCTCATGTTATCAACTATTAAGAGTACAATTCACATTTTATTGAACAAACCTCCTAATGATAACAGGATTTTTTTTAAACATAAAACACTTCCAATGACTGTTCCAAATTATTCCGCACAGGAAGTTTCAAAACACTTTATAGGTTGTAAAGAACTGAAAATTGTCATTTGTTGTGTTTGCAGCATATTTACTGACATCAAAAGCTATTTCAATCAAACTTTTAACAGTATTTTAACTTTTTAAACATTTGAACAGGTCACGTTACATTGTAACATAGGAGCCCTTATTTGATAGCAGCTTCACAAGTCTTGCATCCATTGAACTTGTGAGTTTTTGGACAGTTTCTGCTTGAATTTGTTTGCAAGATGTCAGAATAGCCTCCCAGAGCTGCTGTTTGGATGTAAACTGCCTCCCACCCTCATAGATCTTTTGCTTGAGGATGCTCCAAAGGTTCTCAATAGGATTGAGGTCAGGGGAGGATGGAGGCCACACCATGACTTTCTCTCCTTTTATCCCCATAGCAGCCATTGATGCAGAGGTATTCTTTGCAGCATGAGATGGTGCATTGTCATGCATGAAGATGATTTTATTACGGAAAGCATAGTTCTTCTTTCTGTACCAGGGAAGAAAGTGGTCAGTCATAAACTCCACATACTTTGTAGAGGTCATTTTTACACCTTCGGGGACCCTAAAAGGGCAGGCCAGCTCTGTTCCCATGATTCCGGCCCAAAACATGACTCCACCACCGCCTTGCTGACGTCGCAGCCTTGTTGGAACAGGGTGGCCGTCCACCAACCATCCACTACTCTATCCATCTGGACCATCCAGGGTTGCACGGCACTCATCAGTGAACAGGACTGTTTGAAAATTAGTCTTCATGTATTTTTCTGCCCAATGCAGCCATTTCTGCTTTTGAGCATTGGTTAGTGGTGGCCGAATAGAAGGTTTATGCACAGTTGCAAGACTGTGGAGGACTCTACACCTTGATGTCCGTGGGACTCCAGAGGCACCAGCAGCTTCAAATATCTGTTTGCTGCTATGTAATGGTTTTTTAGCAGCTGCTCTCTTGATCTGATGCATGGATCTGGCAGAAATCTTCCTCAATGTGCCTTTATCTGCACCAACCCGTCTGTGCTCTGAATCAGCCACAAATCTCTTAATAGTGCGATGATCACGCTTAAGTTTTCATGAAATATCTAATGTTTTCATACCTCGTCCAAGGCATTGAACTATTCCACTCTTTTCGGCAGCAGAGAGATCCTTTTTCTTCCCCATATTGCTTGAAAATGGTGCTCTGCTTAATAATGTGGAACACCCTCCTTTAGTAGTTTTTCCTTAAATTGGGCTCACCTGCCAATCTAATTATCACAGGTGTCCGAGATTGTTTTCAGTGATCAAAAGAGCCCTGACACACAATGCCATCCATGAGTTACACTGAAAAACAAAATATTTCATCTTTGTGACACTTAAATAGAATTTGCATAATAATTTGGAACAGGGTGTAATTCAATAGTAAAAGCATTGTAATTACTTAGTAATTATTAAAAATTTACCATGATCTCGGAAGCAGGCAGGCGCCATGATGGCTGTGGGCATCTGAAGCCCACAGGCATTTATTTCCGGGAATCAGAGCTGTTGGCTATCTCAGCATGCACCACTCGTTCTCGCACCTGCGCAGTACAGCCACTACTGTACACACTCTACACTCTACAATTCCAGCATAGAGCACCGCGTAGGACACAGCAGGTTACAGCATCCACGTCTTCTTGTAATCTGCACTCCGGTAAAATGGCGTGAAACATCTCCCATTTGTGTCATTTCCGGTTTCCAAGTCCTGCGATTACAGGAAACCAAAGGACTCCTGGGATACAGGAAACAACATCCCAGGAGACCTTGAAAATCGCCTTATGACGTCATCGCCTAGGCGGCCGGGACCGGAACTGCAGGCTTGCAGTGGATTTAAAGGTATGTATATTAACCAAATGCCGCCCAGCCACTGTATAAATACGGTGGTGGGGCGGCATGGCTGGGCAAACATGGCTTTGTAAACAGGAAGGGGGCGAGCGCGAGGCGCGCCACCGCCCTACCTGTCCCGCCGATCACAGCCACGGATGTCAGTCGCCGGGTCACAGCCGGTCGTTACCGGCTATGTCCCGGCGATCGGCGGCAATCGCTGACAGAGAGCACAGCTGCAGTAGCTGTGCTTTCTGTCAGTTCCCTGACAGCTCCAGGACACGCTGAATGGGACAGAAGAGTTTATCTGTCCCGATCAGCGGTGTTCCCTGCAGTACACACCCCGCCCCCTAGTAAAACACTCCCCTCACACAGTTAACCCTTTCCCTGAAAAATAAACTTAACCCCTTCCTCCCCAGTGCCATTAGTACAGTGTCAGTGTTTTTTTTTTTTGCACTGATCACTGTATTGGTGTCATTGGGGATGTCAGTGACCCCAAGTCAGTACCCCCCAATGTCAGAATGTCCGCCGCAGTCCCGCCATAAGTTGCTGATCGCCGCCATAAGTCACTGATCGCTGCCATAAGTCCCTGATCGCCGCCATAAGTCGCTGATCGCCGCCATTATTAGTATAAAAAAAACCTAAAAATCCCAGTATCTTTCCCGCCATTTGTAAACGCTATAACTTTCACGTAAACCAATGAATTTACACGTATTGGATTTTTTTTTAGCAAAGACATGTCGCAGAATGCATTTTGGCAGAAATTTATGACTAAATTTGATTTTTAAATTTTTTTTTTTACTGGACATGTTTTATAGCAAAAAGTCCAAAATATTGTTTTTTTTCCTCAAAATTGTCAGCCTTTTTTTTTATAGCGCAAAAAAAAAAACCGCACAGGCGATCAAATACCACCGAAAGAAAGCTCAATTTGTGGGAAAAAAAAGATGTAAATTTCATTTATGTACCGTATTGCATGACCGCGCAATTGTCCGTTAATCTAGCGCAGCGCTGTATAGCAAAAAAATGGCGTAAATTGCAGTATCTATACCATAGTTTGTAGACGCTATAACTTTCACACAAAGCAATCAATATACACTTATTGGGATTTTTTTTAACAAAAACATTGAGCAGAATACATTTTGGCCTAAATTTATAACCAACTTTGAGTTTACTATATATTTTTTATAGCTGAAAGTTAAATATTGTTTTTCTTCAAAATTTTTGGCCTTTTTTTGTTTATAGCGTGAAAAATAAAAAGCGCCCAGGTGATCAAATACCACCGAAAGAAAGCTCTATTTGTGTGAAAAAAAGGACGTAAATTTTGTTTGGGTGCAGCATTGCATGACCGCGCAATTATCAGTTGAATTAGTGCAGCGCTGAGTAGCAAAAAGAGGCCTGGTCATTAAGGGGGGTAAATCCTCAGGAGGGCAAGTGGTTAAAAAAAAAAATCCAACTTGTTCTTTATTTCACAGGGACAACATAATCAGGTAAAGTATGAACAATGGGTGGAACTCCGCTTTAAGCCCTGCCCCCATTTATCAGTCAAATGCAAGCTGCCAGTGCTTCAGTATATCACCTTTAAGGCTGTTTCCAGGTCACAGTGAAGAAGCCATGTGCATCTCATGGATATACTTCATGATTGGGTAACAACCAGCATAGCTGCATTTGCTTTTATCTATATGCTGGTGATATTCTGGGAGAGAAGCTCATTTTTCATTGCGTTTGCACTTATGATGTTTGTTAAATGTAGCAGGTAATGTTTCCAGGTCGCCCCGCCGGGAGGCTTACTGTCGTCTTATGCGATGTTCTGGGATGTACAGCAGTTGTGCTTATATAAGAGGTATACAATGAACAGCTGTTCCCTGCGTGATACTAGTCAGAGATTCATGGTAAATGTCAGTGCACATTGTCATCACTGAATACGGCGAGATCCATGGCAGTGTAAGCGGAATATGGTGTGCATTGATAAGGAACCTTTCTCTGGATTACAGCTTCTGTTTATCTTTTAAATGCTCATAAAACCTCAGCCGCCGTGATGTGATTTTCAGTCTCATCGCAGTGACATTCAGGTACTGCTTTTGTTAAAGTACATCTGTTCTTAACCTCCTCGGCGGTATGATTATTTCTGATTTTTTGTGCTCAAAGCGGTACCATTTTTTTGCATGGAAATATGTAGTTTTTTTATTGTAGGCCTGTAATTTTTAGGAATAACTCACTGAAATCTGTCCGAACAAGAGTCTAGTAAACATTCCGGGTATGATAAAATTTGAAACGCGAAATCATAAATTATAATTTAATAAATAATCATAAAAAATTATAATATAATAATAAATTTAATTCAATAATATAATCAAACCAAAAACACTGAAATTTTAAATACAGAGGCAAATTCGCACATCGCTGAGCAAAGTCGCAGAATCGTTTTCAGTGTCTGATGAGGAATTTCCCCCACGAATCATTATCACTCAATTCTGCAAGTGGTTCTGATTTACTATCGCTGTTCTCTAGCCGGTCTAAAACCGCTTTTGACCTAAAGAGACGCTTTTTGGACGCCATGGACTTTTCTAAGTTTCCAGGCAGAAAGAACAGTAACAATGCAGGCAGGGCGCAGGACAAAGCACTCGGGACAAAATGTATGTGAAATGGTTTGATACAGGAATGTTTTACTATGTAATAATAATTTTTAAAAAAATTACATTTTTTAAAAATTTCAAATTTGCCGCCGGCGCCCGTACGTCCCGACGTCACAGGGACCGGAACACGGAAGCCGGATGCTGGCATCGGCCAGAGGAGATGGCCGGGGACGCTGCAGGGGACACATCGTGGGAGCGAAGGACAAGGTAAGTGCTGCAGGGACTCCCTGAGCAACGCCGCATGGTAAGCTTGGGGTTACCGCTCTTGGTACTCAAATTTTACCCCGAGCTACACTCGGGAATACCGCTAAGGAGGTTAAAGCACAACTCCAGTTTTAAATTAAAAATTAGCAATCCAATAAAAATTAAAAAAATGCTTTAGCTGTATTGGGACTCCCCCGGCAGTAGTGTTTTTCCACCACTAGATGCCACCAGTATACAAGATGGTCTTCCTTTTGTGTAGATATAACCTCCTCATAGCCTGTCAAATGTTCTCTAAAAAGCGATCCACTGCGGATCACTTTTCAGAGGGGTGGTTGTATTGGAGCACATATGAACAAGCCCTCAAACTGCTTAAATGTTTCTTTAGTTAGAATCTTTGTTTTACAAATAAACCTTTAATATCTACAGTAACAAAGCATTCCCAGAGTGCTGTGTAAAGAGGCAGCACAGCAGTGAGAAGTCAGGACACCAGCTTTAGCCAATGGACTCTGTAAACAAGGAGACCGAGAAAAAAAAACATCAAACAGAACAGAAAGATCCATCTATGTGGTGACCAAACCAATATATAATATTCTGTATTTCAGATTCTCTGTAATTAAAGCAGAACTTCACCCAAATGGGGAAGTTTCTCTCCTCCTTCCCTTCTCATTTGGCACTTTTTTTTTTTTGCTGTGGGGGTACCTGGTTTTGACAGGTGACGGTCCCCCACTTCTAGTCGGATCGTTTCAGTGATCCGAGCAGAATCTCGGCACACTTACATCCCCAGCAGCCTTCTGGGATATGTCACAGGTCCCAGAAGGCTGCAGGACCATCTAGGTAGCACAGCGTGGCTTGTGCATGCGCAGTGGGCAGCCAGATTTGATGTCACAAACAGTCAGCTAGATACCCCCAGTGTTTGCCGGCATCAGGAACCAAAGACCAGTGAAGAAAAGAGCCCGGGCGAGGACATCGCTAGATCCTGGGACAGGTCAGTGTCCTATTATTAAGTCAGCAGCTATAGTTTTGTAGTTGCTGACTTTTAATTTTTCTAACAGTGACTGAAGAACTGCTTTAAGGGTGAATGCCAATTAAAGAGTCCAGTGGCTAAAACTGAAGTCCTGACTCCTCCCTGACTGGTCCGTTTCACCCCAGGTCCAATTAGACAAGGCAGGCTGCTTCTGCTGTGTGGTCTCTTTATATAACTGATAGGATATGTAAATAAAGGTTTGCTTGTAAAAAAAAAACAAAAAAGAAGCGATTCTATACTCACCCTCGAAAGAAAAAAAAAAAAAACCCGTCAGCAACAAATACTATAGCTTCTGACTTTTTATTTATTTATTTATTATTTATTTATTTCAGGTACTTATATATCGCCGTCAATTTACGCAGCGCTTTACATATATATTGTACATTCACATCAGTCCCTAACCCTCAAGGGGTGTACAATCTAAGGTCCCTAACTCACATTCATACATACACATACTAGGGACAATTTAGACAGGAGCCAATTCACCTACCAGCATGTCTTTGGAGTGTGGGAGGAAACCGGAGTATCTGGAGGAAACCCACGCAGGCACAGGGAGAACATGCAAACTCCAGGCAGGTAGTGCCGTGGTTGGGATTCGAACTAACGACCCTAGTACTGCCAGGCAGAAGTGCTAACCATTTAGCCCCTGTGCTGCCCATGAGGACACTGTCCAAGGATCCAGCGCTGTCCTCACCTGGGCTGCTTCTTCACTGATCTTTGGGTCCCCAGCGCCAATATGTTTAGTGTGGGAAGCCAGCTGTGACTTCTTGCGGCTTCCCACTACACATGCTTGATTCGCACTACGCTTTGTGAATGGTCCTGCAGACTCCTAGGACCTGTGACATCTCCCAGAAGGCTGCGGGCAAAGGGGCAGGCAAACTTCTGGTCGGATCGCCTCCAAGCGGAAGTGGGAAGTGGGTATCTGTAAAAACTTGGTTTCTGCTCCCCCCCAAAAAATATATGAAGTTGTACAGTCTATCCTCTCCATAAGATAAAAGGGAAGTTCTGTAGTCCAATTAAAGAACTAAGAACATTGCTAGCTGATAAGCATACAGCAGACAGAGGGAACAGAAAGGTATCTGCTCACTGGATTACTGGCAGGATCAACTTGTTGAACAGATCTAACAAATGCTTTTATGGTTAGTTCACACCCGAATCACACAGGACCGTGGTTCATGTTCCTGTGCGATTCCGTGCAGTGCAATTTTCGGCCCATTCATTTGACTGAAATCACCCTGGATCGCACCGAAAGTAGTATATGCAGTACTTTTAAAAATGCACTGCAAGTGGATCACAGCGATCCAGTGCAGGCAAGCTTTCTGCTTCTGGGGTGTTAGAAATACAGACACCCACAGCAGATTGCACACCCAGTGTGTTTTGAACGCAGTCCAGAAAACGTGCATGGTTCGGAGGGGGGGGGGGGGGGGATCCCCGCACTGCGTTTTGGTTGAACGAGCTCTCAATGGTATATTTTACAGCCCAGAAGGGAGCAAGTAAAAGCAGTTCATTTTTAGGATTTTATATACACTTTTTCAGTCTTGGATCCATGGGTAAAATTGGCCTGCTGGAACTGAGTCCCCTATGTGGCATCAGAAGGCAGCAGCACTGCGGACCTGTTTTCCCTGGCTTAGGAGTATTGGATACAGGTCTATACTTTATATGCCGGCAACATCAGTCTATATTAAATGGAAGTTTGATTACTGAATTACTGACCTTTTAACTGGTCATGGATATCTATATACAAGGAGGTCATTTCACACCCTGTGAGTGGCATCTGTAACAGGGTCATGACATCTACTACATAAAGATACAGGTAGTTGGGTGCCTCCAGCTCAAATAGTTTCCTGCGCTATGAATAAATGTTAGGATGCAGATTAGTGGTGGAAATTGTCAGGGATCCGGGTATGACCAGAGATGTGTGGACTGACACAGGGAAACAGCAGGCTTCTGGAACACAGGCGTAGTCAGGCTGGAGAGGTGGAATGGTCAGGCAGGCCATAAGGTACTGTCAGGCACCGCCCGGCGGGATCTCTAGTGACCCACAGAACAGGATTCCCCAGGGCGCGGAGTCTATTCCCCAGTCTGCCTTTTCACCAGAGCCCCTGATGGTGGGGATGGACTTGGCGCAGGACTGAGACCAGGTCGCGGCCCCTGAGTGCACCCAACTGTGGTAGAGGGGTCCGCTGAGGGTATGTACCGGGGGAAAACCTGATGTGAAGGGGCTGGCAGGTTCAGACAGTAGTGACTGGATCCGTGCGGGATGGATGGATGACAGTATGGAGTGTAGCGTAGTCAGACAAGCCGGGTCGGTAACGGTGGAGACAGATCAGTACAAAGCAGCAGGCAAAGAGTAAACGGGTCGCGAGCCAAGGTACAGCAACAGTAGGTCAAACAGCATAGGAGTAGGCAGAAGAATAGTCAGGGACGAGCCAGGAGTCAGAGCAGAAGTCAGCAGAGGTCAGGATCAGGCAGGGTCGGCAACAAATTAGATAGGCAGAGGAACAGGAACACAGGATACAAGGTACAGGGGCTCATGGGAAACAACACCAAGGCACTGATCACAGGCCTGGTCCTGCTTAAATACACCTCCTGCAATCAGCCTCAGGTGATGGCCTGATTGCAGGAGTGAGACTCTGGCTGCTGAGAGCACCCGCTGGCCAGCCTTGGTACTGCAGCCCACAAGGCAGGTGAGTCCCACCACCATTGGCGAGTCCATTCCTGACAGAAATATTATCCGTTGGAGGGGTTTATCCGGTTGACATCGTCTCTGATTACCCATGTGTCTGCCCAGGGAGGTGGATTTTTAAGCTGGTTCTGGTTGTAGCAAAGGTACAGACAACACAACAAATTACCAACAATTTCATTGTTCCATGCTGAGGAAGTCAGCCATGTCTGAAACGCATTGAGATGGGTTGCCGCTTCACCATTGGCCATGACATTGACAAATATGTACTATCAAATTATATCTATGATGATAGGGTTACATAAGTACTTGGGCAATGTGGTCAGGTATGTGAATCAGAACCGTGTTTCCAGTACAAGTGATGAATACTCTGTACCAACTTGTGACCTTTTAATGCCCTGTCTCAAATTTTATATTCTGGGATTCATAAAAATCCAATAAAATGTATATATTTGTGACCCCCGTGTGGTACCTGTGAAGTCTGGATAGATTTATCTTGCCTTTAGATTCCTTTCACTTGTCAAACACACGTATTAATTTCTTGTTTTTCTTATTTTTAAGGTTTTATTTTCCAAAGTTCCTGGAACAATGTTCACAAGGTACTCGTTATCTTTTTTTATGATGATTTAATTTCCAATGTTCATTTCAATTGACATTGTGGGTTATTTTTTATTAGGATGAGAATACTGAGATGAAAGGGTCACTAATGAAAGGTCCACCTCCTCCATTCATAAATGGCTTTTGTGAATGGAGGAGTGTGGCAGGAAGGGCAGTCATAGGCATTATTTGTGACAAATGTCAGTGGCAGGTTTAGTGGCTCTTATTAAGCTGATTAAGTGATCTTCCCATGCTGCAGGATATAACCGATTTACTTTCAGCAGTCGTTTAGCAAGGATGCTCTTTTTATTCGCTCGATATCCAGTTAGTCCCCACACATATTAATTTCTGTATGCAAGATGATAATCATGATATGGTACTGTGTAGAAAATTAGAACGTTGGATCCAAAATGTAGATGTCCTTTATTAGATAAGAAATTAAATAGATATTAGATGAACAAGTGTAGTGTCAAATGTTTTTCCTGTAGACATTGTGTCAAATTAGGACCTCTAGCTATTCCAAAGGCCTCTAATCTGTTCTTCCATTTTGCAGGCATTGTGAGCGGTATAGCATTAACCAGCTTGACCTGTGAGCAGAGGCATCCATCCCTGGTCCTCCTGCAGAAACTACTGCGGACGGTGAATCCTGGTGCTGCCTTCATCTTGGCTGAGAAAGGTGTGATCACCAGGTGAGGAACATTCAGATCAAGAAATCGTCTGCTAACCATCACTCTTCTATGCAGCTAGGAGGGTTCATGTGCTTTCTTTATATTCGTGAATGGGAGTTGCAGCTTTTGCAACATCAGAAACCCAGTGAGCAGGGAGATGCTGGACTTCCAAAATCCCAGGAATGAAAATTTACCCTTGCACCACCTTCATCCATTACCCCCCTCCCCCTTCCCCTGCCATGCAAAGATTAAATGCTCATATCGGCTAGGGGTGCAGTTGTATCTTATTCCTTGGTCCAAAATACTCCAGCACTGTTCTCTACTCAAAGCTCCAGGCTGTGACCAGTCCCTCATCTTGACCCTACCTATTAACCCTACCTTGTACTTGGGGGAGGTGAGTATGTGCCCTCAGCTGGGAACGCCTTAGAAAGGAAGCAGTTTTGGACCAGTTTGAGGAACCCTGCTGCAGCCAAGAATAAGGTTTTATACCTTAACCCTACACCCCTAGACTAAACGAGCATTTAGCCCTTGCACTGGTGAGGGGTTCAAGTGTGCAAATGAAAAATCACCCATATTCTTCACTATGGCAGCAAGGGCCATCATGGAGCTGTAGAGTTGGTCTTGACATGTGTTCTTTAAAGGATGAGCGACCTGGATGCAGACACATGGACATCCATCCTTAACTACAGGTAACCACTGGGTGTGAGGATACAAGTGAACATGTTGTCCCTGAAGCTGATGTGTTCAAAGCAGAAAAAATGGGCAAGCATAAAGAATGAGGGACTTTGACAAGGACCAAATTGTAATGGCTAGATGACTGGGCCAAAGCAACTCCAAAACTTCAGCTTTTTTGGGATGCTCCCAGTCTGCAGTAGTCAGGACCGACCAAAAGTGGCCCAAGGAGGGAAAACCAGTGAACCGGTGACAGGGCCATTGGCGGCCAAGGCTCCTTGATTGTTGACCCCTGTAGTCCAATCTAATAGAAGAGCTAATGTAGCTCAAACTGCTGAAAAAGTTAATGTTGGTTCTGAGAGAAAGGTGTCAGAACACACAGTGCATCACAATTTGTTGTGTATGGGGCTGTGCAGCCTCACATGGGGCCATGGGGACCCATGTCCACAGCCTACAATGGGCACATGAACATCAGAACTGGACCACGGAGCAATTTTATATTATTTATTTCAAGTGCTACAATGGATCTTGTCAGCAGCTTTAATATTTCTCCGGGTCATGCTGTTTCATCCTACCTGGCAACACCAGATCTGCACTGAGCCTCAGACGTCACTTTAGTGGTGTGTAACAATGCAAATATTTTATTTTCAGACCACCAGTTCTGACTTGCTGCATTATGGCTCCAGGTTCATGATTCTGTAAGAACACAGACAGGCAACTAGTATTTTCAGAGGGAGGTCAGCGATGATTATTATTATTATTTCAGGTACTTATATAGCGCCGTCAATTTACACAGAACTTTACATATATATTGTACATTCACATCAGTCCCTAACCCTCAAGGGGCGTACAATCTAAGGTCCATAACTCACATTCATACATACACTAGGGCCAAGTTAGACAGAAGCCAATTAACATGCCATCATGTCTTTGGAGTGTGGGAGGAAACCAGAGTACAGGGAGGAAATCCACGCAGGCACAGGGAGAACATGCAAACTCCAAGCAGATAGTGCCATGGTTGGGATTCAAACCGACGACCCTAGTGCTGACCACTTAGCCACTGTGCTGCACCTAGCAATGGAAGAAGGTGGCCTGGTCTGATGAATTCAGGAATGGTTTGAGGAACACAACAATCAGTTTAAGATGTTGACTTGGCCTCCAAATTCTCCAGATCTCTAACCAATCGAGCATCTGTGGGATGTACTGGAAAAAAAAGTCCAATCCATGGAGGTCCCACCTCGCAACTTACAGAACTTAAAGAATCTGCTACTGACAGCTTACCTTCAGAATGTGTAGTGGAGTTCATGCCTTTGCTGGTGGTTATAGTGGGTGGTCATAGTGTAATGATTGATTAGTGTATATGTGTGTGTGTATATATGTGTGTGTGGGTATATATATATATATATATATATATATATATATATATATATATATATACAGTTGTGTCCAAAATAATAGCAGTGTGGAGTTCTATTAGTGAGGTCATTCATTCTGTGAAAAACAGGTGGCAATTATTGCTCTTATTTAAGGAAGGAAGGCAGCAAATGTTGTACATGCTGGTTACAGTGCATTTCTCTCTGTAATTCTGAGGAAAATGGGTCGTTCCAGACATTGTTCAGAAGAACAGCGTACCTTGATTAAAAAGTTGATTGAAGAGGGGAAAACATATAAAGAAGTGCAGAAAATGATCGGCTGCTCAGCTAAAATGATCGCAAATGCTTTAATATGGCAACCAAAACCTGAAAGACGCAGAAGAAAGCGAAAAACTACCATTCAAATGGATAGAAGAATAGCCAAAATGGCAAGGACTCAGCCAACAATCAGCTCCAGGAAGATGAAAGAAGGTGTAAAGTTCCCTGTGAGGACTGTTACAATTAGAAGACGCCTATGTGAAGCCAAGCTATCTGCAAGAAGCCCCCGCAAAGTCCCACTGTTGAAAAAAAGACATGTGCTGAAGAGGTTACAATTTTCCAAAGAGCACATTGACTGGCCTAAAGAGAAATGGCGCAACATTTTGTGGACTGATGAAAGTAAGATTGTTCTTTTTGGGTCTAGTGACCGGAGACAGTTTGTCAGACAACCCCCAAACACTGAATTCAAGCCACAGTACACTGTGAAGACAGTGAAGCATGGTGGTGCAAGCATCATGATATGGGGATGTTTCTCATACTACGGTGTTGGGCCTATTTATCGCATACCAGGGATCATGGATCAGTTTGAATACATCAGAATACTTGAAGAGGTCATGCTGCCTTATGCTGAAGAGGAAATGCCCTTGAAATGGGTGTTCCAACAAGACAACGACCCCAAACACACCAGTAAACGTGCAACATCTTGGTTCCAGACCAACAAGATTGACGTTATGGAGTGGCCAGCCCAATCCCCGGATCTTAATCCAATAGAAAACTTGTGGGGTGACATCAAAAATGCCGTTTCTGAGGCAAAACCAAGAAATAGAGAAGAACTGTGGAATGTCGTCCAATCATCCTGGGCTGGAATACCTGATCACAGGGGCCAGAAGTTGGGTGACTCCATACAACACAGATGTACAGCAGTTCTCAGAAACAGTGCGACTACAACCAAATATTCATGAAGTGATTCAAAGGAAAGCAAAATCTTCAAACATTTTTCAGTTTATATAGTGAATGTTTGAGTTTGTAAAGAAGAATACAAACACTGCTATTTTTTTGAACCGTCTAATATTCACTTTTCTTCAATTTTTTTAGAGGAACAACACAAATTTGATATATTTTTCTTCATGTTTTGATTTGGAATAGAATGTGTTGTGTTCCCAATGCATTTGTGTGTATGGAAATAAAAGCTATTAGAAGGATTTTCAGCTTTATTCACTTTTTTCAACACACTGCTATTATTTTGAACACAACTGTGTATAAAATATGAAAAAACCTGTCATCCAACCTGTCATATCTGACACAGGAGTCGACTGACCTTATAGTGGCCCAGTAGCAATGGCTGCTAAAAGTGTTAACTTAAAACTTTGCTTTTAGTTTTGGATTTAGTGTATAATTTTATGCTGTTTTAAATGTTCATTATGATCCAGATGCCCTCAGTGCCCTGTCATGCATTTCCTTCTCATTACAGCTGACTTAGATTGACAGTAGAGGATGCTGATCACTTTACTCCCACCATTTCTTGCCTTTGTTGTCCGGGGTTTAATAAGATGTTCCATGTAGGAGCTGAGTATCCTAAAATGACTCTTTCTGCCTTTTCTTTCCTCTGCAGAAATGAGGACATCGAGCTGGTCCTTTCTGAAAGCAGCTTTTCAAGCCCTCAAATGCTAAGAACTCGATATTTGATGTACCCCGGCTGGTAAGTGAATAGAAATCAGAATACTGCTACATTATTCTAATGACAGATCAGGCATTCCCTTTGATGTTCTGATCCATTCTCTGACTAAGCCCATTATGATAGACTGGTACTGATTGCTGGTGACAGCTGTGCTGGGTATACAATCTTCATGTAAAGCACCAAAAAACTAAATGTCTTTGGCAGCCACCCCAATAAGTAGGATCATGGCTCATACTCTAGAATCATTAGCAGGTGGAATTCACTGCTTCCCGGCTGATTCCCTGGATTATTTTAAATGGAACCTGTCACCATCTCTAATGTTATAACTTACATTTTTGTTATACAGTTTTTGCACATTTTTGGCCAAGAAAAAGGCTTGGTTGTCCAGAGGTGCCCCCCACGTTTTGAAAATAAATATTAGTACTACTAAGTTCCTAACAGCCACTATAATATGGTGCATATTTTCTTTAAAGTAGAACTAAAGGCAATACTTTTTCCATTTTTGAAAGGGAGGGTTATAACCCCTGTCAGGTTTTTTGCCATCTGTGTCCCAATGTGGCGATTTCCCTTCACTTCCTGTCCCATTACCAAAGCAGGAAATGAAAGTGGAGCCCTTCACAGTGAGGGAATCCCTAGTTGTCACCATAACTAGTGTCCCCCGTGGAAGATTTGCCCTCTATTTCTGTTCTGGGGACCACCCAAAATTTGGTGTTTTCTTCCGCTTTCTGTGATGACAATAAACACAAATATAATACATTTCCCTAATTGGAACACAAATAGCAATAAACACCTGTCACATGCCTGATGAAGGGGTCCTGCGAGGCCCGAAACGTTGCTCTTGCTGTAACTATGTGATTGCTTCTTAAAGCTTTGGACCCATATTAGAGATCCTCCCTCGGTGTGCTGATGACATTCATCTACTCTGACTACTCTCAGGTCCAGCCGTTGTTCGCTGCAGCACCCACTTACACACACAGCGATTTCTAAACGCAGGAACGTGTGTGTTGGGATCGTGCATTCTCGCCCACAATAAAACCTGACACAAGTTCTAACCCCTCTCTGCTCTATTTAATATTAAAAGAAGTGTTTAGTTATACTTTAAAGCAGAGCTCCAGTCTGCGGTGAAAAAAATAAAAGTCAGCAACTACCACAAGGTCAGAGGAGAATTTGTCTTACTAAAAGGCAGGCTTGATCCACCCGCTGGCTTTTATACAATTTTTGGGCCATTTTTAGGCATTTTGCCAAGGCACCCCCTAAAGAAATCTGAAGGCAGCCTGGTTGAAAAAGGCTGTTCTAGCCAGTCCAGTGATGTCATGGCAGCTTCCACTTTGTCCTTCAGTGGCGGTGGGGCGGCCATTTTTCCTGTACTGAGCGTATTTGAGTTCTGGAGTACTATGAGCCCAGCCTACATGATGATGTGCCCCCCTTAGGGACTTGTAAACTACAGTCTGAGCTCACAGGAAGAAGTAGACTGATGGCATGGAAAAGAAAAGTAGCACTTTTTTTTTTTCTATAAACAGAGGAGGTGGAGAAAAACATAAAAATAAACTTCCTCTTTACAGTGAAAGAAAAACTTTATTTTTTTTAGTATTGAACAGATGGGTAAGGGTTAGAACCTCCTTCATGTTTTTATTGTTAAAAATAAATTCCCTGGGGAAATTGTTCCTCGCTTTTGTGGTGACAACATCAGCAAGAGGGAGGAAGTGAGAATAAAACTCTAGTGGGGACACACAACACTAAAGTGATTCTAAAGGCTTTTTTTTTTTGTTAAGAAAAATTAACAAACATGTCTATACTTGCCTGCTATGTTCATTGGTTTTGCACAAGGCAGCCTGGGTCCTTCTCTTTTCAAGTCCACCACAAACTCTCCTGACCCCCCCCCCCTCCTGTCGGGTGCCCCCACAGGAAGCAGCTTGCTATGGGGGCACCTGCTGCTCCGTGTGTCTATGGAGCCTAGGCTCAGCCCCACCCCCTATCTCTTCTCATTGGCTGACTGGCTGTGATTGACAGCAGTGGGAGCCAATGGCTCCTGCTTCTGTCTCAGCCAGTGAGAAGAGGGAGTCCTAAGATAGCCTAGACTTCAGTGCACATCGCTGGATTAAGAAGGGGCTTAGGTGAGTATTAGGGGGGGCTGCTGCACAGAGGTTTTTTACCTTCATGCATAGAATGCATGAAGGTAAAAGACCTTGAGCCTTTATAACCACTTTAAATAGCTGGTTCTATCCTACCATCACTACTAAACAGGAGTATATTCTGTCTGTCTGGATCACTTATCCACATAGGGAAACCTAACAGGCAGAGTACAGGAAGTTATGAGCTCACTGGATTGCTGGCAGAATCAACTTTTTTTTTGACTTATAAAAAGGGAGCAAATAAAAGAAGTACTTGTTTTCTTGTTTAGGTATGACGGTAGGTTTTTAGCAGGACCTCTGTCCCCGAAGATGGATCGTATCAGTGTGTGGTTCAGCCGACCGCTGGAAAAGGCTCGCTTCATGACAAGATGTAAAGGTACGCCCTAAATGTACTTTTAAAGCTAATTTTGATAAAGAAAATCAGGGTGCTGTAGTAAGGGAAAGAATACATTAGAAGGCTGGCAAGCTGCCAAGTCACTGCTGGAAGGGGGAACAGAATAAGCTGAGCTGCTGAAATGAAAACGAAAGTTTTAGGACTTATTTATACCAGTTTAGTCATTAACATGCGTTGCAGCAGCCCATTATTTTGGGCAATACATCACAATGGATCATAAATCATGTATGCTGCATTTTCAGCAGTGCACTGCAACACTTGTTAGTGCTTTGTTGCGCTGCACTGCAGGTGCTGCGAAGGTGTGTTGGGGTGCTATTCTAGAGCATTGGTGTGAATGGACCCTTAGTGTTGTAAACTTTGAAGATGAATTACTTCACAGTGCTTTAAGCTACAGGGAGGTCCGCAAGAGCTTGTTTTAATGCGCATTTATGTTTGTAAGTGGCCACAGTTCCACTTTGTTTTTCTAAATAAATTGTTAGGCTTCATTTAGACGTGCATCTGAGGACAGCAAAAATGTGTGGTTGAGGTTTGTTTTTGCCGCCTGACAACCAATTACCCCCCCCCCCCCCCATCTCCTTTAGCTGCAATAGGCAGTGAATGGTTGTGTTCACATTCCGCGGTTGCAATGCTTGACTTCTCGCCCACAGCAAATTTTACGCAACATGAAACAATTGGCAGGCAGCAGGCCCACTGAATGCTACACACTCAAGCATATGGAGAAACACCGCAAATGCAGGAAAAATGGGGTTAAAACAGGCAATGAGGAGGCGTCCCATCGCTTCCTCATCACCTGCCATTGGCCTCTGAAGCACAATCTGAGCACAAATCTGGCTTCAGAAGAAAGGGAGATTGACAACCTCCAAATCTATCCTTACGTTTATTTGATGCATTCTTTAAATCCTTCTTTTTTTTCCTTTGCAGCCATAAGGTCATCCATGAAAGCTTTCCCCTTCCTTGGTAACATTTACCATATAGTCGGGAGAGTCAAGTTTTCAGGTAAGCTGTTGTATGTGGGAGTTTAGTGTGTTCAGTATGATTAATGTGATACCTGTTTGTTTATGGTCTTCGTTGCATCTTATCCGTCTCTATTTCACATATTATCCGTCTCTATTTCACATATTATCCGTCTCTATTTCACATCTTATCTGTCTCTATTTCACATATTATCATTCTATTATATGCTTATGGGGATGCTTTATTTCATTGATCCATGTATAATATTTCTCAGTATTCCTTCTAAAAGGAGCTTAACACACTCAGCACAGTGAAGGTCCTCATTTGCTGTCATTATCGAAAACATTGTTCTCTTTTCACGTCTTCTGTTTGCTGCTCTACATCTAGTCTATTTGGTGGTCAGTTGGTGGGAAGCAGACGATGAATACAGGAACACTTTTTTAATTCTATTTTCATCCTGTAAATTAGTTTTCAATTTGCCCTCCTGGTTTTGGCCTTTTTTTGCTGAAAAAGGAAGCAGAAAAAACTACTGAAATTCTCTATCTACTCCTAACACCCCTATGGACCTGTAGATTGGGGCACTATTCTCCCTACTGATACGATACACTATACTGAAAACTGACAACAATGGGGCACCATTTCTCCCACTGACACCAACAATGCACCACTGATCCCAATGATATCAATGATGGGGCACTAATCCTCCCCCTAATACCTAATGTGGTGATGTTTACTCACATTAATGCTAGGAAAATTTCCACTCCCCCTGGCCCTTGTGGCGCTATTCCTCCCACTGATATGAGACACTATACTGCCAACCGACATCAACAATGGGCACTATTCCTCCCACTGATATGAGACACTATACTGCCAACTGACATCAACAATGGGCACTATTCCTCCCAATGATATCAACAATGGGTCACTATTCCTCCCCCTAATACCAATGCTAGGAAAATTTCCACTCCCACTGACCACAGTCTGGCTCCCCTAAAGTCTGAAGGAAAATAAACTGGCCCTTTATTTAGAAAGTTTGGAGACCCCTGATCTAAATAGGGACCTCCTACCTTGGTCTCTATGCTATGCTATTAACTCTCCCTGGGAGACAACCTCAGTAAACAATACAAATTGCACACCTTTAGCCCCGGCCTTCAAGAACCCATCCTTTATTCTGGGCTCCAACCTACAATGGTGAATCAACAAAGGATTTATCTGCATTGGGCACTTCATCAGATTTACTGGTATAGTATCTTCGATATATTGCTTAGATTCATTGAAGATGCCCAAGATGAAAAATTTTGGATTTCACCAAATCACACATTTTCTCAGTGGCCTACACATAAAGCTAGGAGGATCACCTTCTCTCACTGATGAAAAATGCTAACATTGCTAACATTGACGTACAAAGCTGTTTATAACACTGCCCCAAACTACATCACCGACCTGATATCCAAATATCACCCTAAATGTACTCTCCGCTCCTCACAAGACCTCCTACTCTCTAGTTCCCTGGTCTCCTCCTCCCATGCCCGCCTCCAGGGCTTCTCCAGGACTTCCCCCATCCTCTGGAACTCCCTACCCCAATCCATCAGACTATCACCTACCCTCCTCTCCTTTAGACGCACCCTGAAGACCCATCTCTTCAGGGAAGCCTACCCCGTCCTCAACTAATTGCCGATCTCCTCCACTCTTCCTACCATTCCATCCCCCACAGCTATTTCCTCCTGTACCACTATCCCCTCCCTCCTAGATTGTAAGCTCCAAGGAGCAGGGCCCTCGAACCCCTCGTGTATTGTATTGTTACTGTACTGTCTCGTGTACTGTCTCCCATTGTAATGTACAGTGCTGAGCAAACCGTTGGCGCTATATAAATACTGTATAATAATAACTCCACCAAGCTCTCCTGTATGAAGTTCTGGGAGGCTAATACTTGGGAGATGGTCGATATTGAAACTTGGAACAAATGGAGCTCATTGACATTCCAGGGCATTATCAACATTGTCGTATTCAAACCAATATCAAGTTCCTTTGAAGATGGTACCTTGTCCCATCCCACTTCTTGATAATATTCCCAGGATCATCATCACTTTGTTACTGGGGATGTGGACACCAGAGTACCTTTTTCCACACCTTGTAAGATGCCCCAATTTCACTTTTAAAAAAAAAAAAAAACTTTATTGAGATCAATATAAGGACAGCTTAGAACAGCTGTTAGATAAAAGCCAATCATGCATCCCATAATGCCAATGACTATTACATAAAAATAAAACTGAAGCGGTGTCAAGGGAAAAACATCCTTAAACAGTAAATAATAACATAAAAGGGTTTTTTTTAGAAACATAACATTTACTGCCTACAGAAACAGCATGCATGTATAAAAAGCATATACACGTATCAATTGTACATTTAGTGACATCCCCCGGGACCGCCAATGAGGAAAATGTTACGAGGGAGTAGCTCATAAATGACAGGTTTATCAGCAATTACTGACGGCCCACAGAGTGAAGCATTGAAATATTCACAGCATTAAATAAGATGAATTATGAAAACACATGGGGGGTCACCTTAAATACATGTGGCTGGTTGAGCGAACCATCTATTCCAGAGTTACTTATATTTAGCAGGACACCCTCTGTATAAGTAAATTACCTTCCTGTAAGGGAGGATGAGAGTCACCTCTAGGACCCATGATTCTAAAGTAGATGGGGTTACTTGGCGTCTAATTCTGTGCAAAAACTTTGCGTGCATTGAAACAAGTTTAGTGAAGAAATATGGTTAGAAACGTATTGGTATTAGGATCAGGGAGAAGACCAAGCGGACGTTGTTTTGGAAAATAAGTAACCTCCTGCACTCAGAGACCCAGATCAGGCAAATGTGGACAGACCTTCCTTAACAAGATTGATCCACCAAATATGCGCAATGCTGTGCAGCCCTTTTGGAAGGCTGGGGAAGCCCAGGACAATGCCGCAAAGTAAGAACAAAAGAAGGCGCACCGGCCTTGCACATTACCTCAGCAACAATGTATTTATTAAAAGATAAAACAGGTGTATACTCACAAACGCCAAAAAATCACAAGCATGTCACATCCAATACTGGCCAATAGGACCAGAGTCCTGTGCAAGTCCCAGATGAAGGAAAACGCTAGGACAATGGCTGACATGTTTGATCTTGATCTCTGAGCGCAGGGGGTTACTTGTTTTCCTTTGGCTGCATCGTTTTGGGAAATTGGCTCTGAGGAAGAGGGGATCTCCCTTCGAAACGCATCAGCCATTTTCCTAGCGTCTTCCTTCATCCAGGACTCTGGTTCTATTGGCCAGTATTGGATGTGACATGCTTGAGATTTTTTTGGCGCTTGTGGGTAGACACCTTTTTTTTATCTTTTAATAAATACGTTGTTGCTGAGGTAATGTGCAAGGCTGTTGAGACATTGTTTCAGGTCCAGGGACAACTAATTGAGTCAAAAAAAAAAAGGTCAGTACAACTGGACATGCCCACATAAGCTGGGAAAAAGTGCCCATGCTTGCTGAGTATAGAGGGCATAACGGGCCTTAGGATGGTTTATAGGAGAGACACAAACTGGAGTCCGGAAAGCCCAGTGTAGAATGTATATCTGTCTTAAGCGGTCATCAGCAGAAATCCCTTAGGTTGTAATCCCATTTTGTTTTATACCAATTTAGTGGCAGATGGTGTAAGTAGGATAGTGTACAGGGAGGAGATTAGTTTAGCAGGATCTGATCCTAGAATTACCTCCCTAGGATGGGAATGAATCCAAGAACTGGACTCGTAGGGTATGATGAGATGCCTCTATTTAAAGAACAAAAATGGAAGGGGCTCTATATATTTATACAAAAGGTCACTGGCTTACATGTAAAGATGGACCCTTGCAGCATTTCCTACTGAACCTATCCCAGGCATTCCAAGGTACTCTTAGACAGTCGAGCTGAGTTCCAGGTATAGCTGATTTTGCATAGTTCTATTAGTCCAGCTTGGACCAATGTAAGTATACATGAGTTATACCTTGCCGATTCCCATGAAAGCAGAAATCACAAGTTAGTATACACCACTACTCCAGTGATCTCCGCTGGCTTCTGGGTCCCGTGGCAAGTTGCTGCCCTATTGCTTAGTGCAGCCTTTTTCAATCAGGGTGCCTTCAGGCTTCTTCAGGGGTGCCTTCAGGCTTCTTCAGGGGTGCTTTGGCAAAATGCCCCAAAATTGTATACAAGCCAGCAGGTGGATCAATTCTGCCTTTTAGTACACAGTCACAAGTTTTTATTGTGCACTTTTATGACCTTCTAGCAGTCAGCATCCTAACAACCAATGACATAATCTGTTGATAAGGAGGACGTCGGGTCCTCTTCTGACAAGTTTTCCTGACACCAAGAGTAAAAATGTGACTGGGGAGGGAGCTCCAGGTGATTGACAGACTCAGCTCTGTTCCTGTGTGGCACAAATGCTTGCCTGAATTAGGCACAGATTCAAGTTTGAATATTGCTTGTGTTTAGAGGACCCTCTTATTGTGTTACAGATTCTGAGCAGATGGTGGAAGTTTGCCATCACACACTGAGCAACTCGCTAAGACTTCTCCCAGCAGAGGATGGACCAGCCCCTCCCCCGGACCCAAGACATGATGTGCGAGAGAACAGCATGCATCACCACTGCGTCCTTGTCTTCACTGGCTGCTCACTGAAAGAGGAGGAAGTGAAAATCTGGCTGCGAGAGTGCGCCAAACAGGTGAGCACACAGGGCTGGTGTGATATCAAACATGCAGCTTCATAGGCTCTATTGTCTCATTTATTTGTGCATGTAAAATTTAAGATTGAGCTATTGAGCTCTGTAAACATTTTCCTTTTTTACAGTGAAGTTGGATTTAGCAGGAGTAGGATTCTACCTGCCATTTGGAAATGTAAAGATTACATATTCATGCAGTATTTTGTTTGTACCTTAGGATAGGTTTACACTTGCAGTTGGGAAGTGGTAAAAACACTCAGTTGTTCCGTGTTTTTATTGACACACCACCCACCTCAAATGTTCCTCCTTAAGCTGCAAAAGCCAGTGAACGGGGCTAAGCACATGCTACGGTTGCGATGCATGGCAAAATGATTCTTCCAATTACACTGGGTGGACAGGATCGCCTTTTCAGGGGGCACCATTAGTGTAAATGAGCCCTTACTATAAAAAAAGGTTTCTTTATTTAATTGTCAAACAAAATAAAAAGAAGCTGGATCCCAAAACACTGTTTATTACCTTTAAAGGAGACGTAGCACCAAATTTCTTTTGGCCCTATTTCTGTGGGTCACAGGAGTGCACTTCTGTCACCCATATTCATCCAGCAGTGGGCTAAAGTCAGATTGTCCAGACTCTGGAGGGATCCTGACTTTATTGTTGGGATCCACCCAGATGTCTGACCAGCAGCTGGCTCAGCCCCCCAGCTCTCTGCTGAGAGCCTGAGTCAGCTGCTCCCACCCCCTCCACAGTCCGGTGATTCAATGAGCACTGGAGGTGCAGAGCAGAGAACCGGTGACTGACAGTCATTGCTTTCTGCTCACAGAAGAGAACTGAGTGATCAGCGCTCATGTGATTGCTTGGTTCTCGGTTTTATAGGCGGCGGGTGTTCGATACTGCATCCACTTAGGTGGGTATAATTTTTTTTTTCCACATACTTATCTTTTAGCTTGAAACAGAATTCTAATGCTTATTCAAAGAACTTGTTGTTTACCCCCTAAACTCCTCCTTTAAAGAGGTCCCTCTGTGGGGGTGGGGGGGCAGGCAATCTTCATCGAGGAACAGGGCTTTACTTCAACATGTCACTGCTGCTCCCATGATGACTGGTGATCTGATGAATGACAGGGTAATATTTAAGAAACAGCAGGAGAATTGGAGGAAGCCCAGATCCACAGAAAGCCTTAAGCAAAAGTGGGGAGATCCTTGCTCTGCAGCTCCTCAAGTACGGCTTCCTCTTCAGCTAAGAGAACAGTGAGAAGCGGAGTAGTGACATGACTAAATGTCATTCCAAATTTAGTGAGACTAGCAGTCAGAGGCAGCAGTGCCTTAAGCCCCATACATATGATGAGAATATTGGACGGATGATCATCTGGTTTGTTTTTTTTCCATTCTAGTCTCATATCGAAAGTGAAGAGGTTACTAAAGTTACGAAAATTCTTACGAAGTTGTTATGAAAGAAAGAAAATTCAGAAGTGATGTATTTGTATTGTATTTTCGGAGGAAAACTGTACTGAATAAACGAAAATCGTACGATCTGGTATCGTACAAGAAAAATTTTCGTGTTTGTCCTTTCAAATAATTTCGGATGAAAGCTGTGTACGAACGGTCAGATTATCGTACGATCGCTTAGAAAGTGGTATTTTTCGTACGACTTTCTGATCGTGTGTACTAGGCATTGGAGGATTTTACATGCATATGTACAGTGGGGATCGAAAGTTTGGGCACCCCAGCTAAACATTTGTATTAATGTGCATAAAGAAGCCAAGGAAAGATGGAAAAATCTCCAAAAGGCATCAAATTACAGATTAGACATTCTTATAATATGTCAACAAAAGTTAGATTTTATTTCCATCATTTACACTTTCAAAATAACAGAAAACAAAAAAATGGCGTCTGCAAAAGTTTGGGCACCCTGCAGAATTTATAGCATGCACTGCCCCCTTTGCAAAGTTGAGACCTTCCAGTGTCATGGATTGTTCTCAATCATCGTCTGGGAAGACCAAGTGATGTCAATCTCAAAGGTTTTAAATGCCCAGACTCATCTGACCTTGCCCCAACAATCAGCACCATGGGTTCTTCTAAGCAGTTGTCTAGAAAACTGAAACTGAAAATAGTTGACTCTCACAAAGCTGGAGAAGGCTATAAGAAGATAGCAAAGTGATTTCAGATGTCAATATCCTCTGTTCGGAATGTAATTAAGAAATGGCAGTCATCAGGAACTGTGGAAGTTAAAGCAACAGCTGGAAGACCAAGAAAAATATCAGACAGAACAGCTCGCAGGATTGTGAGAAAAACAATTCAAAACCCACGTTTGACTGCATGATCCCTCCAGAAAGATCTGGCAGACACTGGAGTTGTGGTACACTATTCCACTATAAAGAGATACTTGTACAAATATGGTCTTCATGGAAGAGTCATCAGAAGAAAACCTCTTCTACGTCCTCACCACAAAAATCATCGTTTGAACTTTGCAAATGAACATATAGACAAGCCTGATGCATTTTGGAAACAAGTTCTGTGGACCGATGAGGTTAAAATTGAACTTTTTGGCCGGAATGAGCAAAGGTACGTTTGGAGAAGAAGGGGCACAGAATTTAATGAAAAGAACCTCTGTCCAACTGTTAAGCATGGGGTTGGATCAATCATGCTTTGGGGTTGTGTTGCAGCCAGTGGCACAGGGAACATCTCACGAGTAGAAGGAAAAATGGATTCAATAAAATTTCAGCAAATTTTGGATGGTAACTTGATGCCATCTGTGAAAAAGCTGAAGTTAAAGAGAGGATGGCTTCTACAAATGGATAATGATCCTAAATACACCTCGAAATCCACGGGGGATTACATCAAGAGGCGTAAACTGAAGGTTTTGCCATGGCCTTCACAATCTCCTGACCTCAACATAATTGAAAATCTATGGATAGACCTTAAAAGAGCAGTGCGTGACAGACAGCCCAGAAATCTCAAAGGACTGGAAGACTTTTGTAAGGAAGAATGGGCAAAGATACCTCAAACAAGAATTGAAAAACTCTTGGCTGGCTACAAAAAGCGTTTACAAGCTGTGATACTTGCCAAAGGGGGCAGTACAAGATATGAACTCTGCAGGGTGCCCAAACTCTTGCAGACGCCATTTTTTTGTTTTCGGTTATTTTGAAAGTGTAAATGATGGAAATAAAATCTAACTTTTGTTGACATATTATAAGAATGTCTAATCTGTAATTTGATGCCTTTTGGAGATTTTTCCATCTTTCCTTGGCTTCTTTATGCACATTAATACACATTTTTAGCTGGGGTGCCCAAACTTTCGATCCCCACTGTAGAGCTATGAGTGCTGTTTTTCAGAAGGAAATCAAGACAAAAGGCAAATGTTTAGATGGCCCCTATAACTTAGCAAATCACTCATAAAACCACACTCCTGCCACTCCTTTTTTTTCTTTCCAGCTTCGGACAGAGTATGGAAGGATTGCAATTAGGGATTCATCGATACCTAATTTTTTTTTTTTTTAAACGGAGTACAAGTACCAATACTTATGCTTGCAGATACCAATTTTCAATAGCATATGGTGCGGTGCGATTTGAGCCTATACAAAATTAAAAGAATCAATAATCGCATGTTATTTGATCACACAGGAGCGGTGCAGGAAGACCGCATGTGATTCGGACAGGAATCACACCACATTCCTGTCCAAATCACATGCGATTCTTTTAGGGATGCACCGAAACTTTGGTGACCGAAACGTTTCAGCCAAAAGCACCCCTGTCAGCCGAAATGAAAAAAAGCACCGGTACAGGTGCTGAGAAAACCCCGCCCCTCGCCGCTGCCACCACTTGGTAGTTCTCAGCCTTACCTGAGAAATCAACGAGCGATCTCGGCGCTGGGCATAGAGATGAGTGAAGGAAAGTTGGCTTCCATTCATCTCTATGCCCATGGAGGACCGGAGTGGTCACTTCCGGTTCTGGCTATTTTATTTTTTTTAAAGCACTAGATCCATGCTTTTTTTTTTTTTTTGATCCAATGCTTTACGTTGCAGAGGAGAGATGTGGGGTCTTATTGACCCCATATCTCTCCATAAAGAGGACCTGTCACTAATTATTTCTATCACAAGGGATGCATGCATTTCTTGTGATAAGAATAAAAGTGATTAAAAATTTTTTTTAAAGAGACAGTGCAAAAAAAAAAAAAAATTAAAAAAAAAAAATTTAAAGTGCCCCTGTCCTCCCTGTGCTGGCATGTAGTAGTGAACACATACATAGGCCATGCCCACATATGTAAATGGTGTTCAAACCACACATGTGAAGTATCGCCATAAATATCAGAGCAAGAGCAATAATTCTTGCTCTAGACCTCCTCTGTAACTTTACACTGCTAACCTGTAGACATTTTCTAAAGCATCACCCATGGAGATTTTTAAGTACTGCAGTTTCATGCCATTCCACGAGCGTGCGCAATTTTAAAGCGTGATATATTGAGTATCTATTTACTCACCGTAACATCCTCTTTCATATTTTACAAAAAAATTGGGGTATATATTGTTTTTTTTTTTGTTTTTTTTAATCAAAGTGTATTTTCTAAAAAAAATATATTCATTTTTAAAAATTGCGCATTTCGGTTTTCGGCCAAGTTCATTTTGATGTTTCGGTTTCAGCACCAGAATTTCATTTCGGTGCACCACTAGATTCTATGCATTAATTTTGTATGGGCTCAAATCACACAGCAAAGGTATCAGTTTTGGTATCAGAGCATTTGCAGAAGTACAAAATACAGGTGCAGATGCTTAGTATCGATACCGATGCCAGTATCTGTAGCAGTGCAATCCTAGTTGCAACCTCTGTTGACATTCTATTGTTGTTGCCCACATGGCCAAGATGTCCTCTTGCTTTCTGTCCTGATGGCACCATGACACACTGGGTAGGATATCACCTGAATACTTTTCTTTCCTTGCATAGTCCTTCTTCCTAGGAAATAGAATGGATGGGCGAGCCACACTAGTTTGTACACTCCATAGAAGATTTTATCCATTTACAAATCTGTGTGGTGACTTTGAGTGTAACTCTTATGGTTGGCCGTGATGAAAAGTGTTGAGCTCCCAAAACGAATTCTATGGACTAGACCAGGGGTGTCAAACTAGCGGCCTTCCAGGTGTTGCCAAACTGCAAGTCCTATCATGCCTCTGTCCTTGGGAGTCATGCTTGTAACTGTCAATCTTGCAATGCCTCATGGGACTTGTAGTTTGGCAGCAGCTGGAGGGCCGCCACTTTGGCACCCGTGGACTAGACAAACTCAATGTGACATTATCATCCATTTAATTTTTTTTTACGTAATCTCCTCTGAGGGTCCAGTAGGACACCACGGTTGTCGGTGAGCAGTCTCCACAACAAAAGACCTAGGAAGGGCAGCTAGAAATGTACAGGTTCAATGAGCGATTAGACAAATCTGTAAAGCTTCCGTAACACCTTTCGGAATTTGGAAAATGTTTCAGACATCTTACAAGTTTTAATAAAGCTGCTGTCTCCTATGTCCAGACTTCCGTTTGATTTGTAAACAAAACTGTTCTTTATATCACAGAAACCTGAGAAGAAGGCTTTAAGAACAAGAGGGTCCTTAACTGTTCAGGAAATCCGGAGCATTCATGTAAGTGAGGATTATAAATCTAGTGAATATAACATTTGTCTAACATACAGCTGTCAGTGAGCACCATTCACTAAAGCAGATCGAATGCACGTTTAGATTACATAGTTCATCTGGCTGAAAAAAGACAAAAGTCCATCCAGTTCACCCGTTAAAGAAAAAAAAAAAAGAAGTTATAATCCTAGCTTTCACTTAGCTATTCCCAGACCCAGAGCGTCATATGTCACTTCCGTGTCCGGGAATAACTAAGCGAGGCTTGAAGTGCAAAGAGGCCATCTTTAACCACAAGCCTACAGGGCACTTATACCCCCTTCCTGCCCAGGCCGATTTCCAGCTTTCAGCGCTGTCGCACTTTGAGTGACAATTGCGCGGTCATGCAACACTGTACCCATATGAAATTTTTATCATTTTTTTTTGTGACAGATAGAGCTTTATTTTGGTGGTATTTAATCACCTCTGGGTTTTTTTTATTTTTTCTTAAACCAAAAACCACTGAAAATTTTGAAAAAAAAAGTTTTTCCTTGTTTTTGTTATAAAATTTTGTAAATAAGTGATTTTTCTCCTTCACTGATGTGCGCTAATGAGGCTGCAGTGATGGACACTGATAGGTGGCACTGATGGGCACTGATTAGGAGGCACTGGTAGGTGGCACTGATGGGCATTGACAGGCATCACTGATGGGCACTGAAAGGCAGCACTGATAGGTGGCACTGATTGGCATTGATAGGTGGCACTGACTGGCACTGATGGGTGACACTGAAAGGCAGCTCAGTTGGGCACTGATATGTGGCATTGATGGGCACTGGCACAAGGCACTGATGAGCACTGACACAAGGCACTGATGGACACTGACAGGTGGCACTGCTGGGGCTACACTGATCATCAGGGCACACTGATCATCAGTTCCCTGATGGGCAGTGTACATGTCCCCTCCGTGGAAAGCCGATTACCGACTCTCCTCACGAGCTGTCAGCGTGACAGCTTGAGAGGAGAGAAATGCCGATAACCAGCATTTCCCTGTTTCACATGTGATCAGCTGTGCTTGGACACAACTGATCACATGACCGAGCCGACATCTTCGGCTCTTTGCATAGATCGATGATCTGCTGTGTCTGAGGGACACAGCGCACCGCCGATCGCCGCGCTGCACGCTCCCTGAGCCACGCATGCGCGGTGAGAATGGGAGGCTGTCATATGATGTCTTCCCAGAACGAGAGAACCACCTTGCATCTGTCATATTACTATATGGCGGGCGGGAGGTGGTTAAAAACATATATGCGTGAAACACTTGTGCTGGTTTACAAGCACCTGTACAAGAATATCTAAATCCAACCTAAAGTATATTACTGGAAAACCTATTGGAATCCCTTAAATCTGGCTATAATCCATGGAGATTTAGAGGGAGAAAAATGGAGAATCCAACAACAAAGGGTGGTTCCCTATATAATCAAAGGCGCATTTGACCACCATAACTGGGATCAAAGGATCTGGTGAGTGAGTCATCTACACTTTACGGTTATGAACACGTGGTTAAGATCACAGTCACATTAATTTTTACATTTTTTTTGATTTTTCACATTTTTTGATTTTTTTTTTTACCTTCTTTGGAATTTTCTATTACTCTATTTTGGGACAGTTACAAGAATTGTCATTATATTCATGGTTTTTATTATTCACTTCTCATGTTCACGATTGGTTGAATTGCTATACGGAGGGGTTACAATATCTTTTTCGTCTAAGCACATTTAGCCGCTCACAGCCACATCACCCTGAATGCGCCCAATCTTTTTTTTTTTTTTTTGTTTACAAACGATTTTATTAAATATTTATGAACTAGGCTGCAAAAACAACATTACAGCATCAAATATAATGTAGAACAAAGATAAGGCACATCTGTAATATACATATCAGAAGGTACAATCATTTTAAGGCATACGATTAAGTGTATAGACAAAATAGAAGAGTAGGCAGATAAATAATGCTACTAACAAAAAGCTCTATCATTTGAGTCTTAAGCATTCACTGTTCGATTAGTAAATGTCTATGCGTCTTCCAAACCTCCCACTTCCTATCGAATAAGTGCATCCTGTCCAATAGTGTATAATGAATTCTCTCCATAAGCAGCACTGCATCTATTCTCTGCAAGACGGAGGACAATGGCACTGTTGACGATCCCCAATGTAGGGCAATGGCCCATAGAGCCAAGACACAAATAGTATGAACGAGTCTCATAGCCCCCGTCCGTACACCCGGGATTTGGGGAATGCGGCCGATCTTGTCTGATCTCAGAAGCTAAGCTGACCTGGTTAGTACCTGGAGGGGAGACTGTCTGGGAATACCAGGTGCTGTAGGCTAAAATTTTTTGCATGGACCAAAACGGAGTTAACCCTCTGGTGGTACTAATCTTGTACTTATTGCACTATATGAAGTTTATTGTTTGGGCAAATGTAGCACCTATCTATTTATATTTTATTTGCATGTTGTAAGGGTCAATCACACTTAATTAGGGGCAGCTTCACTTAGAATAGAAAAACACTGAGACAAGATGGGGTTTATTTACTAAAGCTGGAGAGTCCAAAATCAGACTCCCTTCTGCATAGAAACCAATCAGCTTCCAGGTTTCATTGCCAAAGCTTCATTGAATAAGCTGAGGTTAGAAGCTGATTGGTTTCTATGCAGAAGTGAGTCTGATTTTGGACTCTCCAGCTTTAGTAAATAAACCCCGATATGTCTAGGGTCACTACAGTTGGCCCAAGTTTTGGGGGCCTTACACTATATAGAGTGATTTAGTTATAGGGATTATTTGTATATACACATCCCTTCTATATTGTATTTTGATTTTTGTGTGTATATATGTGCATGTTTGTATTATATATATATACATATATATATATATATATATATATATATATATTATATATATGTGTGTGTGTGTGTGTATATATATATATATATATATATATATATATATGTGTGTGTGTGTGTGTGTGTATATATATATATATATATATATGTGTGTGTGTGTGTGTGTGTGTGTGTATATATATATATACAGTTGCAAGAAAAAGTATGTGAACCCCTTGGTATTACGTGGAGTTTTGCATGAATTGGGCATAAAATGTGCTCTGAACGTCATCTAAGTCACAACAATAGAAGAACACAGTCTGCTGAACATAATACTACACAAACATTAGATGTTACCATGGTTTAATTGCACATAACATGTAAACATTCACAGTGCAGACAGGAAAAAGTATGTGAACCTTTGGACTTAATAACTGGTTGACCCTCCTTTGGCAGCAATAACCTCAACCAAACTTTTCCTGTAGTTGCAGATCAGACCTGCACAACTATCTGGAGTAATTTTGCACCACTCCTCTTCACAAAACTGTTTCAGTGTAGCAATATTCTTGGGATGTCTGGTGTGAATCGCTCTCTTAAGGTCATGCCACAGCATTTCAATCGGGTTGAGGTCAGGACTCTGACTGGGCCACTCCAGAAGGCGTATTCTGCGCTGTTGCAGCCATTGTTTTGTTGAATTACTTGTATGCTTAGGGTCATTGTCCTGTTTCATCACCCATCCTCTGCGGAGCTTCAGTTGGCGGACAGATGGTTGTACGTTTTCCTGCAAAATGTCTTGATAAACTCTGGAATTCATTTTCCCATCAATGACAACAATCCGTCCAGGCCCTAAGGCAGCAAAGCAGCCCCAAACCATGATGCTCCCTCCGCCATGTTTTACAGTGGGGATGAGGTTTTGATGTTGGTGTGCTGTGCCTTTTTTTCTCCACACATAGTGTTGTGTGTTCTTCCCAAACAACTCAATCTTGGTTTCATCTGTCCACAGTATATTTTGCCAGTAGTGCTGTGGAACATCCAGGTGTTCTTTTGCAAACTTCAAACGTGCTGCAATATTCTTTTTAGACAGCAATGGATTCCTCCGTGGTGTCCTCCCATGTACTCCATTCTTGGTTAATGTTTTCCTTATTGTAGATGTGTCAACAAAAATGTTAGCATGTGCCAGAGATTTCTGTAGGTCTTTAGCTGACACTCTGGGATTCTTCTTTACCTCATGCAGCATTCTGCGCTGTGCTCTTGCAATCATTTTTACAGGACGACCCCACCTAGGGAGAGTAGCAACAGTGCTAAACTTTCTCCATTTGTAGACAGTCTGTCTTACCGTGGACACATGAATATCAAGGCTTTTGGAGATACTTTTGTAACCCTTTCCAGCTTCATGCAAGTCAACAATTCTTGATCGTAGGTCTTCTGAGAGCTCTTTTCTGCGAGGCATGGTTCACATCAGACAGTGCTTCTTGAAACCAGTAAACCCAAACCAGGTGTGTGTTTTTTAAGAGCAGGACAGCTGTCAGCAACACATCCAATATCATCACACTGATTGGAGTCAAGGTTGGCTCACTCCTGGCTCCAATTAGCTCTGGGAGAAGTCATTAAGCTAGGGTCTCACATACTTTTTCCTCCCAGCACTGTGAATGTTTACATGTTATGTGCAATTAAACCATGGCAACATCTAATGTTTGTGTAGTATTATGTTCAGCAGACTGTGTTCTTCTATTGTTGTGACTTAGATGACGTTCAGAGCACATTTTATGCCCAATTCATGCAAAACTCCACGTAATTCCAAGGGGTTCACATACTTTTTCTTGCAACTGTATATATATATATATATATGTGTGTGTGTGTGTGTATATATATATATATATATATATATATATATATATATATATATAGAGCACCTACCTATTCCATCTTTATTTCTATCAGCACAAGGGACACTTGATTCATTCTAAGTTCTGTCCCTTGTGCTGAATACACTAAACCTTTAGCTTTAAAAACCTACAGAGAAGGTGCTGCATGGACAGTGGGTGACAGTGAGCTCCATATTGTGGGTGCTGCATGATAGAATGCATGAGATCTTAAAGATTTTAATTAGGAATGCACTGATACCGAGTATTTTCACGAGTACTCGTACTCGTGAAAATGCTCCCGATACCTGAAACCGATACTTTGCAGTGTGATTTGCATCAATACAAAATGTATGAGCACAACTTGCACAAAGAATTGAATGCGATTTGAACATAAACGCGATTCCAAATCGCGTGTGGTTTCCCCACTGCTCCCGTGTGAACCCAGACTGTCATAGCTTGAGTTCACACAGGAGCGGATGCAGGAAACATTCCTGCACTGATTCCCTGCTATCACAGAAAGAAAAGCTGGGGATTTGAAATCCCCATGGAGGGATGGCAGTACAGGCTAGACTGCTTTTGGTTGGTCAGCAACACTACGGTGCTGACCAATCAGAAGCCATCTAGCCCGTACTGTCATCCCTGCAAGGAAAGCAGAGAAAGCTACGGGGATTTTAAATCCCCAGACCTGTGAAGCAGCTTTCTCTTCTGTCCTTGCAGGGGTGGTAGTACGGGCTAGACAGCTTCTAATTGATCAGCACCGTGACGGTGCTGACCAATCAAAAGCCGTCTAGCCTGTACTGTCATCCCTGCACATAGTGGAGAGAAAGCTGCTAGGATTTCAAATCCCCAACTTTTCCTTATGTGACAGTATGGGACCTCTGCAGGGAGGCTTCCCACACCGCCCTTGTGTGAGCCTGGGTTCACACAGGAGCAGTTGGGAAACGCATGTGATTTGGACAGGAATTGAATTCCTGTTCAAATCGTATGCTATTCTTTGCAGTGCAATTTACGTCCATACATTTTGTATTGATGCAAATCGCATGGTAAAGTTTCAGTACTCGTACTCGCCATTTAAAAAAGGGTATCGGTGCATCCCTAATTTTATGATTATTCTGGGCCCATGTAGTTTCCTATCCTTTGGGGAGCGGAGTGAAGATGTGGGAGTACGGGGACCAGGCTTTATACTATAATTAAGTAGGCCAATTTTTAAATGATATCCTCCAATTGTTTGGAAGCCAGTGCAGGGAGTAAAGAATTTGGGTGGCGTGGCAATGACAGGGTTGGCGGGTACATTGCCTGACTGCTGCATTCTGTACCCACTGCAAACGATGTAGTCATTTCTCAGGGAGACCATAGTAGAGGGTGTTGCAATAATTCAATCTGGATGTTACAAAAGCCTTGGATTAATTTTGGCATGTCCTCTGGTGGAATCAGATGTTTGATTCTTAAAATATTTCTGAGATGGTGAAGGGAGGTCCTTGGCGACAGCTGATCTCTGTTGCTTAATCAATAGGCCGATGTCTAAGATCATGCCAAGGCTGCGCGCATGGCCTGGAAATATGAGATTTGTATTCTCAAGGTTCAACATGGCTAGATGTGTTTGCTGCTACTTTGTTGTTAGCCATTACCCTTCATTTACAAACCCTTCTGTCTTCTCTGAAGTAGTATAGTTACCGTTTCCTGACTTCCTACTGCAATGCCTAGGCAAGGGTGATGTCATTCTCCTTCCTGCTAGATCTTGGAGAATGTTGAGTAGCCCAAATTTCACAAAGAACAATCCTACACTGCCCTGCACCATTGTCTCGCAAGGTTTGGTCTCCTCCGTGTTCCCAGGGGTCTTTTCATCTGGGGGGTGACATCTCCCCCTGCACTACAGAAGTCATAGGTGGACAGTCCACTTTAACATGAACTCCAGGGAAGCAGTTAAATAAATATATGAGTGTGTATATGTATATATATATATGTATATATGTCTAATCAGTGTCTGTCAACTTTATTCCCTGCAGGCAAAACGTCACTTGGATCCTCTTCCAGATGGATATTTCTACAATGGAACTCAGTTCGTAAACTTTCTTGGAGAAAAAACTGATTATCACCCATGTATCCTTTTCATTTGCTGAGCATGGTAGGAGGTGATAAGGGAACTAGAGAGCAGGAGGTCTTGGGAGGAGCGGAGAGGATGGTTTGAGTGATATTTTGAGACCAGGTTGGTGATGTAGCTAAGGGTAGAGTTGTGGATGGCTTTGTTGTTAGTATTTCAGATTTTATTCATTGGGTGAGCAGAAACCAGTGGAGGGATCGGCAGAGAGGGTCAGCCAACACTGAGCAGTTGGTAAGGTGGATGAGTCTGGTAGCAGCATTCATGATAGACTGAAGGGGTGGGGGGGGGGTAGCCTGTGTAGGCCTGTGAGGAAGAAGGTGTAATAATGGAGGCAAGAGATAACAAGGGAGTGAACTAGTAGCTTGGTGGTTTCATTGGTTGAAGGATAAGTTCACCTTTCATAACATATTACACCCATATTCAGGATGTAACATGTTACGATCAGACCTGCCCCCTGTTCCTCGTTTTGACAGCTAGCGGGGAATCTTCTACCCCCATGCTAGCTGTCCATCTCTGTGAATGAGAGACTACAAGTCCTGACAACCTTAGCTACTTGTACATCCCATACAGCAAGCAGATATACTGACCAGTGTGCTGGAGACTTGCATGGTTCCAGAGTTGTGCTGATTCCTGGTGCAATGCTTTACAGGCTCCTGCAGACAGAAATAATAAATGCACATTTTTTTACCTGCAAAAAATGTGCATTTATTACTTTTTACTAAAAGTTGAACTTATCCTTTAAAGGGAAAGATTTAGACAGTGATTGGAGTACACCTAGCACCCTGGGAAGAGGGCAGGGACTGATAGTTGTATTATTGATCTTGATGGAAAAGTCGTGAGGAAATGTGAGCTCTGTTTTAGAAAAGTGTTGTTTTGCGATGACTGAAAATGCCCTGATGGGCTATTTTGCTTTTCCTAAGTGCTTGCTGTCTCTGTACCCATTTAAGAAGGTGACTGCCATACCCAAAAAAGGCGCTGCTGTGTTTGGGTATCCAACAGATAAGCGGCTCTTTCCAGAACTATGTTCCCTTGGAAGGTCCTGCCTTTCTCCCAATTTTGCTTGTAACTTTGCTGATGTCTGATTGATAAAAATCTAACCACGATTGCCATTGGCCCTCAGATAATTGAGCACGTGAACCAGATGTCTGTGACATTGAACTTTAGTTGCAATGGAAGCTTTCTGGCATATTTCTTGAATTAGTGACTTGTCAGTACATATGTTCAGGTACCTTTGGTTAAATTACTGAACTGCGGTTGAACCACATGTATTTGAACAGAGTAAATGCATGTCTCCTGGAACCGCTGAGCACAGTAGGGAACGTGAGTTCGACACTCCTGGAAGTGTCACTGTCTGAAATGTCTTCAGAGGAAGTTTTCTCTGCAGTGGAGTAACATGTGGCAGCAGGAGAGGTAAACGCTTCTTCTATTCTTTTACAGGGAACTCTTGTTGACAAATGTTAATTTTGTTGACAGGGTTAACCTTAGGAAGAACCATAAATGATTTCTTCTGTAATCCTGGAAAGTGTCCATCCCATTAGTGCTGATGCATTGGTCACGTGGGGGTTGATTTACTAAAACTGGAGAGTGCAAAATCTGGTGAAGCTCTGCATAGAAACCAATCAGCTTCCAGTTTTTTTCGCCACATCATTGGTATCAGTGGAAGGAATTATGCTCCACTGTTGGTGTACATAGATGGAATGATGCCTCATCATTGGTATCAGTGGAAGGAATTATGCTCCACTGTTGGTGTACATAGATGGAATGATGCCTCGTCATTGGTATCAGTGGAAGGAATTATGCTCCACTGTTGGTGTACATAGATGGAATGATGCCTCGTCGTTGGTATCAGTGGAAGGAATTCTGCCCCACTGTTGGTGTACATAGATGGAATGATGCCTCGTCGTTGGTATCAGTGGAAGGAATTCTGCCCCACTGTTGGTGTACATAGATGGAATGATGCCTCATCGTTGGTATCAGTGAAAGGAATTATGCCTAACTAGTGGTGTACATAGATGGAATGATGCCTCGTCGGTATCACTGGAAGGAATTATGCCCCACTGTTGGTGTACATAGATGGAATGATGCCTTGTCATTGGTATCAGTGGAAGGAATTATGCCCCACTGGTGGTGTACATAGATGGAATGATGCCTCGTCGTTGGTATCACTGGAAGGAATTATGCCCCACTGTTGGTGTCAGAGAAAGGAATTATGTCCCACTGTTGGTGTACATAGATGGAATGATGCCTCGTCGTTGGTATCAGTGGAAGGAATTATGCTCCATTGTTGGTGTACATAGATGGAATGATGCCTCGTTGTTGGTATCAGTGGAAGGAATTCTGCCCCACTGTTGGTGTACATAGATGGAATGATGCCTCATCGTTGGTATCAGTGAAAGGAATTATGCCCCACTGGTGGTGTACATAGATGGAATGATGCCTCGTCGTTGGTATCACTGGAAGGAATTATGCCCCACTGTTGGTGTACATAGATGGAATGATGCCTCGTCATTGGTATCAGTGGAAGGAATTATGCCCCACTGGTGGTGTACATAGATGGAATGATGCCTCGTCGTTGGTATCACTGGAAGGAATTATGCCCCACTGTTGGTGTCAGAGAAAGGAATTATGTCCCACTGTTGGTGTACATAGATGGAATGATGCCTCATTGTTGGTGTTAGTGGGAGGAATAGTGCCCCATATCAGTGGAGATAATAGAGTCCCAATGGCCAGGAAAAGGCAAGCAAAGGGCCAATCCTGCCCACAGTTTGGAGACAACTGGGTTAGAGGTCCAGCATATGTCTTTCCATTCATCATTTTGATGCTTCATCTGCCTGTCAGTGACATCTGCTTTTCACCTACTCCTGTTTTTTTATGCCAGTCTCATCTTGATGTAAAAATGTTGATTATGTTTGTGTTGTTGCACATAATTTTTCCTTAATTTTATTCTCTCAGTGATGGACCAGTTTATATATGATTACATGAATGAGGTAAATAAGGAGATTGAGAAATACAACAGAGATTTGGAGCAGCAGGAATATTACGACATCTTTGGACAGAAGCTGTGAGAGGTCTGCCGTCTGCTTGATGTAGTGTTCCACATTACATGCCATTAGCAAAATTACCGCGCAGCCCAAAGCACCATCTGGAAGAAGCATTTTCTAACCTGTTTCAGATGTGATTATGCTTCATTTTCTCTGGGTTTTATAAATCAGTTTGCACCTTATGTATTCAATCTGTTCACAGGAGCACTGCTGGGAGCTCATGGGTCTTCCGGCCAATTATCAGACATATGTAACATTCACAAAGAGCAAGACGCTTGTACCGAACCACTAATGACTAAAGGGCCGCGTGTTGCACATTAAGTGTTCTCATCCATTGTCCACTTAATGTGACTTACACGCTGAAGTCAGGAGTGTTTTACAGTTCAGTTTTCACACTTCTGATAAATTTGAGCACAATGTTTTAAGTATTTAAGTAACACACTTATGTTGACTTTACTGAAAAAGTATTGTGTTACTTTATATAACATTGTGCCTGATTAGCACTTTATAAGTTGATTTAGGATGTTTTGATTAGTGGTGCATTTTGGAGGCAGCCATCTTGTAACATATTGGAGAATGCAGCCTATCTGTTCCCTAGGGACCAGGATCATCACCAAGAATGAGGCTAATGACTTCCCTGAGACTGCAGGGTGTCATTCCACTGGATGCTAGTGACATCACTGAGAATGCAGCCTATCCATTTACCTAGGGACCAGCATCTTCATTGAGAACGAGGCTAATGACTTCCCTGAGACTGCATGGTGTCATTCCACTGGATGCTAGTGACATCACTGAGAATGCAGCCTATCCATTCCCTAGGGACCAGCATCATTACCCAGAATGAGGCTAATGACTTCTCTGAGACTGCAGGGTGTCATTCCATTGGATGCCTATCCATTCCCTAGAGACCAGCATCATCATTGAGAACGAGGCTAATGACTTCCCCGAGATTGCAGGGTGTCGAGACTCTATTCCCTAGGGACCAGAATCATCATTGAGAACGAGGCTAATGACTTCCCCGAGATTGCAGGGTGTCGAAACTCTATTCCCTAGGGACCAGAATCATCATTGAGAACAAGGCTAATGACTTCCCCGAGACTGCAGGGTGTCATTCCACTGGATGCTAGTGACATCATTGAGAATGCAGCTTATCCATTCCCTAGAGACCAGCATTGTCATTAAGAATGAGGCTAATGACTTCCCTGAGACTGCAGGGTGCCATTCCACTGGCTGCTAGTGGCATCACTGAAAATGTAACCTATACTTTCTCTAGGGACCAGCAGCATTACTGAGAAAGATACCTATCCCTTTTCTAGATACTAGTAACATCACAGAGAAGGCAGCCTATCCTTTCTATTGGGGCATGGCAACATCACTGAGAAAGATACCTATCCATTTGCTAGGTACTAGTAATATCATGGAGATTGCAGCCTATCCTTTCTCTAGGGACCAGCAGCATTACTGAGAAAGATATCTATCCCTTTTCTAGATCCTAGTAACATCATAGAGATTGCAGCCTATCCTTTCTGTTGGGACTGGCCACATTACTGAGAAAGATATCTATCCCTTTCCAAGATACTGGTAACATAATGGAGAGTGTAGCCTATCCTTTCTCTAGGGACGAGCAACATTACGGAGAAAGATACCTATCCCTTTGGTAGATACTAGTAAAATCATGGAGAATGTAGCCTTTCCTTTCTCTAGGGACGAGCAACATTACGGAGAAAGATACCTATCCCTTTTCTAGATACTAGTAACATCACAGAGAAGGCAGCCCATCCTTTCTATTGGGGCATGGCAACATCACTGAGAAAGAAACCTATCCATTTGCTAGATACTAGTAACATCATGGAGATTGCAGCCTATCCTTTCTGTTGGGACTGGCCACATTACTGAGAAAGATACCTATCCCTTTCCAAGATACTGGTAACATAATGGAGAATGTAGCCCATCCTTTTTCTACGGACCAGCAACATTACAGAGAAAGATACCTATCCCTTTGCTAGATACTAGTAACATCATGGAGAATGTAGCCTATCCTTTCTCTAGGGACCAGCAACATTACGGAGAAGGATACCTATCCCTTTGCTAAATATTAGTTTCATCACTGAGAATGCAGCCTATCCTGTCTCTAGGGACCAGCAACATCACACAGCCCCCAGCGGGCTGATTAAAAAAAAAACTGAACGGATTCCCCCATCCACAAAAGCAAGGTGGATAGCGGAATCTTCCCGTTGGGTTATTATATATTGGTTATTGAGGAGTTCTCTGCTGTCAGAATACATTACTCAGCACTGCAGCCAATTGGTCAGACAAAACTATTCCATCAAGCCTATTCGTGAGAAGTCGATGACTAAAGGACAGTTTCACTTTTCGTAACATGCTACCTATTACACCCATATTGAGGGTGTAATATGTAACGAACAGTCCGGCCCCTGCTCCCTGTTGTGACAGGTAGAGGGGGATCGTCTCCTCCTCGCTAGCTGTCACAATTTGGGAAAAAACGCAGCCATGTGGGGCTCCGACATCATTGAATGAATGAACTACAAAAAGCTGCATATTAGGCACATTGGGGGAGATTTACTAAAAGTGGAGCGCTCAGAATCAGGTGCAGCTGTGCATGGGAGCCAATCAGGTTCTAACCTCAGCTTGTTCCGGTAAAGTGTTACTAAACCCACAACCGTAAAATCAGTCTGTATATTATTATTATTATTATTATTATTATACAGTATGTATAAAGCGCCAATAGTTCGCTCAGCGCTGTACATTACAAAGGGGGACAGAACATGTGACAGAACAATACCAATACAATGCAAAACATGAGGGGATTGAGGGCCCTGCTCTTTCGAGCTTACATGCAATAAAGCATGCTTGTTATACTCACTGTGGAACCTAAGGGGTTAATCCTCTGCATTCTGTAAAAAGGCTGTTTGATTCTTTCTTCTCTGCCCCCCCCCCCCCCCCTTGTTGAAATGACCGCCTGATACAGACAACCCATGGCCACATGCTCAGTGTGGTGTGTATTGCTAGAGAGGTTTTTTTTTTTTTCTTGGGACGGTTCATGTGATCAGCACAGGGCCAATCAGCACTGTTCAGACAGAGGACAGTGGTTCTGCATCCTACTAGAGCAGAAAGAAAACTCCTCCCACAGTCTTTAACCAGTGCTCTGCTGAAGTCACAAGACTGCTCTAACTGCTCATTAGAAAAGGTATTTGGCAGTTTATATTTACTAAAATAACTGCATTTCCATGTTGTGTGTAGTGTGGGAGACCAAATATAATGAGGGCAGGGTACTGGAAGACCGGATATAGTGAATGCAGGGTCCTGGAAGACCGGATATAGTGAATGCGGGGTCCGGGGAGACCGGATATAGTGAATGCAGGATTCGGGGAGACCAGATATAGTGAATGCAGGGTCCGGGGAGACCGGATATAGTGAATGCAGGGTCCGGGGAGACCGGATATAGTGAATGCAGGGTCCCGGGAGACCAGATACAGTGAATGCAGGGTCCGGGGAGACCGGATATAGTGAATGCAGGGTCCGGGGAGACCAGATATAGTGAATGCAGGGTCCCGGGAGACCAGATACAGTGAATGCAGGGTCCGGGGAGACCGGATACAGTGAATGCAGGGACCGGGGAGACCGGATACAGTGAAAGCAGGGTCCGGGGGGACCGGATATAGTGAATGCAGGGTCTGGGGAAATCAGATACAGTGAATGCAGGGTCCTGGGTTTAGTAACACTAAGCTTTGGAAATAAAACCTTGAAGCTGACTGGTTTCTATGCAGAAATGAGCCTGATTTTGTGCTTTCCAGCTTTATTAAATAAGCCCCATAGTTTACTAAACCTGCCCTATTGCTGCTGACAATGATGTAGATCAGAGATTAATAATATACTCCTTGAAACATTTACATGGAATAAAATTGCTTCTAGGTTAGTTATCGGTCTGCACGGGAATTTGTTTAATAGCATTTTTGTTTCTATGCGGACAAAACCTGTACAATTATAAATGCTATTAATTAGCTGCCTAAAAAGGTGTAATTGGCACAGTTCTCCCTCTATTTTGCGATTCATTTCTCAGTCTTGACATGCTGCTTCTGTGAAAGGTAAAGCTTCCTTCTCGTAGCAGGGACACAGGAGGTATTGACAAGCTAAGAAACGTTAAAGCTGGCAGAAGTAAGGACTGTCTGTGTTGCCCCCAACACTCAACATTCTCATAGGGTTTCTGTAGATGGGCAAATGCAGTGCTTTCAGGTACTGTCAGCTTGCAGTTGTGATGCTCTGGAGCTCCTTCTGAGCTGTTTCTTACTACCTCCAGAGGTTTCTTTTACATTTCCATTGGCTTTAAGGAAAGAAGAGCATCTCCAACCAAAGAAATTCTATGTACTCAAACTCTGCCACGGGCGGTTATATGATCAGATTAGTCTTTGAACTAGATTCTTATCGCAGGCTTTGGAACAAGCAGCTGTGAAATTGACTTGCTAGGCAGGTCATGGAGACCCGCTATAGTCTCTAGCGTCTGCAGTATTAAGTGACCATTTAAAGTCGTGTGAATTACAGGTATTGCAGACGGAAAGTTTTTCTTTTTTTCCCCCCTGTGGTTTGAAAGGGTCAACATAAATGCTGGATGTAATGGAAATGTGAAAGGAGAGGGAAGAGGAGTAAGAGCAGACTGTGACCAGCCCGCTCGCTCTCTTGCTTACAGAAAAAGCTTTCTAGACTAAGAATCCCATTTAGTGCTGTCCATCACCGTTCTCTCTATGACCGTTCTGTCCATCACCGTTCTGTCCATCACCGTTCTGTCCATCACCGTTCTGTCCATCACCGTTCTGTCCATCACCGTTCTGTCCATCACCGTTCTGTCCATCACCGTTCTCTCTATGACCGTTCTGTCCATCACCGTTCTCTCCATCACCGTTCTCTCTATGACCGTTCTGTCCATCACCGTTCTGTCCATCACCGTTCTGTCCATCACCGTTCTGTCCATCACCGTTCTGTCCATGACCGTTCTCTCCATGACCGTTCTCTCCATGACCGTTCTCTCCATGACCGTTCTCTCCATGACCGTTCTCTCCATGACCGTTCTGTCCATCACCGTTCTGTCCATCACCGTTCTGTCCATCACCGTTCTGTCCATCACCGTTCTCTCCATCACCGTTCTCTCCATCACCGTTCTGTCCATCACCGTTCTGTCCATCACCGTTCTGTCCATCACCGTTCTGTCCATCACCGTTCTGTCCATCACCGTTCCTCCGCAGATCTACAGAAGTACAAGTGTAGTAAGGGTGCAGTAAGCGCCAGGAAAACTCTACAAGTCAGACCACGTATATACAAAGACTGCAAAGCATGTTGGGGAAAAAAGCTGTAAGTGCCACTTAAAGTCATTTGAACCCTTACGTACCCAATGAAGTGACTAGCCTCGGATGATACACAGAAATGGAACAAATTCCCTTCATAAGTTGTACCTGTTTATATGTGGTCCTAAAGTGCTGGATTTATAAAGCTTGTCTGAGAGTTTACATATACCCAGTGAAGTGATTGGCCTCAGGTGATACATAGTGATGACAAAAAAACCTCCTACTAAAGTTGTACCTGTTTATCTATAGCTATATGTCCCATAACACCTTTCAAAGTGCAGAATTTACACAGGATCTCTCAGCTCTGAAAAGCAGGGAGCTGAAGTTACACATTGTAGAGCTCAGTTAGGAGAGCTCTGAGAGCTGATAGGAGGGAAGGGACATCCCCCCCCCCCACACCACTCACAGGAACAGAGCTGAGGCATTCAATCTGCTGGAGGCCCCTCCCCTGTCACCATTTTTCTCTTGGTGTCAGGAAAACTTGTCAGAAGTGATTTACGCTGATAGCAGAGGAACAAAGCAGCAGACAGAAATAACACTTAGTGTTCTTAATCGAGACAAGTACACACTATAGAGGGATATGCTTTGTTCAGATTGTCTGAGGTTTACAACCACTTTAAAGAATTCCTGGCAGTTCTCAGTTTAGTAAACTGGTGGTAACTAAGGAACAGAACTGAGGCTTTCAATCTGCTGCAGGCCCCTCCCCTGTCACCATTTTTCTCTTGGTGTCAGGAAAACTTGTCAGAAGTGATTTACGCTGATAGCAGAGGAACAAAGCAGCAGACAGAAATAACACTTAGTGTTCTTAATCGAGACAAGTACACACTATACAGGGATATGCTTTGTTCAGATTGTCTGAGGTTTACAACCACTTTAAAGAATTCCTGGCAGTTCTCAGTTTAGGAAACTGGTGGTAAATAAGAAACAAAACTGAGGCTTTCAATCTGCTGGAGGCCCCTCCCCTGTCACCATTTTTCTCTCGGTGTCAGGAAAACTCATGACTCATGCTGATAACGGAGGAAAGAAGCAGCACACAGAAATGACACCTAGCACTCCTAATTGAGACTAGTACACACTGCAGAGGAATATGCTTTGTTTATATTTCCGAGCTTTACAACCATTTACCTTGGTGGTGATGTAAATGGTGGCTGATGGTAAGTCATCTTTGTGTGTTTTCAGTGTCACCCCAGAGAGCATTGGCCATTCTTAGCATGATTGTCACAAAGCCGTAGCATGATTGTAGATTGCTTAACCAGCTCCTTCCATGCATTAAGAAGAAAACATGACGTGTTGATATAGGCAACTCAAACTGTTTTCTCGTGGCACTTTGTTTGGAGGCCCTTATAACCCCTTCCCTGGTTTCAAGTGGCTTCCAGTTTTAGGTCACTGAGTGTTGCTGTGGCCCCCACATGTGCAGACTGAGAGCAGAGGTAGACCCCTAAGTGACAAAGGACATTATTGCCCTTATCATTGCCCCACTATGGTTTATTATCAAGCTGTTGCTAGCTGGATTTGCAATAATCTGTGAACTAATGATGTTTTCTATTTCAAGATTTCTGATATTCCTTTATTATTTTGTTGTATTTTACTGGGATTTCACGTAGTGCTGGATAGGGTCCAACGACAAACACTGAAGATGGAATTTTTCAGAAATTAAATCTAAAGCTTCTCATCTCTAATTTGTAAGTCTAGACAATATTCTGTCTGCCATTCCTCATTCTGTTACAACGTCATTAGCTTTCAGTGAATTGATAAGCTGCATTTTATTCTCCAAACCAGTTCTACATGAGACAACATGGCTGTCACCCGTGTACACTAAAGATAACTTTTAAAAGTTCTAGATTGTAGCATCTTTGGTTCTGTGGTAATTCCTTAAAGTACCTTTGATCTGCCCACAGGAGATAAGAATTCAGCTGGCAAAAAATTGTTGATGACCAAGTGAATGACCCCCACCTGGGGCAGTTTAGGCATCTTCCATGTTTACAGTGCCATGTTATATAGCCTCTATGTTTTAAAGATGTTCTCCAATGTTCACGAGAAGCCATCCATTGGGTAGATGTGGCATCACCAACCAATTATGAGCTTGTCAGTTTAGTGAGGTCACCAGTCTCAAGTTGAAAACACAGCATTAGGCTCCGTATCTGGAAGTGAACTATATAGCCACCATCTGGTTGCATAGAGCATGTCATCTCTGTAACTATGGCTTCCAGACTGCCTATATCTTTTATTATTCTTGTGATATACTCTGTATTGTGTTTTTCTTTTTTTTTTTGTGTATCGTGACCTTTTGGCTTTTAAAACGGTGGTTATTGCTAATAACACTGTTTTAAATAGTTTTGAGATTTTATTACGTGTTGCGATCTAGATGTAGCTTGTTATTGATCTGTGTCTCGAGGCCTGGGACATGCTGCTCTGGCAGTTTCCTGTCTGGACAGAGTGGCATGTGGTCTCATAGATAACGTAGAGCTTGGTGAATTATCTATGCATGGATCTAGTTTATACTGTGCCTCTTAGAAGGGGTAGAGACTAGCAGATGTTCCAAAGCCAGAGAAAGAGTTCTAAAGTATACTCCAGCATCTTCTCAGTGGTCTTGGGTATCTGAAGAGATTATTTTATTTGTAGATCGTATTCCATTAGTTGTGTATAAATTCCGTACCTCAATGGCCCCATATCTGCTCCTGAGGACACTAAGAAAGTGTGGCCTTTTCTGTATCCCTTTTGTGTCTAAGCCAGCCTTTCTCAACCAGTTTCATGGAACCCTCCAGAGGTCACTAGGAGTTCCTTGAGCAATGAGCAGTTTCCTTCTCTCAGATAAAGAACCACTGACACCAATGATCTTTTTAGCTACTATATGGGGAGCATTCTTCCCACTGACCACCAGTGAAAGTACCATTCTAACACCAGGCTAATATATTGTGAGCTGTACATATAGTAATTACTGGAATGGGTTTTATGAAACCTGAATATTATTTCAGGGGTTCCTCCTTGTTAGAAAGTTTGAGAGAGGCTGGTCTAAGCAGTAAGGAAGGACAGCATTGATTAAACGGTGCACTTTCTTGCTGCTAGATGGCATCTGAAGTGCTGCCTCAGATCACTAAAGAAAATATTAATCCTGCAGTCTGGATTTACTGTTAATTCATCAGTATTGAAAAGTATTCCCAACTGCATGAAATGTTATAATTGTTTTGAGCAGCCACCATTATCTTTTGGTAAGGGCTATTTGATTGGTTATTCGGGAGCTGAACATACACAACATTGTAGTCTTAAAATGACTTCTTCAGCCTCAGATGTGGTTGTGGCTTTTGCACTGGCATGTTATTAATGGTGAAATTCTGAGACAAGTTTTTTGCTGAGACTCTGTTGAAGTTGCTGGTCTGAATTCTCCATTGGCTTTTGCACCCCAATTTGAATATAGTATGGCTAAAGAATTTATAAGCAGCTCCAAATACCTTGGTGCACTAGTAGTATGGAGGAACAGTAATGAGCACAGAGCTCTTGTAATAGCGAATTCAAGAGATGGGTTCTCCATCTCAACAAGAAATTTGGAAATCTCAAGATGGGAGGCAGTTATGCTAATCCATTGTTTTGGGACTACTTAAGAGCCACTGTAAGGCTACCCAAGGACTTGAATCTACTTGATTTTTGAAGTCAAAAATTTTAATTGGAAAGCATACCATGGCAACTTGCTGGCAATAATGAAGAGGGTAAAGTTGCCTTGGGCTTCCAATTGGTGTGCATTCCTCCTGTTACGTACTTTACGAATTTCTTGTCAAAGGGTAAAACATTCTAATTTAACCATTTATACCACGTAATTTTGTTTATAGTCTTACATGGAGCTGAGGGACATTTAATAACAGGACCACAGCTTTTCCATGTTCTATAACACTGCTAGTCTCTTAACGGTGGAGATTGTATTATGAAAGCCATACTGACGTAGAATAGTCTTGTAGTCTAATTATAGTAGCGGAGACGTGGACTGTATACGCACTGTCTCCAGGATAAGTGTAGACCACTTTCAAATAAAAATGTGATTTGACCGATTGAACTAGGTAGTTTACTGATCTCTTTACAAACAATGCAGCTTTTAACAAAGAAAAAAATCCATGTTTAGACTTGATTGTTCAAACACGGAAAAACAAAAATGTAATCAAAAGTGATAGAAATTAATAAATTGTACCTGTTGCCTACAGAAATGTAAAAAGGCCTTATTTGTGGTCTAAACCAAAATTCTTGAGGGTGCAGCTTGCTGGGATTGCATAGTAAAACGATAAACGCTTTAACGTGTACCAGGGTAATGAGCCACTAGCCAGGAATAACATAGGATGCTGGTCCAACATGGACATTCAATCCTGATCAGTGATCCAAAGCCTTGATGTGTGCATACCCAGCAGTTCGATTTTCTGTATGTTCTTGAATTTTTTTGTAGGTGGTACCATTTTTTTTTTAGCTGGTTTTTAAAGGGACAAGATTGTAACACCTAATATATCTAGTGCACTTTGAAATGTTGTTAATAGGGTTTGGTCTGTAATCAAATATACCTTTCACCAGACTGGTACTACTACTAAAGTCCACTTGTCACCTTGATAATCACGGCAGACATTTTTTTGAGGCTAAATCAGTTTTCAGTCCACACATTCTCCAGGAACTAGCGGAGTCACATATATGGCATCACTGCTTCCTAATCAGATAAAATAGACTGAATCTTGATTTATCATATAAATAGCTGCTTGTGAATTGGGGCAGGTGCATTTATTTTTTTGGAAAAATTTGGATAATTCATATGGAAATCAATTAGCTTACCTCAATTTTTTTTATATAGCCGTGAGTTAGTAATAAATCGCAGCAAACTGTGACGGTGCTATTCTTTGCAACATAGCAGTGCCTTGTATATAGTGCCATTCACAGCACAACAAAGCCTGTATGGAGCACCCAGAAATTTCCGATCGTTTGCTCCCCAATTTTTAAAGGGATCAACGGTGCTGGTGAAAGGATTAAACGAGATTGCTCAAAATTATCTTTCTGTAAGTTTTTTTGGGCACATTATAGAATTGCGAAAATTAAGGAAAACTCTTTGAGGACTGAAGTTTATAAAGAGGATTTTAGAAAAAAAAAAAAAAACCTACTGTGAAAATGGCATCTTAAGAGGGGGCAAGCACAATCCATGTTAACCTCTTGGCTGATTTCCAGTAGAAAGTAATTTTTGTATTAGATTTTGTAAATACTGTAATTTCAGTAGAGAAACTAAAGACCTGCTTAGATTTGAATGAACTGTTTTTATTAGCAGCTATCCAGGGCAGTTTTCTGTCAGTTTGAACACTTTCCATTGAAAGTGGCATTACGCTACGCGGTTTCCTGGCTGCAGGAAAACGCACATTGCGTCCTCAAGGAGTTTACATGCTTTGCCGACTTTATCATTGGCAGCTTGTGTTTATATCACAGAGTGAGTGTGAATAGAATTGCTGAAGTTATAGGAGGGAGGATCAGTGTGACAAACCAGTAGGAACGTTTGCAGCAGAAACTTTTTTTTTTCTCAACTTCAAAATCTTTTTCTGTAGCAGAAGATGTACAGCTGCATCTCAGGGAGATTGAACCATATAAGTTGAAAATGTTCAGAGACATCTGTAAAATTCTCAGTGTAAAGAGGTCATATATACGCCAACATGAGGTACCCATAAGCAAGGCATGTTCAACGCAAATGGACTGAATTAAATGGAATAAATCTTCTAGGGACCACATTATGTTTTAGGGCCACAACTACTTCGTTTCAGATAGCAGTTTACAGTACTTTAACATTATAGCAAAAAATGCAACTTCTTATTCCAGAAAAGTAAGCATAAAAAGTTTCCTAAAGTATTCTGCTGTAAAATGGTGTAAGGAAGTGTAGCCTTTATCATCTTGAAAATGGCTGGGGCCTTGTTTAATACAAAACCCTTAAACTGCTGAGAGCCACAAAGGAGAAGTAAGATCCCATTGGTGACTTAGCAATTCACAATATAGCCTTTGTTAACTGAAAAATAATTGGGGCCTTGATAAAATCTTTAAACCACTGAGGGCCTCAAAGGAGGAATGAGAAAAAAAAAAACACAACCTTGAGGTGCACGCCGTAGACCATGTTGACAGTTTAGTATTCCATCCAAAATTTTGCCTAAATGAGACATACCGTTGGCTTTGTTATAAAGGACTACGAAGAACTTTTGGTTGCAGAAAATATGAATCAATAACAATTTGTAAAAACAGTTTTGGTGAGTTTTTGCAATAATGCTATCAGGAATTTCCTATGGGGCCTGGCCTATATATTTCTTTATTCTGGTAATTTTTGTAGGACCAAAATTAGATTGCCTTGATATCTATTAGGTTCAGTACGCCCTGTTGTGCCTCAATTTTCATCTGTCATTGCTGTAGAACCATACACCAAAACTCCCGCAGTTTTTCCCGCAGGCTTTTAACAGCTTCTGTTGCCCTTAGGTAAGCCACCTTGGGCTAGTAGCCAAGTAGTAGTAGACTATAAAGAACAAGGTCTGGTAAGGGCAATATGGAACAACAAGGCTTGCATGTGTGCAGCCTTAATAGAGAGAGGTTGCCTGCATAGACAGTTGCCTAATAAACATTTATACTAGTGATTTAGTTTGGGTATTTACTTATGCACTAATGCAAATAACCACCCCATCATCAGGAAACAGATATCTCCATAGCTTGGAAACTTTTAGTTACCTGTCAAGACTTAATGACCTGCTCTTGACTCACAACAAATTGTTGAACTTGGGGGTCCTTGGTTACTGTGAAGACAAATCTGTGGCCTTGCAGATCTTTAGGAGGTAGGAAGGGGATGAATCCCTGTGCCCAGGCATGGATTTGTGGAGTATTTTGGGAAGGTCATTCTGGAATGTGGCCTTCTCAGATTACCTCTGTTATTGATTTTTAAAATGAATCTCCAGGTTCAAGCAGTGGACCTCTTAAAAAGGATGCTCTGGAAACCTGTACAGAGAGGGTTTTTTTGGCTGCCATTGCTGATCTCCTGAAAATGCTAGTTGCCAGTCTTTTTTTTTTTATTTCAGTACTTGATGCTTCACTGGTCTTTCAGTTGCTGTATGCTTGGGTTTGAAGTCAGGCCAAGAACCTAAAGTGGAACGTTACCCCTCCACACATGCATGCATGTGCAGATCAGTGTACAAACTGGGCATATGCCAAGATGAATAGATGCTATCCCGGCACAGCCAGTCAAGGTGGCTGAAGATCCCAAACCCAAGCAAAGTTGTTGGTGTTAGCAAGGTCTTATTAATATAGGTCCACTTTAAGCTGCATTTACATCCCTTCATTTATTAATGTGGTTGTAGTGCGGTGCCTTTTACATTCCTCCAATGAAAGATATGTTGCACCAATGATCCAGCTAGCAAAACCTGTTTTATTGCACAACAGTAATTACATATATGTGAATGTAGCCTATGAAGGCACTGAATTAGCATGACTGTCCGGAAGATCTTTTCAGAAGAAGTTGGCAATGGCAGTTGTCCCTCTGTTCAGATCTCCTTTAAGCCTTGTACACGTGTCTCAGCTTGTATGAGTGTAGTTTGTACAACAAGCTTTTAAAAAGAATTTGTTTAACTTTCGTAAGAATTGTTAAAGTCCTTAAAGAAAAACTCTGTCAAACTTTCAAAATTTTCAAGTAGTTTTGAAGTCTACTAGGAGCTTGTGTAAAATGAGAGCACTCCCAGGGCCATGCCAGGGACAGATGCGCCTAAGTCGTTGGATGCTGGTGGCCCAGGGCTGAACAGGCACTGAGGATGTAGGTGGCCCAGGGCTGAACAGGCACTGAGGATGTAGGTGGCCCAGGGCTGAACAGGCACTGAGGATGTAGTGTCCAGTTTTGGACACTCTGGCCCATGTTCCATTCCCCACTGTACCGATGGGAAGATGGCCACCTTAGTTGGCTTTGAGCACTTTACATTTTTTTTAACCCTCCCAAACTGGAGATGAATGGTGCTTTAACAGCTTCATTAAAAGTTGCTTGAAGCTTTCTGAAACTTTGAAAATGCTTTACAAAACCTTGCTGTACACACCACTCTTTTACAATTCGAAACCCAGTATGAAAAAGCCTTAAAGATCCTCAAACACTGCAGCACAAAAAGTTGCTTCTAGTAGATACAGCTGATACATTTATCACTTATAATCAAGGAAAAGTTTATTGCGTTACGTAACCGTTCCAAAAACGTCACACTTGCACACTTGATTTTTTTATTTTTTTTTCATTTTGCACATTGAATCCAAATTGTAGAATACCATTGCGATATTCACAAAAAGGGAAAATTGTAACTTAGAAGCATAGAAACTGTGACTTAGGTGTTTTTTTTTAGCAATTTAAAATATTTACCTCAGAACACTAGTGAGAAAAGTCTGTTCTCTTCACATCGAAGAAATGCTAATGTTTATCTCACTCGAGTGTGCCAAATTCACTTTATTTTTTGTTGGGGAGTTTTAACTTTTTTTTTTGCATTGTCTTTATATTTTGTCCACCGGCACTACTGTAACTTCAGTAAACTGAACCGTGTGATTGAAGCTTTTGCTAACTATTGTATTTATTACTACTTAGAATAGAGAAATGTATGGAATGACCTTTCCATTTATTTTTGTATTACTTTTAATGTTTTTACTTGCCATTGTGCAGACCTGATTTTTACACTTTAATTCTGATGTACTGCTAAATAACAATAAACTATTTTATGTCTGTTTCTGTTGTTGCCTTTATTTATATTCTGCAAACTTTAAGAACAAATTCAAGGCTGAACAACAATAGTGCTATCAAAAAGAAGAGAAAAACCTGCGCTCAAAGGGCCGGATATGGCATATGTTAGTTACATAGTTAGTCTGGCTGAAAAAATACAAAAGTGCATCCAGTTCAACCATAAAAAAAAAAGTTATCCTATACCCACAGTTGATCCAGAGGAAGGCAAAAAAAAAAAACCCAGCAAAGCATGATCCAGTTTGCTCCTGCAGGGAAAAAATTCCTTCCTGGTCCCACGAGAGGCAAACGGATATTCCCTGGATAAACTTTACCTATAAATGTTATATCCAGTTATATTCTGTGTATCCAAGAAAGAATCCAGGACTTTCCTACAGCAATCCACTGAGCTGGCCAGAACCAACTCTTGAGGGAGTCTATTCCACATTTTCACAGCTCTCACTGTGAAGAAACCTTTCCGTGTTTGGAGATTAAATTTCTTTTCCTCCAGATGTAAAGAGTGCCCCCTTGTCCTCTGTGATGACCTCAGGGTGAATAACTCTACACCGAGTTCACTATAGGAACCACTTATGTATTTATACATATATGTGAAAGGGTCTTAGCATTCAGTCCAATAAGGCGGTGCTGTGCAGCCCCCTAAAGGTTGGGAAAGCCCAATAAGACACTATAAAATAAGAGAAAGGGGCGCACAAGCCTTGAGGTTCTGAGGGGATTGCCCCTCGAAACGCGGCAGTCATTTTTCAAGCGTCCTCTTGCTTGTGGGACTCGCACACTATCCCAGACCATGGACCATTGTCAGTCATGATATGCCTGTGTACATTTGATGTTTGTGTGTATATCTGCTATACTTTGTGATTAAAGTTTTTATTGAGGTAATGTGCAAGGCTTGTGCGCTCCTTTCTTATTTTATAGTAACAATGCTGCTACTTCAGGGCACTCAATTTCTTTTTTGTAGCCCTTCGAAGTACCTGGTGCACTGGGATGTGAACTTCACCTTTGCCTCCCGGAATGCATTGTTTGGCCCTAAATAGTTAGCTACCAGACTCAAACATTAGCATAGGGGAGCACAGATTAGACTGACTAAGGCAGGGAGCAGCAGAGATACAGTAACTTTGTGGGAGAGGGAACCTGCATACTTTAGGAACAAATTCAAGGTGGAACGAAACTGGGTTTTATTGGTACTGGCCATGCTGGCCCCCAGACTGATATGCAACTTTTGATATGTTCCCCAGACACTCCATTTCTTTTTTGTAGGCCTCAGAAATACCTGGAACACTGGGGTGTTGGATGGCATGTGACCTTTCCCTCTTCTTCCCAGGATGCAGTGCTTGACCCTAAATAGCCAGTTGCCTAGCTTAAACATTGGCATAAGGGATAAATAAAAATCAGCACTAGAGGTAAGAAAGGCCCTCAGAGAAGAATCAGTCTACATGTAGGTCAGAGCAGGCTCCTCTTCAATCTTGTCAGTGACGATAAGGTAGCCACCACTGGCAACCCCCTCATCACACCCTAATTCGGCCTTGATGCCCACTTCAGTTCGGGTCAAACCGATACTTTAAAACAAGCTGAAAAAGCAGGGGCGCTGTTGTAGTGCATTACCATAGGACTCTTTTTTTTTTTTTTTTTTTTTTTTTAATAAAACAAATGTCAATAGAGTCACAAAGGTGCAAGTGTATGTAACAAATCCCATCATGCCACTGGAAACGTGTTCATCCACAAGGGTGCAGCTTACGTGTTTCAAAGACGATTCCTTCTGCCTCATAAGGGACTCTGGTTAGCTCTGAGGAAGAAGGCATCACCCATGAAACATATACGCTACGCCCTTGTGGATGGACACAGTTCCAGTGGCATGATGGGTTTGGTTACATGCACCTGATTGATGCACTTGTACCTTTTATGAGTGTATTGATATTTGTTTTTTTCAATAAAGAATCTTATGGTACCACACTAGGCAATTGTGCCGCCTTCTTGTTCTTGTTTTATAGTATTGGCGTATGGGAGCACAGATTGGACTGACCAAGGAATGGAGGAGCAAAGATATCCACGAGGGGCTTCCTAAGGGGGATAAAGAGAAAACCTGTGTCATAACGGGCTGAGTCACCCCCTGCTCTCTAACAGTTTGTGATGACTTCAGAGGTAACATCCCTCTGCCATAGTTCCTTGCTGTCTTCCCTCCCGCCGTGGATTTTGGACATATCCACTTGCCTTTAGGTGTTACCACACCTATGTGATTCAGTGCAATCAAGTCCTGAGATACTAGCCAGGCCTTAGAGTTACTCGCCACCAACAAACACACACAACAGAGATACCTGTACACACATACAGACATGTACATACACACAAAGAAACATGTACACACACGCACAGACACGCATACACACAGATACATGTACATACACAGAAATACACACACACAGACACATGTACATACATACACAGACACGTACGTACATACACACATTTACATGCACACACAGAAACGTACACACACACATACATGTACATACACACAGACACGTACAATTGTATATGCATAAACAGACACATACAAACACACACACACACGCCTCCCCCCCATAAAAAGTTGCAGTACTTCGTTGTTCACTCACAGATCCAGGAACTGCACTCTAGGGGGAGGCAGAGAGCACATAACACACTCCTTGCTTTGCTTTCACTGCGCTCAGCTATTGAGCATTCTGACGGCTCCCAGTGCCAATGACAGATCCGGCCTGAGCTCCGAGCCTGCTCAGCAAGACGGCCCTGGGGGACATCTTCATCCCCACCATAATTTTCACTCGCCATTGGCAAGCAGGCAAGTGGAAATTTCAAGCCCTGGTGTAAACTACAACAAAAAGAGAGGAAGTACTTTTTAATGGCTGTGGTGAGTGTACAGAGTTGCAACTTCAAGTAGCTACTGCTAGTACCTACCACTACCAGCACATTGCTACCTAGGAAGAAGGAAGAGCAGATGTAGGTAAGTATTTGGGGTCTGCTTAGACACATCATATCAGTAGTACATGGTAGGCCCTTTGGTGGAGAGACAAATGTTGCAGTGTGAAAATTTCTATCTGGAAATAGGGTGACCTGATTGTCATTTGATTATTCTTTAGGACCAACAGAGGCCAATAAAGCTCCATGGAGCCCATCTAAACTTGAAAATGTACTTATAATTGGTAATGGTGCCCTTGAGGAGTCTGACATTCCTAAGCATGTGGTTCACATAGGTTTTAACTCCAGCTCAGACTTTGAGCTCTGCTACACCCTTGCAATCCAACAAACCAATGGAAATACACCGCCTTATTTACATTCCGATAAGCTCCCCTTCCCCCACAGACCCCCACAACCACTGAGCTAGGGTTGTGGGGAAGAGTCCCTTGTCCTCATTAATATGGAGCAAGATACCTCCCCCTATGTGGAAGGCATGTGGCCTGAAATGGTTCAGAAGGAAGAGGGGTTGTATGCTTGTCCCCAGGGCAACATTATGTTCTGGACCTTATTCTCATTCGTTGCCATGTAAAGGAATCCAGTAGGCTTTTCCTTGTGGAAATAAGTGTAGCCTTCGATTGCTTTGATCATATGATGCCATAAACTAATTGTGACCACTCTCCTGATAGAGCAATGGAATTGCATTGATTTCTTGTAGCACTTCACTACTGGTCCTGACAAAGTGGAGCTATCCATGAAACTTGTTGACCTGTTGTGATATGGGGCAGTCCGTATAATGCAGATATATACGGTCCTTATAGTGTGCACAAAAAAAAAATTGTGCATCATATGTGATTCATTTAACCCTTTTACTGCCTAGTTTCTACAGCGGTGGTTTCAAGGAGTTTTACACATACTGTTGGCGGCTGCAGCCTTTGTAAATCTGATAAGCCAACCATTGGCTGCCGGATGGAAGTGATCTGACAGCTGTGCACACGTCCATTACTGCCAGACACCCCCCTAAAGTCTGTGTGCTCATAGGCCGACCCGGGACCAGTATGGCGGCTGCCACCAGGTAGGGGGGCGTGGAATCTGTGAACATCCGGTCACCAATGTCCGTGCACACACACCCCCTACCCAGAATTGCAAAATCACGTATATATATATGTGATTTTGCGCACCCCTGCCACTCTGTAGTAATATACCTGCTATAGGGCGGTGGGAATGCGGTTAAAGGACATGTGACTTAAAAACTGCACCTAAAACACTTCTCAGAGGCATTTTTCAGGAACCTTAAAGGCGTTTTCCATTCATTTCAATGTGAAGAGCCATATTTGGGGGTTTTTTTTAACTCCCCAAAGATGCTGCAAGCAGGAGTTTTTAAACCACACCCCAAGCGCAACGCCTCAGTGTGAAAACATTATATAGATATACATTCACATACATAGGGAAGCATTTTTCTTGAGCTTTTCAGACACTTTTTTTTAAATGCAAAAATGCTTACCACTTGAGCACCTGAGGATTTTACCCCCCTTAATGACCAGGCCTTTTTTTGCTGTTTGGCGCTGCACTAATTCAAATGATAATTGCGCGGTCATGCAATGCTGTACCCAAACGAAATTTACGTCCTTTTTTCACACAAATAGAGCTTTCTTTTGGTGGTATTTTATCACCTGTGCGCTTTTTTTTTTTTGCGCTATAAACAAAAAAACACAAAAATTTTGAAAAAAAAAACAATATTTTCTACTTTCAGCTATAAAAAATATATTGTAAACTCAAAGTTAGTCATAAATTTAAGCCAAAATGTATTGGTAAAAAAAATCCCGTGCATTAGCGGGCAAACTGGTGCTATATGGGAGGGGCGCTAACACTATTGGAAGTCACCAGTGACACTAATACAGTGATCAGTAAAAATCTGTTTATTGTAATCAATGACACTGGTGACAGGGCAGTGAAGGGGTTAACTGGGGGGGTGGGGGGCGATCAAGGGGTTAAATGGGATTACTGGTGTACTGGCGGGCAAACTGGCGCTATCTGGGAGGGGTGCTAACACTATCGGAAGTCGCCAGCGACACTGATACAGTGATCAGTAAAAATCGGTTCACTGATCAATGACACTGGTGACAGGGCAGTGAAGGGGTTACCTCGGGCGGGGGGGGCGATCAAGGGCTTAGACGGGATTACTGGTGTATTAGCGGGAAATCTGGCGCTATCTGGGAGGGGTGCTAACACTATCGGAAGTCGCCAGCGACACTAATACAGTGATCAGTAAAAATCGGTTCACTGATCAGTGACACTGGTGACAGGGCAGTGAAGGGGTTAACTGGGGGGCGATCAAGGGGTTAAACGGGATTACTGGTGTACTGGCGGGCAATCTGGCGCTATCTGGGAGGGGTGCTAACACTATCGGAAGTCGCCAGCGACACTGATACAGTGATCAGTAAAAATCGGTTCACTGATCAATGACACTGGTGACAGGGCAGTGAAGGGGTTACCTCGGGCGGGGGGGGCGATCAAGGGCTTAGACGGGATTACTGGTGTATTAGCGGGAAATCTGGCGCTATCTGGGAGGGGTGCTAACACTATCGGAAGTCGCCAGCGACACTAATACAGTGATCAGTAAAAATCGGTTCACTGATCAGTGACACTGGTGACAGGGCAGTGAAGGGGTTAACTGGGGGGCGATCAAGGGGTTAAACGGGATTACTGGTGTACTGACGGGCAATCTGGCGCTATCTGGGAGGGGCGCTAACAGTATCGGAAGTCGCCAGCGACACTGATACAGTGATCAGTAAAAATTGATTCACTGATCAGTGACACTGGTGACAGGGCAGTGAAGGGGTTAACTGGGGGGGGGATTAAGGGATTAAACGGGATTACTGGTGTACTGGTGGGCAATCTGGCGCTATCTGGGAGGGGCGCTAACACTATCGGAAGTCGCCAGCGACACTGATACAGTGATCAGTAAAAATCGATGCACTAATCAGTGACACTGGTGACAGGGCAGTGAAGGGGTTAACTGGGGGGGGCGATCAGTGGGGGGTTAAATGTGTCCTAGAGTGTTCTAACTTAGTGTAGTGCTTTGTACTCACTTTTTGTATGTCTTCTTCTCTGTCTGGAACGGAATGTGTCCAGGCAGAGAAGAATGACATCATATCCTGTCCTGTGTAAATGTCAACACAGGACAGGATAAGACAGGGACCGATCATCTGATTTCAGCCAGACATCACTGGCTGAAATCGAATGATTGATCCCTCCGGGATCGAATGGTGTCACCCGCGGGTTGGCGGGAGCGCACGCGCCCCCTGCCGGCGAAAACGTTGAGAGCGCGGAACCCGTTTTAAAACGTGCTTTTGCGCCCCAGTGCCGCCCTGCACACATATATATATACAGTGGCAGGGTGGCAAGCGGTTAAAAAAACTCCTCAGTGTGAAAGTAGCCTAATTGAAGGCAAACTCCAGCTCACGTTGCAGTTACAGCAACACTTTTTTCTTTTGGGATAAAGATTTTACATGAGTAAATAAAAGTTGATTACTGAAAGCACCCCTGTTAGTGGTAATGGTTTGTCTCGACATCCTAACTGCTACATCTGCGGGACAGCTTGTGCTTTTGAAAAATAACACACTTACTGGCAGGATAACCAGGTTAAATATAATGTAAAGAAGGCATAAAAAAAAGAAAACTAATGTAGTGCAAGCCATCACATCTAAGAATTGGTGAGCAATTGCAATATAATGTGTGAGTATAACCTGCGCAGAGGACTGATCAATTAGACTGGCTGCTGCTAGCAAAATCACAAATGTGTACCGGTGAACGAATGTGTGAGTGCAAACATAAAAATTGCTGCGCTGCCTCTCCCAAAACTACAAAAATAAATGAACTCCCTACTACACAAAGGGTCCCCACAAATGTTCATGTGCTATAATGCCCCGTGGGCTGGCAATTATATCCCTCCTCCCCAGTGACTAAACCCTAAATAAACCAATAAGTAAATACAAGGTGCTTAAATGACAACAGTGCTAAAAATAGCACATAGACAATGTAAAAAAAACTGTATACAGTCGCACCTGATGACCTCAAAGGATGAAATATGTATGGTCTAGTCACTGGGGAGGAGGGATATAATTGCCAGCCCACAGGGCATTATAGCACATGCACATTTGTGGGGACTCTTTGTGTAGTAGGGAGTTAATTCATTTATTTATTATTTAACCTCCCTGGAGGTATTCCCGAGTGTAGCTCGGGGTAAACTTTCAGTACCAAAAGCTACACTCGGGAATACACTGCGGCACTTCTCCAGCAATCCCTCCAGCACTTACCTTGTCCTGCGCTCCTGCGATGTCCCTCCTGCAGCGTCCCCAGCAATGTCCTCCGGCCGATGCCGGCATCTGTCTTCCGGTCCCTGCGAGCGTCAGGATGTACGGAGGACGGAACCGGCGGGAAATTCAAAAATGTAAAAAAGTGACATTCACTAAATACACTAAAATCACATAGTATAACGTTCCTGTATCAAACCATTTCACATACATTTTGTCCCGAGTGCTTTGTCCGGCGCCCTGCCTGCATTTTTACCGTTCTTTCTGCCAGGAAACTGAGAAACGTCCAAAAAGCGTCCCTTTAGGTCAAAAGCGGTTTTAGACCGGCTAGAGAACAGCGATAGTAAATCAGAACCACTTGCAGAATTGAGTGATAATGATTCGTGGGGGAAATTTGTCATCAGACACTGAAAACGATTCTGCGACTTTGCTCAGTGATGTGCGAACTTGGCGCTATATTTCAAATTTCAGTGTTTTTGGTTTGATTATATTATTGAATTAAATTTATTATTATATTATTACTTTTTATGATTATTATATTATAATTTATAATTTTGTGTTTCACATTTTCTCATACCCGGGATGTTTACTAGACTCTTGTTTGGACAGATTTCAGTGAGTTATTCCTAAAAATGACAGGCCTACAATAAAAAAAACAACATATTTCCATGCAAAAAAATGTACCGCTTTGAGTACAGAAATACTGACATAATCAGGCCACTAGGGAGGTTAAAGTACTTTTTGGGAGAGGCAGCGCAGCAATTGCAATATGTTTGCTTTTGGGTTTGAAACTGCTTTAATGTTTTGTGGGGTGAAAAGAAGGCAACTAGCTCTGTGACATTTCAGATATGACTGCCATAAAGCGTACACAGAGCTCACCACGCTGGGATCCAACAGGTGAGCAGTGATGGGGGAGAAGGGACAAGGTGGCGGTGGGCTATCAACCCAACCTCTAGTGAAATAGCAGCGTGACGCCTAGGGGCCAATGTCAAAAGCTCCACACATTCAATGCAATGCTCTGCCCCTCCGCTCCATTGTGTAGGAGTTGTAGCAGATGCTTTTACTGAACCCTTCTGGGGTTTATATCAGCTTTTCCTCTCCCTAATGAAGGCTGAAGTCTGAACGTTCGCTCTTCTGTTTTCAGCGCACTTGCAGAGCTTAAAAGGGATTGTGCTGCAGGTCAGAGGAGATCTCGCCTGCTTTTAAGGCGCTGAACATATTCCGGGGGATTTGGATAATGGGATTCTGGTGAAGGTAAAATGTTCTGTTTTTCTGCAGCTTTTAAAGAGGTTATTTTAATAAACGGCTCTGTACATCTACCTCAGGAAACCTGAATTCCTAGACAAGTGCTTTTGTTTCCGGTGAATATTAATGCGTTACATTTTCACAGCAGGGATTCTCTTGACACATCCTATTGTAATTCTCGGTATTCCTTGACTTAAAGGCTAAGTCCAACTTCAAGACAAATTAATAAATGCACATATTTATATGTGAAAGATATATGAATTCATTATTCTTTTTTCTTTTTTTTCAATGATTCAAGTATTTCAATGATTTGTATTAGTTTATTAGTTTATAAAAATTAAAAAAAAAAGAGGAGCAACAAGACACGCCCAAACAGAAGCCATCAATTTCACATAAAAAGTAAAGAAACCAGTGCTCTAACACCAACAGAGCAAAAGGTGCGCCCACGCAGGGGCTATCAATGGCACATAAATGACAAAAACATTGGTATAACATCCACAATAACTCAAACCAAAGGCAGCTATCCAAAACCACACCAAAAACAAACAAATAGAAAGGGAAGAAGTACAAAAGGAAAAGATGACAAGGCCATGAGCAGGGGTTTAGGAACACCAATACCGGGCAACATCACAACAATCCCAGACTAGCCAGGGGGAGTGTGGGAAGGGCATATTGCATTTTTTTTTTTTAATCTGATCTTTTTTATTTATTGAAATTTGGACCCATGTCCACATACAAGCAAATAACCGCACTCTCCAACAGAGTGCGATATTGGTGACAATATATTACAGCGTTACAATGTAAAAGGGATACATGTATACCAAGGATGTAAACATAGATTCAAAACCACAAAATTTTCCATGTTTTTGATTTTCAAAAACTTCAAAACAAACAGAAAGAAAAAAATAGAACAAAATATAAAACCAAAGTAATCTCTTGTTCAAATATTTTATTACCGTATTTTTCGCTCCATAAGAGGCATCTGACCATAAGACGCACCTAGGTTTTAGAGGTAGAAAACAGGAAAAAAAAAATTCTGAACTAATGGACTGCAGACATAGTACAGGAGATGACCAGAGACTGCGGACATAGTACAGGAGATGACCAGAGACTGCGGACATAGTACAGGAGATGACCAGAGACTGCGGACACAGTACAGGAGATGACCAGAGACTGCGGACACAGTACAGGAGATGACCAGAGACTGCGGACACAGTACAGGGGATGACCAGAGACTGCGGACACAGTACAGGAGATGACCAGAGACTGCAGACACAGTGCAGGGGATGACCAGAGACTGCGGACATAGTACAGGAGATGACCAGAGACTGCGGACACAGTACAGGGGGTGACCAGAGACTGCGGACACAGTACAGGGGATGACCAGAGACTGCGGACACAGTACAGGGATGACCAGAGACTGCGGACATAGTACAGGAGATGACCAGAGACTGCGGACACAGTACAGGAGATGACCAGAGACTGCGGACACAGTACAGGAGATGACCAGAGACTGCGGACACAGTACAGGAGATGACCAGAGACTGCGGACACAGTACAAGAGATGACCAGAGACTGCGGACAGCACAGGGATGACCAGAGACTGCGGACAGCACAGGGATGACCAGAGACTGCGGACAGCACAGGGATGACCAGAGACTGTGGATAGTACAGGGGGTGACTGCTGACCTTTGGGGAGGTGGGGAGCGGGTACCTGAATTTGACAGGTACCCGCTCCCACTTCCGCGGAGTTGTCCTTTCATCTTACCTGTTCCTCTATCCAGCCGCGCGCTGTCTTCCTGGCTTCTGTAATGGCGCTCGGCATGACAGCCGGGTGCCCAGTGCGCATGAGCGAGAAGCACTTGCGCTTTGTGATTGGTCCGGCGGCTTCTGGGATCTGTCATGTGTCCCAGGTGCCGCCTTACCATTCACAAAAAGCACCGCTTCTCGCGCATGCGCACTTGGCACCCGGCTGTCATGCCCACACTACAGAAGCCGGGAAGACCGCAACGCTGGATAGAGGAACGGGTAAGATGAAAGAACAACTCCACGGAAGTGGGAGCGGGTACCTGTCAAATTCAGGTACCCGCTCCCCCCCCTCCCCAAAGGTCAGCAGTCATCTCTATAAGGTCCCGTTGCAGAGCTGAGTGGTCGGCCCGGTATTCTGACACGGCGGCAGTGGAAATACCGGACCGGCCGCTCCATATTCGCTCCATAAGATGCACTGACATTTTCCCCCCTTTTTTTGGGGGAAAAAAGTGCGTCTTATGGAGCGAAAAATACGGTAATTTTCAGAGCCAAGAGAACAAACATATGGCATCTCATATGCAAGCACCTGAACAAAACAATAAGAAACACAAAAAAGTAAAAAAAAAAAAGAGGAAAGGGGGGAGAAATGGGAGGGCAGGTTGTATGCAGAGGTTATTTTAATAAACGGCTCTGTACATCTACTGCAGGAAACCTGAATTCCTCAACATGTGCTTTTGTTTCCGGTGTATATTAATGCCTTACATTTTCACAGCAGGGTTTCTCTTGTTGCATCCTATTGTAATTCTCGGTATTCCTTGACTTGAAGGTTAAGTCCAACTTAAAGAAAAAATATTAAATGCACATATTTATACATGAAAAATATATGAATTCATTATTCTTTTTTTTTTTTTTTAAATCAGATCTTTTTTATTTATTGAAATTTGGATCCATGTCCACATACAAGCAAATAACCGCACTCTCCAACAGAGTGCGATATTGGTGGCAATATATTACAGCGTTACAATGTAAAAGGGATACATGCATTCCATTAAAAAAACCAAAATGGACGAAAAACGGAAGAAAAATTGATGTGAACAAATGAAAAACAGATGTGAACTGATCTGTTTTTTTCTTGGAAAAAATGTGACTTAACTGATGAAAAAAACGGAACGCCCGTGTGAAAGGGGCCTTAAGACGAAGCAAAACATGGTGGTAGATGGAAATTCTCTGTGAATGAATGGCATGGCTGCATGGGCAGAGCCCTGCACAGACGAGTTGATTTCAAAAGTGATAGCGGCTGTAGTGAACCTCAACCCTGGAATGTTGGGGGGGGGGGGTTGCATGGCTCATTTGCACCATGTTACATGTTATACCCTAAACAGAGAGATAACGTGCAGAAGATGGAGTTAGCCATTAAGAATGTGTTATGTTCTTTTTATGCAAGTCAATTTTTATTTAAAGGGCAAGTCCATCCAACCATCTAAATGTCTATGTGGTGCCGGGACTCTTTATTCATGCCAGAGGTTTTGTAAGATAATGCCCAAAGTTTTGTGTTCCCGACTGTTTCAGTACCTTCGTTTTGGTCAGTGTGGCTGCCCATCATGGCGATAAGATGATAGCGACCTGCTGTGAAGGGAGGAAGCAGATGCTTTGATAGGAGATAGCTAATGCGAGGGAAGGGAATAGCTGCTGTAAATGGGATTGAAAAGCCACTGTGAAGGGGAAGCTACTGTCAAAGAAGAGAACTGCACGGGTGGAGCCACCTAGGGGTTTGAGATTTGCTGTGAATGGAGAGAAGAGTTCCTGTGGGAGGCGCTGTGGAGGTAGGAACTGCTGTAAAGGGAAGGAAGATCCACTGTGGGAGTTGCTATGATGGAAGAGGGGGTGCCACTCTTACATGGGGGTGTTTGTCAGGGCTGTGGCCATAGTCCTCTGCCAAAATGACATCTCTAAAATGCCAGAAATACATATTTAAAGAGGTGCTGGGTATTTCCAAACACGCAGTCAATTGAAGGAAAGCTTCAAAGAAGCTCTGGCAAGATTGTCCTCAAACAGCAAGGTTTCCCCAACATTTACCCGACAGTAGCTCAAATCACAGACATATAGAAAGGAGCGCCAGATCAAAAGAGGGATGAAAGAGTCCAAGATAATTTTACATGCTGGTAAATAAGTCCTGTAATATCAGCCGACACGATTCAGCCAACACAATGCTCTTCGTCAGGGCCCAGCACAGGATGCACCCAGATCTATAATAGGCCTACAATTAAATTTTTCTTATGGATTAGCAATGTAATAGTTGCTGGGAGTTATTATTATTTATTTTATTTTAGGTACTTATATAGCGCCGTCAATTTTCGCAGCACTTTACATATATATTGTACATTCACATCAGTCCCTAACCCTCAAGGGGCGTACAATCTGAGGTCCCTAACTCACATTCATACATACACATACTAGGGACAATTTAGACAGGAGCCAGTTAACCTACCAGCATGTCTTTGGAGTGTGGCAGGAAACTGGAAACCCACACAGGCACAGGGAGAACATGCAAACTCCAGGCAGGTGGTGCTATGGATGGGATTTAAACCTGCGACCCTAGTAGACCCTAGTTCTATTTCTAGGTGTATTTTATCAATCTAATCCATTCAAGTTTTATCCTGTGATGAGCCCTGAAGAAGGGCATTTTGGCAGCTGAAACGCTGATTTACAGGACTTATTTACCAACAAGCAAAATTATCTTGGATTCTTTCATCCTTCTTCAAGGAGAAGTGCTTTGGCTCCTAAAACACATTGGTGTTTTTTTATATGGCTTATTTACTAACAATTAAAATCAGCTTGATTCCTTTGATCAGTCTTTTGGGCTGGCGCTCCTCTCTGTTTTTCTATGGTTTGATCTCCAAAATGCCCACACTGAAAACCAATGCGTAGTTAGCACCACATATCTGTTACTGTATTGGAAATATGGTTGCTTCCATGTACATACAGTGTGTGTGTGTGTGTGTATATAAATAATGTGTGTGTGTGTATATATATATATACAGTGGGGATCGAAAGTTTGGGCACCCCAGCTAAAAATTTGTATTAATGTGCATAAAGAAGCCAAGGAAAGATGGAAAAATCTCCAAAAGGCATCAGATTACAGATTAGACATTCTTATAATATGTCAACAAAAGTTAGATTTTATTTCCATCATTTACACTTTCAAAATTACAGAAAACAAAAAAATGGCGTCTGCAAAAGTTTGGGCACCCTGCAGAGTTAATATCTTGTACTGCCCCCTTTGGCAAGTATCACAGCTTGTAAACGCTTTTTGTAGCCAGCCAAGAGTCTTTCAATTCTTGTTTGAGGTATCTTTGCCCATTCTTCCTTACAAAAGTCTTCCAGTTCTTTGAGATTTCTGGGTTGTCTGTCACGCACTGCTCTTTTAAGGTCTATCCATAGATTTTCAATTATGTTGAGGTCAGGAGATTGTGAAGGCCATGGCAAAACCTTCAGTTTACGCCTCTTGATGTAATCCCCCGTGGATTTCGTGGTGTGTTTAGGATCATTATCCATTTGTAGAAGCCATCCTCTCTTTAACTTCAGCTTTTTCACAGATGGCATCAAGTTACCATCCCAAATTTGCTGAAATTTTATTGAATCCATTTTTCCTTCTACTCGTGAGATGTTCCCTGTGCCACTGGCTGCATATGTGTGTGTGCGCGTGTGTGTATGTATATGTGTGTGTGTATATATATATAAAATATATATGTGTGTGTGTGTATATATATGTATATATGTGTGTGTGTATGTATATGTGTATATATATATATATATATATAAATAATTGTGTGTGTGTATATATATATATATTTATATATATAATGTGTGTGTGTGTATATATATATATATATATATATATGTTTATATATATAGTGTGTGTGTGTGTGTGTATATATATATATATATATATAACTATACGTTGACACAAGTGTTTTTTCATAGAATTATTTTAAATCGATTTTACATCTGAAAATCCTTAAAAAGACTTCAGTTCCCCCAGACCAAAAAAAAAAATGTGATTATTCTGATTAATATTAGACTGGCAGGACTGATGACGGCTTCATGTAAGTGGTGGCGCTCCTGCCGAGCGAGGATCAATTTACCTGCCGACAGAAGGGTTTGACGCAGTGACTTTCTGTGCCAGTTCTGTAATTAAATGTAACCGAGTTAAATTACAGTACGGGGATATCAATATACCGCTGACAATTCGTCCACAGGTCTGCGCGCTGAGCCCAGAATAAAAATGTTCACAAAATTACACAATGTTGGATGGTAATGTGATGAGAGATTAAAGGGAACCTGTAGTGTATGAAATAGGACTATCATCCCAACCATGGTACCACCTGCCTGGAGCTTGCATGTTCTCCCTGTGCCTGCGTGGGTTTCCTCCGGGTACTCCGGTTTCCTCCCACACTCCAAAGACACGCTGGTAGGTTAATTGGCTCCTGTCTAAATTGTCCCTAATATGTGTATGTATGAATGTGAGTTAGGGACCTTATATTGTACACTCCTTGAGGGTTAGGGACTCATATGAATGTACAATATATATGTAAAGTGCTGGGTAAATTGATGGCGCTATATAAGTACCTGAAATAATAATAATGATCGCTGACCTCCCTCTGAAAATACTAGTTGCCTGTCTGTGTTCTTACAGAATCATGAACCTGGAGCCATCATGCAGCAAGTCAGAACTGGTGGTCTGAAAATAAAATATTTGCATTGTTACACACCACTAAAGTGACGTCTGAGGCTCAGTGCAGATCTGGTGTTGCCAGGTAGGATGAAACAGCATGACCCGGAGAAATATTAAAGCTGCTGACAAGATCCATTGTAGCACGTGCTATCCAGCTGTGTTTAGTTAAAGCAAAATTAAAGTTTTATTTAATTAAATTTAAAAAAAATGTATTTAATTGTAATTTTGTAATATCATTTTTATTTTCTTAATGGTTTCCCCAAATAAAGGTAAAGCTAAAAATATTCCATAAATGTTTGACTTACCCCCCTTCCTGACCAGGCCATTTTTCGCATTACGACGCTGCGTTACTTTAACTGACAATTGCGCGGTCATGCAACGCTGCACCCAAATGAAATTGATGTCCTTTTTTTCCTATGGATTGAGCATTCTTTCAGTGGTATTTGATCGCCTCTGCGTTTTTTATTTTTTTGCACTATAAAGAAAAAAAGACTGACAATTTTGAGAAAAAAAAAACAATATTTTTGACTTTGCTATTAAACATGTCCAGTAAAATAATGTAAAAAAACAAATTTCGTCATAAATTTAGGCCAAAATGTATTCTGCTACGTGTCTTTGCTAAAATAAATTCCAATATGTGTAAATTAATTGATTTACGTGAACGTTATATTGTCTACAAATGGCCATGTACAGTTTTAATCAAAAGTTTGCCTCCCCTGGCAGAAATTGTGAAATTTTGGCATTGATATTGAAAATATGACTGATCATGCCAAAAAATGCTCTTTTATTGAAGGATGATGATCATATGAAGCCGTTTATTGTCAAATAGTTGCTTGGCTCCTTTTTAAATCAGAATGATAACAGAAATCACCCGAATGGCCCGGATCAGAAGTCTCTGTCCGCTGGGATGTTTAGCCTTAGTACAGACACACAAGGTGACACACACGGGTTACAATGCCAATTAGAGGTTAATGTCCCACATCTGTGGCTTTTTAAATTGCAATTAATGTCAGTGTATAAATAGTCAATGAGTTTGTTAGCTCTTACGTGGAAGCACTGACTAGGCTAGATACTGAGCCATGGGGATCAGAAAAGAACTGTCAAAAGTCTTGCGTAACAAGGTAATGGAACTTTATAAAGATGGAAAAGGACATAAAAAGATGTTCAAAGCCTTGAATATGCCAATCAGTACTGTTAAATCACCTATTAAGAAGTGGAAAATTCAGGGATCTCTTGATACCAAGCCAAGGTCAGGTAGACCAAGAAAGATTGCAGCAATAACTGCCAGAAGAATTGTTCGGGATACAAAGGGAAACCTATGTATTTCTACATGTTGATCATATCCCCCTTATGTATTATACATGGAGATCATATCCCCCTTATGTATTATACATGGAGATCATATCCCCCCTTATGTATTATACATGGAGATCATATCCCCCCTTATGTATTATACATGGTGATCATATCCCCCCTTATGTATTATACATGGAGATCATATCCCCCCTTATGTATTATACATGGAGATCATATCCCCCCTTATGTATTATACATGGTGATCATATCCCCCCTTATGTATTATACATGGTGATCATATCCCCCCTTATGTATTATACATGGAGATCATACCCCCCTTATGTATTATACATGTTGATCATATCCCCCTTATGTATTATACATGGAGATCATATCCCCCCTTATGTATTATACATGGAGATCATATCCCCCTTATGTATTATACATGGTGATCATATCCCCCCTTATGTATTATACATGGTGATCATATCCCCCCCTTATGTATTATACATGGAGATCATATCCCCCCTTATGTATTATACATGGAGATCATATCCCCCCTTATGTATTATACATGGAGATCATATCCCCCCTTATGTATTATACATGGAGATCATATCCCCCTTTATGTATTATACATGGAGATCATATCCCCCCTTATGTATTATACATGGTGATCATATCCCCCTTATGTATTATACATGGTGATCATATCCCCCCTTATGTATTATACATGGAAATCATATCCCCCCCTTATGTATTATACATGGAGATCATATCCCCCTTATGTATTATACATGGAGATCATATCCCCCCCTTGTATTATACATGGAGATCATTTTCCCCCTTATGTATTATACATGGAAATCATATCCCCCCCCTTATGTATTATACATGGAGATCATATCCCCCCCTTATGTATTATACATGGAGATCATATCCCCCCTTATGTATTATACATGGAGATCATATCCCCCTTATGTATTATACATGGAGATCATATCACCCCCTTATGTATTATACATGGAGATCATATCCCCCCTTATGTATTATACATGGAGATCATATCCCCCCCTTATGTATTATACATGGAGATCATATCCCCCTTATGTATTATACATGGTGATCATATCCCCCCTTATGTATTATACATGGAGATCATATCCCCCTTATGTATTATACACGGAGATCATATCCCCCCTTATGTATTATACATGGAGATCATATCCCCCCTTATGTATTATATATGGTGATCATATCCCCCCTTATGTATTATACATGGAGATCATATCCCCCCTTATGTATTATACATGGAGATCATATCCCTCTTATGTATTATACATGGAGATCATATCCCCACTTATGTATTATACATGGAGATCATATCCCCACTTATCTCCTCTTCTCAACAGAGAATAAATTCAATTCCTCTAATCTTTCCTCATAGCTGAGCTCCTCCATGGCTCTTATCAGTTTGGTTTGGTAGTATTCAAAAACAAAATGGTAGAAAATAGTTCCGTATTAAACTGATATTCCTGTTATGAGTGGAGATCAGTGGGCTGAATCAGTCTCTGGTTTCTCAGCTCTCTTCAGGGGCCTCAGTGGTGAGATGTTCTCACTGAAGCATCTTGGTTTGGTGTGAATTCCACTTTTTATTTTTAGACCGCTCAGATGACAGTCGGCTCTCGAGGAAAAGCTGGACAGAAATATCAGCAGCGGGAAGAGTCCGAAGTCAGATGACACCAGCAGAAGCTTTGTCAGAGATCCAGGGAACAAGTACGCAGGTCGTTTCCCACATCTCCCAACACTCATCCGCTCATCCACACCAGGACACGGAGTCCAGAGCTTAAGAAAGAGGCCGCTGCCTCCCGCCAGAGGGGAGATTAGAGGGCAATGAGTGCAGGCCCCGGCCCTTGTTTATTAATAGGACTGAAAATAGGTGGTGCCTATTATCCCAACCTTGGTCTGTACAGATATGAAAGCACATTCCACCGTTCCTGATAGCACCAGCTTGAAGGGGGTCTGAAGACTCTTTAAAGATTAGCTGATCTATTTTGTTTTTTCTGACTAGACAAAAGTGTGCCCATTACAGAACAGGTAAGGTTGGGGACATTGCAAAGTGTTTTCAGCATTAAAATGTTAGAAGTTTTTTTTCTCAGAGAAGGTATGTGTACATTCCAGCTAAATTTCTGGTGGTAGAATCCTTCAGCACAGACAGGAAAGGTTACAGTTTTTCTTTATAACCCAACAGAAGGACTGAAATGCACCTGCCCTGTGATCAGCTGGAGAGGACCATGATATACTTACCCCCATTTCAAGGGGTCTATCCCCAGATACCCACACACTGTGTGTATATACACTGTATTGCCAAAAGTATTGGGCCAGCCCTCCAAATCATTGGATTCAGGTGTTCCAATCACCTCCATGGCCACAGGTGTATAAAATCATCACCTAGGCATGCAGACTGCTTCTACAAACATTTGTGAAAGAATGGGTCACTCTCAGGAGCTCAGTGACTCCAAACGTGGTCCTGTGATAGGTTGCCACCTGTGCAATACATCCATCCATCACATTTCCTGGCTACTAAATATCCCACGCTCAACTGTTAGTGGTATTATAACAAAATGGAAGCAACTGGGAACAACAGCAACTCAGCCACCAGGTGGTAGGCCATGTAAAATGACAGAGCGGGGTCAGCGCATGCTGAAGCGCACAGTGTGCAGAAGTCGCCAACTGTCAATAGCTAAAGACCTCCAAACTTCATGTGGCCTTCAAATTAGTACAACAGTGTGAAGAGACCTTCATGAAATGGGTTTCCATGGCCGAGCAGCTGCATCCAAGCCTTACATCACCAAGTGCAATGCAAAGCATCGGATGCAGTCTGATACTGGACTCTAGAGCAGTGGAGATGTGTTCTCTGGAGTGACCAATCACGCTTCTCTAATAATCCGATGAACGTGTCTGGGTTTGGCGTTGCCAGAAGAATGAACTTGCCTGACTGCATTGTGCCAAGTGTAAAGTTTGGTGGAGGGGGGATTATGGTGTGGGGTTGTTTTTCAGGGGTTGGGCTCAGCCCCTTAGGTCCAGTGAAGGGAACTCTTAAGGCATCACCATACCAAGACATTTTGGACAATTTCATGCTCCCAACTTTGTGGGAAGAGTTTGGGGATGGCCCCTTCCTGTTCCAACATGACTGCGCACCAGTGCACAAAGCAAGGTCCATAAAGACATGGATGAGCCAGTTTGGGGTGGAGGAACTTGACTGACGAGTTCTGACCTCAACCCGACAGAACACTTTTGGGATGAACTAGAGACTGTGAGCCAGGCCTTCTCATCCGACTTCAGTACCTGACCTCACAAATGCGCTTCTGGAAGAATGGTCAAACCTTCCCATAGACACCCTCCTAATCCTTGTGGACGGCCTTCCCAGAAGAGTTGAAGCTGTTATAGCTGCAAAGGGCGGGGCCATCTCAATATTGAACCCTACGGACTAAGACTGGGATGCCATTAAAGTTCATATGTGTGTAAAGGCAGGAGTCCCAATACTTTTGGCAATATAGTGTGTGTGTGTGTGTATATATATATATATATATATATATATATATATATATAATGAAAACATGAAAATATGGAAACTCTACATGATTTTCAGGTGTGAAAGTGACAATATGTTTTGCATTGAAAGTGGAAGTGATGTAACATTCTTTTACTTCCGCTGTGTGATAAGACACCTAGCTAACAGGTAGGAAGCCTCACTTTTGTCATTCACAGCTTGCTCTGCTAGTAATGTCAGAGCTTACCGAGCTTCAGAGAGGGCGAATTGTTGGTGCTGCTTAGCTGGTGCCTCTGTGACTGAAGTTGCCAATGTATTTGCTGCGTCACAAGGTGCGGTATCAAATATTATGACGGTATTTACAGTTTCTGGAAAATGTCATCTGTTCAGCATACGTACGGTCGACATGGTCAACTGACCGAAAGTGACAAAAGGACATTATGCAGGATTGTGATCTGGAATAGGAAAACAACTGCTGCAAAAGTGACTGCAGAGCTCAGTCTCAGTCTTGCAAAGCCCGTGTCCACAAAGACTCCATAAACAATACATTCACGGGTGACCTGCAACTTCCAAACCACTAGTGAGCGATATTAATGCTCAGAAGAGGAGAGAGGGGTGCAACACCCATAAATCGTGGACTATCGATCAATGGAAGACTGTGATATGGTCTGATGAATGGAGCTTCACACTGTTCCCAACCACCGGATGGGTTTACATGTGGCGAACACCATCCCAAGCTTACAAGCAGGACTGTCTTGTGCCAACATTATTTTTTCTTTAATTTAAATATTTATTCATTTTCCATATAAAATACAAATTTCATCATTACTCTCATATAACATACAAAACTTTCAAATGTATCCAAACCATTAATTATATCCCTATCTATATTTGTTCCCCTTCTATCTTTATTCCCTTTACCCCCCCTAACTAATACCCCCACCCGCCCCGAAAAACCAACCCCCCCCCCCACAAGTAAAACCACCCACTCTGCATTTCTCATTACATATTTTCCTAAGTAATATGTACTTTCACCTATCCCACTCTACTACTTCATATATTTCACCTTGGACACAAAATATTCCCATTTTCCCCACCTCCTGTAATATAACCCCATCTTGTCTTCTTGCATATAATACAGTTTCTCCATCCTACATATCTGGTTCACTCTTTCCACCCAATCCTCTTCTCTCGGCACCTCTGAGCTATGCCAAAACTTAGGTATCAGACCCTTTGCCGCGTTCAGATAGTACCATATACCCGAATCCTTGTATTTATTCACTGATAGCTCTGAACTATGTAGTAGACACAACTCTGGGTCCAAACCTATCTTTGTCCCAGAGATTATCCCAATTAAATGAAACGTTGTCCCCCAAAACCTTGAATCTTTGGGCACTCCCACCATATGTGATATAACGATCTTGTGCCAACATTAATGCATGATGGCGGCACAATCATGGTTTGGGCAGCCGTATCTTGGTATTCTGCAGCCCCCATCATCACCTTGAAAGGTAGAGTCACTACCAGCGACTATATACAAATTGTGGCCAACCATGTGCACCCCATGGTGTAGACATTGCTTCCCAAAGACAGCGCCATTTACCAAGATGATAATGCTCCAATTCACACAGCTGCTGTTGTCAAATCGTGGTTTGATGAGCATGCAGATGAAGCCTCGCACCCGCCTTGGGCACCGCAGCCGCTGGACCTCAATATCATGTAATGGTAGAATAGAATAGGAATGATAAGATAAGATAGTATAGGATATCTCAGATCACTCAGCCTGGAGACACCTTTATGGGTAGAGTTGCAAATTAAAACTGCCACCTCACTATGCACTCTGTAAAAACGAACCACATAACATGGCTCCAGTGGATGTGAACTGGTTTGAAATGGGCCGAAGTAAATGAATGGCCTTGTAAAGTGAGTTCCGTTTTGCAGAATGTGGTGCAATTGGCAGTACAAAGCAAACCATCAGACTTCACTTATAACCAAATATGCATTGCTCTTGTAAGGAAGTACACCGAAGGACTAGACCTGCCACATTATATAGTAATACTGAAAAGAAAACACATCTGTGAGATAAATAGAATAAATACACTCCTGCTACCCATCGAGGACATATTTGTTCTTGCTGTCTGCAGCCTTGATATCTCACTTTGCCTCACCTTACTTAACCCCCCTGGCGGTATTCCCGAGTGTAGCTCGGGGTAAAATGTCGGTGCCAAAAGCGGTAACCCCGAGCTACACTCGGGCTTACCATGCGGCGCTGCATAGGGAGTCCCTGAAGAGCTTACCTTGTCCTTCGCTCCCGCGATGTGTCCCCTGCAGCGTCCCCGGCCATCTCCTCCGGCCGATGCCAGCATCCGGCTTCTGTGTTCCGGTCCCTGTGACGTCGGGACGTACGGGCGCCGCCGGCGGCGGGAAATTTGAAAATTTTAAAAAATGTCATTTTTTTCTAAACAAATTTTACATAGCAAAATATTGCTGTTTCGACCCATTTCACATACATTTTGTCCCGAGTGCTTTGTCCTGTGCCCTGCCTGCATTTTTACTGTTCTTTCTGCCTGGAAACTGAGAAACGTCCATGGCGTCCAAAAAGTGTCCCTTTACGTCAAAAGCAGTTTTAGAGAACAGCGATAGTAAATCAGAACCACTTGCAGAATTGAGTGATAATGATTCGTGGGGGAAATTCGTCATCAGACACTGAAAATGATTCTGCGACTTTGCTCAGCGATGTGCGAACTTGGCGCTCTATTTCACATTTCAGTGTTTTTGGTTTGATTATATTATTGAATTAAATTTATTATTATTATATTATTATTTTTTATGATTATTTATTAAATTATAATTTATGATTTTGTGTTTCAAATTTTATCATTCCCGGGATGTTTACTAGACTCTTGTTCGGACAGATTTCAGTGAGTTATTCCTAAAAATTACAGGTCTACAATAAAAAAAATACATATTTCCATGCAAAATAATGGTACCGCTTTCAGCACCAAAAATCTGAAATAATCATACCGCCAGGGAGGTTAAACCCCCCCCCACCCACCGGTAAGCTGGCAACCTGTTCTTCTATGGGTAGCCATACTCATGGTAGTCTCCAGGAGTCACTTGGAGGACCGCAGTTTGCACACACGGAATATAGAGGAACTGGCCAGGTCCATATTGGTGGTAAGATCATTGGGTGAGGGCCAAAGGTAAGCTGCCTACACTTGGTGGTGGAGAGCTTTATTGTGAACAACTTTACCAGAGGTGACATTGGACTTTAAAGCAGAAAGGTAGTCAAAGAAATGAAAAGACCATTAATAGATAAAAAAAAAAAGCAGCTCTTGGTTAACCACTTCCCGTCCAGCCCATGTATATAAACAGCCGGACAGGAGCAGTACAGGAGCGGGTAGCCGTTTATAAATGTCCTCCCTGCTTCTCTGTCTGTGTGCGCTCCCTGGGAGCGCACGGCACCGCGATCCGGTGCCCGCTGTGTCTGAACACCGATCGCTGTAAGGGACCGCTATGTGAGGTCCCGATCATGTGATCACTGATTGGCCAATCAGTGATCACATGAATAGTAGTAAGCAAGATGTCACTTCCTGACATCATTGCTTACTACTTGTGAAATCTGTGAATGATCACAGCGATCACATGGTACAAGGCTATTCACAACAGCCTGTACCATGTGACAAGGTGTGACCAATCACAGGTCTCACAGTATTTCTCAATGGCTGCAAGCATGCAGCCAGAGAGAGGAGAAATGGGTGTAAAAGAAAAAAAATCTTCATCACCCCCCACACCATGGTGATACTGTACTGCTAGGGTGACCGTAAGTTAAAAAAAACCCATAAATAATAATATAAAAAAATTAAATAAAAATGTCAAAAAATTTTAATAAATATTATAATTTTTGGTTATAAACTAATTTGAGTTATTTTTTTTTTTTACTAAAAAGATACATGAATACATTTTGGCCAAGATTTATGAAGAAAGATTATTTATTTGCAAAATTTCATAAGAAAAACACTTTTTTTTTTCAAAATGTTTGTACTTTTTCATTTACATAGCAAAAAATTAAAAATCCCAGTGGTGAATAAATACCACCAAAATAAAGTTTTATATGTCTCAAAACAATGCTAAAAAATTAATATGGGTACAGTGTTGCATGACTGCGCAATTGTCATTTAAAGTGTGATAGTGCTGAAAGCTGAAAATTGGCCTGGAGTGGAAGGGGTGAAAGTGTCCGGACTTGAAGTGGTTGAGGAAAAGAAACCTTACCCTCTGGTGTCCATGTGCAGATTGAATCTGTAGATGAGTGTTTTTATAATTATCAATCAGCTGCTGTGTATGCAGGGCTCTAATGAGGAAAGTTGCAGGGTCTGCATCCCTTTAGACGTGATTTCCCTTTGGGAGTATCTGACCAAAAATGACATTTTTGTTGCAGGTGATGCCAAAAATCTGACTTGTATCTAAGTGTAGACTTCTGGGAAAATCAGTCAGCCAATCACACAAGCAGGAGATGACATTTTCAGGGGGCATTCTGTACACCATCTGTGTACAAAACACTTCTAGGTTGCCATATTGCATGTCCTTTTACAGAAAATTACAGAGCTGCAGATAGAAAAGGTAAGTTTTAATAACATTCAGTTACAATATGATTAGTGTCACAATTGTATACACTATATATATATTTTTTTATTTGCTTTTTTCCCCTGTAAAGTGGAATTACCCTTTAAATGTTCACCTTTGGTCTGAAGTTCCCAACCACAGAACCACCTGCCTGGAGTTTGCATGTTCTCCCTGTGCCTGTGTGGCTTTCCTCCGGGTACTCCGGTTTCCTCCCACACTCCAAAGACATGCTGGTAGGTTAATTGGCTCCTGTCTAAATTGTCCCTAGTATGTGAATGTATGAATGTGAGTTAGGGACCTTAGATTGTACTCCCCTTGAGGGTTAGGGACTGATGTGAATGTACAATATATATGTGAAGTGAAGTGCTGCGTAAATTGATGGCGCTATAAAATACCTGTAATAAATAAATAAATAAGTTGTTCCTCGCAGTACTTCTCTTCCACCATTAGGTGTCATCAGTCTTCAGGGTATAAAGACAACAAACATCATTCAAACCGTTTCCTTTGTGCCCAGGTTGTCATGGACCCGCCCCCTGCCTGTGACTGTGAAGGTGAAGCAGCACAGTAATGAACTCATTTATTTTCCACTTTATTTTCTCCTTTTTTCAGCATTCTCCTTCTCAGATCATGCACTGAATGGTTCCTTGTGCTGCCTCTTCCTCCCCCAGTCTGAGCTATGACCGCAAGAAGATGATACCAAGTAAATTCAGGTACTTAGCTTGAATTAAATAAAAACACATACATAGTTAGTCTGGCTGAAAAAAGACAAAAGTCCATCCAGTTCCACCCAAAAAAAAAAAAGTTATAATCCTATACCCACAGTTAATCCAGAGGAAGGCAAAAAAACCCCAGCAAAGCATGATACAATTTGCTCCTTCAGGGGAAAAAAATCCTTCCTGATCCCCCGAGAGGCAATCAGATATTCCCTGGATCAACTTTACCTATAAATGTTATATCCAGTTATATTCTGTGTATCCAAGAAATAATCCAGGACTTTTTTTTAAAGCAATCCACTGAGCTGGCCAGAACCAACTCTTGAGGGAGTCTATTCCACATTTTCACAGCTCTCACTGTGAAGAAACCTTTCCGTGTTTAAAGATTACATTTCTTTTCCTCCAGATGTAAAGAGTGCCCCCTTGTTGTCATTCATTGAATTATTAATGAATACAGAGCTGCATTAATATGTGCCTCTTATATCTGCATAGACGTAAGCTAGCTTCCCCCTCCCATACAAGCTGAACACTGTGGCTTCTACAGAGGTGGAGGATGGACTGGATACAGGAATTTCATGATTCCATGCCAAACCTGTTAAACATTTGCCAAGTGTTTATTTTCTGCCTTCATACAAGTACTTATTTTTCAATACGGATATTATGGTAAGTGGCCTTCCTTGAGCTCCCCAAGTGATGTCACGTCCAGGGGCGGACTGACCATTTGGAAACTCGGGCACTGCCCGAGGGCCCGGGGTCAGTAGGGGGCCCCATGAGATGCCCCTGGTACCTTTTTCATAGGCTTTTTTGAGTTGGGCATGGACACAGGGTCCCCATGATCCCCTATTGCCCGGGGGCCCCATGAGTTGTCAGTCCGCCCCTGGTCACGTCAAGGATGGACAGCCCTTGTGCTCCAAATGTAAGGCAATAAATGTAATACGCTGAAAACTCGCCATCGGTCCAGGCTCTGCTGTGCAATTACTTACTTATTCAAAATTCAAATGTAATTAAAAATATATGGAGTACCATGTGCAACGTTTGGTGGAGTTCTCCATGCAGGTCTCATGTATATTTAGATCACCAGCAGGGAAGGAAAATGAAAATGCAGTCAATGTATATTTTGCATGGTTTTTGCAGCATGTCTCTGATTGGCTCATTACAGTGTGGCGTGTGTGGCTGGGGGGACAGACCCAGGACTATCCAGGACTACCCAGAAATCTTCTAGTGGATCCCTGAAGACCAACAAAGCTTCTAAAAAGGCTCTCCAAAAATGGTAACTCACGCAACTAAGTAGTGAGTTCCTTGAGCTGTGGTTGATTGTCCTCCCATCCTATAATTCCAATAGAAAACTAAGGCCCCTTTCACATGGGAGTTCCCTATGTCCGTGTGTCATCTGTCCGTTTATGGATGAAAAATGGACACCCCTGTATTTCTGTGGACTAGCGGATGTAAACGGATGATCATCTGTTTAATGTCTGCAACTGTTAACATCTATTTTTTTAAAGGAAGAAAATCCTATTTCTCTTCCTTTGAAAAAAAATGGAACGGACGAAAAACTGATGTAAACGGACAAAAACGGATGTAAACTGACAAAGTGGATGTAAACAGACAAAAAAACGGATCTAAAATGGTTGTAAATGGACAAAAGCCAGATGTAAACAGGCAAAAACTGTTGGAAACTGACAAACCGGATGTAAACGGACAAAAAAACAGATGTAAACGGATGGAAACTGATAAAAAAAGGATGTAAACGGCTGAAACCCAGATGTAAGCGGACAAAAACCGGATGTAAACGGACAAAAAACAGATGTAAACAGATGAAAACTGATAAAAAATGATGTAAACGGCTGAAAACCGGATGTAAACGGACACAAACTTGTGTAAACTGACTAAACGGACAAAAAACAGATGTAAATGGATGAAAAACAGATGTAAACAGTCCAAAACTAATTTAAACTGACAAAACGGATCTAAATGGACAAAAAACAGATGTAAATGGATGAAAATGTATATAAACTGATGAAAAAAGGATGAAAAACTGATCTAAACTGATGAAAAACTGTCATAAACTGATGTGAACTGATCTGTTTTTTCTTGGAAAAAATGTGACTGAAAACTGATAAAAAATGATGTAAACGGATGAAAAAGAATGTAAGCGGACATAAAACGGATGTAAATGGACAAAAACTGGTGTAAACTGACTAAACAGACAAAAAACATATGTAAACGAATGAAAAACTGATGTAAACAGACAAAAAAAGGATGTAAAATGGTTGTAAGCGGACAAAAGCTAGATGTAAACAGGCATAAACTGTTGGAAACTGACAAAACTGGATATAAACAGACAAAAAACAGATGTAAATGGATGAAAACTGATAAAAAAGGATGTAAATGGATGAAAAACAGATGTAAGCGGACAAAAAACGGATGTAAACCAACAAAGACTGGTGTAAGCTGACTAAATGGACAAAAACCAGACGTAAACGAATGAAAAACTGATGTAAACAGACAAAAAAGGATGTAACGGATGAAAAACTGATGTAAACAGACCAAAACTGATGTAAACTGACAAAACGGATGTAAATGGAAAAAAACAGATGTAAATGGATGAAAAATGTATGTAAACTGATGAAAAATGAATAAAAAACAAATCTAAACTGATGAAAAACTGTCATAAACTGATGTGAACTGATCCATTTTTTCTCGGTTGACTGAACTAATGAAAAAAAACGGCATGCCCGTGTGAAAGTAGTGAGTTCCTTGAGTTGTGGTTGATTGTCCTCCCATCCTATAGTGCCAAGAGAAGACTAAGGCCCCTTTCACACGGGCATTCCCTATGTCCGTGTTTCATCTGTCCATTTATGGATGAAAAATGGACACTCATGTATTTCTGTGGACTAACTGATGTAAACGGATGATCATCTGTTTACATCCGTTAATGTCTGCATATGTTACCATCTGTTTATTTGAAAGGTAGAAAATCCTATTTATCTTCCCTAAAAAAAACGGAATGGACAAAAAACTGATATAAATGGACGCAAAACGGTAAACAGACAAACAACGGATGTAAGCAGACAAAAACCAGATGTAAGCGGACAAAAACCGGATGTAAACAGACAAAAACTGATGTAAACGGACAAAAACTGATGTAAACTGACAAACCAGATGTAAACAGTCAAAAAAAGATGTAAACTGATGAAAAACAGATGTAAAATGACAAAACGGATGTAAACGAACAAAAACAGATGTAAATGGATGAAAAACGGATGTAAACGGACAAAACAGGATGTAAATGGACAAAACAAGATGTAAACGGATGAAAAATTGATGTAAACAGATTTAAAAAAGGATGAAAAATGGATGTAAACTGACAAAATGGATGTAAACGAACAAAAACAAATGTAAATGGATGAAAAACGGATGTAAACGGACAAAACAGGATGTAAATGGACAAAACAGGATGTAAACGGATGAGAAATGAATGTAAACAGATTTAAAAAAGGATGAAAAATGGATGTAAACAGATTAAAAAACAACAACAATGTAAACGGACAAAAACGGTTGAAAAATGGATGTAAACGGACAAAACGGATGCAAACAAACAAAAACAGATGTAAATGGATGAAAAACGGATGTAAACAAATTACATCCGTTATTCATCCTTTTTTAATCTGTTTACATCCATTTTGCATCCGTTTACATCCTGTTTTGTCTTTACATCCTGGTTTGTCCGTTTACATCCATTTTTCACCCATTTACATCTGTTTTTGTTCATTTACATTCGTTTTGTCAGTTTACATCCGTTTTTCATCAGTTTATGTCCGTTTACATCGTTTTTTTTTTTATCTGTTTACATCTGTTTTTCACCAGTTTTTCATCTGTTTTTCATCCATTTACATCCAGTTTTTGTCCATTTACATCTGTTTTTTGTCTGTTTACGTTCGTTTTTCATCCGTTTTTGTTTGTTTACATCGTTTGTTTTTTTTTAAATCTGTTTACATCCATTTTGCATCCTATTTTAAACATTTTAAAAAACGATGTAAACAGACAAAAAACAGATGAAAAACGGATGTAAACAGACAAAAAACAGATGAAAAACGGATGTAAACAGATTTTTTCAAAAACTATGTAAACGGACAAAAACTGGATGTAAACGGACAAAAACTGGATGTAAACGGACAACTGATGTAAATGGATGAAAAACGGATGAAAAACTGTTGTAAATTATGTGAACTGATCCGTTTTTTCTTGGAAAAATGTGACTGAACTTATGAAAAAATATAGGAATGCCTGAAACCTGAAATTAAAGAAAATAGACTCCGTAGCATTATAGTTTCCATCTTATTTATCCACTTCGCAAAAACAGTTTACTGCCTTTCTCTGACTCAGAAAAGGTTAGGAAAGTGCGTTCCCTATCTTCCTTATCTCTCCTTCTTTGAAGTTCTATCAGCCTTTTAATCTCAGCCCTGTTTAAATATTCAGAGGAAACTCATTAACGAGGAAAACATCCCCGGGAAAACTCAGCGTCTGATGCCGATCTTTAATTTTGTTTTTATCATTATTTTTGTGTCACAGATTTTTGTCTTCTAATTTCACATGGATGAAAATTTCCCGTGTGTTGGTCATACTTCTGTGCAGCTTTTGATACTGTTGACCATCCCCTCCTCCTCACAAAACCCCACTCTCTTGGCCTCCGAGTCTCTCCTGGTTCTCCTACCTATCACAGCATTCCTTCAGAGTTACCTATAACTCTGTCTCCTCCTCTCCACTTCCTCTTTCTGTCGGGGTCCCTCAAGGTTCTGTTCTTGGACCCCTTCTCTTCTCCATCTACACCTCCTCCCTTGGTCACTTGATAAACTCCCATGACTTCCATTACCATCTCTATGCTGATGTATCAAATCTATCTCTCTTCTCCTCACCTCACCCCTTCAGTCTCCTCTCGCAATACTAACCTACTAAGTGACATATCGACATGGATGTCACTCCACTTCCTCAAACTCAATCTTTCCAAAATGGAGCTCATACAATTCCCTCCAGCCCGTGCCCCCTTCTCTGACTTCTCCATCAAGATCAAAAACACAACCATCAGTCTCTCTCCTCATGCCAGGGTACTAGGTGTAATCCTAGACTCCCATCTGTCCTTTCATCCCCAAATCCAATCACTGTCCAAATCATGTAGATTTCACCTCCTTAACATCTCCAAAATACGCCCCTTTATAACAATTGAAACCACTAAGCAACTTATTCACTCCCTGGTTATCTTTCTCTTTGACTATTGTAACTCCCTCCTCATTGGCCTACCACATCGCAGGCTATCCCCTCTTCAGTCTATCATGAATGCAGACTCATCCACCTCAACAACTGTTCCATATCTGCCACCCCTCTCTGCCAATCCCTTCACTGGCTTCCCATTGCCCAACAGATAAAATTCAAAACATTAACAATAACATATAAAGCCATTTATAACTCTGCCCCAAATTACATCACCGATCTTGTCTCCAATTATCACCCAAACCGCTCTCTCCTCTCCGCCCAAGACCTCCTTCTCTCACTCTTTTCTCCAGGACTTCTCCAGAGCCTCTCCCATTCTCTGGAACTCTCTACCCCAATCTGTCGGACTATCTCCTACTCTGTCCATGTTTAGGTGATCTCTGAAAACCTATCTCTTCAGGGAAACCTATCCTGCTGTCATCTAATAACTGAATCTTCTATTTCTCCCATCACTTCATCCCCCACAGTTACTACCTTTTGTTCCACCAGCTCCTCCCTATTAGATTGTAAGCTCCCAGGAGCAAGTCCCTCCTAACCCTCTTGTATTTAATTGTATTGTTGCTGTATTGTCTCCTTTTATATTGTAAAGCGCTGGGCAAATTGTTGGCGTTATATAAATCCTGTATTATAATAATAATAATAATAACATGAAGATCTCTGTTTTCTTGACAAAAGACCCAAGACCTGTTCACTTTGATTTACATGCACATTCCTGTAACAGTTTTCTTCCACATTCATGCAATGTTTTGGGGTTTTCCTTCTAAGGCAAAGGCCTACAGACCTAACAGCTGATGTAACGGCTAAGGGTCCCAGGTGTCACGGTACTTACCTGAAAAAGGATTGTAAAGGAAAAGCCCTATAGAGATGCAGTTATAGGCCACCTACCTTTAACAGTATTAAAGCGGAGGTTTAATAGACCGCTCACTTCTGACTTAAGCTGGCCATGCAAGGGGAGAATTTATTTAGAAATTTTCCATTTAAGAATATTTGTTTGTTTTCGAACCAATGGAGGAATCAAATCGATGTTAACTATCAACCGTAATGGTAAGAAAATTCGAAGGGACAGGGTGGAAAAAGTGAACAAGTTTCTTGCAGTGAACTTGGTTTGTATTCAAGAAATTATATTAATTTCAAAAATGGAATGTAAAAGGCAAACAAATTTTGAATTACTTTCGAATGACATTGGTCAAGTAATTGAATGTAATGAGAATATTCATACCAACGTTAACCCAGTGTATGGTCAACCCAAGAGCCCAATTCTGGGTAATAATCTGTTTCTATTGTTCCCCTGGAGCAGCCTATCCCAACCTTTCAACACAGAGGAACCTTTGAAATAACTTTCCGGTCTCAGGGAACCCCTGCTAAAAATGACTATATCTACAACTCATGATACATTAGTGTGATGGTCAGTGGGAAGAATGCTCTTTACACTTGTGGTCATTGGGAAGAATTACCCCCTTACAGATAGCTAAAAAGATCAATGGTGTCAGTGGGAACTTATCTGAGAGGCAGACATTGCTCATTCCTCATAGAACCCCTAGCAAACTCTGGAGGAACCCAAAGGTTCCACTGAACCCTGGTTGAGAAACCCAGCCCTGGAGGTTCAAAGCTGAAATTTAAATAAAAAATTGTCTAAATACAAGATCCATCCATTCTTACCTAAATCTTGCTGTATTTTGTGTATATTCCCGATCTGTGCAGTAATCCAGCATGAAACACTTGCTGCACGTTGCCTCTGTTTTGAGAGCTTCCTGTAATAAAGACCACTCACTGCTGCTCTTTCTCCTTGTGTAGGGTGACTGGTCTGGTCTCCACCCCCTCCCCTAGTTTTCTGCAGGCAGACTGTAATGGGTGTGTCTGCTGGACCCCTCCCACAGCTCTGTTCTTTGTACAGCACAGTAGTGATGTCACTTCAACGTATATAAGGTAATTTCTCTATTTGAAAAGATATTTGCTGTGAACGAATTGGATTTTTTTATCCTTTATGGCTATTGAGGAATATATTTAAATAAAGGTTTGTGTGCCAAAAGCTCCTCTTAACCACTTCCCAACCGGCCGTTGCATATAAACGGCCGGACGGTGGCACTGCAGGGTCGGGTGGCAGTTTATAAATGGCCTCCCCGCACCCTGCTTGTGCGCGCTCCCTGGGAGCGCGCAGCACCGCGATCCGGTGCCCGCTGTGTCCTCCGGACACAGTGAAACACCAATCGTCGGACGGGACCTCTGTACGAGGTCCCGATCATGTGATCACTGATTGGCCAATCAGTGATCACATGCAAAGTAGTAAGCAAGATGTCACTTGTGACATCATTGCTTACTACGTGTGAAATCTGTGAATGATCACAGAGGTCACATGGTACAAGGCTATTCACAACAGCCTTGTACCATGTGACAAGCTGTGACCAATCACAGCTCACTCAGTACTTCTCAATGAGTGCAAGAATGCAGACAGAGAGAAAGAGAAATGATTGCTTTTAGATCCTATATGGGTGTAAAAGCAATCAGTGTAAAAAAAAAAAAAAATCCTCATCACCCCCCACAAGTAGTACAGTGTCACCATGGTGACACTGTACTGCTAGGGTGACAGTATGTAAAAAAAAAAAAAAAAAAAATATAAAAAAATAAAATAAAAATGTAAAAAAAAATGTTTAAAAATTATAATTTTGGTTATAAACTAATTTGGATTTTTTTTTCACTAAAAAGATAACGGAATAAAATTTAGCCAAGATTTATGATGGAATATTATTTATTTGCAAAATTTTATAAAAAAAACACTTTTTTTCAACATTTTGGGACTTTTCCATTTACATAGCAAAAAAAATAAAAATCCCAGCGGTGAATAAATACCACCAAAATAAAGCTTTATCTGTCTCAAAAAATGGTAAAAAATTCATTTGGGTACAGTGTTGCATGACCGCGCAATTGTCATTCAAAGTGTGATAGCGCTGAAAGCTGAAAATTGCCCTGGACAGGAAGGGGGTAAAAGTGTCCGGACAGGAAGTGGTTAAAAAACCTGGCTGTAGTACTTCCCTTAAATCCGCAGCTGTCCATGAAGTACCCCTTCTTTCCCAGTTAAATCTGTGTACATAAACACCAAACCCAGATCACAGGTTGAGGGTTCTCAGACCTCTGTCCTTTCCTATGCTGGGCCAAGCAACATTACTAGAGATGAGCGAATCGAAGTATCCGAAGTGGAATTCGAGTCGAATATCGGAAAAATTTCGATTCGTGCCGAATCCGAAAAATAGCCTAATTCAGACGCGCGAATCGAAATTTTTCAGAAAATGGCGGCTGACATGTGCGGCGACGGAGCGGGGATGTCTGGGAAGGCGCGCAGACAAGGCGCGCTGACCCATAATGCATTCCTCAACTACATGTGATCGCATCAGCCAATCAGCAGCCAGCCAGCCAGCACTGTGTAATGGTCGAGCTATAAATAGCGGCCATTTTGGAATTCTTCATTTGCCTGCAGTTATTGAACAGAGGCAGACCGCTCTGTACTAGGGACAGGGACAGAGTTAGGGCCACAGAAACGATAATTGGGGACAGAGAAAAGTTACTTAGGGACAGAGAACCATTACTCAGGGACACAGACTTGTTAATGAGGGCCACAGAATCGTTATTTAGGGACAAAGAAACGCTAGTTAGGGCCACAGAATTCATAATCAGGGACAGACAGAATTGTTACTCAGTGCCAGAGAATTGTTACTTAGGGCCACAGAAACGTTATTAGGGCCACAGAATTTTTACTCAGGGACAGACAGAATTGTTACTGAGTGCCAGAGAATTGTTACTCAGGGACAGACAGAATTGTTACTGAGTGCCAGAGAATTGTTACTTAGGGCCACAGAAACTTTACTTAGGGCCACAGAATTTTTACTCAGGGACAGACAGAATTGTTACTGAGTGCCAGAGAATTGTTACTCAGGGACAGACAGAATTGTTACTGAGTGCCAGAGAATTGTTACTCAGGGCCCCAGAAACTTTACTTAGGGCCACAGAAACTTTACTTAGGGCCACAGAATTGTTACTCGCACAGACACAGAATTGTTACTCGCACAGACACAGAATTGTTACTGAAGGCCACAGAACTGTTACTTAGGGCCACAGAATTGTTACTCGCACAGACACAGAATTGTTACTCGCACAGACACAGAACTGTTACTGAGGGCCACAGAACTGTTACTTAGGGCCACAGAATTGTTACTCGCACAGACACAGAATTGTTACTCAGGGCCACAGAACTGTTACTTAGGGACAAAGAAACGCTAGTTAGGGCCACAGAATTCATACTCAGGGACAGACAGAATTGTTACGGAGTGCCAGAGAATTGTTACTCTGGGCCACAGAAACTTTACTTAGGGCCACAGTATTTTTACTCAGGGACAGACAGAATTGTTACTGAGTGCCAGAGAATTGTTACTCAGGGACAGACAGAATTGTTACTGAGTGCCAGAGAATTGTTACTTAGGGCCACAGAAACTTTACTTAGGGCCACAGAATTGTTACTCGCACAGACACAGAATTGTTACTCGCACAGACACAGAACTGTTACTGAGGGCCACAGAAACTTTACTTAGGGCCACAGAATTGTTACTCGCACAGACACAGAATTGTTACTCGCACAGACACAGAACTGTTACTGAGGGCCACAGAACTGTTACTTAGGGCCACAGAATTGTTACTCGCACAGACACAGAATTGTTACTCAGGGCCACAGAACTGTTACTTAGGGACAAAGAAACGCTAGTTAGGGCCACAGAATTCATACTCAGGGACAGACAGAATTGTTACGGAGTGCCAGAGAATTGTTACTCAGGGCCACAGAAACTTTACTTAGGGCCACAGAATTTTTACTCAGGGACAGACAGAATTGTTACTGAGTGCCAGAGAATTGTTACTCAGGGACAGACAGAATTGTTACGGAGTGCCAGAGAATTGTTACTCAGGGACAGACAGAATTGTTACTGAGTGCCAGAGAATTGTTACTTAGGGCCACAGAAACTTTAATTAGGGCCACAGAATTTTTACTCAGGGACAGACAGAATTGTTACTTAGGGCCACAGAAACTTTAATTAGGGCCACAGAATTTTTACTCAGGGACAGACAGAATTGTTACTGAGTGCCAGAGAATTGTTACTTAGGGCCACAGAAACTTTAATTAGGGCCACAGAATTTTTACTCAGGGACAGACAGAATTGTTACGGAGTGCCAGAGAATTGTTACTCAGGGCCACAGAAACTTTACTTAGGGCCACAGAATTTTTACTCAGGGACAGACAGAATTGTTACTGAGTGCCAGAGAATTGTTACTCAGGGACAGACAGAATTGTTACTGAGTGCCAGAGAATTGTTACTCAGGGACAGACAGAATTGTTACTGAGTGCCAGATAATTGTTACTCAGGGCCCCAGAAACTTTACTTAGGGCCACAGAATTTTTACTCAGGGACAGACAGAATTGTTACTGAGTGCCAGAGAATTGTTACTCAGGGACAGACAGAATTGTTACTGAGTGCCAGATAATTGTTACTTAGGGCCACAGAAACGTTATTAGGGCCACAGAATTGTTACTCAGGGACAGACAGAATTGTTACTGAGTGCCAGAGAATTGTTACTTAGGGCCACAGAAACTTTAGTTAGGGCCACAGAATTGTTACTCAGGGACAGACACAGAATTGTTACTGAGGGCCACAGAACTGTTACTTAGGGCCACAGAATTGTTACTCGCACAGACACAGAATTGTTACACAGGGACACAGAACTGTTACTGAGGGCCACAGAACCGTTACTTAGGGCCACAGAATTGTTACTCGCACAGACACAGAATTGTTACTCAGGGACACAGAATTGTTACTCAGGGACACATAATCATTTAATTAAAGAGTATGTCAGACAACATGCAGAGGAGTGGCAGAGGAGGCAATGTTTTAGGAGCGAGCAGACGTGGCAGCAGAGGAAGGGGTCGAGGCAGCACTATTCGCAGCCAGAGGCCAGTGCTCCCGGTGTCATCCAGCGGTCGTGTCTCCACCGACAACCCTGCCGTCATCGATTGGTTGGCTCGGTCATCTTCCTCTTCCCAGGTCACCTCTGACACCTACAGCCAACGGTCGGTGGGTACGTCAGACACAACCGTTAGTTGGCATGGCCCGGGACCAAGCCCACTGAAATCACGTGTCCTCTACCTGCCCCTGTCCTTTGGTGTTCCCTCACCAAGCGAAGTATCGCATGCTGTGGGCTCAGCCCCACTGTACAGTGAGGAAGAGCTAACAGAGGGCGGTCAGGAACGGGGGGAGACATCCGCCTTTTCAGCAGCTAGGCGAAGAAGTAGTGGCGAGGAGAGTGGCCCGGTAGCCGGTCTAGAGACAGGTCTGTCTCCTGACCCAGACGCAGCCGAGGGGGCTAGTAGTGAGGCGGAGACCCTACTTGATGATGAGGAGGTTGATCGCACTTGGCAGCCTCGTCGTCATCAGGCAATTTCTTCCGCATCATCAGGAGAAGAGGGTGGCAGCTTGGCAGTGAGCGAAACAGTCGGTGGGTTGCCCAGGAGACAGCAGCAGGGTCGCAGCAGTGTCAGTGGAAGCAGTGTCAGTGGAGCCAAACGGCCACGGAGTAGAGCACCAGCTCCACTGCAGCCTACCACCACGGCCAGTAGTGGTGCCGGTGTGCACGGAGGAAGCAGCAGTCAGCCAGTGAGGAGTATCGGGGGCAAAGTTTCCTACTCGGCGGTGTGGCAATTTTTCGTCAAGCCGCCCGAGGAAGTAAACGTAGCCGTATGTCGACTATGTGGCCAGAAAGTCAAGCGTGGCCAGGGGGCCCATGTTGGGACTATTTGGGCCATGTTGGGACAATGGGAGACCTCCCATTGCTGCTGTCTCCATCGCCACACTCTGCCATGTGCCAATTTCAGGTCTCCTCACACACTGCTGGTGTGTTGAATTTTTTGACATAGGGTGCTGGCAGATTACGGGCCTCCCATAGCTGCTGCCAGGCCCCTAATCTGCCATAGGCCCCTATATACCGCCTCCTCATGCTGCTGCCAGGTCCAGAGTCTCTCATGGGTCCCTGTACGGCCTCCCATTGCTGCTGTCTCCATCGCCACACTCTGCCATGTGCCACTTTCAGGTCTCCTCACACTGCTGGTGTGTAGAATTTTTTGACATAGGGTGCAGGCAGATTACGGGCCTCCCATAGCTGCTGCCAGGCCCCTAATCTGCCATGGGCCCCCGTACCGACTCCTCATGCTGCTGCCAGGCCCGTAATCTGTCATGGGCCCCTGTTGTCGCTTGTTGGCATATTCCGCTTGTTCAGATGCTCCTTCTCCTGCTACTCCTCTTCACGGATTCCGTCAGCAGTCTTTCTTGGAATCCGTTTCCAAGATACAACAGTTTGCGAGCACGCACCAGACGGTGCAGAAACTGAATGTCCTCCTGTCCAAGTTGCTGCTGCCAGGCTCGTAATCTGTCATGCGCCCCTGTACCGCCTCCTCATGCTGCTGCCAGGTCCAGAGTGTGTCATGGGCCCCCGTACCGACTCCAAATGCTGCTGCCAGGCCCGTAATCTGTCATGGGCCCCTGTACCGCCTCCCCATGCTGCTGCCAGGTCCAGATTGTGTCATGGGTCCCTGTACGGCCTCCCATTGCTGCTGCCAGGCCTGTAATCTGCCATGGGCCCCCGTACCGACTCCTCATGCTGCTGCCAGGCCCGTAATCTGCCATGGGCCCCTGTACCGCCTCCTCATGCTGCTGCCAGGTCCAGAGTGTGTCATGGGTCCCTGTACGGCCTCCCATTGCTGCTGTCTCCATCGCCACACTCTGCCATGTGCCACTTTCAGGTCTCCTCACACTGCTGGTGGTTTCCATTTTTGTCATAGGGTGCTGTATGGCCTCCCATTGCTGCTGCCTCCACCGCCACACTGTGGCTCCACACTCTGGTTTTGGCCCCGTGACTGGCCAAATGAGTGAAGTGTGCGGTGATTCTAAGATCGACGGCACTCATCTGCATGTCATACTGCCTGACAGTATTATTTCTCTTCCCCAGCAGACTCCAAGGGCATTTAAATTAAAGGTACAGTGTTCAGCACTAATATTACGTCTCTCTGAAGCCTAGAAACACCCTTTTTTAAGTTAAATTCACAGCGAATATATTCGACTCGAATCGAAATTTTTCCACGAATTCGCCGAATCAGTCGAATTGAATTTTTGAATACTTCGCTCATCTCTAAACATTACCCGTGTTCTAAGCAGCCAGCAGATTATGCAGATCTGATGCTTAATGTAAAATTTCAGTTGCAAAAAAATAAGAACACCTGTAGTGTGTTTAAAATCTCAAAACGTGAATTGTATATATATTCTCATGGAAAACCCCAAGCCCAGAGTCTCTCAATATTCAGAAGACAGTTTACAGCTTCAGGGCCACATGTCTATGCATCTCTCAATGCAACCTGTGTCTATGAAATAGAGAAGCATGCACTGTGGGAGAGTTGCAACCCAGTGATTTAGGAAGTGCTGCAATGCAGTTTCAGTGCCTTGGTGTAGCAATTATGGGGTTCAAACAGGTGGTGGGAAGTCTTCATACTGCCTTCTTGCCTCCAATCAAATGGCTCTGAAAAGTGATCCAAACCATTGCCGGATCTAAGGGGGATGCTGGGGTTGGCTATTCTCCTCCAGATTTTTATTGTGCCCCCGAAAGCCAGGCTGTGTGCAGTGCAGGGATGGGAGAAGGAGCTCTGCTGAGTGCCCTGCCAGTAGTGACCCTTGTCCTCTGTCCTGCTAAAAGTGACCCCTGTTTTCTACTCTGCTAGCAGTCACTCCTGTCCTCTTCCCTGCTAGTTGTGACCCCTGTCCTCTACTGCTCAGCCCTGTACACTGCCTGCTGACCCTCTGTACACTGCCCTGCTGACCCCTGTACATTCTCCTGACCCCTGTACACTGCCCTGCTGACCCCTGTACACTGCCTGCTGACCCTCTGTACACGGCCCTGCTGACCCCTGTACATTCTCCTGACCCCTGTACACTGCCCTGCTGACCCTCTGTACATTCTCCTGACCCCTGTACACTGCCCTGCTGACCCCTGTACACTGCCTGCTGACCCTCTGTACACGGCCCTGCTGACCCCTGTACATTCTCCTGACCCCTGTACACTGCCCTGCTGACCCCTGTACACTGCCTGCTGACCCTCTGTACACTGCCCTGCTGACCCCTGTACAATCTCCTGCTGACCCCTGTACACTGCCCTGCTGACTCCTGTACATGCTGACCCCCTGTACACTCTCCTGCTGACCCCTGTACACTGCCTGCTGACCCTCTGTACACTGCCCTGCTGACCCGTGTATAATCTCCTGCTGACCCCTGTACACTGCCCTGCTGACCCCTGTACATGCTGACCCCCTGTACAGTCTCCTACTGACTCCTGTACACTCTCCTGCTGACCCCTGTATACTGCACTGCTGACCCCTGTACACTCTCCTGCTGACCCCTGTACACTGCCCTGCTGACCCCTGAACACTGCCCTGCTGGCCTTCCATTCTCTGCCCCCCCGACATTTTTTATTGCACTCCCACATCAGACAGGCTAGATCCAGCCTTGATCCAAAGGCAGATCACTTTTCAGAGGTGCAGCGGTTTAAACCATGAATGAAACAATATAGTCACATAGTTAGTCTGGCTGGAAAAAGACAAAAGTCCATCCAGTTCAACCAAAAAAAAAAAAAAAAGTTATAATCCTACACCCACAGTGGATCCAGAGGAAGTCAAAAAACCCAGCAAAGCATGATCCAATTTGCTCCTGCAGGGGAAAAAAATTCCTTCCTGATCCCCCAAGAGGCAATTGGATATTCCCTGGATCATTGTTACTTATAAATGTTATATCCAGTTATATTCTGTGTATCTAGGAAAGAATCCAGGACTTTTTTAACCACTTCCCATCCGGCCGCTGTTTATAAACGGCAGGACGGGACACCTCCAGGAGCGGGTTGCCGTCTCTAAACGGCACCTTGTATCTGAGGCTCGTGCGCGAGCCCGATGATCGCCGAGTCCGACGGACACGGTGGATTACGTGACATGGTATGGGACCAATGAAATCGGTCCCATACCATGTGATCAGCTGTGTCCAATAAGGACACAGTTTAAGTGTAAACAAAAGCCGCATGGTGCGGCTTCCGCCTCCTTCTCCTCACACGGAGTTGTCTGTGAGAGGAGAAACAGCGAAGAAGAGGTTGTAGTTAACTGCCCTCCACCTCAGTGACACCTGATCGCCCCTAAAGTGTCCCTGATCGCCCCTAAAGTGGCCCTGATTGCCCCACGTGTCCCTGATCACCCCAATAAGTGGCCCTGATTGCCCCAACAAGTGGCTTTGATTGCCCATAAGTGGCCCTGATCGCCCCCACAAGTGTCCCTGATTGCCCCAAGTGGCCCTGATTGCCCCAAGTGGCCCTGATTGCCCACAAGTGGCCCTGATCGCCCACAAGTGGCCCAGCAGTGTCCCTGATTGTCAGTGTCCCTGATCGCCACATAGTGGCCCAGCAGTGTTCCTGATCGCCACAGTGTCCCTGATCGTCACAGTGTTCCTGATCGCCACACAAGTGGCCAAGCAGTGTCCCTGATCGTCGCAGTGGCCAAGCAGTGTCCCTGATCGTCACACAAGTGGCCCAGCAGTATCGCCGCAGTGGCCAAGCAGTGTCCCTGATTGCCACACAAGTGGCCCAGAAGTGTCCCTGATTGCCGCAGTGGCCCAGCAGTGTCCCTGATCACCACAGTGTCCCTGATTGCCGCACAAGTGGTCCAGCAGTGTCCCTGATCGCCGCAGTGGCCCAGCAGTGTCCCTGATCACCGCAGTGTCCCTGATTGCCGCACAAGTGGTCCAGCAGTGTTCTTGATCGCCACAGTGTCCCTGATTGCCGCACAAGTGGTCCAGCAGTGTCCCTGATTGCCGCAGTGTCCCTGATCGCCACACAAGTGGCCCAGCAGTGTCCCTGATCGCCACACAAGTGGCCCAGCAGTGTCCCTGATCGCCGCACAAGTAACCCAGCATTGTCCCTGATTGCCGCACAAGTGGTCCAGCAGTGTCCCTGATCACCGCAGTGGCCCAGCAGTGTCCCTGATCACCGCAGTGTCCCTGATTGCCGCACAAGTGGTCCAGCAGTGTCCCTGATCGCCGCAGTGGCCCTGATTGCCGCAGTGGCCCAGCAGTGTCTCTGACCACCACACAAGTGGCCCAGCAGTGTCCCTGATCACCGCATTGGCCCAGCAGTGTTCCTGATCACCACACAAGTGGCCCAGCAGTGTCCCTGATCACCGCATTGGCCCAGCAGTGTTCCTGATCACCACACAATTGGCCCAGCAGTGTCCCTGATCCCCACATTGGCCCAACAGTGTTCCTGATCACCACACAAGTGGCCCAGCAGTGTCCCTGATCGCCGGACAAGTGGTCCAGCAGTGCCTCTGATCACCGAAGTGTCCCTGATCACTGTAGTAGTCCAGCAGTGTTTCTGATTGCCACACAAGTGGCCCAGCAGTGTCCTGATCATCGCAGTGGCTCAGCAGTGTCCCTGATCGCCGCAGAAGTGGTCCAGCAGTGTCCCTGATCGCCGCAGTGTCCCAGCAGTGTCCCTGATCACCGCAGTGTCCCCGATTGCTGCACAAGTGGTCCAGCAGTGTCCCTAACCACCGCAGTGTCCCTGATTGCCGCAGTGGCCCAGATCACCACACAAGTGGCCCAGCAGTGTCCCTGATCACCACACAAGTGGCCAGCAGTGTCCCTGATTGCCGGACAAGTGGTCCAGCAGTGCCCCTGATCACCGCAGTGTCCCTGATCACCGCAGTTGCCCAGCAGTGTTTCTGATCGCCACACAAGTGGCCCAGCAGTGTCCTGATCATCGCAGTGGCCCAGCAGTATCCATGGTCGCCGCACAAGTGGTCCAGCAATGTCCCTGATTGCCACAGTGTCCCTGATCGCCACACAAGTGGCCCAGCAGTGTCCCTGATCACCGCAGTGGCCCAGCAGTGTCCCTGATCACCATACAGTGGCCCAATCAGTGTCCCTGATCACCTTACAGTGTGCCTGTTCATAAAGTGTCCCTGATCTCTGCCACACCAGTGGATCCTGTTCACTGCCATCGTCTGTGAGGAGAGAGATCCAGTACAGCTAACTGTGAGTAATTTTCAGCCTTTGCACAGAGTTTACACACACTCACAAAACATTGCCAGCCAGCTCACTGTATCTCTGATTTTTGCCCAACAGTGACTAGTGTGAACCAACTGCAGCCAGATATCTGTCCCTCACTGCAACACCATTCTGATCACTGCCATACCAGTGGGTCCTTTTTTTTTTAATTTAAATATTTATAAAATTTTTCATGTTAATACAAAAACCCAAAAAGGTAAATAATTCTCATACAAATAGACATTTATAACATTTCTACCTTTCCCTTACTAAAAACTCTTTTCTTTCCCATCCCACTAACCCCCCTTCCCGCCCCTCATCCTTCCTCCTCCCCCTCTGCAGACTCTAGCCCATTCTAATCTCTTGAGGCTTATTAATTTTTTGCTAACATCCTAGTTCATATTTTCCTATATTTCTCTTTCAATCCTGCTCTTTCCCACTTTTCCCATCTCCTAAAATAAACTCTCATCCTATCTTCCTGCATATGGTATGATCTTTCCATTCTACCTATCTGGTTTACTCTATTAATCCAGTCTTCCTCCTTCGGTACCTCAGCTTTCCGCCAAAACTTGGGTATCAACCCTTTCGTCGCATTCAAGAAGTACAAAATACCTGAATCTTTATATTTATTTACAGATGTCTCCACATTGTGTAGGAGGCACGTCGTTGGGTCTAACCCTATGTCAATTTCAGTTATTTCTTCAATCAGTTTGACTATTATCTTCCAAAAAGCCTGGATTTTCGGACATTCCCACCATATGTGAAACACCGTGCCTATCTCTCCACATCCTCTCCAACACATATTTGAGTTTTCCCCATTCATCTTGTGCTCTACCCTCGGTGTAATGTGCCATCGTGTCACACACTTATAATTGACCTCAACCTCTCTCATACTAACATTATCGTGTATCAATCTAAACGTCTTTCTCTGTCTATCTTCATCAAACCCAACTCCCATATCTCTTTCCCATTTTGTAATAAAAATTAACTTTGTGTTTGTGTCTAATTCTGTGAGTATTCTATACACTTTTGAAATACCGTGCTTCCCATCCCTTCGTGTCTCTAACAACCTTTCAAACATATTCCACTCCTGTTTTATTCTCAGGGGTTTCGGTAGATTTCCAATAAAACATTTCAATTGATGATATTTCCACTCATCTATTCTAATAAAAATATCTCCCTTCTTCTCTATTAAATCTTTAAGTGATCTCAATTCCCCCTCCACCAAAACATCTCTCAGTTGGGTATCCTCCTTTCTAAACCATCTCCCTGATATCTTATTCTTTCCCGGGGGAAAGTACTCAGTATTTGTGAGAGGCATTAATATAGAGTTAAATTCCCATTTCATGTTTTTGTGTAAATTGTCCCATACCCTAAAGACATTTAAAGTGTAGACACTTGTGCTTTCTTTAATTCCCCTGAACTGTGGTGGAACCCATATCATCTGACTCAATCTAATTCCACTAAGATCATTTTCAATTGTTACCCAACTTTTCCCCTTATGGTTAAATGTCCAGTCATATATTCTTGCTAAAACCACTGCTTTATAGTATCTCTTGACATCTGGTAGACCCAATCCCCCTTATTCTTTAGTCCTACTCAATGTTTCATATGCTATTCTAGGTTTTTTATTCTTCCATATGTATCTTGTTAACATTTTTTTCATTATCTTAAAGAAGGCTTCTGGAATTTTAATTGGTACCATTTGAATTCTATACAGTATTTTAGGCATAATTACCATTTTGACTAGGTTTATACGTCCTATCCAGGATGGATTTCCTCCTTCTAGTCTTTTTAAATCTTCCCTGATCTCATTTATCAAAGAGATATAGTTTAATCTATACAAATGCTTAGATGAGGCAGTGAGTTTTATTCCTAGGTATTTTATCTCTTTTTCTCTCCATATAAAGGGGAATTCTTTTTGTAGTTTTTCTTTTTCATTCTTTGATATATTAATATTCAGGATCTCTGTTTTCGTTGGATTTATTTTTAAATTTGATAGTTCACCGTACTCCTTCAGAATCTTCATTATATTTGGGAGAGTTATTCGGGGATTCCCCACATAGAACAATAAGTCGTCCGCAAAGGCCGCTACTCTATGTTCTATGGATTCTATCTGAATTCCCTTTACCGATCCACTATTTCTTATTATTGACAACAGAGGTTCGAGTGACAATACATATAGCAGAGGGGACAGTGGACAGCCCTGTCTTGTACCATTAGACATTCCAATGGGTTCTGATCTCTCCCCATTTACCGTGATGATTGCAGTAGGCTCCCTATATGATTTACTTATCCACTCTCGCATTCTATCACCTATCCCCAGCACTTTTAAGTTGTCCATCATAAAGCCCCAGTCCACTCTATCAAATGCCTTCTCTGCATCAATTGACAAGAGCACCACCGGGGCTTTCCCTTTTCTACTTTTCTGAATAAGCGTCAGGGTTCTCAAGCCGTTATCTCTACCTTCTCTCCCCGGTACAAAGCCCACCTGGTCTCCATGGATCCATTCAGGCATCAGATCCCTCAACCTGTTTGCTAACACCTTTGCATACAGTTTAGTGTCAGTGTTCAATAATGAGATAGGTCTATAGCTGGAGCACTGAGATGGATCTTTTCCCTCCTTGTGAATAAGTACTACATGGGCCTGCAGGGATTCTCTCCTCATTTCCATCCCACCTCCCAGAGCATTCATATATTTCTCCAGCTTGGGTAACAGTACTTCACTAAATTTCTTATAGTACTTAACTGTATAGCCATCCGGGCCTGGGCTTTCCCCCCCCCCCGTGCTTTTTAATGCTATTTTAATTTCTTCCTGGGAAATTTCTGCGTCTAGGGAGTTCAACTGTGCTTCACTTAGTTTTGGTAATCCCGCATTTTTTAAGTATGTCATCTTTTTTTCATTAATTCCCTCTTGAGCTTCTTTTAGAGGGCCTTGGGGACTAATATTATATAACTTTTTGTAATACTCCGTAAACACTTTAATAATCTCTTTATTTCAGTGGACCAACTCCCCCTTTGAACTTTTTATCTTTTCTATATAGTTCCTATTTTTCTTTTTATTCAAAGCTCTCATTAGATATCTTCCTGGTCTGTCTCCCCATCTATATCTTTCGTTCAAAACCCTGTTGTATACTCTTCTCTTCTCCTCATCCATCAACCTCTCTAGCTCATCTTTTTTATCCAGCAACTTCTGTCTCGTATCTTTTGTTATTTTCTTCTTATGGATCTGCTCCAAGTCCAATATTTCTTTTAAGAGCCCACTGACCCTCTCTCTTCTTTCCTTTTTCTTCCTTGCTCCTGCCGCAATCAAGATTCCTCTTATAAATACCTTGTGGCTTTCCCAGACTGTAGCTATCGATACTTCCTCTGTTTCGTTCTCCTTAAAGTATACCTTAATCTCTTTCTCGATTTTCTGAACTACATCCTTATCCAGAAGAAGAACCTCATTTAACCTCCACCCTAATCCTCCAGTCCACCTTCTTCCCCATCCCATTTTCATTACGACCGGAGCATGATCCGAGAACGTCCTTGTCTCTATGTCAATTTTAACCAGATGATCTATAAGTTGATGGTCTATTAAGATGTAATCTAATGTCGAGTATATCTCATGTGCATTAGAGAAGAAGGTATAGTCTCTGTCTTTCATATGCGTTATTCTCCAGGTGTCCACTAGTTGATATTCATGCATCACTTTTTTCAAAGCTCTCAGAGACCTACTCCCCTCTCTTTGCACAGAAGAGGTATTATCCTTTTGTGGGTCCATACAGAAATTTAGGTCTCCTGCTACTATCAAGCGCCCCTTTTTAAATTCCATTAATTTTCCCAACAGACCCTTCATATACATCTCCGGGTTTTTATTAGGGCAGTATATATTGGCTAAAGTACACTCAATCCCCTGAAGTCTACCTTTTAAGAATAAAAACCTCCCCTCCAGGTCGGTTTTTCTATCCTCTAGCTCAAATCTCATATTCTTTGCAAAACCTATTGCAACCCCTTTTGCTCTTTTAATTGGAGAATCTGCATAATACCATGTTGGGTAGTGTTTGGATTTCAATTTCACGTTTGCCTCTATCTCAAAGTGCGTCTCCTGTAAAAATACCACGGACGTAGCCCTATGATGTAACTCATTAAACAACCTAAATCTCTTCCCTGGACAACTCAGCCCGTTCACATTATAGGTTATAAACTGTATTTCTTCCATCTTTCCCAGTTAACTCCATCTCTCTTCCAAATTGCCTCTTCCTCTTTATCCCTTCTGTCATGCAGAGTGTTGACCCAATACCTCCTCCCCTCCCTCACTCCAACCCGACTCCCATCCCCCCTCCCCTCCACCCCACCCCCCTCCATCCTCTCCCCCACCCCTCCCTCCCACCCCCCCATTAGGCCTACTAGTTGCCTTCTAATCATTTGTGGACCTAGTGCCACGTTTGATTTTTGACCCTGGGGTTGAACTCTGACCCTGTACGGTTCACCTTCCCCCCAAAGTTCCCTTATCTATCCATTCTCTATTTCTCTTTTTACCTTGCTGCCATTCCTCTTTTCCCCCAGCATATATCCCTCCTTCTTCCTCCCCCCAACCTGGAATCTCTATTCTCTGGATGTTAAGTTTATCAAAAAAGTCTCTCAGTTCCTCAGGAAACAGTTCCTCATACCAGTGGGTCCTGATCAGTGTCAAAAATATGGCCAAAAGATCATATACAAGCGAGGAGCCATTTCAAATTCTGAGTATGACAGATGAGAGTGACGGAGAACTCTCACTGTCAAACTCTGATTCTGTATATGAACCAGAACACAGCAGCGGTTCACTCTCTGAATCAGAAGAAGGTGTTCCAACAAAAAGAATGAGGAACTCCAAGGAGCAGCAAGCAACCACCAGCAGCTCAATACGTTCTTCTGATATGGCTACTACCAGCACTGTAAGTGCAAGTTCTAGTACTCGGGTGTCACATCAGCCACCAAGGATTAGGGCCCATACTGCTGTCCCAGATGCTCTTTTAAACCCTGTGTGGCTACCTTCAGGATCAGGAACACCTATAATTCCCCCATTCATAGCCCAACCAGGCATTCAGGCAGAAACCCAAAATTTTACAGCCATTGATTATTTCCATTTATTTTTCACTGAAGAGTTTTTGAATTCAGTTGTGCACCAATGCAATATTTTCGCCCAGCAATTAATCACTCAAAATCCCAACTCCTGTTATGCTCGAACATTTGAGTGGAAATGCCTCACAGTTGAAGAATTTAAAGTGTTTCTTGGCCTTGCATTTAATATGGGACTAACAAAAAAAAATAAACTGCATGCTTATTGGTTGACAAATCCCATTCAACACATGCCGCTCTTTTCTGCCACTATGTCCAGGACCCGCTATAAAACAATTCTGCACTTTCTACATTTCAACGATAATTCCCTGTTCCCCCCCAGAGATCACCCCGAGTACGACAAACTTTTTTAAAATTCGTCCACTAATCAATTATTTCAACCAAAAATTTTCAGAAATATATTGTCCTGAAAAAAACATCTGTGTCGATGAATCCCTAATCCATTTCACTGGGAGGCTGATCATAAAACAGTACATTCCAAGTAAACGGGCCAGATACGGGGTGAAGATGAACAAACTCTGCGAAAGGTCCACAGGATACGTGCACAAGTTCCGTATCTACGAGGGAAAGGACAGTCAGCTAGAGCCCCCTGAATGCCCAGCCTATATGGGGATTAGTGGAAAAATTGTCTGGGACCTGGTATACCCCCTCTTCAATCAGGGGTACCATCTTTATGTGGACAATTTCTACACAAGCCTGCCCCTTTTCCACCACCTTTATCTCAAGGACACTGTAGCCTGTGGCACAGTTCGACCCAATCGAAAGGGATTTCCACAACAATTGGTTGCCACCAAGCTAAACAGGGGGGAGTCAGCTAGCTTGAGAAATGAAGAGATCCTGGCCTTAAGTGGCGAGACAAACGGGATGTGTATGTCCTTTCATCTATCCATGACTAGTGCACCCGAGATAGGTTCATCCAGACCCCACTACACCACCATTACCCTTCCATACCAATCCCCTTTACTTACTATACTTACAGAAAACACAACACCAATTTTGGAGTAAATGGCCAGCACGGCCTTTTATTAACCAATCAAGTTTAAACACATCAACCATTCCTTATAACAGAAAACATAAAGAGTTGTCGTTGGTCTTTGAAGGCACCACCAAAACGATCCGAAATGCACCTGCGGACAACCATATTCCACTAGGCCTCCAGCCGCAACCAACCAGCTCGGAGACAACCATACTGTCCGCAGTGCAGCACCACCACCTTCCAGTTAAACCTCGGTTAACTGGGAATGTTCCCGGGCACACCATACCAACGATGGGTCCCACACCATTTTGTACCTCCAAGATAAGAACCGCCTCCAAAGACCAACCACCGCCACAGCACGCTGGGTGAGCCCTTACCCATGCGTGCCACACCACAACAAACCTTTCCGAACTCCATCCCTTAGACCCAGAGACCATAAATCCGCTCCAACCGCAGTCAGATGTACCCCAGCACTCCAAAGATACCTCCAAGTATCCACCTCTAGCTCCAGATGCCGGACCACCAGCCCCCCATTACGGACCAAGAAGCGCCCCACCTCCTTGTCGACCTTCAGATCGATGCCACCCGCAGGAAGCACCAGGACATCCAGTGGGCCATCCCGTCGAGTCAAACGCTGCCCCCCTGCAGCACACGACCCCACAACATACCCGGCACACCCATCCAGCTGACAGAAGCTTCCTGCCTAGCCAACCCCAGCTGCCTACCAGTAGGCCTAACATCAGCCCACCGGGCCCCCCAAGAACACATAGGAGTGACCCAGGATCCACACCAGGTCACACCGCTCCCTCTGAAAGAAAAGGACAAGCAATACCCCCAGGACAATACATCACCCAGACAGGACAGGCACTCCCCCCAGGCCATGACAACAGAACACGAGACCCCACTAGACCCCCAACAGATGCGGACGAACGCACAGTCGAAATCTCCGTGAATCCCACCTACCAATACGTGCGACCCATATCCAACAAACCCCACCCGGCAGCTTCCGTAGTAGCCCCCATCCAAAGCGAATGCGAAGCACACAAGGACGCATCCAACCAGCCGCCGTGAAACACCGTCAGAAAACTGACACAAAGTGAATTAAGAGGACCCCTCAGCGTGCTGGAAAAAAGGACCCCTGCCCCACCGGACGATGGGATAGAAAATCTGGCACCGCACCCACTGGGCACACATAAGATGCTGGAAGAGCAAAGAACTGCACCCCATGCACCACGCCCCAACTGGTCCGTCCTAGACCGATGGACGAGCACCTCCCACCCCAGTAAACCCAGCACACGACCACATCCCCCAATAACCCCCCAATAACTGATGTAGACGGACTACCGAACTCACCAAAACGCAATGCCCCCAAAAGGCCACCGCAAAGGCCGTACCGAAACAAACACCTCGAAGCCCGAAAGACACACAGACCGCAGGCGCACAAACCAAGACCCTAACAACTCAACGGACACCGGATGCCGTGAATCCCTTCAGCGATGAGCCCTACGGGAACCCCGAAGGGCCTGTCGAACCCAAAAGGCTTTCGTGAAAACCCAGACACCCCAGCAACTTAAGGAGAAGGCAAACCAGCCAACCGGCAATCAAACACAGCAGCCGACACCCCCGCTCTAATTTCCGTGCCAAAATTACAACACAGCAAACCCACCTCAGGCCCCCACGTATCAATATTGACCCGCTGCAGCAGGTCCACCACTCCCGCCAGTAAAAATGCACCTGCGGACAACCATATGCCACCAGGCCTCCAGACGCAACCAACCAGCTCGGAGACAACCATACCATCCGCAGTGCAGCACCACCACCTGCCAGTTAAACCTTGGTTAACTGGAATGTACCCGGCACACCATACCAACGATGGGTCCCACAACATTTAAGTCGAGTATGCAGACCATGTCGCCTCACTCACCGACTACCGGATCCAGCCTGCAACGACCCCAAGGCAAAATCCCACAGCCAGTCGGGACAAGGAACCCCGCGGTGCTCCTCCCCCAGCACCAATCCTCGGAATGTGTCCCACTGAAAATGAGCCAAAGCGGCAACCAGAGTTTGCTCAATCCCAGGGAGATGCACAGCATGAAGAAAATGGTCAGCTGCAGGCAACGCAACACGAAATGGCGAAGCAGGCCAACCACCGGCCACGAAGAAGCTGAGACCCGATTGATGACCCGAACCACCCCCAAAATGTTACACCGAAAATGAACCTTTACTTCCGAAAAATGCTCCCCCCACACGGCAACCACCAGCACCACCGAAAAAAAAAAAAAAAATACCAACAGCACCAAGATACGAAGAACAAACCCCCCGCCTCCCACCAGGAAGCAGGCCATGGAACCGTGCTCCACCGACTTCAGCAAAAGGCCCCATATCCCACGGAAGCCGCCGCATCCGGGAACAAATCCAGGTCAAAATAGCTCCCAGGGCCAGACATCCACAGAGCTCGCCTGTTGAAGGAATCCAAAAAGGTGAGCCAAATCTGCAATCGGCGGCAGAACACCCAACCCATCGGCAGTATACGGTAAGCGAAGGTAAGCTTTGCCCAACAACGACTGCCAGGCCCGCAGCTGAAACTTACACTTGCCCAGTACCCCACGAATCTCAACTTTGAAGGCCAACAGCTTGTCCTCAGGCAGCCGGCACTCCACAGCTCCGGAATCCAAACAACGCCCAGGAAAGTAATCACCGCAGCCGGGCCCTCCGTCTTGTCCAACGCCAGCGGAATAACGAAACGTTGTGCAATGTGTTGCAAAGTGGCCAGCAAAAACTGCACATACCCCGGAAGCTGGCGGACCCACACAAAGAAAATCATCTAAATAACGGATGACCGCAGGCACCCCGGAGACATCCCGCACCACCCACTCCATGCATGAACTGAACTTCTCGAACAAAGCGTAGGATATAAAACACCCCATGAGAAGGCACTTCACAACATAAAACGAGCCCTCCCAACGACAACCCAAAAAACACGAAGACCGGCCGGATGTACCCACAACAGCCGAAGTGCTGACTCAATATCCCATAACGCCAGGAGCGCACCGCGCCCATACCGAAGAACCCAGAAAACTGCCGCATCGAACGACGTATAATACACCGCACCTGACTCTGTATCGATGGCGTCGGTCACCGACCCCACTGTCAGGAAGGACAGGTGAGGAATTAACCGAAACGCATGAGTCTCCTTTTTGGGCACAACCCCCCAAGGGAAAAAAAGGAAACGGGCCGCCCACGCGGTCTAAACCCACTTCCTTACGCAACTTATCCGAAACCACCGCTGCATACTGCAAGGCCGACCGTGAGTTCCGCGCTAAAAGGAGGAATCGAAGTCAAAGTACACGGGATGCGGAAACCCTCCGAACAAAACTGGAACCGCCAGCAGAACCCCTACGCTTTGAGGCTGATTGTCCCGGGGAGAACGAACCACCGGCCCACCCCGAAAACAGACCAGAGGGCCTCGCCGGAGTCATGAGCTGTATCCAAAGGCCACGGACCGTATTGTCCCAGCGCAATGACGGGTAAACCGCCCTACGCTGCCGAAACTGTTCATCGCACCATAGCCCAGCGATCCCCCCTTAAACCCAGGAGCCTCGCTAATAGCGTCAAGGGAACAGAAAAACGCCGAGCAATGCTCAGGGGCCGTTTCCCCAATGACACTGGCCACAATCGCGAAAGCCTGCAACCAATTAGCAAATGCACGCGGGATAAACGAAAAAGAACGCCGCTTCTCCTCGTCCTACCGCCTGCCCTCGTCAACCCTCGACCCATCGACAGGCAGCCGCTCCAAGAGCAAGAGCGTGAAGATCCCGACATACACACCTCACCCAATCTACTCCTGTACATCCGAATGTCAATGCACACCAACGGGCCCTCGAACCACCGGCACACTGCGAAGCCGCCCGGCCCTGGCACCCCCCGCACCCTCACCCAAAACCGTGGATGGGGCCGCCTAGCCCAGAGCACCGGACCCCGCCGTAACCACCCCTGACCCTAAGCCGGAGAAGAAAACACCAGGCCCCCGTGTGTCCCCATTATCCTGCCCTAGGCCCCCGCAAACATCCCCACCTGCAGGTGGGAATCACACAGAAGCAGGCCCAGCGCCCCCACTACCGCCCAGCGCAAAGCGCCGCAACAAGTCCCCAGCCGGACCGCAAAACGCAGACCCCCGCACCAATACCCAACGAGATGACGCCGCCCCCCGACACCGCAGAAGCCCGCCCCCAACAGTTCCCGGAGAGCAGCTGAAAAGAAGAGAGCAGACCCCAAAAAAAATGGTAACTCACCAGGCTGCCCAGGAGACGTCCCAGCAGCCGCGCGTCCAAAATCCACCGGCGCCGAGCGGCCAGCTGTCGCCCCCGGATCGGGTTCCAACAGCTCGCCCTCCGATCGGTCCTCCTCCTCTCGATGACTGGATGGCCTCCCAGTCCCAGGAGCCACGGGTCCCGCAGGTCTGTGCCGCTCCTGCCGCCCAGCACCAGCCACGCTCCCTGACGACCCTGGGCACTTGCCAGCCCTCCGCCTAGCGCTGCACCTGTGGAAAATTTTTTTTTTTTTTTTTAATGGAGCCACTGCTCCATGCTGACAGGGGGCCCGCCGGCCGCAGCACCAGACAGCCCGGCAGCTGCAGCAGGACATCTCCTCCCGCCGGGCACCCTCCCTGACAGGTGCCTTGTCAGCGGAGGAGCCGCTGTCACCCCGTCCTCACTGCCGTGCGGGCGGGGGGCGGGGCTTCGTCCACGAGTGACCCCCCCCGAACTCCGCCGAAGCCTAGGATTCCTCCCGGCCTCCCCGGGAGCAGAGGCAGGAGAGCGCCCTGCCAGTGGGGGCCGGAGAGTCCCGAGTGGGGCTCCCATCATGGAGCCGAGCCCTGGGCTAGTGGGGAGACCGGGGGAAAGCTCTCCGGAGGCGCAGACCTCACCAGCACATGGGTGCTCCCGCCCGACTACCTCCGAGGAGCCCGGGTCCTGCAGAAAAGCAGAGACCCGGCTCCGCAGCCAGGCCCTCCCCTTGGAGGCCGCAGACTCACCCAGCCCGGCCCAACCGTCCTTCTACTTCCCGGCCTCCCCACAGGCAGACTCAGGAGAGCGCCCTGCCAGCGGGGCCGGAGGGTCCCGAGTGGGGCTCCCGTTCTGGTCCTGAGCTCTCTGTGGGGCGGGCAAAAGTGCTCCGGAGGCCTAAGCACATGGGCGCTCCTGCCCCCCTGCCGCTGGTGACAAGCCCGGGCCCCGCAGTGAGGCAGAGACCCGGCTCCGCAGCCAGTACAGCCCCTGCAAGCCGCAGCCGGGCCAATCGTCCCTCCCTGGCAGCTGCCACTGTACCTAAACCTCAGGGAAGGACACCCTGGTGGAGGGCGAGAGGGAAGCTCTCTTTCCCACGTCCAGCTCCCAACTGACGCCCCTCCCCAGAACACTCCACCCTAAAGTGCAGGAGACCCCACCTACACTCTCCTCTACCAACCAGATCCCCCAGCTATCCTTTACCAACCCTAATACTAACATTAACCCTTACACATCTTCCTTCCCACTCTGGGCCTAGTCATGCCTGCCCTGCGCTAATTCTTTTCTTCTTTTTTCGCTGCGGGCATTTCTTAACAGCAGCTCATTGGAAATTCAAGGAAGTCGCGGTCCCAACCCGAAAACCCCAATGCATACACAAATACAACCTGTTCATGGGGGGAGTGGATTTAAATGATCAAATGTTACAGCCCTACATACCCAACAGAAGATCAATCTACTGGTATAAAAAAGTATCCTTCTACCTTTTCCATATGGCCCTGTACAATTCCTACATCGTTTTCCAGAAGTCCACACAAAGACCTGTCACCTTCTTACAATATCAGGAAGAGATTATCACATCCCTCATCTATCAAGTAAGACCCGTACCTGAACAAATTCGGTCTGATGCAGTGAGCCGATTGCATGAAAGACATTTCCCCAATATCGTCCCCCCTACCGAAACAGACCGCAATCCTCAAAAGAGATGTCGGGTATGCTCCAAACATAGAATTCGATCTGACACCCGATACTACTGTCCCCAGTGTCCCTCAAAGCCTGGTCTCTGTATAGAAGAGTGCTTCCGTATCTACCATACCACACTACATTATTAGTGAAGTACGGTGAAGATATATTTCTTTGTCCTCTGTTTGCTATTTCCCTGCCACGTTTCTGCCTGTTGCCTGAATTCATTTTCCTGCCTTCCATCTGAACTGACCTCGGCCTGTTTATTGACCATGCCTCTGCTTGCTGCCTGAACTGACCTCGGCGTGTTAATGGACCATGCCTCTGCCTGCTGCCTGAACTGACCTCGGCCTGTTACTCAACCATGCCTCTGCTTGCTGCCTGAGCTGACCTCGGCCTGTTAATCGACCATGCCTCTGCCTGCTGCCTGAACTGACCTCGGCCTGTTACTCGACCATGCCTCTGCTTGCTGCCTGACCTGACCTCGGCCTGTTACTCGACCATGCCGCTGCTTGCTGCCTGACCTGACCTCGGCCTGTTAATCGACCATGCCTCTGCCTGCTGCCTGAACTGACCTCGGCCTGTTAATCGACCATGCCTCTGCCTGCCTCCTGGACTGATCTTTTGCCCTCCCACTTTAGTAGTGGGATTCAAGACAACACAGGGGTCTCACGTATGTGAGGGGATCCAGAGTAGTGTTTCCGAGCAGAGAAAACTTTTTTGTTTTCTTTGGGTTTTTTAATTCCCGGATCAGGGTCTGGAGACCAGAGGCTTCGAAGAGATTTGGGTGGGATGAAGCCTCTACCCCTTTGTCCAGTCTTACCTAACCAAGGCCCTAAGCTTAATGTTTCTGCCTGGACCAATCCTTTTACCACGTCTTTGCTTGCTGTCTGTATTGACTGTGGCCTTTTTATGGACCATGTTCCTGTCTTCTTCCTGGACCACTACTTTGCCTGTTTGCTCACCACGTCTATGCATGACACCGGTACTGACCCATCTGTATATCCCACTGGCTACCTTCCTGCAAGACACTGGTGCCACCCATCCTCTGCACTGAAACAACAGGTACTCTTTGGTTTATCTTTTGTTCAACTTCTTGGTGAATGAACATAGTGCTATGTGGACAGCCACGTACTAGTAGGTTAAGCTTTTAGGAACAGGCCGTAGGTGAAGCTACACTATGCTTTATTGATATATAATGTTTGCTATTTTTTGTGATAAACAGGTTGCAATGACCAGTAATCAGTCCAAACACTGAAAATGTCTTACACATGTGGTATCCCCATACTCAGGAAAAGTAGCAGAATGTGTTTTAAAGTGTTATTCTAAGAATACCTATGCAGTGTGTTAGAAATATGTTATTATTGGTAACATTGCATTAAAGAAAAAATAACTACTTTTTTTTCACATTTTCTAAAAATCTGTGTAAAAAATTAAGTCTTCAGAAGACTTTGCTGCTCCAGGACCTCCAAAATTGTGATACGTAGTCAATAAATTAGATGTGTAATTTTTGCCCTTAGTATGCCTAACGGTGCTTATTGCATGTGGGGCCCCTCCATTTGGTTAGGCTGTGAAAAAGTCTTGCAGGTGTGGTATCGTTATACTCAGGAAGAGTTAGAGAATGTGTTTTGGGGTGTAATTTTAAGTATGCCTATGCTGTGTAATAGAAATATCTCATAAATTGACAACTTTGCATAAAAAAAAATATATTTTCATTTTCTTTTCACATTTTCCAAAAACTTATGGCAAAAAATGAAGTCTTCAGAAGACTCCCCATGCCTCTTAAAACATACCTTAGGGTGTTTGCTTTCCAAAATGGGGTCTTTTTGTGGATAATTCCATTGTCCTGATGCTCCAGGACCTCCAAAACAGCAATAGGTAGTTAAGAAATTAGATGTGTGATTTTTGCCCTTAGAACGCTAACAGGTGCTTATTGGATGTGGAACCCCTCTATGTGGCCAGACTGTGAAAAAGTCTCACACATTTGGTATCACCATATTCAGGAAGAGTTAGAGAATGTGTTTTGGGGTGTAATTTTAAGTATGCCTATGCAGTGTATTAGAAATATCTCATAGATTGACAACTTTGTGTAGAAAAAAATACATTTTCATTTTCTTTTCGCATTTTCCAAAAACTTGTGGCAAAAAATGAAGTCTTCAGAAGACTCCGAATGCCTCTTAAAACATACCTTGGGGTGTTTGCTTTCCAAAATGGGGTCATTTTGTGGGTAATTCCATTGTCCTGATGCTCCAGGACCTCCAAAACGGCAATAGGTAGTCAAGAAATTAGATGTGTAATTTTTGCCCTTAGAACGCTAACAGGTGCTTATTGGATGTGGAACCCCTCTATCTGGCCAGACTGTGAAAAAGTCTCACACATTTGGTATCGCCATATTCAGCAGGAGTTAAAGAATGCGTTTTGAGGTATCATTTTAAGTATTCCTATGCTGTGTAATAGAAATATCTCATAGATTGACAACTTTGCGTAAAAAAAAATACATTTTCATTTTCTTTTCACATTTTTCAAAAACATGTGGCAAAAAATGAAGTCTTCAGAGGACTCCCCATGCCTCTTAAAACATACCTTGAGGTGTTTTCTTTTGAAAATGGGGTCATTTTGTGGGTAATTCAATTGTCCTGGTTAGAGATGAGCGAATTATTCAAAAATTCGGTTCGGCTGATTCGCCGAATTCGCCGATTAAATTCGCTTCGTGCCGAATATATTCGCTGCGAATTTAACTTATAAAAAGGGTGTTTCTAGGCTTCAGAGAGCCTTTATATTAGTGCAGAACACTGTACCTTTAATTTAAATGCCCTTGGAGTCTGCTGGGGAAGAGAAATAATACTGTCAGTCAGTATGACATGCAGATGAGTGCCGTCGATCTTAGAATCACCGCACACTTCACTCATTTGGGCAGTCACGGGGCCAAAACCAGAGTGTGGAGCCACAGTGTGGCGGTGGAGGCAGCAGCAATGGGAGGCCATACAGCACCCTATGACAAAATGGAACCCACCAGCAGTGTGAGGAGACCTGAAAGTGGCACATGGCAGAGTGTGGCGATGGAGACAGCAGCAATGGGAGGCCGTACAGGGACCCATGACACACTCTGGACCTGGCAGCAGCATGAGGAGGCGGTACAGGGGCCCATGACAGATTACGGGCCTGGCAGCAGCATGAGGAGTCGGTACGGGGGCCCATGGCAGATTACGGGCCTGGCAGCAGCATGAGGAGGCGGTACAGGGGCCCATGGCAGAGTGGCGGAGCGTAAGCAGCTAAAATTGAAGGCCATACAGAGGCCTATGTTAAAAAGTCCCCCCAGCAGCAGCGTGGGGAGACGACTATCAAGAGTCCAATGGCAGAGTGGCGGAGCAGAAGCAGCTTCAATTGAAGGCCATACACAGGCCTAGGTTAAAAAGCGGAAGCCGTCAGCAGCGTGAGCAGACGACAGAGACACATGGTGCAGGGTGGCGGTGGATGCAGCAGTATTCGGAAGCCAAACACAGGCCTCGGTTAAAAAGCGGAAGCCGTCAGCAGCGTGAGCAGATGACAGAGGCACATGGCGCAGGGTGGCGGTGGAGGCAGCAGCAATGGAAGGCCATACAGCACCCTATCACAAAATGGAACCCACCAACAGTGTAAGGAGACCTGAAAGTGGCACATGGCGCAGGGTGGCGGTGGAGGCAGCAGTATTCGGAAGACATACACAGGACTAGTTTAAAAAGCGGAAGCCATCAGCAGCGTGAGCAGACGACAGAGGCACATGGCGCAGGGTGGCGGTGGATGCAGCAGTATTCAGAAGCCAAACACAGGCCTCGGTTAAAAAGCGGAAGCCGTCAGCAGCGTGAGCAGATGACAGAGGCACATGGCGCAGGGTGGCGGTGGAGGCAGCAGCAATGGAAGGCCATACAGCACCCTATCACAAAATGGAACCCACCAACAGTGTAAGGAGACCTGAAAGTGGCACATGGCGCAGGGTGGCGGTGGAGGCAGCAGTATTCGGAAGACATACACAGGACTAGTTTAAAAAGCGGAAGCCGTCAGCAGCGTGAGCAGACGACAGAGGCACATGGCGCAGGGTGGCGGTGGAGGCAGCAGTATTCGGAAGCCATACACAGGCCTAGGTTAAAAAGCAGAAGCCGTCAGCAGCGTGAGCAGACGACAGAGGCACATGGCGCAGGGTGGCGGTGGAGGCAGCAGTATTCGGAAGCCATACACAGGCCTAGGTTTAAAACTGGAACCCAGCAGCGTGAGCAGACGACAAAGACGCACATGGCAGAGGATGGATCTGGCAGCAGTATAAGAAGGCGGTACAGGGGCCCGTGGCACAGTGTGGTGAGCGGGGCTACAGCAACTGGATGCCAGAAAGTGGCCGATAGGGCTATATACTGCATGACTACATAGGTTTTTTTTATAGTACTTTATTTTGGCCTCCCTCTCAGCAGGTGTGAAAAAGGCCACCATTTTTGAACGGTAGCGAGGGTCCAACAAGGTGGACAGCCAAAAGTCATCCCTCTGTCTGATGGTTATTATTCAGCTGTCGCTACGCAAGCAACCGAGCATGCTATGGGCCATTTGTGCCAAGGAATGCGAGGGACTCCGTGCCTCCATCTCCACAGCATACTGCCACGGTGCGTCTGGGTCCTCTGTCTCCTCCTCCTCCTCTACCAGATGCTCCTGCTCCTCCACTCCTGTCCGCTGAGTGGAAAAACCACCCATTTCACTCAATAATTCCTGAGCACCAATGTCCTCCTCTACCTCCTCCTCTTCTTTCTGTCCTGCCCCCACAGGGGTCATGTGGCGTTGAGATCTGTGCGCCACGTCTACCGCACCCTGACCAGCCATTGTTAACAGCATTTGTTCCAGGACGTGCAACAGAGGAATGACGTCGTTCATCCCATAGTCCTGCCGACTCACGAATAGCGTGGCCTCCTCAAAGGGCCTGAGCAAGCGGCAGGTGTCACGCATGAGCTGCCAATGGCTGACATCTAAGTTACACAGGGGAGTACCTTTATCCGCTTGTAACATCAGGAAATCGGTGATGGCCTTTCGCTGTTCGTAAAGGCGGTCTAACATATGTAGGGTTGAATTCCACCTTGTTGCAACGTCGCAGATCAGGCGATGCTGTGGAATTCCGTTCTGCCGCTGCAGCTCAAGGAGGGTGTGCTTTGCGGTGTAGGAATGGCTGAAATGCATGCAAAGTTTACGTGACATTTTAAGGATGTCTTGCAGTGGGATGGTGGATTTTAGGAACCGCTTGACAACCAGATTGAACACGTGAGCCATGCATGGCGCATGGCACAACCTTCCTTGACGCAGAGCAGACACCATGTTCTTTCCGTTGTCGGTCAACATGGTTCCGATTTTCAGTTTGCGCGGAGACAGCCATCTGTCGATTTCTCTGTTCATTACACTGAGAAGTTCCTCCCCTGTGTGACTACGTTCGCCAAGGCATACCAGGTGCAGAACAGCGTGACACCGTTGCGCCCTGCACATGTGATATGCCGGTCGGGTAATGGGACTTGGCACGGGGGTGGCGGCTGAGGACACGGCGGAAGAAGAGGTGGTAGAGGCGGACATCTTTGCTGGACCAAGGACGTGCAAACGTGGAGGCAAAAGCGGCGTGACCTGTCCAAGTTGCTGGTGCGGCTGTGCCGGCACCACGTTCACCCAGTGGGCCGTAAATGACATGTACTGTCCCTGACCGTAGTTACAGCTCCACACGTCGGCGCTGCCGTGCACTTTGGCAGAGACCGACATGCTCAAAGACTGGCCCACCATCTCTTCTACATGTGAATGCAGGGCTGGCACTGCCTTTTTGGCGAAGAAATGCCGGCTTGGCACTCTCCACCGCGGCTCGGCACAAGCCATCATTTCTCGGAAAGGTGCTGAGTCCACCACTTGGAAAGGGAGGGACTGCAGCACCAGCAACTTGGACAGGAGGACGTTCAGCTTCTGCACCGTCGGGTGCGTGCTCGCAAACTGTTGTCTCTTGGAAACGGATTCCAAGAAAGACTGCTGACGGAATCCGTGAAGAGGAGTAGCAGGAGAAGGAGCATCTGAACGAGCGGAAGATGCCAACGAGCGACAACTCCCCTCAGCAGAGGTGTTGGAGCCTTGACTGGCTGATAGAGGGCGATTGACGTCGGGTGACGGAGCAAGTAACGGAGCGGGTGATGGAGCGGGGGCTGGGGCAGGCAGAACCGCCGTATCTTTATCACGGTTTTCCCAGGCCACCGAATGGCGACGCTGCATATGCTGACGCAACGCTGTAGTCCCAACATTGGCCCCCTGGCCACGCTTGACTTTCTGGCCACATAGTCGACATACGGCTACGTTTACTTCTTCGGGCGGCTTGACGAAAAATTGCCACACCGCCGAGTAGGAAACTTTGCCCCCGCTACTCCTCACTGGCTGACTGCTACTTCCTCCGTGCACACCGGCACCACTACTGTCCGTGGTGGTAGGCTGCAGTGGAGCTGGTGCTCTACTCCGTGGCCGTTTGGCTCCACTGACACTGCTGCGACCCTGCTGCCTCCTGGGCAACCCACCGACTGTTTTGCTCGCTGGCAAGCTGGCACCCTCTTCTACTGATGATGCGGAAGCAATAGCCTGATGACGACGAGGCTGCCAAGTGCGATCAGCCTCATCATCATCAATTAGGGTCTCCGCGTCACTACTAGCCCCCTCGGCTGCGTGTGGGTCAGGAGACAGACCTGTCTCTAGACCGGCTACCGAGCCACTCTCCTCGCCAGTACTTCTTCGCCTGGCTGCTGAAGAGGCGGATGTCTCCCCCCGTTCCTGACCGCCCTCTGTTAGCTCTTCCTCACTGTACAGTGGGGCTGAGCCCACAGCATGCGATACTTCGCTTGGTGAGGGAACACCAAAGGACAGGGGCAGGTCGAGGACACGTGATTTCAGTGGGCTTGCTCCCGGGCCATGCCAACTAACGGTTGTGTCTGACGTACCCACCGACCGTTGGCTGTAGGTGTCAGAGGTGACCTGGGAAGAGGAAGACGACCGAGTCAACCAATCGATGACGGCAGGGTTGTCGGTGGAGACACGACCGCTGGATGACACCGGGAGCACTGGCCTCTGGCTGCGACTAGTGCTGCCTCGACCCCTTCCTCTGCTGCCACGTCTGCTCGCTCCTGAAACATTGCCTCCTCTGCCACTCCTCTGCGTGTTGTCTGACATACTCTTTAATTCAATAAGCACCCCAAAAATAAAACCGGATTTAACTCTTTGAACGTACAATAGTGGTTGTGAAGCAGAAAGTCAGTTTATTTAGCACAATCGGTCAATTGCAGCTTGCCGTTGGCTGTAAACTGTACGTTTATGTCACTGGAATGCACTAATCACCCAAAAGATATTACCGCCACCCGGCGTGTAAATGGATCTAACTCTTTGAACGTACAATAGTGGTTGTGAAGCAGAAAGTCAGTTTATTTAGCACAATCGGTCAATTGCAGCTTGCCGTTGGCTGGAAACTGTACGTTTATGTCACTGGAATGCACTAATCACCCAAAAAATATTACCGCCAGCCGGCGTGTAAATGGATCTAACTCTTTGAACGTACAATAGTGGTTGTGAAGCAGAAAGTCAGTTTATTGTACACAATCGGTCAATTGCAGCTTGCCGTTGGCTGGAAACTGTACGTTTATGTCACTGGAATGCACTAATCACCCAAAAAATATTACCGCCACCCCGCGTGTATATGGATTTAACTCTTTGAACGTACAATAGTGGTTGTGAAGCAGAAAGTCAGTTTATTGAGCACAATCGGTCAATTGCAGCTTGCCGTTGGCTGGAAACTGTACGTTTATGTCACTGGAATGCACTAATCACCCAAAAAATATTACCGCCACCCGGCGTGTAAATGGATCTAACTCTTTGAACGTACAATGGTGGTTGTGAAGCAGAAAGTCAGTTTATTGTACACAATCGGTCAATTGCAGCTTGCCGTTGGCTGGAAACTGTACGTTTGTGTCACTGGAATGCACTAATCACCCAAAAAATATTACCGCCAGCCGGCGTGTAAATGGATCTAACTCTTTGAACGTACAATGGTGGTTGTGAAGCAGAAAGTCAGTTTATTGTACACAATCGGTCAATTGCAGCTTGCCGTTGGCTGGAAACTGTACGTTTCTGTCACTGGAATGCACTAATCACCCAAAAAATATTACCGCCACCCGGCGTGTAAATGGATCTAACTCTTTGAACGTACAATGGTGGTTGTGAAGCAGAAAGTCAGTTTATTGTACACAATCGGTCAATTGCAGCTTGCCGTTGGCTGGAAACTGTACGTTTCTGTCACTGGAATGCACTAATCACCCAAAAAATATTACCGCCAGCCGGCGTGTAAATGTATTTAACTCTTTGAACGTACAATAGTGGTTGTGAAGCAGAAAGTCAGTTTATTTAGCACAATCGGTCAATTGCAGCTTGCCGTTGGCTGGAAACTGTACGTTTATGTCACTGGAATGCACTAATCACCCAAAAAATATTACCGCCACCCGGCGTGTAAATGGATCTAACTCTTTGAACGTACAATAGTGGTTGTGAAGCAGAAAGTCAGTTTATTGTACACAATCGGTCAATTGCAGCTTGCCGTTGGCTGGAAACTGTACGTTTCTGTCACTGGAATGCACTAATCACCCAAAAAATATTACCGCCACCCGGCGTGTATATGGATTTAACTCTTTGAACGTACAATAGTGGTTGTGAAGCAGAAAGTCAGTTTATTTAGCACAATCGGTCAACTGCAGCTTGCCGTTGGCTGGAAACTGTACGTTTCTGTCACTGGAATGCACTAATCACCCAAAAAATATTACCGCCACCCGGCGTGTAAATGGATCTAACTCTTTGAACGTACAATAGTGGTTGTGAAGCAGAAAGTCAGTTTATTGTACACAATCGGTCAATTGCAGCTTGCCGTTGGCTGGAAACTGTACGTTTGTGTCACTGGAATGCACTAATCACCCAAAAAATATTACCGCCAGCCGGCGTGTAAATGGATTTAACTCTTTGAACGTACAATAGTGGTTGTGAAGCAGAAAGTCAGTTTATTTTGCACAATCGGCAAACTGCAGCACCAACTGTGCACGACAGCCACCAAAAAAAAAAGGGTGTATGTCACTTTAAATTTTCGATTCTTTGATAGCTGTGGCCCTGAGTAACGATTCTGTGTCCCTGAGTAACGATTCTGTGTCCCTGAGTAACGATTCTGTGTCCCTGAGTAACGATTCTGTGTCCCTGAGTAACGATTCTGTGGCCCTAAAGTCTTTGTGGCCCTAACTCTGTCCCTTAATACAGACAGGTCTGTCTCTCTTGAATGACCGGAGGCTAATGGAGAATTCTAAGATGGCCGCGATTTATAGCTCCACCATTACACAGTGCTGGCTGGCTGCTGAATGGCTAATGCGATCACATGTCATGATTCATGACTCATGAATGCATTATGGGTCAGCGCGCCTTGTCTGCGCGCCTTCCCAGAGATCCCTGCCCCATCTTCTCTGTCCATTTTCTCCTGTCGCCACACATGTCGCCGCCATTTTTGGGAAAATTCGATTCGTGCATCCGAAGTTTGCTAATCTTCGGATTTGTCGCGAATCGAATTTTTCCAAATCTTCGGAACGAATTCCACTTCGTCATGTTCGATTCGCTCATCTCTAGTCCTGGTGCTCCAGGACCTCCAAAACTGTGATAGACAGTCAAGAAATTAGATGTGTAATTTTTGCCCCTAGAACGCCTAAGGGTGCTTATTGGATGTGGGGCCCTTCTATGTGGTTAGGCTGTGAAAAAGTTTTACACATGTGGTATCGCCATACTCAGGATGAGTAGCAGAATGTGTTTTGGGGTGTAATTGCAAGTATGCCTATGCCGTGTGAGAGAAAGAACTTGTTAAATGACAACTTTGTGGGAAAAAAAAAAAGAATTTTTTTTACTTTCATCATTTCCTTAAAAAATTGGCAAAAAATGACAACTTCAAAAAACTCCCCATGCCTCTCATTAAATACCTCAGACTGTCTACTTTCCAAAAAGGGGTCGTTTGGGGGGTATTTGTACTGTCCTGGCATTTTAGGGCCCCAAGAAATTATATAGGTAGACCGTGCATCAGGATTGATACATTTTCAAATATATCAAATATATATACCGTGGTCTGTGGACTCTATAACTTTCACAAAGACTAAATAATACACACTGATTTGGGTTATGTCTACCAACAAAATGTAGCACAATGGATTTTGGCCTAAATTTATGAAGAAAGTATATTTATTTGCAAAATTTAGTATCAAATACTAAGAAAAACATGTTTTTTTTCAACATTTTCAGTCTTTTTTCATTTTTCTAGCAAAAAATAAAAACCCCAGTGATGATTAAATACCACCAAATTAAAGCTCTATTTGTTTGAAAAAAATGATAATAATTTCATTTAGATACAGTGTTGTATGCCTGAGTAATTGTCATTCACAATGTGATAGCGCTGAAAGCTGAAAATTGGCCTGGACAGGAAGGGGGTAAAAGTGTCCGGACAGGAAGTGGTTAAAGCGATCCACTGAGAATATCTTAATTTTTAAAAATAATCCATACACATGCACTACTTAATGGCCCTGTAATCTTTTTTTTATTGTTTCTTACTCTGCTTTTCTGCCTCCCTGTAACATTCTTTGTTCGCTCCCAAACCTCTCATTTTCTCTCTCACTTCCCTTTGTTTGGAACGAGCAGTGCATGTTGTGGTCATGTATACTGCTCTATGCACACAGGGCTGGATTAAGAGCATCAACGGCCTGATGCTGAGGATTTTGGTGGGCCTTACTGAAATGACCAGAGTTGCCCCTTACATCAGAATAAGCGTCATCAGTGCAGCAAGGGGGGATTTTGCAGACCCAAACATAAAGGGGAACCCTGCAGACCGTGATGTAAAGGGGAACACTGTGGTCTCTAGTGTAAAGAGGAACTCTTCAAAGTCTGCTGTAAGGGGCAGGCTCTGGTGACCAGAGACCTCCTTACATCATAGTTCCTCTTTACGCCAGATTTTTCAGAGTTTCCCCTTACATCACAGTCCGCAGTGTTCCCCTTACATCAGAGCCTGCAGAGTTCCTCTTACATTAGAGTCCACAGTGTTCCCCCTTACAGGGCAAGGGAAGACTCTGGATACCTTGATGTAAAGGAAAACTCTGATGTAAGGGGGTCTCTGATCATCAGAGCCTGTCCCTTACATCAGACTTTGCAGAGTTCCTCTTTACATCAGAGACCGCAGTGTTCCCCCTTACATCATAGTCTGCAGGGTTCCCCTTTACTTTTGGGTCTGTAGAGTTCCCTACATCAGCATTCGCAAAGTGAATACACTATGGTAAGGGCAGGGCCAGATTAAGAGCATCATCAAGAGCCTGGTCCTAAGGATTTTAGTGGGCCTTTTTATGATAAGTCCACAGAATTCCCCCTTGCATCAGAGTCCACAGAGTTTCCCTTACATCAGAGTTTCCAGAGCCTCCCTGGCGGGTCCACCCTGTGGACCATCATGTTAGAAGAAATACTGTGGACTCTGGTGTAAAGAGGAACTCTGATGTAAGGAGGTCGCTGGTTACCAGACCCCCCCCCACCTTACATCAGAGTTTACAGAATTCCTCCTTATATCAGAGTCTGCACAGTTCCCCCTTACGTCATAGTTCGCAGGGTTTCCCTTTACTTTAGAGTCTGCAGAGTTCCTCTTACATGAGAGTCCACATTGTGCCCCCTTATGTTAGCATCCCCTTACATCAGAGCAAGGGGGAACTCTGCAGACCCTGATGTAAACGGGAACACTGTGGACACTGAGGTAAGGGGGGACACTGATCTGAAAGGGGAGTGAGTACACTGATGAAAGGGGGAACCTTTATATCAGTGTTCCCCCTTACCTTAGTTTCCCTACTCCCCCTGCACATCAGTGACCCCCTAGAGCAGGGGTATCAAACTGGCGGCCTTCCAGCTGTTGCGAAACTACAGTCCCATCATGCCTTTGCCTTTGGGAGTCATGCTTGTAACTGTCAACCTTGCAATGCCTCATGGAACTTGTAGTTTGGCAACAGCTGGAGGGCTGCCAGTTTGACACCCGTGCCCTAGAGACTCTGTTTGGCAAATGTCAGGGCCGTCTCTCTATGGTGTGGAGCTGTCAGGCACTGACCTTTGTAAATTGGCCGGTGCAGGTCAGGGCACTGAAGGCAGGATACTCCCTTTCCCCCTCCTTTCAGTCTATTTCAAATTTGCGGAAAAGCCGCCAAGTGATGGAGAGATGCAAACTGAAGTGAAGATATAGATTGCCAGTGCTCCAAGCTCAGCCAATCAGAAGCCTGCTGATATCAGAGATGAAAATGCAGAATATTCCCATCCATTGACAAATATAGATAGGAGAAAAGCACCCCGTTTTTTTTCCACAAACACTCTTTATAACAAATGGTCCATAACTCTGCTCTGGGGGGGGGTGTTCTGACCCCCATTATCTACATCCCTGCCATCGGCTCATTGCTTTTAAGGAGGCGGAGCTTGGAGAGGGAGGGATAGGCTGCCCAGTGATCCTGGGGGTGTGGCGAGATAAGAGTGGCAGCATGTCATCCCGCCCACATCGCGATCCAAGATGAAGACACCGGACTGGACAACCTCTCTACCCCTCCTCCAGCAGCGCCTCGTGGACCGAATCGAAGTGGGACACGGAGTCACGGAAACAGCAGCCCCTGTCCCTTTCCCACGGAAGAATCCATTCTGTGAGAAAGGGGGGGGGGGTTGCGCCGCCCCCCTGAAAAATGCCGTCTTAGGCAAACGCCTTGTTTGCCTCGCGTCAAATACACCCCAGTAGGTCTGTTTGCTGTAAGGGAATTGGGGTAGTAACGTCAGCCATAGTTCCTGACCTTGGCATCGGGCTGTATATAACCGCGATATACCAATGTTACATATGAATCTTCCTTTAGAGGTAAACTCTTACATCGCCTGATTTTCCCTGGAGATGCCTGCATCACCTGTGAAGAGAACCTATCACCTAATTTTGTGGGAATCTTTTTCTTCGGTTTCGTCAGGGTTTAGTGACAAACTAAACAATTGTATATGGCACAATGAATATATGAGCAATCTTTTTTTGAATCGCAAAGGAATAATGTGCGATAATATTTTTCCGGCAATGCAACTTTTATTTATGTAGCAATGACACTTTTCCACAGTGTCTCACAGAGAACATTGAGCCACTCATCACTCCCTGACTCCAAAAGAGCTCACAATCTAGGGACTCTGTCCACACAAAGTAGAGGCAATGCTAGTTAACCTATCACAGTACTTTTATATTAGAAGCACACACAAACACATCATACAAGCGCCATGCAGATAGTGGTCTTGAGGAGAACCCAACCCAGCACCTTGGTACGAAAAAGTGCAATGCTACCCATTCAGTCCCCACGAATAATAGGCACATGCTTTAATCTCTTAGGCTAGGTTCACATACAGGGTGCAGCAACATAACTCCCTTTTTTGAAATGCGTGCCATTCAGGCTGTAGCGACCATAGCAGGGCGGGAGTGGTCTCAGGCGACAGGCGTAGTTCTAAAGTTTTTGTTCTCTTCCAGGTCAGTCATCATCATGCGTTGGAACAGTGAGCAGCGTGCGTTTGCCGTAGAGGCCTACTTTTCGAACGGATTTTCTGTGATCGCAACCCAACGCGCCTTCCGACATTGCTTCAATGTAGCCCCGTTGGGCCGTGTCCCGGACCGGAAATCAATTGTTACGTGGGTCACTATGTTCAGACAAACCGCGAGTACGACAAGACGAAGAGCAGGAGTCCCTCGACCCATCAGATCACCTGAGAACATCGAAGCAGTGAGAGCTTCAATCTTGCGATCCCCGCAGCGTTCTGCGCGCAAACATGCGTCTGCCCTTGAACTTTGTTTTAAGGGAACACTTCCCGGAGCGCCTCATCTCAATAAGGGGCGATTTGGAGTGGCCAGCCCGCTCCCCCGATTTGGCCCCTTGCAACTTTTTTTTGTGGGGTTTTTTGAAATCCCGCGTTTATGTAAACCGTCCAAGGACCCTACAAGACCTGAAGGCCAACATCCGCGCAGAAATTGCCAACATACCCGCTGCTATGCTGGTAAGGGTCATGAAAAATGCCAGAAATCGGCTTATTCAGTGTATGGACAATGGGGGGCATCAACCACCTGATATGATTTTCAAAACTGTGTAAAACAGAACTTTAGATATGTACCTACATTATTAAAGACAATAAGAACAATTCTGATTCATAAAATGGGTTTTATTGCGTTTTGAAAAAAGGAAGTTATGTTGCCGCACCCTGTATATGTGAGTGGTGCCGCTGCGGATCGCACAAAAATCCATACAGCAGCACCACCCGCACAGAGGAATGCGGACCTGCAGGCGGGTGCCATTAATTCTAATGGCACGCCGCCCGCACTGGAAATCGCGACCGTACTGGGAACCCAGGTTCCCGTGCGGGCTGTGTATTCAGAAGAAGTGCAGGGACTTCTTCCCTGCGTGTCCCGGGGCACGGGAGTCCATTCAAATGAATGGGCTCTCATGCCCGCGCAAAACACAGACCTCAGGAACGCGGATATGTGAACCAGGGGTAAAACCTAGTACACATAATCAGAAAATCATACAAAAAATACTGCTTTCGAAGCAATCCTACTACAATCTGATTGTTAGTTCACAGCTTTCACCCGAAATTATTCGAAGGGACAAGCATGAAAATTTTTCCCCTACGATACCAGATTGTATGATTTTCATTTAATCAGTACAGTTTTCATCTGAATACAATAGATTGCCTTACATCACTTTTGAATTTTTACTCTGTCATACAAGAATTTTCGTAAATTTTGTAACCTCTTTCGATATGAGACTAGCATGAAGAAAAAAAATGCAATTGTTCGTCCAATATTCTCATCATGTGTACAGGGCCTTACCCTGAGGATTCATTATATGCAATCTGTGCCTTAAATGACATCACAATGTCCATTGTGGTGGCAGTTGGTGTGAACTTCACTGCTATTTTTAGGAGTGTCCCTGGGGTACCAGTGAAAACTTTCCCCTCCCAGATCTTATTTTTTGTGAGCTGCAGTTCTGTTTTTACAGGCCCGATAACAAGAACCTTACACGCTCCACGGATCTTTACTCTAAAGTTCTCCCAACTTTCCGCTTGGAGGAGCCCATATCTTGGTTGCAGTAAGATACAGCCAGGACCCCAAGCGCTGTAAACTTTGGGGAAAGGGAGTAAGTGATTAGTGGATACACATTGAATGACATAATCACAGGCGTGGGAATATTCCTCATTTTCCTTCCTTCTTGTAAAAATGCTGAGCTTATAATGTCCTGACTCAGTCAGATGGACAGTCAGACTTATCTTATGTTCCAGGTGTGTTATGAAACAGTATCGGTCCAAGGAATGCAAACTGTTATTCAGTCTATTATTTTCCAGAGAAGTAAAAACCTCCAAGTCCCACAGGGTATGGAAGGTGATGTTGCACTTCCCAGTAGATGTATTTATAATAGGAGAAACGTGGCTGGGGTGGGTGAGACCATTTTCCTTAGTGTTGGTTCCAGGTCCGCAGTGAACGCTGAGGTTGGATGGGAAAAGTTCATTGTGGTTGATTGGATTCTTGCAGTTGATGAACATGTTAGCAGCATTAGAGAAGTTGTCTCCTTCCTGGCCTTTTACAAATAAAGACAGTCTGTAATAACCCCAAAAAGGTAATAAAAGGTGACATCCTAGTTGGTCGTCTTGTCTTTGGGAAACCAGACATTTCTTACTGAACAGTTCTGAGAGTTCTGGGTGAATCAGCTGGAACATGGCCAACAAGGGTCTGGATGTCTCAAAAGTAATTGTCAAAGCACCGTTTTCTGCAAAAATCAGGTCTTCCCTGAGGCTACAATTGGTTACTCCCAAGTCATTTGATTTTGGATGTAGCCCCCAAAAATGAAAAGGGTTTTCAGGCAAACCAAGTGGATGTTTTGGTTGTAGGCAATCAACTTGGTAGGAACAAACCCACTTGTAGGGATCTTTGGCTTCGCTGGGTTTTGCAAATACCATCAGCTCAAACTGGCCATCTGATGGTGGATAAAAGCGTAGGGTCATGCTAGATTCATGGACAGTGAGTATCCCAAATGACTTGTCCACCTGACTTCTGCTCTTCTTCAAAAGCTTGAAGATCTTGTAGCTAAATTCCAGTGGTGATAAACAACCCAAGGACACATTAACTTCACCGTTTTCTGTATGAGAAAGAAAATGAAAATTTAATTAGCTTCACTAACTCTTACGCTGGTCTTACATTTTTAGAGCTTAGAAAATTGTCATTTTAAGAACATTTGTTTGATTATCTAATAGTTAATGGAGGCAATTTGACAATTGTTTTTGACCACAGCAAGTGAAAAAATAGACAAGGATGGAAAATTGTTGTCGAATCTAATGTGTAAAATTGAGACACTGACACGCTACTTGAATGAGAAATTGTTTGAAAATATTTAAGTCCATGAAGGCACCATTGAATGGTTGTAGAAGTGATTGTCATACTTTGTTTGAACTTTTAAACAAAATCCTACATATTTAAGGCCAGCATTACTTAGCAAGTCCTGGCCACAGCAAGATCTTTTATCACCCATGTGCATGAAGAAACATTTTGATATGTTTTACTGTGAGTGTCTACATGTATCTTAATGCTTGTTATTGTATGTGCTAAGTGCCTTTTTTTGCTTGTGTATTATGAACAGCAGGGGAAACACTTCCCAATTAGAGAATTTTCCACATAGCACTAAGGTGTCCTTTTATGAAACAGAGATCAGCGGCGATCCTGAGGATCGTTGCTGATCTCCGATTATTAGTGGTTTAGGAAACGGAAATGATCAGCGGAGAACATGTTCTCCGCTGATCATCTCAGCACACAGATGGCCAGTATATGAAGGAGCGATGTCAGCTTTTCACTGGTGATCTGTGTTCTCCCTCCAGATTCTCCAGCTCAGAGCTGGAGAATCGGAGGAATCGCAAACGAAGCAGCGATAATTTACCTCTGCTTAGTAAACGGTGTATGACTGATCTCTTACTGTAATCTCGCAAGATTATAGTAAAAGCAGCCGTTTTCCAGCATTTGTAGATTGCTTCTCCCTTCATTCGGAGAACTGATCTACACTGCTTCATAAAAAGGCATTCACAGGAGAACTGTGCTCTCCGAGAATGCCGGAGAACTGAGCAGCGGTCATTTACCGCTGCACGATAAAAGGACGCCAAAATACGCACAAAAACACAATACATGCTGCTACTCCTTTGTCCATTTGCCTATGGGGACAATTTTTAATTTTTTTTCCACACATGTTAAAGTCTTGCTAAAAAGTATACTTTAAACCCCTAAACAATTATATCTTTTCTGAAGGCAGAGGCCCTGAACAAATAATATGGTGGAAGTTGTAATTTTTTATGTCATACAATATGTCAGGAATGGACTTGCCAATGGTGGTGGGACTCACCTGCCTTGTGGGCTGCAGTACCAGGGCTGACCAGCGGGTGCTCTCAGCAACCAGAAGCTCACTCCTGCAGTCAGCCATCACCTGAGGCTGATTGCAGGAGGTGTATTTAAGGAATGGCCAGACCTGCAGTAAGTGCCTTGGTGTATGTTTCCCATGAGCCCCTGTACCTGCATCCTGCCTTATTCCTGATTCTGCTTGATCCTGACTCTGAATGAATGCCGCCTGTCCTGACCTCGGCTATTCCTGACCACTCTCCAGCCTGCTCCTTTGGTACCTTGTCTGCCTGATTGTTCCTGACCCGGCCCGTCTGACTACGTTCTGCCTGCTCCTTTGTACCTTGTCTGCCCGATGATTCCTGACCCGGCCCGCCTGACCACTCCACCTCACCAGCCCTGACTGCTCTTGTCTGTGTACATTCTGTTATCAGTTGGAGGTTTGGTTTTGTTATATTGTGCGTTATATTTGTGTATAACCCTTAATAAATTATATTGTTACACCATACTTGAGCCTGCGTTTCCCTGTGTCAGTTCACGCATCTCTGGTCTTACCGGGAGCCCTGACACAATATTTGCGCAACTGTTTAACAAATGCATATTATTGAGAAAAAATCCACTAAAATAAGTTATAGTGCATGCAAACACAATACACAATTTTGGTAAGAGATGGGATTGTCTCAAGTAAATAGGTACCCAACATGCCAAGCCTTAAAAATCATCAATCATCACTTAAAGCGGAGTTACACCCAAAAGGGGAAGTTCAGCTTTAATGCTTTGTCCCCCGCTCCCCCTCCCCATTAAGGATTGGCACCTTTGGGGAGGGGGGGGAGAGCTGGTACCCAAATTTGACAGGTACCCGCTCCACTTCCGCTGCAGTCACCTAGGTGATCGGAAGCGGCGGAAGTGGTCCTCCCTCCCTCCTTTCCTCCCCGTAGTCTTCTGGGACATGTGACAGGTCCCAGAAGACTACAGGGCCATTCACAAAGCACAGCGCTTCTCTCGCCTGCGCAGTGGGCACCTGGCTGTGAAGCCTCAAGCTGTGCCCACACTAAAGATGTTGGCACCAGGGAGAGAAGATGGCTGGTGAAACCAGCCATGGTGAGGACACTGCTGCACCAAGGGACAGGTAAATGTCTGTTTTTTAAAGGTCAGCAGCTACAGCTGCTGACTTTTTTTTTTGCAGCTGGAACTTCACTTTAAGTGACACTAAACAATATCCTTATTCTCTAAAAATAATTCATACACATCCCCAACTAAATGGTCCTGTACACTATTTTTCATGAAATTGTTCCTTACTACATTTTTCTGCCTCCTTGTAACGTCCTTCATGACCTTTCCCCCTCACTTCTGTTTGGAATAAGCAGTGCATGTTAGTTGCGCTCTACAAGCATTACAAACTCCATAGTCCATCATGCGAGCAACCAAGAGAGGGTGGCTATAGTCCTACATACAGTAAAACCATGGAGAATGAAAGTATCCACCCTCTAACACAGGGGTATCCAACCTGCGCCCCACAGGCCGCATGTGGTCTTAGACAGCTAAGAATGCGGCTTAACACAAAATCGTAAACTTGCCTAAAATTTTCTTTTTTTTTTACATTTTTTCTTAAAAATGTGTTTCCACTTAGCGGACACATGCACAAAAAATTGACAGTGTCTCTTTACAGGACTTTTATAAGTTTTACCTTTCCGAAGAAAAAAAGGTATATATTTTAAAAATGTCTTGTTTAGCAGGAGGAGGTGTGATGGATGACTGCGAGATTTTTTGAACAATGTTAGAGTGAGTCTGTCCCAAGTCTGTATTAACATACAATGCAAGAATCCCGGCCTCTGCACCTTTAACCCTTTGTTAGGATGGATAGTGTTCAAATCTAGTTACAATGACAAATGAAGATCTGACTGCACAGTGCAGACCGGGGATGATTATGGTGTACACAGCTGCCCAGCCCCCTCATAACAAAGAGAGGTACCTAGGATTTCTCCTTACTGGAAGCTCTAGAATATAGAATATAAAAAAAGTAAGCTGCATTTTTTTAACCACTTGCCGAACGCAGATAGCCAACTGATGGCTTCACTGTGGCTGGCCAGTTCTAAGAGGGCGTCATATGACAACCTCCCAGAATGCGCCCTCCCACGGGCCCCCAGCGATCTCCGTGATCGCTGTGTCCTACGGACAAAGCTGATCATGTGATGTGGTAAACGGCCAATCACAGCGGCCTTTTACCATGTGATCAGCTGTGCCTAACGACACAGCCGTTCACCGATCCGTCCTCTGACAAATGCTGATTATCGGCAGTACTTTCCTCACGCTGTGACAGCGTGAGGAAAGTACTGCCGATAATCAGCATTTGTCAGAGGACGGATCGGCACAGATCATCAGGGCACTGATGATCAGTGCCCAGCAGTACCACCCACCTGTGCCCAGCAGTGCGTATTAGTACCACCCACCAGTGCCACCCAACAGTGCCGCCAGTCAGTGCCCAGCAGTGCCATCAGTGCTACCCATCAGTGCCGCCTATCAGTGCTCATCATTGTTTCATATCAGTGCTGCCTCATCAGTGCTGCCTCATCAGTGCCCATCAGTGCTGCCTATCCATGCCACCTCAACAGTGCTGCCTATCAGTGCCCATCAGTGCTGCCTATCCATGCCACCTCAACAGTGCTGCCTATCAGTGCCCATCAGTGCCACCTATCAGTGCTGCCTATCAGTGCAGCCTCAACAACACACATCAGTAAAGGAGAAAAATGACCTGTTTGCAAAATTTTATAATAGAAACAAAAACTTTTTCTTTTTTCAAAATTGTTTTTGTTTATAGTGCAAAAAATAAAACACTAAGCGGTGAGTAAATTCCACCAAAAGAAAGCTCTATTTGTGTGAAAAAAATATGATAGAATTTTCATATGGGTACAGTGTTGCATGACCACGCAATTGTCATTCAAAGTGTAACAGCACTGAAAGCTAAAAATTGGGCTGGGCAGGGAGGGGGTATAAGTGCCTGGTAGGCGAGGGGTTAAATATTGATTTCTTAAATCATGTTCTGTGAATAGGGACATGTAACAAATATAAAATAGGTGTTATCCCAATCTGACTGCAAAAGTGGAAATACACTTAAACCCTTTGACTACCAGGATGTCCAGACGTTTATTAAAACGCTCATGCAGACTTCTTTACTTTGCATGTACTGAATATTATGGGTTTTTTTTATGTTTTCCAGTCTTGAATACCTGTTTCCTTAAACCGAGACTAAACTATCTCAGTCAACATTAAATATTTATAATCCTTATGCTGCTAGCATTAGTAAATAGATAGGAAAGCATATTATATTTCCTTTTTAATATTGTTTTTTTTTTCTTTTTTTTTTACATTTCATCAGTTGCTTCCTGGTTCATGACCTAGGCTAAAATGATGTTATACATCCCAGGAGTCTTCATGGGCATTTGTTTTTTCTTTCATGTGAAAAAGAGGAAGATGCTTTCTCAGCTAATGCTGACTGCATGCCTGAGCTAAGGGCATATGGATTCCAGGAAGTAAATGCTATATGAATCATCTGCCCTTCCTCAAGATGGCCACAGCCAGAAATGCAAAGAAGTGTTTTTCAAGGTTTATCAGCAAAATAAAGCATGGAGACATGTATAGATGGAGGAGTTTGCTATGCATATTAAAAATGAATGAAATAGCATTTTTGGCTAGTGATGCTTTGGGGGTGTTTTTCAATGTGATTTCTCAACAAAATAAAGCATGGAGATGTGGATTGCTTTGAATATTAAAAATGTGTTCAGTTTGTGGTTCTCAAGACACTATTTATTTCTGCTTTTAAATACATTATAATATCAAGCAGTAGCTTTGTTTGCTTTAAAAATTGCTAGATAAAATGTCACAACAGGAATAGCGGCATCAGGAAAGATTTGCTTGCACATGTCCATAGATATAATCTGTCCTCCTTTAATATCACTTCTGTGTAAAGCCTCATGACATATAGTTATAATAGAAAAGAGTTTTATACGTGTCTCTTGTATGCAAAATATAGAAGGATTATAGGAGTATTTTCCTGGCAGAAAGGTATGTCCGGGTTGGTGTGTACACCGTTGTCCGCAGGGAGGGCATTGACAGCCACTATGAAAACCCAGCTGCCAGGGGCACAGACCGAGACACAATGCTGATTCGGCTCCTAAAAAATCCATTTAGCTTTTATTTAACTAAGGCTAGTCAGGCATGTTAAGGTTTCTCCAGGCTGGGGTAATAAATATATTTTTACACTGTGGATGAAAGAATATGCCCTGCTGGCTAATGTATCCTGACAGCCACTGCTCCTGTTGCTTTCAGAATACCTATAGCTCCCAACTGGCCATCGTTTGGAGGGACTGTCCCTCTTTTGGGACCAAATCCCTCTTTCCCTCATTGATTTGCAGATGTCCTTTTGAGACCAAATCTCTCTGTCCCTCAATGAACCTCAAATGACCCTCTTTTGAGACCAAATCCCTCTAACCTTCATCGATCCTCAAACATTCCTCTTTTGAGACCAAGTGCTTTTGTCCCTCCTTGATCCTCAGATGTCCCTCTTTTGAGACCAAATCCCTCTGTCCCTCATTGATCCTCAGATGTGCTTCTTTTGAGACCAAATCCCTCTGTCCCTCATTGATCTCCAGATGTTCCTCACTTGAGACCAAATTACTTTGTCCATTATTGATATTCAGATGCAGGGGCAGACTGACCATTTGGAAACTTGGGCACTGCCCGAGGGCCCGGGGTCAGTAGGGGGCCCCATGAGATGCCTCTGGTACCTTTTTCATAGGCTTTTTTGAGTTTGGGCAAGGACAAAGGGGCCCCATGATCCCCTATTGCCCGGGGGCCCCATGAATTGTCAGTCCGCCCCTGTTCAGATGTCCCTATTTTGAGACCAAATCTCTCTGTCCCTAGCTGATCCTCAAATGTCCCTCCTTTGAGCCCAGGTTCCTCTTTCCCCCATATTTTTTCAGATGTTCCTCTGTTCAGACCAAAATCCTCCATCCCTCATTGATCCTCTGGTGTCCTTTTTTTGAGACCAAATCTCTCTGTCCCTCATTGATCTCCAGATGTCCCTCGTTTGAGACCAAATTACTTTGTCCCTCATTGATCCTCAGAGGTCCCTATTTTGAGACCAAATCTCTCTGTCCCTAGCTGATCCTCAAATGTCCCTCCTTTGAGCCCATGTTCCTCTTTCCCCCATATTTTTCAGATGTTCCTCTTTTCAGACCAAAATCCTCTGTCCATCATTGATCCTCTGGTGTCCTTTTTTTGAGACCAAATCCCTCTGTCCTTCATTGATCCCCAGATGTCCCTCGTTTGAGACCAAATTACTTTGTCCCTCATTGATCCTCAGATGTCCCTCTTTTGAGACCAAATCCATCTCTCCCTCATTGATCCTTAAACGTCCCTCTTTTTGGTCTGATGTGTTCTATACAAATATGCTACCAACAGTATTAGGCTACACTAAACGTTTTATCCAAAATCTATATTAATACGTTTGTTATTTTGAAAATCCAATATAAAGGAAAAATAGAGTTCAAAAAGCATTTGTGTGGTTTCACCAATCATTTCCTGGATATTAGGTCTTTGTGGACGGTGTAACCAGGGCCATAGCAGGATCGTTGTCAGGAACATGATGTCAGCTATCAGAGATATCATTTTTGGGCATGGGGGCCTACCTAAGCATACATAAATGCACAATTGCATAGGAACAAGTACGTAACGACGTGCAGATGGACGCACAAGCATGTCCACCAAAGATACTGGCTCTTAGTGGCCGACTTACACCTGGACCCATGAGTAGGATCGTGGCTGGATGGTCTTTCAGCTTGTACTTCTGTTCTCCTTAATCCTAAATCTGCTTGACTCTGTTATTGACCCTTTCCTCTAACTACCTCTGGATTACCCCTGCCTGTTTATGTCTGTTGCCTACCTGTGTTACCGATCTTGGCCTGGACTCTTGACCAAGATTTTGCTATTGATTCTTTACCTCTGTGCCCGTACGTTGCCAACTTCTGCTCAATTCTTACCTTGATCCAGCTGGTGATTTGGTACCTTTCTGTCCATCTGTTTCCGAACTAGGCTTGTGACCAAGCTCTTTTCTCTTGGTCTGGGAGAACTTGGAGTGCCCTCATTACTGTGCTTACCTGACAACAGCACTCCCTAATTCAAGTCAGTGGTTCCAGCTTCTTGACAACTGCGCCATTCCATTGCCCCAGCAGTCCTACTTTCAGGGGTGCTCGAATGGAAATTTGCCCAAAAAGCCACCGTCACCATCTCAAGCTCCTCATACAGCTTGATTAACTTTTAGGATTTGGGTGGTGGAACACCATTAGATTTATGGGTGGTATATTTAGCAACATGTTTTCATCTGGTGCCATACCACATTTCCCAACCCACTATAATGACTAGAGATGAGCGAATTTCTCAAAAATTCGATTCGGCTGATTCGGCGAATTCCAGTATGAAATTCGATTCGATGCGAATTTCTTCGCTACGAAGTTAACTTATTAAAAGGGTTTCTAGGCTTCAGAGAGCCTTTAAATTAGTGCAGAACACTGTACCTTTAATTTAAATGCCCTTGGAGATGAGGAAGGAGAAGGAGAAGGAGAAGGATGAGAAGAAGGAGAAGGAGAAGGATGAGAAGAAGGAGAAGGATGAGAAGAAGGAGAAGGATGAGAAGAAGGAGAAGGAGAAGGATGAGAAGAAAGAGAAGGAGAAGGATGAGAAGAAGGAGAAGGAGAAGGATGAGAAGAAGGAGAAGGAGAAGGATGAGAAGAAGGAGAAGGAGAAGGATGAGAAGAAGGAGAAGGAGAAGGATGAGAAGAAGGAGAAGGAGAAGGATGAGAAGATGGAGAAGGAGAAGGATGAGAAGAAGGAGAAGGATGAGAAGAAGGAGAAGGAGAAGGATGAGAAGAAGGAGAAGGAGAAGGAGAAGGATGAGAAGAAGGAGAAGGATGAGAAGAAGGAGAAGGATGAGAAGAAGGAGAAGGATGAGAAGAAGGAGAAGGATGAGAAGAAGGATGAGAAGAAGGAGAAGGATGAGAAGAAGGAGAAGGATGAGAAGAAGGAGAAGGATGAGAAGAAGGAGAAGGATGAGAAGAAGGAGAAGGAGAAGGATGAGAAGAAGGAGAAGGAGAAGGATGAGAAGAAGGAGAAGGAGAAGGATGAGAAGAAGGAGAAGGAGAAGGATGAGAAGATGGAGAAGGAGAAGGATGAGAAGAAGGAGAAGGATGAGAAGAAGGAGAAGGAGAAGGATGAGAAGAAGGAGAAGGATGAGAAGAAGGATGAGAAGAAGGAGAAGGATGAGAAGAAGGAGAAGGATGAGAAGGATGAGAAGAAGGAGAAGGATGAGAAGAAGGATGAGAAGAAGGAGAAGGATGAGAAGAAGGACAGTTCTGTGACAGTTTCTGTCTATTTCTGACAGTTCTGGGACATTCACTCCATACAGCGGTTGAAACCGCTGTATGGAGGGAATGTCATAGAACTGTCAGAAATAGACTATTTCTAACAGTTCTGGGACATTCCTTCCATACAGCGGTTGAAACATTGTATCTATTTGTTTCCATAAATGGATCCATTTATGGAAACAAATAGATACAATGTTTCAACCACTGTATGGAAGGAATGTCCCAGAACTGTCATTAATAGTCTATTTCTGACAGTTCTATGACATTCCCTCCATACAGCGGTTGAAACCGCTGTATGGAGTGAATGTCCCAGAACTGTCATAAATAGTCTATTTCTGACAGTTCTGGGACATTCCCTCCATACAGCGGTTTCCGGCAAAAAGTGTTTGTGCAGAGTTCCTCTATTCTGCAGATACACTTAGAGGAGCTCTGCAGATACACTTAGAGGAGCTCTGCACATACACTTTTTGCCGGCTTGGAATTATTCTTATTTTCATCCTACTTCTTCTTCCTCATCCTCATCCTCTTCTTCTTCTTCTGAGTATGAGGATGAAGAAGAAGAAGAAGAAGAAGAAGTAGGATGAAAATAAGATTAATTCCAAGCCGGCAAAAAGTGTTTGTGCAGAGCTCCTCTAAGTGTATCTGCAGAGCTCCTCTAAGTGTATCTGCAGAATAGAGGAACTCTGCACATACACTTTTTGCCGGCTTGGAATTATTCTTCTTTTCATCCTACTTCCTCTTCTTCTTCTTCTTCTTCATCCTCATCCTCAGAAGAAGAGGATGAGGATGAAGAAGAAGAAGAAGAAGTAGGATGAAAAGAAGAATAATTCCAAGCCGGCAAAAAGTGTATGTGCAGAGTTCCTCTATTTCTGACAGTTCTCTGACAGCTTCTTCACATGTACAGCGGTTGAAACATCTGTATCCTAAATGTAAACTAATAGATACAATGTTTCAACCGCTAAACATGTGTTCCTTCTGTCAGAGAACTGTCAGAAATAGCGGAGCTCACTGCAGGGACACTTTTGCCGGCTGATCGGGAAATGTTCGATTCGCGCACCCGAAGTAGGCAAAATTTCGGATTCGACACGAATCGAATATTTCCTGAAATTCGACTCGAATTCCGGTTCGCCTGGTTCGATTCGCTCATCTCTACTAATGACTAATTATCAAAACAAAAAGTGACAGCAGAATAAAAAACTGAAAGGGCTTTCAGAAGTTTTGGCTTTAGATAGACTTTAAGTCTTCCGTAAAGAAAGTTTGGAGCCGCACTATGCAGTGGAATTCCAGAACACAGCCTGCCGCTCTCCTCTCCGTCTTTTGCAAAGTCTGTTTAGCTCATTTAGCCCTCTGTGCTGGATATGCTTGATTCATTCTGTTGTATCTCATGTAACATGCCCGGCCAATTTAAACAAAAAAAAATCCAATTATAAAACAGAAGGCTGAGGAGAAAACAATCTGCTTGGAGAGCTTGTGGGTGTTTCATCAACGAGCTTACATTATTCCGAGAGCGAGGGAGCGATCTGTGCTCTCCCCACTTAAGTAAGCCTCTCAAAGGTTGCATAAGTCTTTATCAGCAACAAAAATATCAAATTTGCATTAATTTTTACAGAGACGATCTGCTAGGAAATGGGGTTGGTAAGAGGGTTATTGCAGAAAGTCCTGTCAGTTGTTTTATTAGCAAATGTTACATTTAGAACCTGAGTATTACCCGCCTAATTGCCAGATCTGCTGTTTGGTGACAATTCACTAAATGTTGATTTGCCAACTAATAAACAGGAATCTTGTTCCAGCAGCATACTGCTAAGAGGTCTTGTACTCTTCATTATTATATGCAACCAGTTCCAGGTCATGTCCCCCCCTTGTTCTGGAGTATACTTTGTGTCTGGACATAAAAGAGACAAAATAAACCAGCTCTGTATTCACTGATACAAAATAAATGAAATTCTTGCGAGCAGTGAATACCTTAAGTAGGTATCTTATCGGGAATAGAGGTCCGTATCCACTGATAGACAGTCCAGGAAATACAGGAATGTACCTAATGCTGCATGGGGACACAGGTGTCAGAGGTGCTAAGAGGGCACTGGAGTGGCAGGGTGACAAAGGAGGTTTAGGGTTCACTGGAATCACAGGGGTCACTGGATAACACTGGTTGCTCAGCGAGCTCTGGAGTCACAGGGTGATAAAGGAGTGTGGGGATCAGTGGAGACACCGAGGCCAATGGAGTCCAAAAGGGTCAAATAGTCACCTGAAGGCACAGAAGTGCTGGGGTCACTCCATTGCATAGGAATCACTGTAGGCACAGGAATACTGAGGTCACTGGCAGGGACGGACTGACCATTTGGAAACTCGGGCACTGCCTGAGGCCCCGGGGTCAGTAGGGGGCCCCATGAGATGCCCCTGGTACCTTTTTCATAGGCTTTTTTGAGTTTGGGCACGGACACAGGGGCCCCATGATCCCCTATTGCCCGGGGGCCCCATGAGTTGTCAGTCCGCCCCTGGTCACTGGAGTATGCAGCCAGACCTAAACCTAGTGTCTCTCCCTCACTTCGTGTCTGTTTGTCCCAGGTTGGCATTAAGTCCACAGTAGCATTTGGATTGGCAGAGCAGAGTAGGGCTGGCCACAGATTACTTTCATGCAGTTGGCCAGCTTAACCACTTGTCCTCCAGAGGATTCCCCCCCCCCCCTTCCTGACCGGGCCATTTTTTGTGATACAGCGCTGCGTTACTTTAACTGTCAATTGAGCGGTCATGCAACAATGTACATAAATTAAATTGATGTTCTTTTTTTCCCCACAAATTGAGCTTTCTTTCCATGGTATTTGATCACCTTTTTATTTTTTGCGCTATGAACAAAAAAAGACTGACAATTTTGAAAAAAAAACAAACAAACAATATTTTTTACTTTTTGCTATGAAACCAGTAAAAAAAATTAAAAATCGAATTTTGTTGTAAATTAAGGCCAAAATGCATTCTGCGACATGTCTCTGCTAAACAAAATCCCAATACGTGTAAATTAATTGGTTTACGTGAAAGTTATAGTGTCTACAAATGGTGGTATAGATACTGGGATTTTTTTTTTATACTAGTAATGGCGTCTATCGGCGACTTATAGCGGGACTGCGGCGGGTATTCAGACACTGGGGGAAATGACTAACTGCCACTGACATCCCCAGTGACACCAATACAGTGATCAATGCTAATAAAAAGCACTGACATTGTACTAATATTACTGGGCAAGAAGGGGTTAACATCTGAGGGGATCAAAGTGTTAACAGTGTGCTGTGTGTGTTGTACTGTGTTGTCTGTGTGTGTTTTACTATGTAAGCACGCTGCTTTGTATTGCTCTGCTATGCAGAGCAATACAAAGCAGAATGCTTATGCTGACAGGGGAGAGATTTGTATTGTTTACATACAGACCTTTCCCCTGTCAGTGTTCCTCAGCGATTGCCGGTTGCTGGTTGGGAATCTCCAGCCGCAACCCGGTGATTGACAGCTGTGGCCACCAATAGCGGCACACACGTGTGCACGCGCCCCCACCTGGAAATATAAAATCAGGTATATATACGTGATTTTGCGCAGTAGTTCTGCTATAAGGTGGTCGAGAAGCGGTTCAACGTATTGTAATATGTGTGAATTAAAAATCCTTATTTTTTTATTGCAATGTGTGCTGGAATGGGTAATTAGCAGTGTGCAGAGGGTTCCTCTGGGATTTCTAGAGGAAACTTGTGGCTTCACCCCTTTAGCACCTGATAGATACATACATGTACAAGCTATTGGGATCTGAGCACAGGTATATCTTGTTTCTGGAATATGCAGGGGGCACAGGTAGGTAGAGCAGCGCAGGGGTTACTAGGGTCACCGGGCTGCAGAGGGGACACAGAGCCACAGGAGTGCTGGGGTCACAGACACTGCAGCGGGGGGTGCTTGGCTTAGACATAGCCATGCACTACATGAACACTGAGCTGAACATCACTTCATCAATCTTTTTTTTTTTGCAAGCATTGTAGAGACCTACATTTGACCTGGTACTGTCAAGAACACGGGTTTGTATTGATTTTGAGGGAAAAAAAACAGGAAATCCAGGAGCATACCTGAGGCTACAGGTGTCACAGAGGTGCTAAGGGTGCACTGGAGTCACAGAGGTGACTGGATATCACTGGGTGCTCTGGAGTCGCAGGGTGACACAGGAGTCACTGGAGGAAGTGGGGCTGTTGGAGTGCACGAGGGACACAAAGTCCGAGTAGGCACAACAGCACAGGAGTTACTGGAGATACTAGGATCACTGGGGTGCACAGGGGATGCAGGGGTTGATTTACTGCAGGCAAGTAAAGTGTGCACTTTGCAAAGTGCAGTTGCTCCAGAGCTTAGTAAATATGGAAAAGATCTGGTTACTTCCATCATCCAATCATGTGCAGGCAAAAATGCTGGTTTTTCCTTGCATGTGATTGGTTATTCTTTGCACAGTGAAGCTTTATATTTATTGATTATTTATTTCAGGTACTTATATAGCACCAGGGGCGGACTGACAACTCATGGGGCCCTCAGGCAATAGGAAATCATGGGGCCCCTGTGTCCTTGCCCACACTCAAACCACACCCAAAAAAGCCTATGAAAGGTACCAGGGGCATCCCATGGGGCCCCTTACTGACCCCGGGCCCTCGGCCAGTGCCTGAGTGGCTAAATGGTCAGTCCGCCCCTGTATAGCGCTATCAATTTACACAGCGCTTTACATATATATTGCACATTCACATCAGTCCCTAACCCTCAAGGGGTGTACACAGTGGTGTATTTTGGTTTTGTGCTGCCCTAGGCAAGACTAAAATTGGGCACCCCACCCAACATCTAAATTTGTCCCACCCCTTCCTGTTTAAGATCCACCCTTTCATCTGTAAACCCCACCCCTTCCTATTAAGGCCCCACCTCTCCCTATTAGAACTCCGCCCACTGACAACAATGGGGCGCTATTCCTCCCACTGACATCAATAATGCGGCACTATTCCTCCCACTGATACCAATGATAGGGCACTATTCCTCCCACTGATACCAATGATGGAGCACTATTCCTCCCACTGATACCAATGGTGGTGCACTATTCCTCCCACTGATATCAATGATGGGGCACTATTCCTCCCACTGACACCAATGATGGGGCACTATTCCTCCCACTGATACCAATGATAGGGCACTATTCCTCCCACTGATACCAATGATGGGGTACTATTCCTCCCACTGACACCAACTATGGGGCACTATTCCTCCCACTGATACCAATGATGGGGTACTATTCCTCCCACTGACACCAACTATGGGGCACTATTCCTCCCACTGATACCAATGATAGGGCACTATTCCTCCCACTGACACCAACTATGGGGCACTATTCCTCCCACTGATACCAATTATGGGGTACTATTCATCCCACACTGACACCAATGATGGGGCACTATTCATCCCACTGACACCAATGATGGGGCACTATTCCTCCCACACTGACAACAATGATGGGGCGCTATTCCTCCCATTGATACCAATGATGGGGCACTATTCCTCCCACTGATACCAATGATGGGGCACTATTCCTCCCACTGACACCAATGATGGGGCACTATTCCTCCCACTGATACCAATGATGGGGCACTATTCATCCCACTGACACCAATGATGGGGTACTATTCCTCCCACACTGACAACAATGATGGGGCGCTATTCCTCCCATTGATACCAATGATGGGGCACTATTCCTCCCACTGATACCAATGATGGGGCACTATTCCTCCCACTGACACCAATGATGGGGCACTATTCCTCCCACTGATACCAATGATGGGGCACTATTCCTCCCACACTGACACTAATGATGGGGCACTATTCCTCCAACTGACACCAATGATGGGGTACTATTACTTCCACACTGACACAAATGATGGGGCACCATTCATCCCACAATGGCACTAATGATGGGGCACTATTCCTCCCACTGACACCAACGATGGGGTACTATTATTTCCACACTGACACCAATGATGGGGCACTATTCCTCCCACTGACAACAGAGAGGGGGGGGAGAGAGGGGGAGAGAGGAGAGGGAGAGGGGAGAGAGGGGGAAAGAGGAGGGAGAGAGGGAGGGAGAGAGGGAGGGAGAGAGGGAGGGAGAGGGGGGGGGGGTGAGAGAGAAGGAGAGAGAGAGAAAGGGAGTGAGAAAGACAGAGGGAGAGAGAGAAGGAGAGGGAGGGGGGAAGGGAGAGGGAGGGGGAAGAGAGAGAGAGGGAGAAGGAGAAGGGGGAAAGAATACACAAGTGTCTGGAAGTGTGGGCGGGGCAGACACAGGAGGAGAGGACGGGATGAGGAGTAGCAGCTTTCTCTCTCCTCTCCAGTCTGTGTCGGGAGGGGGTAACTGTCAGCACTGGGGACTGCATATGCTGACAGATCCCCTGCAGTGCTGGAGGGGGGGCGCATACAGTAGCTGACTGACCGCATGCAGGAGATGGATAGGGGCGGCACATAGAGCAAAAGAGAAATGCACGATCCTCTATGTGCCACCCGGCCCCCTCTCTAGCCGGCTCCATGGCTGACAGGTTCTCTGTCTCCTCACCCATCCTCACCGCCAAGCACACACGAACCTGCCCCACTCTAGCACACACGAGCATGCCCCCCTGCCCAAGCACAGCCCTTTGCAGCGACGGCACTGGTCCCTTCTGCCTGGGGGCGTTGCCGCCCCCCTGAAAAGTGCCGCCCAAGGCAGATGCCTTGTTTGCCTCGCAGCAGATACGCCTCTGGGTGTACAATCTAAGGTCCCTAACTCACATTCATACATACACATACTAGGGCCAATTTAGACAGAAGCCAGTTAACCTACCAGCGTGTCTTTGGAGTGTGGCAGGAAACTGGAGTACCTGGAGGAAACCCACGCAGGCACAGGGAGAACATGCAAACTCCAGGCAGGTTGTGCCATGGTTGGGATTTGAACCAACGACCCTAGTGCTACCAGGCAGAAGTGCTAACCATTTAGCAACTGTGCTGCCATGCTTTATCTCCTTTACTAAGCTCTGAAGGAACTGCACTGGCAGAGTGCACAGTCTATTTGCCTGTAGTAAATCCACCCCACAGAGTCACAGGAGGCACAGCATTGCTGGGTTACTGGAGCAGCAGAGGGGCTTGGCTTAGGAGTAGCAATGCATTGCTTGAATGCTGACTTGCACATTGCACCCCCATTTAAAGCCAGCTCCAGTCAGAAGATCTGTCTCCTAACTGGCTGCAGCGCTGGTGCTCCGGGTGAAACCTGGAAGTGCCAACAGCCCCACACCAGAGAGAAAACCCAATACTGGAATGGAGGTTTGGCGCGTTAGACAGCATCAGCCTTTTCTAGTGTCTGTACAGCAGAGCTCAGACTGGGGATTGAAATGCAGCACAAGGAGACTATTAGTTGTGCTGCAGTGATCGTGTACTAACAAGGAGCATGATGATAAAAGGAGAGGGCAGAACATATCAGTCTGCTGTCCATTCATTCACTGAGCAGTCAGACTGGGGGAAGGACAAGACCTGTAAGTGTTACTTACCTGCAACAGAGAAACTCAGGTCTCCTGCCCTACTGAGCAGGCTTGCACTGCATGGCAGTGCTGTGTAAATATCAGGACTGGATAGACAGAAATGCAAATCCATTGACAGCTCTCATGTACTGTATTTAGCGGTTTTCCTGGAATTCAGCTTTTAACTACAAATGCAAGTGGAAAAAAGAATACAGAAAGGGTTCTTCACTGTAAGAGCTGTGAAAATGTGCACAAAACCCAAGTATGTTTAAAGAGTCTTCTCTCTACTCCCTAATAAACTGATGGGGCCTGGGCCCAGTATTGGCAGCCCTGTGGTGAAATGCAGTGCATGTATCTTTATTGGAATACATAATAGCAATGTCAGGGCTCTGTCCACAGCAGAGGTACTCGGAGACCTGATATTCCTGCCAGTACCTTGCATGGCTGCAGAAATGCACAGACGCGAGCCAGAACACGCATGCGCACTGGCGCATAGTTACACCCACATTAGCCCAGTTTGGCACCAGATGGACTTTATAAGGAAGCCCATCACTCCCTCAAATTGCTGGTTGATCTCTGGCTCCCCAGTACCTTTGTCTGTGTTCCCTTGCTACTGTGATCTCCTGTTACCAATTTGGTTTGTTCCTGGACCTGTCTTCTCTGCCTGACTCCTGATCTGGGCTTGGCTAACAGATATTCTCACCTGCTCTCCTGATCTGACCTGGCATGGCTAACGGATAGTCTCACCTGCTCTCCTGATCTTACCTGGCTTGGCTAATAGATATTCTCACCTGCTCTCCTGATCTGACCTGGCTTGGCTAATGGATAGTCTCACCTGCTCTCCTGATCTGACCTGGCTTGGCTAATAGATATTCTCACCTGTTCTCCTGATCTGACCTGGCTTGGCTAACGGATAGTCTCACCTGCTCTCCTGATCTTACCTGGCTTGGCTAATAGATATTCTCACCTGCTCTCCTGATCTGACCTGGCTTGGCTAATAGATATTCTCACCTGCTCTCCTGATCTGACCCTAGCTTGGCTAACAGTCTCACCTGCTCTCCTGTTCTGACCTGGCTTGGCTAACGGATATTCTCACCTGCTCTCCTGATCTGACCTGGCTTGGCTAATAGATATTTGCACCTGTTCTCCTGATCTGACCCAGCTTGGTCAAAAGATATTCTCATTTGCTCTCCTGTGTATGACCCTGGCTACCCTATTGACTATGTCTGCTCCAATCTCCACCTGGCATTTGACCTTGGCTTCGACGGACTACTCTGTGGTCCTCTGCTACCCTGAAGGCCTGCATACCTCTCAGGGGCGCCACCTGTCTGCAGACACCATTCCAGCACATCAGCTGTGCTCCTAGGTATACCTCTGACAAGCACTCCTACAGGCGACCAGTCCTACTTTGGGCCTGACTCCTTCTGTCCCATATCCATATATAAGCAATAGGTTTGTGTAATTTCAAAGGTAGTCCATTTATCTCAGTAGTTGTCTGCCTTTTAACTCCCCAGGACATTCCTGCAATGACTTTGAAGCTTTTTCAACTTTGTTCAAGTGGTCATCCAACTTCTCTTCTAATATTAGATCCCATTTTTTGAGCATAGCGTCACTAGCCCTAGGAAATGTCGTTCTCACATATATGGTTCGAAGTCCATTATGACTTATTAATGTAAAGATCAATTCCACATTTGTTGAGAAAAAACAATAAAAAAACAACAACAAAGGGTGCAACACATCAAGGGAACAAGCTCAGATGGGTGTTCTTTCTAATAGACAATTGAGTGGAGGATATTGAAGTAGGGTGCATGTATCATGTTAGAGCAGCCTTTCTCAACCAGGGTGCCTTGAGGTTCCTTCAGAAGTGCCATGGCAAAATGTCTAAAAATTGCCCAAAACTTGTATACAAGCCAGCGGGTGGAACAAGCCTGCCTTTTAGTTACACAGAGCCATAGGTTTTCATTGTGCACCATTACGACCTTCTAGCCGCTGCCATACTGACAACCAATGGCATCATCAGTTGATAAGGAGGTTGTCAGCAGTCTGCACAGCATCCTAGTTTGACCCTCCCCCATCCCTCTCCATCAGTGCTGGGGTCACATTAGCTCAGTGATGGAGAAAAACCTCTAATGTTGGGAGTCCTACATGTGTGGATGTTGCTGCATTATATAAAACTATTAAAATTATTTTTCACATTTTAGAATGATGTGCCTCAAAACTGTCCATAATTTTAAAGGGTACCTCAAAACTTTCAATCATTTTAAGGGTGCCTTAAGGTTTTCAATCATTTTAAAGGGTGCCTCGGGACTGTCCATCATTTAAAAGGGTGCCTCGGGACTGTCCATCATTTTAAAGGGTGCCTCCAGACTGTCCATCATTTGAAAGGGTGCTTCCAGACTGTCCATAATTTTAAAGGGTGCCTCCAGACTGTTCATCATTTTAAAGGCTGCCTCAAGACTGTTCATCATTTTAAAGGGTACCTCCAGACTTTCAATCATTTTAAAGGGTGCCTCAGGACTGTCCATCATTTTAAAGGGTGCCTTGACTGAAAAAAGGTTGAGAAACACTGTTTTAGAGTATATTGGCTGGTGAGGATGGACCTGTATGTAACTGGCACCCAGAGATGGAAAGACCCTATCGCAGAGCTCTAGATCAAGTTCCTGGGTAACCTCCCAGCAACTGGAACTGGTAGCAAGGTATATGTAGACCCAGTAACTCAGTACATCAGTTCAGATTTGATTCATTATTTTTTGTAAATGTAAAGGAGTCAATTGGCCACAAGAACTTCACTGGATGAACTGATTGGCCAGGAACACCTACAATTTCTCACATCTGAAAGTATCTGTACAACTTTTAGTTGTATAGTATTGTACCTTGTTAGCCATTGATTATTGCAGAAGGTTTGGAGTTAAGTGTGATGACCAAGACTGGCAGTTGCTCCAATCTATGGTCTAGTTTGAAGATTTCAAGCAGAGAATCTTCAAGACGTCGGAGTTCTTCAAGCTTTGCCTCGGAAGTCAATAAAATTATAGCTATTGGAATTCTTTAGATCCCTTCACCAGGCTTTATACAATTTATGAAAGTGTACATAGCCTGGCAAAGGGATCTAAGGAATCCCAAAAGCTTTTGTCTTTAATAACACAAGTTAGCTAATAAAGGGTATTATTTAACTCCAAACTTTCTCCATAAAACCATTGGTTGAAGTAGAGATTATGCAGAGTTTGGTGATAGCTTTTTCAATACTTTCAAAACCCATACTGCTCATGTTCCTTTGAAATGTCAGCACCAGGATTCCAGTAATTTTCTACTTGGCACAGTTTGTTCCCCTTGTGATGCCATACCTGTTGAGAGGTAGAAAACATTTGGTGAGATGGTGAAGAGGTGAAGCCGGAAGAACTCCGATGTCTTGAAGATTCTCTGCTCGAAATCTTCAAACGAGACCAGAGATTGGAGCAACTGCCAGTTGGGGTCATCTGGCCAATGAGTATTGATGAAATCCTCAGGATTGGTGAGGAAGAAGAAATCATCATAGCTGTGGAAAATCAAGGAAAGTGATTTTTCTCTTTATCTGGGTATAGTCTGTTTTTCTGTAGAAGTGACAAATGTAATGTTAATGAACATAGCAGCATTATTTTGTGTCATTTATATCTGTCTGCAGTTCAGTTTCATCCTCTTTCCTTGGCTGCTTAGCTATGCAAAGGACAGTGCCACATGACGGTCACAGGAAGGGTGGAGGAGTCTATGGTGTGCATACTATGATTGACATCCCGATTCCATCTTCTGTGTGCTGTAGAAGTGGCATGATGGCAAGATATAATAACTGGGTCTCTGGGGACAAACCAGAGCAGAGTTCAGTCATTTTGATCCAACATGTATATATTATAATAATAATGCTCTTTAGGAACATACTGTATGGAGGACCTGCTGGTCAGTGCCAACATTAACTTAGCTGAAAATCTGACTTTAGCTGTCACAACAGTTCTGATAGTAGAAAGATCTCCTATCTGGTATCCCAAATGGAGAGATCTTTCTTATTTTCTTGAAATGATCCACCATAGTGTGGTTTTACTTACCTTGGTATAAATATCCCTTTCTGAAGGTCGACGGTTCCAGCCCCCCAGCAGGCATCCAGCAGGTACCACTGTCCAGCCAACTCCACTGCGTTCCACATATGATTGGACTTGGTCCTATGGAAGGCGTCATTGTCATTGTTTTCTGCACCGCGGCTGAACCCTGTGATCTCCATGCACTGGATTCCAATCTCCCTGAGGGGAAGAAAATTATTTCTATTAGACCACTAAAGGAATACTGTATAAGTACTAAACAGAGCTGTAAAAGGAATTCAATAACTAGGGACCTCTCATGGTCTCACCTTGACTGTCAGGATTTCATACACAGGGCCTCAAATGCCACAATCTCAGGGGTAGATAATAAAAGCGGTTTTCCCTTCTTACACAGAAACCTTTTATCTTTCAAGCTGAAGTGTAGTGAACAAATTTAACATTTCCCTTTTTTGCTCCCCCCTCCCCTTGATCAACATGCTATTAAAATGTTTAATTCAAATCATTTGGTTTTCAATAAATAACTCTTTGAAGATCTAGTGACATCATCACTGGGTCTGTATGCTGGTATTGCCCTGAGGTTGGTAATTGCCACAGCACCCTGTCTTTGATCTTCTGTCAAGAGTTCTATATGAAATCATACATCCCCAGGATCTATTTAGAGATGTGTGCTCCTCCATGCTGGACACTGGGTGCTGAAGATATTAGCTGTGCAATCTGCTTCTCAGTTGCTTGACCATGCACATCTAAAGGTATGCCAGACATGTGTTCTTTCATGTAATGCTTGGGAACAAACTGACTGATGGCAGAGAAAGCTAATAGCTGTGAGAGGTGAGCAACAAAAGGATTGATGATGATTGAAGTCATTCACATTAGAAATTAGGGCAGGCTTAAGATGGCCACTGTAGCTTCAAAGGGTTATATTGTGGAGAAGCAAGTTTGCAGGGAATTGAGAGTAATCAGTTTCAACTAAGAAGAAGTCTCGTTACAAGTGTGGGGAAAAAAGGTAAAACTGGTGTTCAGCTTTAAAGTACCTAGGGCCAATAAGAAAATTTAAGAAAATACTTTAACCAAAGTCATAACTGTAAAGCATTTCTGTCCTGAGAATAATACTGAATCAGCTGTTAACTATAGTCCCTGAGAGTACAGTCACCTTGCAAAGAATCTCACAGTCACATTAATGGGAACTACAACTTTAAAAAAATAAAGTGTGTGTCTAGCCAGGACTTTTTGTTTCCATTTTGGATAGTGGGGGAGGGTTAGAACCTTTGGGGCCATTGTGGGAGGTATGGGATAGGGGTTTTCAAGGGGCCTAGAGGTACTATGAGGGACCGAGAGCTCTCAAGGAGCCTAGCGGTACTGTGGGGGCTAAGGGCTCTCAAGTGGCCTAGGGGCACTGTTGGGACTGAGGGCTCTCAAGGAGCCTAGGGGCACTGTGGAGACTGAGGGCTCTCAAGGTGCCTAGGGGCACTGTGGAGGCTGAGAGCTCTCAAGGGTCCTAAGGTTACTGTGGGGGCTAAGGGCTCTCAAGAGGCCAAGTTCACTGTAGAGGCTGAGGGCTCTCAATGGGCCTAGTGGCACTGTGGGGGCTGAGGGCTCTCAAGGGGTCTAGGGGCACTCTGAAGGCTGAGGGCTCTCCAGGGGTCAAGGGGCACTGTAGGGGCTGAGAGCTCTCAAGGGGCCTAGGGGTACTGTGGGGGCTAAGGCTGTCAAGGGGCCTAGGGGCACTGTGAGGGTGAGACCTCTCAAGGGGCCTAGGGGTACTGTGGGGGCTAAGGGCTTACAAGGGGCCTAGAGGCACTGTGGGGACTGAGGGTTCTCAAGGTGACTAGGGGCACTGTGGAGGCTGAGGGCTCTCAAGGGGCCTAAGGGTACTGTGGGGGCTAAGGACGCTCAAGGTGCCTAAGGGCACTGTGGTGGCTAAGGGCTTTCAATGGGCACAGTTGGAGCTGAGGGCTCTCAAGGGGTCTAGGGGTACTGTGGAGGTTGAGGGCTCTCAAGGGGCCTAGGGGCACCGTGGGGGCTAAGGGCTCTCAAGGGGCCTAGGGGCACTGTGGGGACTGAGGGCTCTCAAGGGGTCTAGGGGCACTGTGGGGGTTAAGGGCTCTCAAAGGGTCTATGGGTACTGTGAGGGCTAAGTGCTCTCAAAGGGCCTAGGTCACTGTGGGGGTTGATGGCTCTTATGGGGTCTAGAGGTACTGTGGAGGCTGAGTGCTCTCAAGGGGTCTATGGCTTCTGTAGGGTCTGAGGGCTCTCAAGGGGCCTAGGGGCACTGTGGGGGCTGAGGGCTCTCAAGGGGCCTAGGGGCACTCTGGGGGTTGAGGGCTCTCAAGGGGGCTAGGAGACCTGTGGGGGCTGAGCACTCTTGGAAGAGGGAGGCCATGGCTCAGCAGTGGCTCCAGCGTGTTAGGAGGTGCTACAAAGATTACTACCAAATGATGTTTCACCCCTTTTGCTTACAGTTGACACTAGGTTGTGCCTAAATGTCAGTTTTGTTCTGCAGACCCTTGTGGACTGCGACATGCACAGTTATGAACATTCTTAATAGCCTGTTTGCATAATGTAACTTTTTCTTTTCTCTTTGAGTTTAGTGATTCTTTAACAATGTTCGCTAATTACACGTGTAACCCACACAGTCTCTGTGAGACCGCCTCCTGTGCCACTGCCATTGAGTTAATTAGCCAAACTCGCTACGGGGCCAAACCTATCCAGTACAATAACATCATGACTCTCCGATATACGGTATGTGCTGTGATTCTGCAAAAAGGAGCCCCGACTGAGCAAACTCTGTATCAGATGTCATGCAGGCATCATTAAAGAACACATTCTATTAATAGGTATTGAATAATATTCCTTTGTTTTAAAGTGTGGGTTGATTCCTATTCTATTCTCACATTCTCAGTTTACTCCTTCCTACCTAGTATATAATTGTTAGACCTGTATATTAACCTCCACGTTGCAACGATGTCCTTATTACTATATGTAGTAGTAATTACTCAAATCCAACTGGACCTTCCATGTAATGTTGAAAACGTTTCGCTTCTCATCTAGGTAGCTTCCTCGGCTCTGACTGTCAGGGACATACATCAGCATTGGATGAGCAGCAAAATGTTTGACTAGTGTTCATTGTGACTAATTACTATTAGCTATACCATGAACTTTTGAAGAGCGAGGGCTACTTAAGGGATTTGGTAACCAATCACAGGCCACACTGAAATGAAATGGTTCAGAATTTTTCTATTATTTTGAATAGCATGATGAACACTTTCCTCCTGCAGCCACTGAATGCCAGCGGGAGGGCAAGGGGGAGAAGTTGGAGTTCAGTAGTTGCAGGAAGAATGTGGAGGATCGGTTCCTGCAAGTGCCGCCCCTCTTGTCCAAGTGTAAACCAGAATGTGACAAGGAGGCTGCATGGGCCCCCTGGAGCATAGGGCAGGGTAGCCATTGCGACCCCTAATGCTACAGCAGTGGTTGGGGGTGTGTGGTAAAAAAAACACCCGCCCCACCCAAATGTAAATGAGCCCTTACTGTCCTGAGCCCCCTATAAGACTGCTTTTACACTGATGAGCTGTGGTTTATCCGCACTGTGGGTGCAGTGCAGTGCACCTGCGGCTTTTATGCAGGTCAGCTGCACTTTGCCATATACTTCTATTATATCTTGCGGATGTGGTACACTTTTTGAAAGCGCACTAAAACTCCTGCATTCAGTTTAAGGTTGAGGGCCACATCACAGGGCTCTGAGGGCCACATGTGGCCCACAGGTTCAGCACCCCTGACCTAGGGTGTCCCTCCACAGGCCTCCTCATTGTAAAACTCCATTTGATACATCATGCGGTATAAGACACTTATCAGTGTAGCCACCGTGCCTTATACAGTCATGACTTATCAAGTTTATTACTGCCTGGCTGTATCCAGTTAGTGCTCAATTTATGGATGGTCCTGTCTTTGTAAGCCGTGTACCGGGGTGGGCTCCCCAGGATACAGTGAAGTCACGAACGAGGAAAGCAACCCCAACACCAGCTTTTGCCACAACAGAATTTTACTTAGATGTGGCAAATAAACACAACCACAAATGCTGGGAACATACAATAAATTTACATACACCCAGCCCAAAGGCTGAGACCCTTGTGCTGCACAGCACGGCGCCTCCTGATGGAAGAAGGTAGAAGGTGTAGTAATTTACCTACTGGCGGGCACAACTAAGCTGCCACACCTTACCTGTTATTACCCTACAAGAGCAGGAATCAGTGTATGGGTGTACGGTATGGGCTAGCCTGCGGTGCAGCACAACAGCTTACAATCTTACACACTCACAGGGGCCTTGGGGCCGCCTAATTTACCTAACAAAATGATAGAAACCTCCTGCGATACTCCAAATTTGACTAATAACAATTATGGGGAGGGGGCTGATAACACCCAACCATATACCAAATGGATATTGTGCAAAATCTAAAGTGAATTGGTGCAGCACTACCCCAATACTACACTACTCCCTCATTGGCTTATCCCAAACACAGATGAAATAAACCAATATTCACTTTTTATGTTTATTATAGTTCATAAATATTGAAGTCCCACCAGGACTTTTTCTTTTTACTGGCGATTCTTTTTCTACACATTATCTATTAAATTTTTTTCCACTATGGTAGATCAGTTCACGTTATGAACTGTGAGAGATTGGCTTGTTGTAATCACTGAATTGCATCAGTGGCATTCATTAGTCACTTATAAGTTTTGTATGAGCATTTTGGATTTCTTAAACTGTTTTATGTGCATTCTATTCTATTTTACATATTTATTGTACATCATTTATTGGTTTATTTCATCTGTTTTTGGGATAAGCCAGTGAGGGAGTAGTGTAGTATTGGGGTAGCGTTGCACCAATTCACTTTAGATTCTAATTTACCTAATGCAGCCGGCTTGAAAGTGATGCGGCAGCTGCCAATCAATTTCACAGAACCACTCCTCCTTTTGCTGGCCCTCCTCCTCCCATGGTTCCCAGGATCTCCTGTTCTTACCAGAGCCCGGGAACACATCCACCAGCTAGCGGAGAGAGAGCACTGTGAGACTGAGGCAAATCAATGCCTTGATCTCACATGCAAAAACTGAACCCGGAAGTGATGTCACTTCTGGTTTAGATGCACCCTTTACTGACCAGTACAGCCAGGGGGCACATCTAACCAAAACCGATCTGGGTTTTTTGTTAACGTGGGAGTTTATTAACTCCTTGTGATAGCAATCAAGTAAAAATAAATAAAATAAAAAAGTTTTAAAAATTAAAATGATAAAAAATATTAACATGAAAAAAAATTTGCCATGACCCCCGTTGCCCTGCACACCTGCGCAAACACAAGCCCAGGGTGTGCACGTGTATGCAAACTGACATATCGCTGCGAAAGTCAGAGTGAGAACAATAATTCTAGCACAAGAGCTCCTTGTTAACACTGAACTAATGAGCTGTAAAGGCTTTTCAAGTGTTGCCTACGGTGATTTTGGGCACCGTAGTTTTTGGCGATATTGTGGGGGCACGCAATTTTAAGACATGAAATGTTTGGTATCAAGCTGCTCAAAGCAACCTCATCTTTTATATTTTAACCACAAATGGGTATTCTATTGTGTGTTTTTTATTATCATTTTTCCTGAGAATTTGCGATTAATAAACAGTTGCGCAAATATCATGTGACATAAAAGTGTGAAAATATCACCTTTTTATTCTACAGGGCCTCTTCTTTTAGAAAATATATAATATTCTGGGGGTTTAAGTCATTTTATTGCCAAAAATGTTAACATTTTTACATGTATGCAACAGAAACAATTGAGTACTGTCCGTGATACTTTTTTTATTTGCACTGACATATAATTTTGAGGACAAGCTTTCGGGAAATGTCCCCTTCTTCAGGTTCAAGCAGTACTGTACAAATCACAAAGTATTAGCAGAATGTTAGAAAAGATGAAAAAAAAAAAGAGGCTAGAGATAGGACACAGCAAAAGCAAAGGGGGGGGGGTGGAAGACAACGCTCACATCACAGAGGGAGTCAAGCTTGAGGTGATAGTCATAAAACTGTTGGATAATGAGTGAGGAATCCCATGTCCAAATTCAGGCCGTTATCTCTTGTGTCAAATAGAATTATCATTCTTAGTTCAAAAGTTTTTCTTTCCTGAATGGATTTGAAATTTCCTTTAAGAACTAAAATATTGAGGTCTCCCATTGTGTGATCTGGTTGTGCGAAATGGTGTCTCATAGGTGTGAAAAAGTCATCTTCTTTATGTTCCTTGATGGTATGTCTGTGCAAATTCATCCTTGTTTGCAACTTCTGTCCTGTTTCGCCAACATAAGATCCTTTGCTACATTTTCTGCACTGGATAAGGTACACAACATTACTGGAGGTGCAGCTCCATGATCCGGAAATATTGAAGATCCCTTTTGAGTATCTGACACTTTTTGATGGATTGATTTGGTTGCACAGTTTGCAGCGTTTTTTATTGCAGGGTTTGCGTCCATTATTTGTGACATCATAATCAGAAGGACGTTTCCTACTGATTAGTTTATTTCTGAGGTTGGGGGGTTGTCTGAAGGCCAGTATTGGGGGTTGCTGGAACATTTCTTTCAGAGTTCCATCCTCTGTTATGATGGGTTGTAAATCTTTGATTATTTTTCTTATCTCTTCTAGTGCTGGGTTGTATGTGATTACTAGAGGTACATGGTTGTTTGTTTTTTTCTCTTTGTACTGAAGTAGATTTTCTCTTCAGGTTCTCAAGGCTGTGTTTATGCTGGTGTCCCCCCCCCCCCTTTGCTTTTGCTGTGTCTTATCTCTAGCCTCTTTAATTTTTTTTTTTTCATTTCTTCTAACATTCTGCTAATACTTTGTGATTTGTATAGTACTGCTTGGACCTGAAGAAGGGGACATACCCCGAAAGCTTGTCCTCAAAATTGTATGTTAGTGCAAATAAAAAAAGTATCACGGACAGTACTCAATTGTTTCTGTCGCAAATGCACTAATACGGCTACAATCACCTCAAGCTACATGTATTCAAAAAATAAAAAAAAATGCTCTGGAGCCAAACTGGTTAACGCTGCTGTGGCCGCAGGCAGTGTTAGGAGCCCTGGTACACTCACCTCTCATGTAACCTAAGACTTCTGGAGCTCCTACCACCAGCCAATGAGGAGTGGTGTTGTGTCTGGGGCACATCACCCATCCCATCCACCGCACAAAGATCTCAATCTGGGAAGGCCTGCTGCGTAGCTGACAAACGGACAGATGGATGGTCGTGAGAAGGGGTCTCATGTCTAAATTTTACCTAAGGCCTCACAAAGCCTAGATCCACCTCTGCCCACATGTGTTCGGGAGACAAGACCAGGGTTTAGGTCTGTGGCTGTCCTTCCTTGAAAAGGGGAAAACAAGACTCAAGCTGGAGTGGCGGGACAGAAACTCTGCCTGAGGAGGTGTCCTGGAAAGCTTTGGGAAGGTGGACACTCACAGAGGAATGGCAACTCACTTGGGAGAATGGACAGAGCCCTCTACTCACATGCAAAGGTACTGCTAAATTACAGAAATGCTGGGCTCAGTATAAAACTGGAGTGGAGACTGGAGTCTGTGTAGGACATCTGATGCCCTAAACCTTCTCTCCTTTCCTGGAAATGATGCTGAATACACGCAATTTATTTTGTTAAAGAGACTAGTGCCCAATGCTTCAGGTTCTCCACTATTCCTCCCACTAATTGCCATGAACTCAGCCCTGGTGTAAATATTAGCCTACCTAATCTCTTGGGGTTCCACACTAACCTCCAGGGTAGGACATTGCTACTCCATAAAAAAAAAGCCCTTCTAGCAAATCATAAACACAATCACATGAATTGGGGGCATATGAGGCATATGAGGATCAGGGTCAGATTTGGGCTCTGGTTGAGCCTTGGGCCTCCAGGCAGCTGCAGCTTCTCCCACCTTTGTTATTAAACCATAAATACTCATTGTGAAGGTCAGTGGCAAACCTGCACATTGCTTTGCACAGTCCTGCGTAACCGGCACACACGCCCGTTCTGGACTCCAGGACATCTTCTACTCTGTATATCTTTGGAGAGCGTCCAAGGAATCCTTCAATGTCGTAACCTGTTAAAAGACAATTGTCAGAGAACTATACGATATGTGAACAGTGAAATCATTTAACCTCTTTGCCAAAGCGCTAATGGTCCCTTGAGATTTTCAATGTCACTGCTTGACCGCAGTAGCTAAGCTCTCTTAGGAGAAGAAGAAGTGGCTCCACTAAGTATAGGGTTGTTTTCTGAAATGTGTTGGTTTGATCTTTTTTCCTTTGCTGAACAGGAGTGGATTTTTTAAGGTACTCTGGAAATTATGATGCCCAGGTACAGTATATACTGTATATAAGATGGCTTTCTTTTGGTACTTTAACCCCAAGCATTAGTTCTTTAACCACTTAAAGTCTGGACACTTTCACCCCCTTCCAGTCCAGACAATTTTTGAGTGACAATTACTCAGTCATGCAACACTGTACCCAAATGAAATTTTTATAATTTTTTTTAGACAGAGCTTTCTTTTGGTAGTATTTAACCAGCACTGTTTTTTTTGTATTTTTAGCGAACTAAATGAAAAAATACAGATAATTTTGAAAAAAAAAAACAAAACAGAACATTTTTGCTTAGTTTTTGTTTTAAAATTCTTCATAAGTTTAGGCCAAAATGTATGCGTAAAAATCACCCAAAACAGTATATATCTGTGTGAAAGTTATAGAGTCTACAAACTATGGGATATATGATTGAAAATTGATCAGTTAAGACCCTAAAATGCCGGATGCTGGTGTGACATATGGCAGTGATCAGGATGCTGGTATGGGGTATGGCGGTGATTAGGATGCTGGTATAGGGCATGGCCGGTGATCAAGTTACTGCTATGGTGGTGATTAGGAGGCTGGTGTGACGTATGGCAGTGATCAGGACGCTGGTATGGCGGTGATCAGGATGTTGGTATAGGTTATGGCAGTGATTAGGACACTGTTATGGGGTATGGCGGTGACCAGGAGGCTGGTGTAACGTATGGCAGTGTTCAGGATGCTGGTATGGTGGTGATCAGGATGTTGGTATAGGGTATGGCAGTGATCAGGATGCTGGTGTGGGGTATGGCAGTGATCACGACGCTGGTATGGGGTATGGCAGTGATCGGGGCACTGGTATGGCGGTGATCAGGATGCTGGTGTGGCGGTAATCAGGATGCTGGTATGGCGGTGATCAGGGCACTGGTATGGTGGTGATCAGGGCACTGGTATGGTGGTGATCAGGATGCTGGTATGGCATATGGGGTGATCAGGATGCTGCTTTGTGATATGGAGGTGATCAGGACGCTAGTATGGGGTATGGTGGTGATCAGAACGCTGGTATGGCGGTGATCAGGATGCTGGTATGGCGGTGATCAGTAAGCTGGTATGGCGGTAATCATGATGCTGGTAAGGGGTATGGTGGTGATCAGGATGCTAGTATGGCGGTGATCAGGATGCTGGTATGGCGGTGATCAGGGCACTTTTATGGCGGTAATCAGGAAGCTGGTATGGCAGTGATCAGGGCACTGGTATGGCGGTGATCAGGATGCTGGTATGGCGGTGATCAGGATGCTGGTATGGCGGTGATCAGGACACTGGTATGGGGTATGGTGGTGATCAGGACGCTGGTATGGTGGTGATCCGGATGCTGGTATGAGGTATGGTGGTGATCAGGACGCTGGTATGAGGAATGGTGGTGATCAGGACACTGGTATGGCAGTAATCAGGGTGCTGGTATGAGGAATGGTGGTGATCAGGACGCTGGTATGGCGGTGATCAGGATGCTGGTATGAGGTTTGGTGGTGATCAGGACACTGGTATGGCAGTGATCAGGATGCTGGTATGGCAGTGATCAGGATGCTGGTATGGTGGTGATCAGGATGCTGGTAAGGCATATGGGGTGATCAGGATGCTGCTTTGTGATATGGCGGTGATCAGGACGCTAGTATGGGGTATGGTGGTGATCAGAACGCTGGTATGGCGGTAATCATGATGCTGGTAAGGGGTATGGTGGTGATCAGGATGCTAGTATGGCGGTGATCAGGATGCTGGTACGGCGGTGATCAGGATGCTGGTATGAGGAATGGTGGTGATCAGGACGCTGGTATGGCGGTGATCAGGATGCTGGTATGGCATATGGGGTGATCAGGATGCTGCTTTGTGATATGGCGGTGATCAGGATTCTAGTATGGGGTATGATGGTGATCAGTACGCTGGTATGGTGGTGATCAGGATGCTGGTATGGCATATGGGGTGATCAGGATGCTGCTTTGTGATATGGCGATGATCAGGATGCTAGTATGGGGTATGATGGTAATCAGGACGCTGGTATGGCGGTGATCAGGATGCTGGTATGGCGGTGATCAGGACGCTGGTATGGCAGTGATCTTGATGCTGGTAAGGGGTATGGTGGTGATCAGGACGCTGGTATGGGGTATGGTGGTCGGCAGGATGCTGGTATGGCGGTGATCAGGACGCTGGTATGGCAGTGATCTTGATGCTGGTAAGGGGTATGGTGGTGATCAGGACGCTGGTGTGGGGTATGGTGGTCATCAGGATGCTGGTATGGCGGTGATCAGTAAGCTGGTATAGTGGTGATCAGGACACTGGCAAGGGGTATGGTGGTGATCAGGACGCTGGTATGGCGGTGATCAGGATGCTGGTATGGCGGTGATCAGTAAGCTGGTATGGTGGTGATCAGGACGCTGGTAAGGGGTATGGTGGTGATCAGGACGCTGGTATGGGGTATGGCGGTGACCAGGATGCTGGTATGGCAGTGATCAGTAACCTGGTATGGTGGTGATCAGGACGCTGGTAAGGGGTATGGTGGTGATCAGGGCGCTGGTATGGGGTATGGCGGTGACCAGGATGCTGGTAAGGGGTATGGTGGTGATCAGGACGCTGGTATGGGGTATGGCGGTGACCAGGATGCTGGTATGGCGGTGATCAGTAAGCTGGTATGGTGGTGATCAGGACGCTGGTAAGGGGTAGGTGGTGATCAGGACGCTGATATGAAAATAGGTGTAAATAAACGTATGCGCTGCCACCGAAATAAAAATAATAATCATAAAATAAAGTGAGGACTGCCGCTAACACCTAACTGTGTAACACCTCACAGTAACAGAATAAACTAAATGAAGTGGTGTAGCACAATCAATATAAAATGAATGGTTTTACAATGGTATTTGACACCACAACCTGGTGCTACAAATCTAATATAGAGCTAAAAAAACGCTGGCCGTGTATAGCATTAAAACAACAAAAGTAAAATAGTGAAGCGCTAATGTTGACTAAAGAACATGCATAATACAATGCTAATCAGTGAATGGCTAGAGATCATAAGGACAATATAACCTACACAACTAACACATATACATAACAAATCCCCATAAAAGGGGAATAGATGGTGACATATATTATAGATGTGCAAGTGTTTATACAGAGCAGTTCATGCTGTGTGAAAGTCCGTAATATGTCGATTCCATAGCTATGTATAACATTATTCTGTGTCATAATCATAATTCAACTCAAATGACATAACATAAGTGCATAGACATTGCAAATTGCTTATAAACTGAAAAATAAATGAAACATCTACAGTGCATGCTGCAAGATAAATAATAAATAAGAAGTGATAAATCATAAGTATTCCACACCATATAAGCAATCTGTGTGGGTGACATATAATATTCCATGCTATCAACATAAATACTAGAATACTTCTAAGTTTAGATTAAGTCCACCTATAATTGTGCAAAGTCCGTGCAACTGCAATCCTTGGTGTCAATCAGTGTCACCTCTGTGCCAAATAAAATGTGCTCCACCGTGTGTGTAGATTGGCTGCTCACCTCAATATGAGACCCATATTCACATCAAATGCGCTTTTAGAATATAGCCCCACGCTCTGGATCTCAAACTCTTCCCACTGGTATGCCTCTTAAACGGTCAGTGGTCAGTCCTTAGTATAGGTCAGTAAAAGCTCCAAGAGAGAGATAGTGAAGAGAAGGCGCCCATAGTGTAGTATTTACTCAAATATTTATTTAATATAAAGTAATCCGCTCATGTGAAAATCAAAGAATATCGCTTTAACTGCGTTCAAAGTTGAGAATAGGTACCACCTTCAAGTCTCGAACGTGACCGGAGGTGACGTCACCCAACTCCGTCCTCCGACGCGTTGCCTCACAAACTATGGATAGACCCTTATTCGCATACAGGTCAAATGCGCTTTTAGAATACACCCCCACACTCTGGATCTCAAACACTTCCCACTGGTACGTCTCTTAAATGGTCAGTGGTCAGGCCTTGATATAGATACTCCATAGTATGTGACGCAATGCGTCAGTTACGGAGCTGGATGACATCACTTTCGGTCACGGCCGAGACCAGAAGGCAGTACCTATTCTCAGCTTGGAATGCAGTTAAAGCGATATTTTTTGAGTCTACATGTGAGTGGATTACTTTATATTAAAGAAATATTTGATTAAATACTACACTATGGGCACCTTCTCTTCACTATCTCTCTCTTGGAGCATCTATTGACCTATACCAAGGGCTGACTATTGACCGTTTGGGAGGTGTACCAGTGGGAAGAGTTTGAGATCCAGAGTGTGGGGCTATATTCTAAAAGCGCATTTGACCTGTATGTGAATATGGGTCTCCTATTGAAGTGAGCAGCCAATCTACACACACACATTTTATTCGGCACAGAGGTGACATTGATTGAGACCAAGGATTGCAGTTGCACAGACTTTGCACAATTATAGGTGGACTTAATCTAAACTTAGAAGTATTCTAGTATTTATGTTGATAGCACGAAATATTAAGTGTGAATAAAAAGTGCTCTTAACATCTGGAGCACTGATTCCTGACCTGCGGTATGCATGTCTGCAGAGTGCATTGCCAGGATGTTTAGGGGCACAGGAAAAAAATCAGTAATAACGGGAGTGTGATGGTATGTCCTTTGGTCACTAAGTGACAATAGACAATGCAAGCCTTGACAGGCGGAAGGAGTGGAGGGGTGGCCACCTTATCCAGACTACTTGGCCCAGGCCACACAGAATAATGGGTTTTCATGGTACATGCAGCCTGGCCCCATGGCATCACCAGTTGTTATGGTGCTGGTGGCCAGCCCTCCTACACTGTATAAATACATGGTTCCTTGTGGCCAAGCCACCTGCCTCCTAAAACACTGCAAGCACAAATATTTTAAGTAACAGACAGCATGGATTCATGAAAGACAGAAGTTGTCAAACAAATCTGATTTCTTTTTATGAGGAGGTGAACAAAACCTTGGACAGAGGGGTGGCAGTGGACGTAGTATACTTGGACAGAGGGGTGGCGGTGGACGTGGTATACTTGGAGAGAGGGGTGACTGTGGATGTGGTATACTTGGACAGAGGGGTGGCTGTGGACGTGGTAAACTTGTACAGAGGGGTGGCGTGGATGTGGTATACTTGGATAGAGGGGTAGCGGTGGACATGGTATACTTGGATTTTGAAAAAGCTTTTGACACAGTTCCCCACACACGGCTAATATGTAAGGTAAAGTCTTCAGGCTTGGAACAATCTGTATGTAAATAGATAGAAAACTGGCGAAAAGATTGTATTCAGAGAGTAGTGCTTAATACTTCATACTGTGAATGGTCTAGGGTCATCAGTGATGTACCCCAAGGTTCAGTGTTGGGACCCTTATTTTTTATATATTTAGAAACGATATAGGGTCTGGGATTATAAATCCCATTTCAGTCTTTGCAGATGACACCAAGCTGTGCAGTGGAATAACGTCCTTACAGAATGTCTCCAACTTACAAGCCGACCTCAATGCTCTGTGTAATTGGGCAACTATGTGGGAAATGAGGTTTAATGTTGATAAATGTAAGGTTCTGCACTTGGGGGCTAAGAATATGCATGCATCATACATACTAGGGGGGGTACAACTGGGGGAATCAATGGTGGAGAAGGATCTGGGAGTTCTGGTAGATCACAAGATTAATAATGGCATGCAATGCCAAGCTGCAGGTTCTAAAGTGAGTAAAATCCCCTCTTGTATTAAAAGAGGTATAGACTCCAGAGAGAGAGAGATATCATTTCCCCCGGTACAAATCATTAGTAAGACCTAAGGGGGCATATGATCTCCATGTGTAATACATAAGGGGGGTATGATCACCATGTATACTACATAAGGGGGGATATGATCTCCATGTGTAATACAAAAGGGGGGATATGATCTCCACGTATAATACATAAGGGGGGTATGATCACCATGTATACTACATAAGGGGGGATATGATCTCCATGTATAATACATAAGGGGGGGATATGATCACCATGTATAATACATAAGGGGGGATATGATCTCCATGTATAATACATAAGGGGGGGATATGATCACCATGTATAATACATAAGGGGAGATATGATCTCCATGTATAATACATAAGGAGGGATATGATCTCCATGTATAATACATAAGGGGGATATGATCTCCATTTATAATACATAAGGGGGGATATGATCACCATGTATAATACATAAGGGGGGATATGATCACCATGTATAATACATAAGGGGGGGTATTATCACCATGTATAATACATAAGGGGGGATATGATCTCCATGTATAATACATAAGGGGGGATATGATCTCCATGTATAATACATAAGGGGGATATGATCTCCATGTATAATACATAAGGGGGGATATGATCTCCATGCATAATACATAAGGGGGGTATGATCACCATGTATAATACATAAGGGGGATATGATCTCCATGTATATTACATAAGGGGGGATATGATCTCCATGTATAATACATAAGGGGGGGATATGATCACCATGTATAATACATAAGGGGGATATGATCTCCATGTATATTACATAAGGGGGATATGATCTCCATGTATAATACATAAGGGGGATATGATCTCCATGTATAATACATAAGGGGGATATGATCTCCATGTATAATACATAAGGGGGGGATATGATCACCATGTATAATACATAAGGGGGGGGATATGATCACCATGTATAACACATAAGGGGGGATATGATCACCATGTATAATACATAAGGGGGGATATGATCTCCATGTATAATACATAAGGGGGGATATGATCACCATGTATAATACATAAGGGGGGATATGATCACCATGTATAATACATAAGGGGGGGGGATATGATCTCCATGTATAATACATAAGGGGGATATGATCTCCATGTATAATACATAAGGGGGGATATGATCTCCATGTATAATACATAAGGGGGATATGATCTCCATGTATAATACATAAGGGGGATATGATCTCCATGTATAATGCATAAGGGGGATATGATCTTTTTTTTCATGGTTGAACTGGATGGACTTTTGTCTTTTTTCAGCCATGCTAACTATGTAACTATGTAAGCTGAGAGGAAAGGGGGGCCGATACAAGTAGCATTGCAACCTGACTGCTGATATGAGGATGGAGAGGAATGAAGAGGGAGGGCATGAAACAGTTGAGGACTACTTCACACCTGAATGAAAATGTTTATGGCGGTATCAGTATAGTAATGATTGTTTATCTCTGGATATGTTGATGGCAGTATCAGTATAGTAATGATTGTCCTTCTTTGGACATGTTTATGGTGGGATCATTATGGTACTCTTCTATCTATGGACATGTTTATGGTGGGATCATTATGGTACTCTTCTATCTATGGACATGTTTATGGTGGGATCAGTATGGTACTCTTCTATCTGTGGACATGGTCATGGTGGTGTTGGCACAGTACTGTTTGTCTATCTCTGGACATGTTTATGGCAGTATCAGTATAGTAATGATTGACCATCTTTGGACAAGTTTATGGTGGGATCAGTATGGTACTCTTCTATCTATGGACATGTTTATGGTGGGATCAGTATGGTACTCTTCTATCTATGGACATGATTATGGTGGTGTTGGCACAGTATTGATTGTCTATCTCTGGACATGTTTATGGTGGTGTCAGTATAGTAATGTTTGTCTATCTCTGGACATGTTTATGGTGGTGTCAGTACAGTACTGACTGATTTGGGGAGGGAAAGAGGTCAATTTATGGAAATTGATTGCCAAGGGATAAGCAAGTGACAGCAGAACTTCACTCTCCCAATCAATTGGGACTATTAATCCGTATGCTGATAGAATAGCAGATAAGAATGTATATCATATTTACTTGTTTTAAACTTTTTTTTTCAGCTGGTTTCCAGGCCTAGGCAAATGATGTCATACATCCCAGGAGTCTTCAGGAGGGGAAAAGGGGTTTTCTCAGCTAAGCACACCCTGCTGCCTGCATGCCTGAGCTAAAGACAGATGGATTCCAAGAAGTAAATGCTACATGAATCATCTGCCCTTCCTCAAGACTGCCACGACCAGAGATGTTTTTCAAAGTTTATTAGCAAAATAAAGCATGAAGACATGGATGGATGGAGGAGTTTGCTATGCATATTAAAAATGAATAAAATAGCATTTTTGGCTAGTGATGCCCAGATGCAGTGTAGCTCTGCTTTAGGAAAGGTTGGGGAGCACTGCTCTATTGAGTCACTAACAGCATCGATTCAGCAACACAATGAGAATATCAGATGAATGATCATCCTTTTTTTTGTATTTGCATGCTAGTCTCATATCGAAAATGAAGAGATTACTAAAGTTACGAAAATTCTTGTAAGAGAGAATACAATTTCGGAAGTGATGTCATGTATTGTATTGTATTGTAATGGATTCTTTTCTTTCTGAGCATGCATGGACTTGGTCACTCAATTTTTAATGGACGAATACTTACTATTAAATGAAAACTGTTCGCTCTGGTATTGTACAAGAAACATTTTCATGCTTGTCCGGTATTTTTTGTCCGATTTTCTCATTGTGTGTATGAGGCTTTAGGCTTTAACTCCTTGTCACCGACAGTACGCAAATATGTGGCCTCTTGACAACTGAGCCTTGACGCCGAGAGGCTGCATATTTGCTTACCTAATTTAAACAAACACGTCTCCACAGCGCATGCCCTATGTGTTCCCAGCACATTTACCGGTACCTTATGGAAAGGTCGCTAATTGTGACCGCTGTGAGAGCCAATCACGGCGGACACATGACCCTAAATCCCTCCTCGCCTCCCAGCATCACAAACCCCTTAAAGGGCCGGCAGGCACAGGTGCCAAGGGGTTAGCATCTATTGAGTCACAGAGGGAGTGCCTTGTTTTTAGTGAGTTGGCTTAAAGGAACACTTTGAAACCACATCAGATCTCAATGGGGAAAAAAATTTCATGCTGGATCTCTATACTGATATGGACTGGGTAATGTGTTAGGAACATAAGGATGCCCCATCGTTTGATGGAAATGAAAAATATCAACCTACAGAGGACTGAATTCAAAGACACCCCGAAAATCAAAGTGAAAAAATGATGCAGCAGGCGAGTCCATTTTGCTGAAATGTCATTGCAACAACTCAGAATGGTCCTCAGTAGTTTGTATGGGCCCCCACGTGCTTGTATGCATGCCTGACAACGTCGGGGCATGCTCCTAATGAGACGACGGATGGTGTCTTGGGGTATTTCCTCCCAGATCTGGACCAGGGCATCACTGAGCTCCTGGACAGTCTGAGGGGCAAACTGGTGGTGTTGGATGGACCGAAACATGACATCCCAGAGATGTTCTATTGGATTTAGGTCAGGTGAGCGTGGGGGCCATTCACTGGAATTAATTCCTTCATCCTCCAGGAACTGCCTGCATACTCTCGCCGCATGACTCCAGGCATTGTCGTGCACCAGGAGGAACCCAGTACCCACTGCACCAGTGTAGGGTCTGACAATGGGTCCAAGTATTTCATCCCGATACCCAATGGCAATCAGGGTGCCATTGTCTAGCCTGTAGAGGTCTGTGCGTCCCTCTATGGATATGGCTCCCGAAACCATCACTGACCCACCACCAAAACAGTCATGCTGAACGATGTTACAGGCAGCATAACGTTTTCCACGGCTTCTCCAGACCCTTTCACGTCTGTCCCATGTGCTCAGGATGAACCTGCTCTCATCTGTGAAAAGCACAGGGCGCCAGTGGTGGACCTACCAATTCTGGTGTTCAATGGCAAATGCCAAACCAGCTCTATGGTGCCGGGAAGTGAGCACAGGGCCCACTAGAGGATGCCGGGCCCTCAGGCCACCCTCATGAAGTCTGTTTCTGATTGTTTGGCCAGAGACATTAACACCAGTGGCCTGCAGGAACTCATTTTGTAGGGCTCTAGTAGTGTTCATCCTGTTCCTCCTTGCACAAAAGAGCAGATACCGGTCCTGCTGATGGGTTAAGGACCTTAGATGGCCCTGTCCAGCTCTCTTAGAGTAAATGCCTGTCTCCTGGAATCTCCTCCATGCTCTTGAGACTGTGTTGGGAGACACGGCAAGCCTTCTGGCAATGGCACGTATTGATGTGCCATCCTGGAGGAGATAGACTGCCTGTGCAAGCTCTGTAGGGTCCAGGTATGGCCTCATGCTGCCAGTAGTGACACTGACCCTAGCCAAATGCAAAACTAGTGAAAAACAGTCAGAAAAAATGAGTAGAGAAACAAATGTCAGTGGCCTCCACCTATAAAACTATTCCTGTTTTGGGGTTATCTCATTGTTGCCCATCTAGTGCACCTGATGTTAATTTCAAGAACACCAAAGCAGCTGAAACTGATGAACAACCCCCTCTGCTACTTACCTGACCAGATCAATATCCCAGGAGTTTCATTGCCTTGATGCTATACTCTGAATAAAAAGTGTTCCTTTAATTTTTTTGAGCAGTGTATTTATTCCCTTCAGTATAGGCCATGGTGAATAAGTCTGAACCATACCACAAAAAAGTAGGGCAGACGATTCCCAGAAGCCTTTGCGCTTCAGAATGGTCCCAAAATCCTTAATTCCTTATTTTTGATGAAACTGTGTATGACCCAGAGTGCCACTGAGGTGCCTCGTTCAGAACGTAATGCAGGTCATATATACTTACTAATGTTGTGGCAAAGCCAAATCCATATTGCTCTTAATTTCTCTAAGCTGTTTTTGGACGTTGCTGTGATTTTATGAACAATTTCCTGTATAGACGGCTTCTCCAACTTGGTCTGCAAAACAAGGCAAAGTATTGACAGTGAATTATTATTATACCACCAAGAGAACATTGCCTCATTTATTAGGAGCAACTTCTGATAGGACATCTGATTTATTATAGTGTATCTATAGTCAAAATATAAAATCACATATGCATTTCCACATTGGACTTTAATTCTTTCTATCTTATTCCTTTTAATCTGAATGATCTTGAAGTTTATAAATTTACTGCGTGAAGATACTGACCAGGGTTTTTTTTAACTCAGAGAATAGGTGCAGGAACTCCCCCTTTTGTCTCCACTTCCTACCCTCCTCTGAGCATCGAATCTTGGTTCCGTCCCCTAACCTCCTCTGAGCATCTTCCCTTGGTTCCACCCCCTACCCTCCTCTGAGGATCTTCCCTTGGTTCCGTCCCCTACCCTCCTCTGAGCATCTTCCCTTGGTTCCGCCCCCTACCCTCCTCTGAGCATCTTCCCTTGGTTCTGCCCTCTACCCTCCTCTGCGCATCTTCCCTTGGTTCCGCCCCCTACCCTCCTCTGAGCATCTTCCCTTGGTTCTGCCCCTTACCAACCTCCCAGTACTGCCCTTTTTAGAGAACCAAGTATCATTTTGTGGTGCTAAATAATTTGTATTGAATTTATTAATGATAACAAGAAAAGCAGTAAAATAGATCACCTGCAGCCAGCAATGATAGATCCCCCACACAACAATAGACTCCCCCAGCAACAATGGACCCCTTCCCAGCAAGAATAGTCCCCCCCCTGCAAAAAGAGACCACACTCCAGCAACAATAATTTCCCTGCAGCAACAATAGACCTCACCACAGCATCAATAGATCCCCAACACAACAATAGACCCCTAACACAGCAACAATGGACCACCCACAACAAAATACCCCCTTCCCCCAGCAACAAAAGATCCCACCACAGAATCAATAGTTACCCCCAGCAAAAAGAGACCCTGTTGCAGGAACAATAAATTCCCTGCAGCAACAACAGACCCCACCCCAGCAGCAATATACCCCACCACAGCAACAATAGATCCCTCGCACAACAATACACCCCTAACACAGCAACAATGGACCACCCAAAACAATATACCACCCCCAGAAACAATAGACCTCACCAGAGCAACAATAGATACCCCACACCAATACAGACCCCTCACACAGAACATTGGACCATCCACAACAGAACACCACCTGTGAATTCATCCATCAACCAACCAAATTATGGTGGTCAATCAAACACATGGGTGGCAGATTGTTTAATTTCTGGCCACTACTTGCAATCAAATATGAGATTCCCGTTGGATGGATGGTAGTTGAAATCGACTGATTGTTGGCACGGGAATGACCAGCTAAAAGCTCTATTACACCCAAAAACAAACATTTATTATATTGCATCTTCCCAATTCTTAGATGTGATGGCTGCATTAGTTTTATTTTCTAGACTTTCTCTTTCTTTCTTTTTCTTTCTTTCTTTTTCTCTTTCTTTCTTTCTTTCTTTCTTTCTCTCTCTTTCTTTCTTTCTTTCCCAGCAAGTCTGTTATTTTTTCAGAAGTACATGCTGTCTTCCAGATGTATACGTTTACAGCAGTGGTCTCCAAACTGTGGCCCGGGCTTGCTTTTATCTGGCCCTAGAGGCACTATTTAATCAACTGACACCAACTAATTCTTCCCAATGATACCAACGTTGTGGCACAATTCCCACCAATGATGGGGCACAGTTCATTCCAATAATACCAAGAATAGGGCCCAATGACACTAAAGATGGGGCACAATTTCTCCCAATTACATCATCGATGGGGCACAATTCCTCTTGCTAACACCAAAGATGGGGCATTTTTTACTCCCACTGATGCCGGGACATTTTCCGGTCCGGCCCCCCTAAAGTCTGTAGGATAGGAAACTGGCCCTTTGCTTAGAAAGTTTGGAGACCCCTGGTTTACAGGTATGAGACAAACCATTTACCACTGACAGGGGTGCTTACAATAATCAGCTCTTCTTTATGCAAAACCTTTATCCCAAAAGGAAAAAAACTTTTTGCTGTAACTGCTAATAAAGTCTGAGCTGAAGTTTGGCTTTAATTTGTTAGTGTATCTAAATCTGCTAGTCCATCTAAGAATGCCCTCCCCTCAGATTGACAATACTGCTGTCCAAATGTGCCCCCTCTGCGCCTTCATCCAGAGTGGGGGCGCTCTAGTACAGGAGGTGTGTTAATGGCCAGCTCACCAGGTGAAAACAGAAGAGAAAAACCCTAAAAAAGATAAAAAATGCAGCCACCACATCTAACTGCTTTAAACTGTATAAATCCTAACAATGAACTTCCTATATCTGCTCTCTTTTGGACTGGTAGATATACCAGCGAAGGCTGGCTGTGGAGTCCAAGCCAATAGAAGAGCTACTTGAGCTCAAATTGCTGAAAAAGTTCATGTTGGTTTCGGTAAAAAGGTGTCAGAACACACAGAGCATCACAGTGTGTTGTGTATGGGAGTGTAGCCACAGACCGGTCAGGGGGCCCATGCTGACCAATGTCCACATCCAAAAGCACCTACAATGGGTATGTGAGCTTCAGAACTGGACTACAGAGCCATGGAAGATGGTGGCCTGGTCTGATGTTTCACATTTTCTTTTACAGCATGTGATGGCCGGGCGCGTGTGCATTACTTACCCAGGGAAGAGATGACACCAGGATGCATTATGGGAAGAAGGCAGAGGCAGTATGATGCTGTGGGCAATGTTCTGCTGGGAAACCTTGGGCCCTGCCATTCATGTCAATGTTATGTTAGAGCCCATTCCTCAATGAGTCAGGGCTGTTTCGAGGACCTTCTCAACATTAGGTGGGTGGTCATAATGGTATGACTGATCAGTGTATATATACACACTATACCAGGGGTGGACTGACAACTCATGGGGCCCCCGGGCAATAGGGGATCATGGGGCCCCTGTGTCCTCGCCCAAACTCAAATCACACCCAAAAAAGCCTATGAAAGGTACCAGGGACATCTCATTGGGCCCCCTATTGACCTCGGGCACTGCCTGAGTTCCCCAATGGTCAGTCCGCCCTTGCACTATACCCCTAAAATGCTTTATAAAACCACTGTACATGTAGAAATAATTGGTTTTTGAGATACCTGAATATTCATAGCAATAACATGTTCATCAATATGTCTTGCAGCACTGGCAGAGAAAATCTCATCCCTCTTCTTCCTCTTCAGAGATGTCATTGCAGTAGATATTGTGTCAACATCACATCTTGGAGCTGGACTGCCACTTGAATGTTTTACTGTATCATTTTTATTATCTCTGTGTAGCCTAGGCTTAACCGATGATATTCTTCCATCAGGATCTTCTTGACTATTAACCTTGGTTGACCAGAAATGGAAAACCTCCTTCTGGCCTTTGGACTTGGAAGCTGTCAATGTTCTGCTTTTCATATTTGAAAGCTTTAGGACGCCAATCATCTTCTCAGTCACCACATTGTTGGATATCCTTGTAGAAACATGAATGTCAGTCTGTACATTTCGGAATTCATGTGGATTCCCATTCTGTATGTCCAGAGTTTGAGGCTTGGAGGAAATGTGAGATTCAACATTAGCTTTCATGATACATTCATGGTCTTGCCTGGCCTCAGATACCTTTAGACATCTCTTGTAGCTGTTGTTGTTATTGTCATGTTTAGCCAGGGTGATCTTCACAGTGGCAGGTTTTGGCTGGCTGTTTTCGGTTCCAGAGCTGTTAACTCGACCCATATTTATAGCATTGATGTGGAACCTGGTGATAGAGAAATAGATATTTTAGATAATAGATCATTTAAAGTGTATGTAAAATCATGTTTTTAGTTTTGGTAAGATTGTGGAATGGTGAGAACCCGTATCAGATACTGAGGAGCTGAGGTTTGGGCCAAACTCAGTTTGTCCAAACCCCATAGGAAACTGTCATTTGATAGCAGGCTGCGAAATTCCCTGCTCTGCAACCCCATGTAACAAAGAGTCAGGGATGCTGGTGACATCATTGACCTAATATCATCCACCTGTCTGGTCCTGCATCTGAACTTGCAATCTCTGCTGTGCCTGAGAGTGTCTCTTCTTGCTGAACCACATGAGATGCTGGACAGTGCCCTGGACAATATCTTGGACAGTCTTGCTTTGTACCTTGTTTCTAGTGAACCTTGAAGCACTAACTAGTATTCACCAGAGCTCCTGATGGTGGAGATAAGTTTTGCTGCATGACACCGACAGGTTGTAGTCCTCAGGATCGCCTCACCAGGACGTGAGAAAGCCATGGTCTAGTAGCAGATATCGCTGTTAGGGATCAAGCGGACGCATAGTCAGTAAACAAGCCAAAGGTAACATGTTTGTAGGTTGGGATCAAGTGTAAGTGTAGTCAAGGAACAAGCCAAAGGTTGGCAATGAGTGGTAGTGAAGATGCGGAAGGCAGCAGGAGAATAAGGAGCAAGATACTGGTTTAAGAATATTCTGGAAAACAGTGCAGAGACATGGCTTAGATCAGGAAGTTCATAGGAGGTACAAAGTGTTCATGGTTGTCAGGGCAGGAGCTGAGGAACGGACAGGCAGGCCTAATAACAATGTAACGCACTGGCTGACGACAACCACCACCCACAGACCGAAGTCCCTCAGGGCGCGGAGTCTAAGTCCCAGGCTGCCCTTCACCAGGGCCCCTGATGGTGGGGATAGACTTGACGCAGCCAGGAACCAGGTCGCAGCCCCCGAGACACCTCAGTTGCGGTAATGGCTGCCGCCAATGGCGTGTAGCTGGTGGAAAAGACAATAGAGTAGTCAGGCAGGCTGGGTCGACAACAACGGGACAAAACGGTACAGGACAGCAGACGAGAATCACAGGTCACGAGCCAGGTTCAGCAACAGAGGGTCAGATCAAAGGAGAACACAAAGAATAGTCGAGTCATTAGCCAAGTTAGATTCCAGGAGAGTCACGAGAGTCAGAACAGAGTTATAGCAACACAAAGACACAAGTGCAAAGAGCATGTGCGGACCACAGGCGTATATGTAATCAGCCACACCCCTCTGGGGGATGGACCTCAGAGACCTGAAGGCATAAAAGATTCCCACCATGCTCAGCAGAAATCCAAGATGGATGCCAGCACATGGAGTAACATAACCTCTGGGAAAAGGTAGGACCTTGACAATGGTTCACCAGAAACAAGGTACAATGCAAGGTTGTCCAAGGATTCAGGCAGGGAGCTGTCCAGCATCTCAGGTGGTACAGTGAGAAGAGCTACAGACACCACAGAGGTTCAAGGGTCAGAACAAGATCCTAATATTGTGACAACTGGAGGTGTTCTAGTATCTAGTGAAAATCGACTACTAAGTCCTAGAGGGCCCTTGTGCAGCTACAGAATCTATACAAATGGTTTGTCTGCCCCAAGGGAGAGGAAGGGGCATGGTATTGTAAAGCAATCAGGGTTTACTATACGGTTTTGTGAACAAGGGGGTGACTTCTGGTAGTAGAGAGCACATTAGTGTGTTACGTCTATTTCACTGCCACAGGTTGGACACGGGCTTTTTGTGTCATACCAATACAAACAAAAGAAATAAATGTGAAAATGCCTAAATATTTGTATTTGCAAAAATTTTCTAGGTGAAGTGATGCATTATCTGAAAGAAATGCAGAGCTGCCAATATTTTTTACCATGACTGCACACATTTTAAACCAACTGAACAAAGGGTAACCGGTGTAAGCAAGCCCAGCAGTGTTGCGGTTTCTACCAACCCCTCCACTGTCATTTTTACTGAACAACATGGCCAGGTACTGTAAATGGGAAGAAAACATGGATTGTACAAAAGAATGTATACATTGAATGTAATCACTCCCAGTGTTAATCGCATACAATTCTTTTTGTATAGGATGTCCTTTGGTAGCTAGAACCTACCTGGAATATAACAGGTCCTCTTAGGTTACTTTGCTATATGCATGTTACTAAACATCTTTATGGAGTGATGATTTGTGTCCTTGCCATGTGTTGGTTCCCCTTACACGTAGAAGGACAGCTGTGCTATAATTAGCCCCTCGGCCTACAGATGTCCGGCTTATGTTTGTGTATTATTAGGCTTGTGGCATTGTGCTCCTCATGTTTTCCAGGGAACAATTAAACAGCCTGTCAGCAAAAGCTATAACTATACATTGTTTCACCAACCTTCCATGCTTCCTTCATGTTCCTTCTATACATCATCAGTATTTGTCTCCCCTTTCACTTGCGACATGGTTTGGACCTGGAGCAAATGTATGCAGACTGACTTTCCCAAAGCTTCACTGGGTTCATGCTTGTTCAAGAGACTCACTCAAGGCGAAAACTACAAATAACAGCCCAGAATGTGCCTCTGTAAAAAGAAGTCAACAGTGGCAGGTACCGTATTTTCCGGCGTATAAGGTGACTGGGTGTATAAGACGACCCCCTAATTTTCCAGTTAAAACATAGGTTTTGGGCTATACTCTCCGTATAAGACTACCCCCCTTCAGAGGGAACACCATTTAACCCCTCGCCTACAGGCACTTATACCCCCTTCCTGTCCAGGCCAATTTTCAGCTTTCAGCGCTGGCACACTTTGAATGACAATTTCGCGGTCATGCAACACTGTACCCATATAAAATAGGTGGCACTGATGAGGAGGCACTGGTAGGTGGCACTGATGGGCACTGATGAGGAGGCACTGGTAGGTGGCACTGATGGGCATTGACAGGCATCACTGATGGGCACTGAAAGGCAGCACTGATACATGGCACTGATAGGCGGCACTGATAGGCGGCACTGGCTGGCACTGTTAGGTGGCACTGATGTGCACTGTTAGGTGGCACTGATGTGCACTGATAGGCGGCACTGACTGGCACTGATAGGCGGCACTGATGCGCACTGATAGGCGGCACTGATAGGTGGCACTGATTGGCAGCACTGATGGGCATTGACAGGCATCACTGATGGGCACTGAAAGGCAGCACTGATACATGGCACTGATAGGCAGCACTGACTGGCACTAATAAGTGGCACTGATTGGCAGCACTGATAGGTGGCACTGACTGGCACTGATGGGTGACACTGAAAGGCAGCTCAGATGGGCACTGATATGTGGCATTGATGTGGCACTGATGGACACTGACAGCTGGCACTGCTGGGGCTATGCTGATCATCAGGGCACACTGATCATCAGTGCCCTGATGATCAGTGTACATGTCGCCTCCGCGGAAAGCAGATTACCGGCTCTCCTCTCCTCTGTCAGCGTGACAGCTCGAGAGGAGAGAAATGCCGATAACCGGCATTTCCCTGTTTACATGTGATCAGCTGTGATTGGACACAGCTGATCACATGACCGAGCCGACATCTTCGGCTCTTTCCGTGATCGGTGATAGCTGTGTCCGAGGGAGAATGGGAGGACGTCATATGAGCCAATCATGGCAAGTGATGTATTCTATTAATGAATACAGAGCCTGCTCGGATTGGCTGTGTCAGAGAGGCAGGCTGATGATGTCACAACTTCAGCCAATCTGAGCAGGCTCTGTATTCATTAATTTGAATACATCGCTCGCCGTGATTGGCTCAGCGCGGTACACTGTATGTAGCTGAAGCTACCATACAGTATTACCGCACATCCAGCGTTCCATACCCAGCGTATAAGATGACCCCCAATTGTTGGGGTATGTTTTTAAGTAAAAAAAGTCGTCTTATACGTCGGAAAATACGGTATGTTCTGACATATTCCACTTTAGGAGCACCTGTGCATTAAAAAAAAGTATTTTCAAACTACATCAAAAGCCATGAAAGAGTCATAGGAGAAGAATTTAAAACCAGAACAGAACCATTCTGAAAGACACTGCCATCACACGTCCGAGTAGTGTTGAAGCTTGCTGCTAGTCACACACTCCTGTTGTCCCATCACTTTGATGTGCAACCTCACTGGGCTATAGTAGGGAAGGAAGGGGTGAATGGAAGGTGTGAGCAAGCCTTCACATGATCAAATGCTGAATCTTTGCTGTTGAGAATGGCTCACCATTTAGCTGTAACAGAGAGGTTTTGGAGATATGTGAAAGTCCCTCTGACAGGCAGGTGCCTACAAGTTGAGCTGCTGCTAGACAGGATTCAGGAATTCTGGGCTTCCCAGGTGGGAAGGGGTTAACACTGGTTTTGCCGTTTTCCCAGGCTTTTCTGGGCTCCACCTTTTGACCCAGAGAGTTCTGGAAGACCGCATGGGAGATGAGTAAGAGGTCCAACGAAGAGAATGTAACCAACCACAACCCCAAGAGAGCCTACCTGCTAAGGACCTTGCCATGTATGGACCTCTACCTGTAAAGGTATGCCTGGGCAGCCTAGGGATAACTAGTTTGTAAGGGACTGCTGCAGAGTTTCAAGTAAAGTTTCATTGAAGGCCTGGTCTGATGTTACTACAAGGGATTCATGGTGGTACATGGCGTATTGGAGAACAGGGCCTGCAATATACACACAGATTAAAGAATGAGACTAACTGTTGCCAAGAGTAACCAACACAGAGGAATGTAATGACAGCCAGTCAGCGGGAGTACAGTGTCGGCCAAGGTGATGGGTCTCATGCATAGTGAAGGGAGTGGTTCGCTACCTCCCTCCCAAGTGGTTGGTGCCCCAAGAAACTGTAGCTGAATCCACGTGCTGGAAATCCTAGGGACCTAGCCCCTGATACGGAAGGAATTAAAAAAGTCATGTATGCAAGTGGGTTCATGTGAACATATGGCGGACCCTCAGGCTATCACTGGGAGTGATGTGATAGGTGAGCTTGATTGGGGGGGTGGAAAATTGCTCTGTGGCATCTCCTTCAAAATGTCACACTCAAAGCACAGGTATCCATATCATAGGGCAATGTGGCATGTGCAGCAAAGCCTCAGGGTATGATTCAGACACCCTGGTTGTATGGATATTTTCTAATTCGGGGTGCTATCTGAATGTTTATTTCCATGAACGAGGCTCAGCCTTGTCCCGGGCATTAGTGAGCGCACACATTGGAGGCAGAGAATGAGAGTGAAAAGTGTCATATGCATGGGCTACCCACAAGTCTAAGAAGCACCATGCTACAGATTAATAGTTCAGATAGAACACTATTTTGCACTATAAACCAGGGAAACTACGGGAATCCTCTGGTGTGTAGAAGCTGCCTGCCTAGTAACCAACTCCATTATAATACTATTGGAAAGTAACACCATCCAATAGGCCAACCCTAGGTTCTGGAGCTACCTAAATTGAAATGTGGTTTGGCACTCCACTCTTAGATCTGTTCATTTGCACTACAAACCAAAAAGTCTGTATGAATCATCTGGTGTGTAGAAGCCACCTGGCCAGTAACGAGACAACCTGTACTAATGCATTTACAATACTATTGGAAAGTACTACCAGTAGGCTAACCTCAGGGTCCAGCACCACCTACAGTGAAGTGTGATGTGGTGTCCTACTATTAGATCTGTTCTTTTGTACTACAAAGCAAGGAAAGGGCAGCACAGTAGCTTAATGGTTAGCACTTCCACCTCACAGTACTGAGGTCACTGGTTCAAATCCCAGCCACAGCACCACCTGCCTGGAGTTTGCATGTTCTCCCTGTGCCTGCATGGGTTTCCTTCCAGTACTCCAGTTTCCTCCCACACTCCAAAGACATGCTGGTAGGTTAATTGACTCCTGTCTAAATTGGCCCTAGTATGTGTATGTATGAATGTGAGTTAGAGACTTTAGATTGTATGCCACTTGAGGGTTAGGGACTGATGCGAATGTAATATATATTTGTATGTAAAGTGCTGCATAAATTGATGGTGCTATAAAAGTACCTGAAATAAATGATGGGAATCCTCTAGAGTGTAGAAGCCTCCTGCCCAGAAGCAAGACAACCTATACTGACACCATTATTACTACCGTAGGGCCCAGCGCTAAAAGGCTTCTTTGGCTTAACAAATTTGAGCGCACTGATCTTCTAATACAACCTTTCTTAGCTTTGTTAACATGAAGGAACCCTTGAAATAACTTTCAAGTCTCAGAGAACCCCTGATAATATATCTACAGATCACGAGACATTAGCAAAAAACATGCTGTAGATCTAAGAATAAATAAAATAAGGACTGTGTTGTACTTTGCATTTTTGACACCCAGGGATGCTCTGTATGACAATATATCCTGTATATAAAATAAGAGTCAGAAAAGAAAAGCAGAAATTGAAAACTGTAGAGCTCTCTCACATTGATGGTAAGTTGAAAAGTTACCCCTTACATTGATGGTGAGCAAAAGAGGGGCACTAGTACACTTGCAGTCAGTGGAAAGAATGCCCCTTCCTTAGGTGGTCAGTGGGAAAAAATCTAATTACTTTTGTGGTCAACAGTAAGAATGCTCCTTATGTTGGTGGTCAGTGTCTGTGGGAAGAATGCCCCTTCCTTGGGTGGCCAGTGGGAAGAATGCTTCTTACATTGGTGGTCAGTGGGAAGACTGTTCCTTACATTGGTGATCAGTGGGAAGAATGTCCCTTACATTGGTGATCAGTGGGAAGAATGTCCCTTACATTGGTGATCAGTGGGAAGAATGCTCCTTTTTTGGGTGGTCAGTGGGAAGAATGCTCCTTACATTGGTGATCAGTGGGAAGAATGCTCCTTACATTGGTGATCAGTGGGAAGAATGCTCCTTACGTTGGTGATCAGTGGGAAGAATGTCCCTTACATTGGTGATCAGTGAGAAGAATGTCCCTTACATTGGTGATCAGTGAGAAGAATGCTCCTTACATTGGTGATCAGTGGGAAGAATGCTCCTTACGTTGGTAATCAGTGGGAAGAATGCTCCTAACATTGGTGATCAGTGGGAAGAATGCTCCTTACGTTGGTGATCAGTGGGAAGAATGCTCCTAACATTGGTGATCAGTGGGAAGAATGCTCCTTACATTGGTGATCAGTGGGAAGAATGCTCCTAACATTGGTGATCAGTGGGAAGAATGCTACTTACATTGGTGGTCAGTGGGAAGAATGCCCCTTACATTGGTGATCAGTGAGAAGAATGTTCCTTACATTGGTGATCAGTGAGAAGAATGTCCCTTACATTGGTGGCCAGTGGGAAGAATGCTTCTTACATTGGTGGTCAGTGGGAAGACTGTTCCTTACATTGGTGATCAGTGGGAAGAATGTCCCTTACATTGGTGATCAGTGGGAAGAATGCTCCTTTTTTGGGTGGTCAGTGGGAAGAATGCTCCTTACATTGGTGATCAGTGGGAAGAATGCTCCTTACGTTGGTGATCAGTGGGAAGAATGTCCCTTACATTGGTGATCAGTGAGAAGAATGTCCCTTACATTGGTGATCAGTGAGAAGAATGCTCCTTACATTGGTGATCAGTGGGAAGAATGCTCCTTACGTTGGTGATCAGTGGGAAGAATGCTCCTAACATTGGTGATCAGTGGGAAGAATGCTCCTTACGTTGGTGATCAGTGGGAAGAATGCTACTTACATTGGTGGTCAGTGGGAAGAATGCCCCTTACATTGGTGATCAGTGAGAAGAATGTTCCTTACATTGGTGATCAGTGAGAAGAATGCTCCTTACATTGGTGATCAGTGAGAAGAATGTCCCTTACACTGGTCGTCAGTGGGAAGAATGTTCCTTACATTGGTGGTCAGTGGGAAGAATGCTCCTTACATTGGTGATCAGTGGGAAGAATGTCCCTTACATTGGTGATCAGTGGGAAGAATGTCCTTTACATTGGTGATCAGTGGGAAGAATGTTCCTTACATTGGTGATCAGTGGGAAGAATGTCCCTTACATTGGTGATCAGTGGGAAGAATGCTCCTTTTTTGGGTGGTCAGTGGGAAGAATGCTCCTTACATTGGTGATCAGTGGGAAGAATGCTCCTAAAGTTGGTGATCAGTGGGAAGAATGCTCCTTACGTTGGTGATCAGTGGGAAGAATGCTCCTTAGGTTGGTGGTTAGTGGGAAGAATGCTCCTTACATTGGTGATCAGTGGGAAGAATGCCCCTTACATTGGTGATCAATGAGAAGAATGCTCCTTACATTGGTGATCAGTGGGAAGAATGCTCCTTACATTGGTGATCAATGAGAAGAATGCTCCTTACATTGGTGATCAGTGGGAAGAATGCTCCTTACATTGGTGATCAGTGGGAAGAATGTTCCTTACATTGGTAATCAGTGGGAAGAATGTTCCTTACATTGGTGATCAGTGGGAAGAATGCTCCTTACATTGGTGACCAGTGAGAAGAATGTTCCTTACATTGGTGATCAGTGGGAAGAATGCTCCTTACATTGGTGATCAGTGGGAAGAATGTTCCTTACATTGGTGATCAGTGGGAAGAATGCTCCTTACATTGGTGATCAGTGAGAAGAATGCTCCTTACATTGGTGATCAATGAGAAGAATGCTCCTTACATTGGTGATCAGTGGGAAGAATGCTCCTTACATTGGTGATCAATGAGAAGAATGCTCCTTACATTGGTGATCAGTGGGAAGAATGCTCCTTACATTGGTGACCAGTGGGAAGAACGCTTTTTACATTGGTGGTTAATGGAAGAAAAGCTCCTTACTTTGGTGGTCAGTGGGAAAAATTATCCTTACATTGGTGGTCACTGAGAAGAATGTACCTTACATAGCGATACAAATTACTCAAGGAACCCATAGGAACCTCCAAAAGAACCCCTTAGAACCTCCAAGAGAAACCTGACTGAGAAAGGCTGATCTAATGCAATATAACTTGTAATATGAATCAGCTTGCAAAAGATAAAATGTTTTTGCCATTGTTTGTTATATTCGCTTTCACAGACATAATTATGGAGGAGTCAACATATTTCCAAAACACGTAAACCCTGAATTATATTATTACCATTCCAGGTTTACTACTTAGTAATACACCAAGTAAAATAATATAGGACAGAATTGTTTGGGTGCAATTAGTGATTTACAGATGACTGTAAAAGCTCTTGAAGTGTTGATTCTGGACGGGATCCTAATTGCTTTCACTTGGATGGGTCTCTAGAGAAAATGTTCTGTACTATTACAGTGACTTAATTTCCATAATGCACATTATTTTAACTACTAGCAAAGTGTGCCCGGCTTTAAAATTAAATTTGTTAGCTAAATGAAAATAAAGTTAAAGGTAACAGTAAAAAATAAAATGCTACAAGTAAACAAAAATTAAAGTGTTTATATAATATATAATATATATAATATATATATATATATATATATATATAATATATATATAATATATATACAGTATATATATATATATATAAAAGTATATAATATATATATAATATATATATACATGAAAACAATATAAAAATAATAATAAGTAAAAATAATTTGGCTGCCTTGAGCAGCTAATATAAAAGATTACAAAGAAAAATAAGAGCTGTAGCTCCTCTATTATCCCATTAGTAGGCATGGGCTGGTCAGTGACCAAGCTGTGGTTACCTGTAGTGGAGAACGCTTTGGTCACCGACCTGGCTATACGAGCTGCCAGGAGTTTCTAGATCACAAGACTGTCTCAACAGAATAAAAAATATTTCGTCAGAATAAACAGTTTTTTTTAACTATGCATTTAAAGTGGTTGTAAAGGCATTCTATGCAGTAAGGTAAAAAAACCTCCTGCATGCAGCTTCCCCCTGAGGCCCCTAAATACTTACCTGAGCCCAATCTCAATCCAGTTATATGCACAAGAGGCTTTCTCAGCTCTCTCGCTCCTCATTAACTCAGATACAACAGCAGGAGCCATTGGCTCCTACTGCTGTCAATCAGAGGCAGTGACATGGAGTGTGTGTCTATGTGCGTGTGAGTGGGGGGGGCGGCAAGCCCTGTTCTGTGGGTCTTATGGAGACACAGAGCTGGGCTCTGGAGCGAGCATGTATGCGTGCCCCCATAGCAAGTGGCTTGCTATAGGGCACTCGGAAGGGGGGTCGAGCCCAGAGTGCCTGTGGGGGACCCCAGAAAAAGAGGATCTGGGCTGCTCTTGGCAAAACAAATACACAGAACATGTAGGTTTTTTTTTTAGTTTTCGATAGAGTGGAGAGGGTTTGGAACACTTGTCAGGTTTTCATTGCTTTGTGCATCCCCATTAGGGTTCACCCTCTCTATTTGTTCACTTTACCGAGCGTGAAAGTGAGCAAAAATCCAAAATTTTGGGTTGTCCTCAGGACAGGAATAGAGGGTAACCCTAGTTCTGATGACTACCGGGGATTCACTCACTTTGGAGTTATTTCCTCTCACTTCCTGTTTTTTCTATGGGACAGGATATTAAGGGAAACCTCTCCAATGGGACACAGATGGCAAAACAAGAGTAAGGGAGGGTTAGAACTTTTTTTTGCCATCTGTGTCCCATTGGAGAGATTTACTTTAATTTCCTGAGGAAGGAAGATATTCTAAGAGGAAATCACTACAATATGTGGGAATCCCTGGTTGTCAGCAGAACTAGTGTCCCCAATAGAAGATGTCTCCTCTATTAATGTTCTGATAACAACAACCCAAAATTTGGAATAATCTTTCACTTTCACTCTAAGGCTGGCCATACATACAATTTTCTTCTACAATTTTTCATTAGATTTACCAAAACCATATAATTTGAGATCAAACCTAAACATGTTCAAATTGTATGTAATCAGGCTGTCCCTTGCGGTACAAAGTTGAAGGTAAATCTAAAGAAAATTGAATAAGAAAATTGTATTATGTATGGCCAGCTTTAATGATGATGGTCACCAGGACAAATAGAGAGGGGGAATCTCCCTAACGGGGGCACAGACAGTAATAACAACCTAACAGGGACTCTAACCCTTCTCCATGCCATTCAAAACTAATAAAAGTTTTTTTTTTCGCTTTTAGTTATACTTTGACAACTGTTTGTATCTTACTATAGTGGAGATATATAGAACAGTCAGTACAGTCAAACCCTCACCCTTGCCTGGGGTAACAGAGTACTGCAAAGAATGAAGCTGATTTATTTCCAGTGGGATTCTATGCGTAGAGACCTACCAGCCAAGCTCGTAGACTGCCACAGCCTGTCCAGACCACTAATGAAACCATTCGCTGTCATTTTGCTTTGCTACAAAAGACGGATTCACTAATAAAGGTGATAACTTCAGGATAAACTCTCAGCAACATGGAGAAAATCAATGACCCAGAAACCTATTGACTGTAGGAAATCCATTCACAAAGCCAGCTAGATAGATATCCTGAAAACTGAACTCCAGGCAGACTATTGTTTATTCAGCTATATTCCTTAATAGCCATTAGCTATATAAATCAACGTTGTGTGCATTAAATACATTTACACACCTGGATATTACCTTGTATGCAACCCATTGAAATGTTATTACTCACAATACATTAAAACAGACATTAGGTGGCAGTGGTCAGCTATTCAGGGGTTGCTCACATTGACAGAACAGCCCTCTGGAACTTGTATTTCTGAACAGCAGGACTTGGCAGATAAGCAGAGTGTCAGGGACCACATTTCCCAGGAGTAGTAGCGTGTGGGCGGGGGTATATAAATATCAAAGCCCAGGAAATTGGCCAGGAGAGTGCGAGCACCTCCTGTTCCTACCTTCATGGGTGTTCCGCACTTAGCCATAAGGGGTGCCCTCTCAGCACTCCAGCCTCTGACCAAATACGTGACAGAGGGAACTGTTAAATCTTCTTCTATTCCTTCACTATCTTGGATGTGACCACTGTAAGGAACTACCAACCACCCTTTGACGCAGCTTCACATCCATTGGACCCCAACAGGCGCGCAGAAGACATTGTAGAGCTCTTAAAGGGGCCACTACCAATTATAATTGAATTGATCACTGGCGATCCAACAGTCCTCTAAGACTGGAGGCAGTGGATTATTTCTGAAAGCAGGTCTGCCAACATATACATTTGTTGTATTGTGAATGTTGTTGCTTTTGCTTCCAGTTGCCAAGAGTGACCAAATTTGCTGCCAGTGTTATTTTGTTATTTTTGACTCAGTTACTTCCAAGTCCAATATAAACTTCATTTTGGTTCATACTACTTTGTGTATGAGTCCATTTTGAAGGTGTGTTTTATCGGGGTCACCAAAGCATGGTGGTGTCAGCAGAAGCTGGGCTTTTAACAAGAGGTCCAGATTGACAAGAAACCCAAAATTTACTAAGCAACCCTTAACCTCCCTGGCGGTATTCCCGAGTGTAGCTCGGGGTAAAATGTCAGTACCAAAAGCGGTAACCCCGAGCTACACTCGGGCTTACCATGCGGTGCTGCATAGGGAGTCCCTGCAGCACTTACCTTGTCCTTCGCTCCCGCGATGTGTCCCCTGCAGCGTCCCCGGCCATCTCCTCTGGCCGATGCTGGCATCCGGCTTCTGTGTTCCGGTCCCTGGGACGTCGGGACGTACGGGCGGCGGCGGGAAATTTGAAAATTTTAAAAAATGTCATTTTTTTCCAAACAAATTTTACATAGTAAAACATTGCTGTTTCAACCCATTTCACATACATTTTGTCCCGAGTGCTTTGTCCTGTGCCCTGCCTGCATTTTGTCTGTTCTTTCTGCCTGGAAACTGATAAAAGTCCATGGCGTCCAAAAAGCGTCCCTTTAGGTCAAAAGCGGTTTTAGACCGGCTAGAGAACAGCGATAGTAAATCAGAACCACTTGCAGAATTGAGTGATAATGATTCGTGGGGGAAATTCGTCATCAGACACTGAAAACGATTTTGCGACTTTGCTCAGCAATGTGCGAACTTGGCGCTCCATTTCAAATTTTAGTGTTTTCGGTTTGATTATTTTATTGAATTAAATTTATTATTATTATATTATTATTATTTATTAAACTATAATTTATGATTTCGTGTTTCAAATTTTATCATACCCGGGATGTTTACTAGACTCTTATTCGGACAGATTTCAGTGAGTTTTTCCTAAAAATTACAGCCTACAATAAAAAAACTACATATTTCCATGCAAAGTAATGGTACCGCTTTCAGCACCAAAAATCTGAAATAATCATACCGCCAGGGAGGTTAAGGGGGTAGGGCTACATGTAAAAGTAGCAGTGACATCATCACTGTGCTGTACATTTATACATTTTTATCTTTGTTCTCACACAAATAAAACTTTCTTTTGGTGGTATTTGATCACAACTGAGTTTTTTTTTTTTTTATTATATAAACTAAAAAAGCCCCTACATTTTGTTAACAAAAGCCCCATATTTTTAACTTCTATAAAACATATTCACATTTCTTTATAAATTTAGGCCACAATGTATTCTGCTACATGCTTTTGATAAGAAAAAAAAATCCCAGTAAGTGTACATTAATTGGTTTGTGTGAAAATTATAGTGCCTACAAATTATGGTATATATACTGGAATTTTTATTTATTAATTAATACTCCATACTCCAGGGGACCCGTGCGACCTTCATGTCACATTCTGTTTTACACTTGGACAGGAGGGGCGGCATATACAGGAACACTTCGCCTCCATTTTCCTGCTGAAAAGCTGAAAGCCGACTTCTCTCCCTCCTGCCGACATACAGCATCTACAGGAAGAAAATGTTTATTATGCTATTCAAAATAAAAAATTCTAAATTCTGAACCATTTCATTTACCTGTGACCCACAGGCGGTTACCAAATCATGTAAGTGGCCCTCACTCTTCAAAAGGTTGAGCACCCCTGTCAGAGATAGTCAACAGCATCCATGTTATGTTGCATAAAAAAGAGAGACTATTCTCTCGAATCATAAAAAAGATGCTGCGTAGATATAGCGAAGGGTAGAGGGATGTATCTCAACACGTTTTGCAGAAAGAGCTTCTTCAGGAGACAAGGGTGATAAGTTAGTACAAAGCGTTATGAGAACATGTGGAGTGGCGCTGTGTGGTTCAGGACACAAGGGGGTAGAAAGGCGGGGAATGAGGAAGAGCCTATGTGAAAGTGGACCCAAGAAGGCAAGGTGGGTGAAGGCTAACCCGCCTTTGTATTCACTATTGAAAGGGATCCATACATAAGATGTAACACAAGTAGAGTAGGGAGTTCTTCCATTAACCGCCTCCCACCCACCATATAGGGAAATGATGAACGGGCAGGAGCTCTCTTGTTCTGGGAGGACAGTGTGACGATCGGTGGTCCGCTGTGTCTCTCGGACACAGTGAATCACTGATCACGGTAAAAAGCCAATGACGTAGGCTCTTCCATGTGATCAACTGTGGCCAGTCTCAGCTGATCACATGCAAATAGGAAATGCCAGTTATCAGCAGTCCTCTCCTGAGAGGAGAGGAGAGCCTGTAAGTGGTATTTCTCAGAGGGGACATCTACACTGATCATCAGTGCTGCCTTTCAATGCCCATATTTGCTGCCTATCAGTGCCACATAGCAGTGCCCACCCATGCCATACATCAGTGCCCATCAGAGCTGCCTGTTAATGCCCATCAGTGCAGTCTATCAGTACCCATTCTTTCCGCCTATCAGTGCCAATCAGTGTCTGTCAGTGCTGCCTATCAGTGCCCATCATTACCACCTATCAGTGCCACTTACTAGTGCCCAACAGTGGCACATATCAGTGCTACCTTTCAGTGCCCATCAGTGATGCCTGTCAATGCCCATCAGTGCCTCCACATCATTATAGTCTATCAGTGCCACTTACTAGTGCCCAGCAGTGGCACATATCAGTGCTACCTTTCAGTGCCCATCAGTGATAGCTGCCAATGCCCATCAGTGCCTTTTCATCATTATAGTCTATCAGTGCCACCTATCAGTGCCGTCTATCAGTGCTACATAGCCATGCCTATCGGTGCTGCCTTTCAGTGCCCATCAATAATGTTTGTCAGCACCCATCAGTGCCTCCTCATCAATGCCGTCTATCAGTGCCATTTATCAGCGCCCATCAGTGCAGCCTCATCTGCGCATATCAGTGAAGCAGAAAAATTACTTATTTACAAAATTTTATAATAGAAACTAAGAAAACCTATTTTTTTCTACAATTGTTGGTCTTTTTTTGTTTGTTTAGCAAAAATAAAAACACAGTGGTGAATAAATAACAACAAAAGATAGCTCTATCTGTTTAAAAAAAATTATGTAAGCTCGAAAGAGCAGGGCCCTCGCTCCCCTCATGTTTTGCATTGTATTGGTATTGTTCTGTCACATGTTCTGTCCCCCTTTGTAATGTACATCGCTGAGCGAACCTTTGGCGCTTTATAAATACTGTATAATAATAATAATAATTATAAAAATTTAGTTTGGATGCAGTGTTGCATGACTGCGCAATAGTCATTCAAAGTGTGACAGCGCTGAAAGCTGAAAATTGTCCTGGGCAGGAAGAGGGGAAAAGTGCCGGTAGGGACAAGTGGTTAAACAGCAGAGTAAAAAAAAAAAATCCGATGCCCAGTGATGGCCAAACACAAGCCAGCATTGTGCTGCGCTCATCCAGTAATTGCTACATGCATAGTTGTTTTTTTAAAAATGACTTGAACAAGCTGAAGTTAGCAGCTGATTGGCTCCCATACAAACAAATTAACTTGTGAGCCACCGAGGTATGATATAAAATTTTGAGTATTAGGTCGCTGGTTAATAAGCCCACTCTCATGTAATGTGCATTTGTCAACAAAATATTTAAATAATTACCGCGCTCTAATATCATCAAAAGGTGTAAAAAAGTGCAAAGTGCTTATAAATGAATACAAGTGAAATTAATTGATATACCGTGACTAATTAAATAAAATTAAAACGTGAAAAATTTAATACTATCATATCATATTAACAGATCACTATGTGTGCAATCCTCATATCAATGTGCAAATCTTCCATTAATAAACCTCAGAAAAATTCATGATATAATATAAAAATGTAATCATTTGAAAAATAGTTAGAAAATGATAATAAATTAAAATAGAAATAAAAATAAAAAAAAAAGTCTACTGTGAAAAACAGCAATATTGTCCCAAATGTAACTGTGCAAATGGGATAAGACTATATCTTTTATCTCTTTCTTGCATGAGACATAGGAGGAATACAAAGGCAGAGGACTAAGGAGTGGATTAAAGGAGGGAGTATCCCTCACAGCCCTGCAGTCACACAGGTTTACAACATCACTGCAAAGATCTTATCTTCTCACTGAAGGAGAGTATATCTGTCTAGGCTGGACATTCATTTGCATAGTTACATTTGGGACAATATTGCTGTTTTTCACAGTAGACTTTTTTATTTTTATTTATTATCATTTTCTAACTATTTTTCAAATTATTACATTTTTATATTATATCATGAATTTTTCTGAGGTTTATTAACCTCCTCGGCGGTATGATTCTTTCCGATTTTTTGTGCTGAAAGCGGTACCATTTTTTTGCATGGAAATATGTAGTTTTTCTATTGTAGGCTGTAATTTTTAGGAATAACTCACTGAAATCTGTCTGAACAAGAGTCTATTAAACATTCCGGATATGATAAAATTTGAAACACGAAATCAAAAATTATAATATAATAAATAATCATAAACATAATAATATAATAATAATAAATGTAATTAAATAATATAATCAAACCAAAAACATTGAAATTTGAAATACAGAGGCAAATTCGCACATCGCTGAGCAAAGTCGCAAAATCGTTTTCAGTGTCTGATGACGAATTTCCCCCACTAATCATTATCACTCAATTCTGCAAGTGGTTCTGATTTACTATCGCTGTTCTAAAACCGCTTTTGACGTAAAGGGACACTTTTTGGACGCCATGGACTTTTCTAAGTTTCCAGGCAGAAAGAACATTCAAAATGCAGGCAGGGCGCCGGACAAAGCACTCGGGACAAAATGTATGTGAAATGCATTGAAACAGCAATGACAGCAAAAATGAAATTTTTAAAAAATTTCAAATTTCCCGCCGGTTCCGGCGCCCGTACGTCCCAAGGTCACAGGGACCGGAACACAGAAGCCGGATGCCGGCATCGGCCGGAGGAGATGGCCGGGGACACTGCAGGGGACACATCGCGGGAGCGAAGGACAAGGTAAGTGCTGCAGGGACTCCCTAAGCAACGTCGCATGGTAAGCCCGAGTGTAGCTCGGGGTTACCGCTCTTGGGATAGAAATTTTACCCCGAGCTACACTTCGGAATACCGCTAAGGAGGTTAATGGAAGATTTGCACATTGATATGAGGATTGCACACATAGTGATCTGTTAATATGATATGATAGTATACATTTTTTCACGTTTTAATTTTATTTAATTAGTCACGGTATATCAATTAATTTCACTTGTATTAATTTATAAGCACTTTGCACTTTTTTACACCTTTTGATGATATTAGAGCGCGGTGATTGGCTCCCATGCTCAGCTGCACCAGATTCTGAGCGCTCCAGTTTTAGTAAATATCCCACAATGTAGCTACACCTAGTTTTTGCCACATCCTCATCACCCTACATACAGTACAGTATAAACTCTTCATTCAGGTTGCCATCTCTGGGATTGGCCTACTGATCTGGGTGACAGGTACACTTTAAGACCGTTACACTGTTGAACGGCAAAATGGGAAAATAATACCATTTCTGCGCTCCCTCCTCATCCAGAAATATGTCATTTTTGGCAGAGAGAGCCGGCACGCTGGAGGGCCACAGATGTTTACTGCTTTATGAATGTAATTGGCCATCGTCTGCCAGGAGGTAATTGTCAAGTCCCCACCATGACTTCCCTGCTTCAGCACACACATCTCAAGGAAGAAGATTTCAATAAGGAAAATATTTGTATTGCTGCTTTATCTAAACAACCGCTATATACGGCTTTATTCATACAAGGAGGAAAAGACTGACCGTGTCTGGACACAGGTACGAGATGTAGAAGGTCTCTGACCATCTCCTGCACTGTGTCCGCAGTCTCTGGTCATCTCCTGTACTGTCTGCAGTCTCTGACCATCTCCTGTACTGTGTCCGCAGTCTCTGACCATCTCCTGTACTGTGTCCGCAGTCTCTGGTCATCTCCTGTGCTGTGTCCGCAGTCTCTGGTCATCTCCTGTACTGTGTCCGCAGTCTCTGACCATCTCCTGTACTATGTCCGCAGTCTCTGGTCATCTCCTGTACTATGCCCGCAGTCTCTGACCATCTCCTGTACTGTGTCCGCAGTCTCTGGACATCACCTGTACTATGCCCGCAGTCTCTGACCATCTCCTGTACTATGCCCGCAGTCTCTGACCATCTCCTGTACTGTGCCCGCAGTCTCTGACCATCTACTGTACTGTGTCTGCAGTCTCTGATCATCTACTGTACTATGTCCGCAATCTCTGACCATCTCCTGTACTATGTCCGCAATCTCTGACCATCTCCTGTACTATATCCGTAGTCTCTGACCATTTCCTGAACTATGTCTGCAGTCTTTGACCATCTCATGTACTATGTCCGTAGTCTCTGACCCCCTTCTGTACTATGTCTGCCAACTCTGACCATCTCCTGTACTATGTCCACAGTCTCTAACCATCTCCTCTACTATGTCCACAGTCTCTGACCAGCTCCTGTAGTATGTCCGCAGTCTCTGAACATCTCCTGTAGTATGTCTGCCATCTCTGACCATCTCCTGTACTATGTACAGATGCGGCCCTTTGCTTGCCTTTATCTGGCCCTTGGGGCACTATTCCTCCCAGTGACAGAGTCACTGATCCTTCCACTGACACCAACAATGGTGCATTATTTCTTCCACCGATACCAATGATGGTGTACTATTCCACCCAATAATACCAACAATGGGGCACTACTCCTCCTCCTACCAACCTTGAGGCCATGCTTATTCTCACTGATGCTGGGCCCGGGACATTTTCTACCCCAGATGCCCACCATCCAGCCCTCCTAAAGACTGAAGGACAGTAAACTGGTCCTTTGTTTGAAAAGTTTGGAGACCCCTGATCTAAACCATTTCATAGCTCTGGCTGGATGTTTCGGGTCGTTGTCCTGCTGGAAGGTGAACCTCCTCCCCAGTCTCAAGTCTTTTGCAGACTCTAATAGGTTTTCTTCTAAGATTGCCCTGTATTTGGCTCCATCCATTTGCATTTTTAAAAATAAAAATACTGTTTGACTTTTGTTAATCCTTTTTATGCATCCAACATGGCCGATCTCCTCTCCGCCATTTCCTGTCTACATGCACTGCACAGTGCCAGCTGAACATCATTGCTCTGGACTGGCTTCCTGATGGTGACAATGGTGGGCCATGCCTATCAATGTGTGCCAGCCTAGGCACTTTTTAAACTTCACCGTGTGATGGGGTGACGATTCAGAAGACAACTGGGGAGTCTGTTGTCACCCCATCATAAGTGCCTGAACACGGCCCTTCATGGCAGGATCACCAGGTAAAATTTTAATGAAAGCTGCAGATTTGAAAAAAAGAATAAAAACTTCTGAAATGTCATTAACATGTTAAATAGAATTTGGGGGATTGGTTTTGGATCTCCTGTAAGGCCGGGTTCACACTATTGCGGCTCAGAGAACGGACACGGCAGCCCATTCATTTGAATTGGCCGTGGTGCCTGAATTTCATGCAGGAAAAAGGTTCCTGCACCATTTTTGAAATGCAGCAGCCAGGAAACTGTACGGTGCTTTTGCAGCATGTGATTTCACTGTGGTTCCAGCACCCGCAAACACGCTGCCATTTAGAATGAATGGCAGCCCTGTCCGCCCTATAGCAGAAATACGGCTACAGGGCGGTACGGGTGCGCAAAATCATCTATATATATATGTGATTTTGCATCTCCGGGTAGGGGGCACGTGCGAGACGTGTGCACGCCCTACCTGCGCCGCCATTCGCGGCTGTCAATCACCAAGTCCCGGACTGTGATTACTCACCAGCGCCCGGTGATTGCCAAGCATCTCCAATGGGGGGGGGGGGGATGGGAAGAACTGTTTGTAAACAAAACAGTTCTCTCCCCTGTCAGCTCCTGCACACTGCTTTGTATGGCTCTGCATAGCACAAACACACAGCCCCTAGTAAAACACACACAGTTAACCCTTTGATCGCCCATCATGGTAATCCCTTCCTGCCCAGTGCCATTAGTACAGTGTCAGTGCTTTTTATTAGCACTGATCATTGTATTGCTGTCACTGGGAATGTCAGTGACACCAAACCAGTTCCCCCCAGTGTCAGAATGTCTGCCGCAGTCCCACTATAAGTCACTGATCGCCTCCATTACTAGTAAAAATAATAAAAAAAAAATACCAGTATATATCTCCTAGATTGTAAACTCGAAAGAGCAGGGCCCTCGAACCCCACGTGTTTTGTTTTATTACTGTATTGTCTCATGTTCTGTCCCCCACTATAATGTACAGCGCTGAGCAAACTGTTGGCGCTATATAAATCCTGTATAATAATAATAATATATACCGTCATTTGTAAATGCTATAAATTTCACGTAAACCAATTAATTTACATGTATTGGGATTTTTTTTAGCAAAGACATGGAGCAGAATACATTTTGGCCTAATTTTATGATGAAATGTGATTTTTAATTTTTTTTACTGGACATGTTTAATAGCAAAAAGTAAAAAATATATTTTTTTTTCTCAAAATTGTCGGTCATTTTTTTTATAGCGCAAAAAATTGTTAAAAAAACATCCTTCACTGTGGTCAAAAATGAACATTGATTTTTCCCTGATAACCAATAGAAAATCGCATGTAAATGGTTTAAGAATGAATGGCACACAAAACGTGCATTGTGCATTTTTCTGTGATTTTAGTGATTTGAAATCACGAGCAGAATTTTGCTCATTATTCCAAATCGCTAGGGTGTGAATGAGGACTTATAGCAGCTGCGATGGGGTGTCTTGGGCAATGTAGTCTCAAAACAGGAACAAGCTTATATGGTCTCCCCGGACCCTGCATTCACTATATCTGGTCTCCCCGGACCCCGCATTCACTATATCCGGTCTCCCGGGACCCTGCATTCACTATATCTGGTCTCCCCGGACCCCGCATTCACTATATCCGGTCTCCCTGGACCCTGCATTCACTATATCTGGTCTCCCTGGACCCTGCATTCACTATATCCGGTCTCCCCGGACCCTGCATTCACTATATCTGTTCTCCTGGGGCCCTGCATTCACTATATCCGGTCTCCCCGGACCCTGCATTCACTATATCAGGTCTCCCCGGACCCTGCATTCACTATATCCGGTCTCCCCGGACCCTGCATTCACTATATCCGGTCTTCCCGGACCCTGCATTCACTATATCTGGTCTCTCCGGACCCCGCATTCACTATATCTGGTCTCCCGGACCCTGCATTCACTATATCTGGTCTCCCCGGACCCTGCATTGACTATATCTGGTCTCCCCGTACCCCACATTCACTATATCTGGTCTCCCAGGACCCTGCATTCACTATATCTGGTCTCCCAGGACCCTGCATTCACTATATCTGGTCTCCCTGGACCCTGCATTCACTATATCTGGTCTCCCACAGTACACAGAACATGGAAATGCAGTTAGTTTAGTAAATATAAACTGCTAAATACCTTTTCTCATCAGCAGTATATAGCAGTTTTGTCTTCTATCAGTGTCCAGCAGAGCACTGGTTAAAGCTTGTAGGAGGGGTTTTCTTTCTGTTCTAGGAGGATGCAAAACCCCTGACCTCTGTTTGGCCAGTGCTGACTGGCCCTGTGCTGATCACATGCACTCTCCCAAGAAAAAAAAAAAAAAACATCTCTAGCAATACACACCAAACTGAGCATGTGCAGAGTGACTCCACATGATATGTCTTATCAGGAGATAAGAGGGGGAACTGGAAGAAGGGGAGGATCAGAGAAGACAGGATCAAACAGCCTTTTTACACAATGCAAAGGATTAACCCCTTAGGTTCCACAGTGAGTATAACAAGCATGCTTTACTGCATCTACAGACTGATTGTACTGTTGTGGGTTTAGTAACACTTTAAGAAGAAGAAATAAAAAAAAAACAGAAAAAAACAATATAATAATGTATTGCAGCAAATGTTCACACTGCAAGCGTTTCGTGCAGAAAATTGGAGCACTTCTGTGAAAACAGCATAGGTTACAATTATACATCTAGAGCAGGGGTGGACTGACCATTTGGAAACTCGGGCACTGCCCGAGGGCCCGGGGTCAGTAGGGGGCCCCATGAGATGCCCCTGGTACCTTTTTCATAGGCTTTTTTGAGTTTGGGCAAGGACACAGGGGCCCCATGATCCCCTATTGCCCGGGGGCCCCATGAGTTGTCAGTCCGCCCCTGATCTAGAGTATAAATATAATATAATTAATAATAATGTGACTATACAATTATACATGATGTTATGATTAAATATACATTACAAAGTTGGCCATGCATGCATCGATAAACAATCGTTTTATTTTCTGACTGTTCTCTCCCAATTAAAACAATCGACCTTTATTCTACGTCCCCTTCGATCGATATGAAACACACAGGGAAATGGGTTCTGATCGATAGCTGGAAGATACGATCTTAACTGATCGATCGTATCTGCATTTTCACCATGCGGTCTCATGTACAAATCAATCAAAAATACAACTGATTTCATTAGCAACGCATCTGAGTGCGCCGATCTAGAATTCTCCGCCCTGGCCGATCGGCTCGATATGATTGAAATCTATTTTAAATCATATCTAAATCGGTCAGAAAGAAAGTGAATTGCTTCAACGGGTTGCTGATTTGATAGCTTGTATTCCAAGGAACGCCCACACAGGGGCCAGCAATTACACATATTGTGATGATTTGATAGTTGAGATCAGTTTGGACAGCATTTGAATAATACATTTGGCCAGGGGCGGACTGACAACTCATGGGGCCCCCGGGCAATTGGGGATCATGGGGCCCCTGTGTCCTTGCCCACACTCAAAACACACACAAAAATGCCTATAAAAGGTACCAGGAGCATTTTATGGGGCCCCCTACTGACCCCGGGCCCTCGGGCAGTGCCCGAGTGCTCGAATTGTCCGCCCCTGCATTTGGCACATGTATAACCATGTGTGTATCATCAGTTCACTAAGACTCCATTCTCACCTGTGCTCTTTGAAAACATGCATGATTTTGCTTGCGTTTACAAAAACACCTGTTGCGTTTGCATTGCCATTCATTGTTAATAGCACCCCAAACATGGGAAACACGCAAAAACACGCAAATGCAACAGAATGCACAGCAAATACACGCAAGCTCAATGCAGCAAAAAGCAAAGTGGGCTACTTTGCTGCGTTTGTCGCACGTAGGGCAGCCTAGTGAAATGAATGGGATGACCTATGAGTGTCATGTTTTGTAAAATGATAGGTGTGAATGGAGCCATAAAAATAATAATCATCAATTATTATAGAGACGAAAGGAACGCATGGCTAAAAATAAGGATTGTTGTGGCAAATAACACGTGCTATATCTTAGTAAATTGCAATGTATGTGCAGTAACCTGTAATAATGAATCAAATATCAGTCTGTTGCAGGCAGTAACCTGTAATAATGAATCAAATATCAGTCTGATGCAGGCAGTAACCTGTAATAATGAATCAAATATCAGTCTGATGCAGGCAGTAACCTGTAATAATGAATCAAACATCAGTCTGTTGCAGGCAGTAACCTGTAATAACAAATCAAATGTTGGTCTGCTGCAGGCAGTAACCTGTAATAATGAATCAAATATCAGTCTGTTGCAGGCAGTAACCTGTAATAATGAATCAAACATCAGTCTGTTGCAGGCAGTCACCTGTAATAATGAATCAAATATCAGTCTGTCTCAGGCAGTAACATGTAATAATGAATCAAATATCAGTCTGTTGCAGGCAGTAACCTGTAATAACCAATGAAATATCAGTCTGATGCAGGCATTAACCTGTAATAATGAATCAAATATCAGCCTGTTGCAGGCAGTAACCTGTAATAATGAATCAAATATCGGTCTGATGCAGGCAGTAACCTGTAATAACCAATCAAATATCAGTCTGTTGCAGGCAGTAACCTGTAATAACCAATCACATATCAGTCTGTTGCAGGCAGTAACCTGTAATAACGAATCAAATGTTGGTCTGCTGCAGGCAGTAACCTGTAATAACCAATCAAATATTAGTCTGTTCCAGGCAGTAACCTGTAATAATGAATCAAATATCAGTCTGTTGCAGGCAGTAACCTGTAATAATGAATCAAACATCAGTCTGTTGCAGGCAGTCACCTGTAATAATGAATCAAATATCAGTCTGTCTCAGGCAGTAACATGTAATAATGAATCAAATATCAGTCTGTTGCAGGCAGTAACCTGTAATAACCAATGAAATATCAGTCTGATGCAGGCATTAACCTGTAATAATGAATCAAATATCAGCCTGTTGCAGGCAGTAACCTGTAATAATGAATCAAATATCGGTCTGTTGCAGGCAGTAACCTGTAATAATGAATCAAATATCGGTCTGATGCAGGCAGTAACCTGTAATAACCAATCAAATATCAGTCTGTTGCAGGCAGTAACCTGTAATAACCAATCACATATCAGTCTGTTGCAGGCAGTAACAAATAATAACCAATCGAATATCAGTTTGATGCAAGCAAATAACCTGTAATAACCAATCAGATATATGTTTGCAGCAGGTGGATTAATGAAAGAATCGGGTCATCACCTCTGTACATCTGCTTTGCTCTTTGCATCCCCTTAATAATATATATATGAGAACGGTAGATGTCTCTAATGTACTTACCACCCCAGAGAAAGTGATCCCAGCACTGCGCTCTGCCCCTGCTCCTTTATACCCCCCAGTACCCTTGACTGGGGGTCTGTGCTATCCTCATCCACACCTCCCATGCTCGGAAAGGTCTATAAATACTACAAAGGCTGCATACACACTTTCCGTTCCCTGGCTGGGATAACGTGCAGTGCGAGCGATAACACGGTTTGAACGTAAATACTCTCTGGACAGGCTGAGCCTCACACTTACTGGCAGGATGGGGCTCATTTCATTAAAGTGCAACCCCCCCCCTGACCACCAATCACAGAACGTCTGTGGGATTGCAAGAAATAATACAATGTTTTCCTAAAATTTACAGGGGTCCTGTGATTGGTGGTGGTGGGGGGCTTGTGTCCTCATGCCTCTGGTAGTACATGGGCTACAATTTGGATACATTGTTCTCAGGATGGTGCAGATGGAAGAAGGTGTGAGGCAGGAAAATGGGTCAGCTCTTAGGACAATATGCTTTTTTTCTCTGCTCTGGCATGAACTGGGTGCTGCTCTGCACTGAGGACGACGGGGAAGATTAGTGTGAGGGTTAGATTTCAGTTAGCATGGAGGGTTATGGTAAGGTTAGTGTTAGAGGAACAGGAAAGTTAGTGTTGGGGTTACAGGAAGGGTTAATGGTAGGGTTATAGGGAAAGTTAGTGTTGGGATTACAGGAAGGGTTAGTGTTGGGTTTACAAGAAGGGTTAATGGTAGTGTTATAGGGAAGGTTAGTGTTGGGGTTACAGGAAGGGTTAATGGTAGTGTTATAGGGAAGGTTAGTGTTGGGGTTACAGGAAGGGTTAATGGTAGGGTTATAGGGAAGGTTAGTGTTGGGGTTACAGGAAGGGTTAATGGTAGGGTTATAGGAAACGTTAGTGTTGGGATTACAGGGAGGGTTAGTGTTGGGGGTAAAGGAAGGGTTAATGTTAGGGTTATAGGGAAGGTTAGTGTTGGGATTACAGGGAGGGTTAGTGTTGGGGGTAAAGGAAGGGTTAATGTTAGGGTTATAGGGAAGGTTAGTGTTGGGGTTACAGGAAGGTTTATAAGGAAGGTGAGTGTTGGGGGTACAGGAAGGGTTAATAGAGGGGTCATAAGGAAGGTTAGTGTTGGGATTACAGGGAGGGTTAGTGTTAGAGGTACAGGGAAGGTGTGTGTTGGGGTTACAGGAAGGGTTAATGGTAGGGTTATAGGGAAAGTTAGTGTTGGGATTACAGGAAGGGTTAATGGTAGTGTTATAAGGAAAGATAGTGTTGGTGTTACAGGAAGGGTTAATGGTAGGGTTATAAGGAAAGTTAGTGTTGGGATTACAGGGAGGGTTAGTGTTGGGGTTACAGGAAAGGTTAATGGTGGGGTTATAGGGAAGGTTAGTGTTGGGGTTACAGGAAGAGTTATAAGGAAGGTGAGTGTTGGGGTTATAGGAAGGGTTAATGGACAGGTTATAAGGAAGGTTAGTGTTGGGATTACAGGGAGGGTTAGTGTTAGAGGTACAGAGAAGGTGTGTGTTGGGGTTACAGGAAGGGTTAATGGTAGGGTTATAGGGAAAGTTAGTGTTGGGATTACAGGGAGGGTTACAGGAAGGGTTAATGGTGGAGTTATAGGGAAGGTTAGTGTTGGGGTTACAGGAAGGGTCAATGGTAGGGTTATAAGGAAAGTTAGTGTTGGGATTACAGGGAGGGTTAGTGTTAGAGGTACAGAGAAGGTGTGTGTTGGGGTTACAGGAAGGGTTAATGGTAGGGTTATAGGGAAGGTTAGTGTTGGGGTTATAGGGAGTGTTAGTGTTATAGGTACAGGGAGTGTTAATGGTAAGGTTAGTGTAGGGGTTACAGGAAGGGTTAACAGTAAGGTTATAGGGAAGGTAGTGTTGGGGTTACAGGAAGGGGTAATGGTAGAATTATAGAGAAGGTTAGTGTTGGGATTACAGGAAGGGTTAATAGTAGGGTTATAGGGAAGGTTAGTGTTGGGGTTACAGGAAGGGTTAATGGTGGGGTTATAGGGAAGGTTAGTGTTGGGATTACAGGAAGGGTTAATGGTGGAGTTATAGGGAAGGTTAGTGTTGGGATTACAGGAAGGGTTAATGGTGGAGTTATAGAGAAGGTTAGTGTTGGAGTTATAGGAAGGGTTAGTGTTAGAGGTACAGGGAGGGTTAATGGTAGAGTTATAGAGAAGGTTAGTGTTGGGGTTGCAGGAAGGGTTAATGGTTGGGTTATAGGGAAGGTTAGTGTTGGGATTACAGGAAGGGTTAATAGTAGAGTTATAGAGAAGGTTAGTGTTGGGGTTGCAGGAAGGGTTAATGGTATGGTTATAGGTAAGGTTAGTGTTGGGATTACAGGAAGGGTTAATGGTGGAGTTATAGGCAAGGTTAGTGTTAGAGGTACAGGGAGGGTTAATGGTAAGGTTAGTGTTAGAGGTACAGGGAGGGTTAATGGTAAGGTTAGTGTTGGGATTACAGGAAGGGTTAATGGTGGAGTTATAGGGAAGGTTAGTGTTGGGATTACAGGAAGGGTTAATGGTGGAGTTATAGAGAAGGTTAGTGTTGGAGTTATAGGAAGGGTTAGTGTTAGAGGTACAGGGAGGGTTAATGGTAGAGTTATAGAGAAGGTTAGTGTTGGGGTTGCAGGAAGGGTTAATAGTAGAGTTATAGAGAAGGTTAGTGTTGGGGTTGCAGGAAGGGTTAATGGTATGGTTATAGGTAAGGTTAGTGTTGGGATTACAGGAAGGGTTAATGGTGGAGATATAGGCAAGGTTAGTGTTAGAGGTACAGGGAGGGTTAATGGTAAGGTTAGTGTTAGGGTTACATAGGGGGTCGGTGTTCATAGGATGAATTAGCAGGAAGGAACAATATAAGGCGTAGAGGAGGGTTAGTGTTGCAGAGATGAGTGAAGGTGAGAGGGTCACCATGGAAGGGTTGGAATGGTGTGAGTTATAGTGGAAGTGGATCCGGAAGAGATGGGCAGGAACACCAATGTCCCGGAACCAGAAGCAGGAATCAATATTGCTCATACATAATACATACTAATAGACTCTACATACACTGTGATTTGGATATTATGGTCTTTACTCTGAATACTTCCATGATTTATGTGTTGCAGTTATTGCGTCTGGGGATTGGGTAGTTGGTAGCGTTCCAGGGGAGGGGGCCATTTTTTAATGTTCGCCCTGAGACCCGTACTGCCTGGAAACATCCTCGCTCCTCTCATTTCCTGATGCATCTGAATGTATTGTAGAAGAAGAGAATTTCTCCACATTTTTATTGCATTGTGGTGAATTTTTCATTAGTCTCATCCCGGATTGTGACTGTGCAGTCAGCGATGTAATCGCATTAATAGAACTCTGTGGAAACACACTGAAAACATATCGCCAAAGCGCCCACGATGCTTGCGGTGGATGTCAAAAAATGCGTTATGGTAAATGAAAGCCTAATTGCATTTTTATTTTTTTCCTAGGTTTTGGCTAGAGATGGGAAGAATTTAAATTTGTCGGGGTTTTTTCCCACCATCTATCAACCCTCTACCCAGAACGCCAGCTTTAAAACCCATTACACCTTTAAAACCACCTTAAATTTGCTTTCCTGTCAATTTTAATGCATCTCAATGAGAAATGTAACCTCTTGTATTTAAAAAAAAAAAATCACTTAGCTATTGTTAACTACATGTATGTACATTCATTGTGAGCACATCGAAGCAAAATCAAATGTTATTAGGCTATTTTCCCTCTAGGGCGAATGCTATTCTTTCATAAAGACGAATGAATAAAATACTGCATGGAACTTATCAGGAATAATTCAGCCCAAACACTTTTTTCAGTGGGGGGTCCCCCTTAAAACTCATATCAGACTTAAAGGACCTGGTAATATTAGAGGGGGAATTCCTTGCCATTTTATTTATTTGTTTTGGTGGCATCCACCATTACAGTGTCACTAAACCCACAATAGTACAATCAGTCTGTATATGCAGTAAAGCATGCTTGTTATACTCCCTGTGGAACCTAAGGGGTTAATCCTCTGCATTGTGTAAAAAAAGATGTTTGATTAGGTCTTCTCTGATTCTCCTCTTCTTCTACTGTCCCTAATCCATCTGCTGATAGTACAGACCTGTAGGAGTCACTTTGCACATGCTCAGTTTAGTGTGTATGGCTAGAGAGCTTTTTTTTCTTTGGTAGAGTGCATGTGATTAGCACAGGGCCAATCAGAACTGTCCAGACAGAGGGTCAGGGGTCATGAAGCCTAATAGGACAATCAGAGCAGAATGAAAACTCCTCCTACAAGCTTTAACCAGTGCTCTGCTGGACACTGATAGAAGCCACAAGACTGTTATAACTGCTGATGAGAAAAGATATTTAGCAATTTATATTTACTAAAATAATTGAATTTCCATGTTCTGTGTACTGTGGGAGACCGGATATAGTGAATACAGGGTCCAGGGAGACCAGATATAGTGAATGCAGGGTCCAGGGAGACCGGATATAATGAATGCAGGGTCCGGGGAGACCAGATATAGTGAATACAGGGTCCAGGGAGACCGGATATAGTGAATGCAGGGTCCGGGGAGACCGGATATAGTGAATGCAGGGTCCTGGGAGACCGGATATAGTGAATGCAGGGTCCGGGGAGACCAGATATAGTGAATGTGGGGTCCAGGGGAGAGCAGATATAGTGAATGCAGGGTCCTGGGAGACCGGATATAGTGAATACAGGGTCCTGGGAGACCGGATATAGTGAATGCAGGGTCCGGGGAGACCAGATATAGTGAATGTGGGATCCAGGGGAGAGCAGATATAGTGAATGCAGGGTTCTGGGAGACCGGATATAGTGAATGCTCGGTACGGGGAGACCAGATATAGTGAATGTGGGGTCCGGGGAGACCAGATATAGTGAATGCAGGGTCCGGGGAGACCGGATATAGTGAATGCAGGGTCTGGGGAGACCGGATATAGTGAATGTGGGGTCCAGGGAGACCAGATATAGTGAATGCAGGGTCCGGGGAGACCGGATATAGTGAATGCAGGGTCCGGGGAGACCGGATATAGTGAATGCAGGGTCTGGGGAGATCAGATAAAGTGAATGCAGGGTCTGGGGAGATCAGATAAAGTGAATGCAGGGTCTGGGGAGAGCAGATATAGTGAATGCAGGTTCCGGGGTTTAGTAACACTTTAACTTCTATAACAGACCCTCATACAGGATAATGATCTGGTATAGATGATATTAGTCCTTGGTTACTTTGTTTACAAACCAAGCGAAGAGGCGGGGAGATGTCATTGTGCTGGGATTAAACACACTTTTTTAAATTGTAAATGTTGGTGTTGCTGTAGCAAGTTGTACACATTGTACAGATGTGCCACTTCACACACAGGGTCAGGGCATTCCCCAGGCAGGCCATTTACCAGAATTTTGCTATTTTAATTTTTCACTTTAAGCAGTACTAAACTGCTGCTCCCCACCACACCCTCCATGTGTTTGACAAATCCTTGCCTATTAGCCTAGAAAATGGCCAGAACTGTTTTTTACCTGTTGGCTCCTATTGACTTCAATTGAAACAATAGAGACTTTCTTTGCTTGTGCTCCTCAGGGGCGGAGCTCTCTAACCCTACTTTCTAAATCTAATTCTGCATGCTTTTCTGAAAGCAGATTGTTTATTATTATAGACTATTTACAGGGCTGTGACCAGGGGCAGACTGACAATTTGGAAACTCGGGCACTGCCTGAGGGCCCGGGGTCAGTAGGGGGCCCCATGAGATGCCCCTGGTACCTTTTTCATAGGCTTTTTTGAGTTTGAGCAAGGACACAGGGGCCCCATGATCCCCTATTGCCCAGGGGCCCCATGAGTTGTCAGTCCGCCCCTGGCTGTGACGTAAACCACACTCTCATTGCCAAGACCCATGCATGCATGACCATTATTATTCGTTTAGGGATTGATGCAGCATTGAGTTCTTCTCACCACTGTAACATTGTACCTAATTTCATTGGGTTCCCTAGTGGGGTTTCCCACATGGAAGAAAAATATATTTTAAAAATATCCTTCCCAAATACATTCACATATATTTGAAATACTACAATTTTGGCCATATTCAATATATTTCAATATATTCAAAATATTAAACATTCAAAATATATTTCAAAATATTTTTAAAAATACATTTTCAAATATACTGTATGTCTTTAAAAATAAATTTATTCTACATTTTTGGAATGCATTTACAAATATATGTAAAAATATATGTTAAAATAACTTTTTTATATGTTAAAAAAAAATATGAAGAATATATTTTAAAAAATATATGTTTTAAAAAGATTTTTCATATATGTTGTAATATATAAAAACACATTTCAACAAGCATATATACATATATAAATATATTTTGGAATATATTGAATATGGCCAAAATTTTAGCATTTCAAATATATTTGGGAAGAATATTTTTAAAATATATTTCAAATTTATTTTTCTTCCATGTGGGTTTGTTTTTGAATTTAGAGATTATGGACAACGTAATTTACAGCAGAATTTGAGCCACACAATGCACAGTTAGAAGAATTACAAATATGCCAATTTTTTTTTTCTAGTTTTTGAAAAAACGGTGTGGAAGGGTTACAACTTCTGTCAGGTTTTTATTGCTGTCCGGGTTCTTAAAAGTTTGCCTGGCCAATCGCAAAGGGATCACTGGGTTACTCCAACCCTCTTAAACATTAACTCCCTGCTTGCTGATTGCCCACTTTGATTTAACATGCCTACCTACATGACCAAATATTCACCTAAATCTGCGCAGGGTCCCCAGTCTTCTATCTTCTGAACTGCAGAGTGGAAGGGGGTCTACATTAAGTGCCTGGTGATAAGCGCAATTCTCATTGGCACTGAAAAGACAAAAGATGTGGGTGCTCCAGATTTGCACATTACCTTTGTGGATCCTTTTATTAAGTGTTCTTCCATGGCAGACCACTTCCTGTTATCTCACATATATATTCTTATTATTATAGCCAAATTTACCACCCTAACTCCCCCCACAGTTTTCACACTACATAGACAGTAATATACCGAAACGTGCGGATTGTTCCCGATCGGTGTGCTATTACTTTGTGGAACGTTTCGCCGAATGCTTCACGAAATATCAGCGTTTTTATGGTGAAATTGGTCCCATAGGAATGAATGGCGGAATGTTCAAAACTAGAGTAGGAGCTGAAAAATCAGGACATGATTTCTAAACTGCCATCACTCCCTCATTTTCAAGCCCACCTACACAAATCTTATATCAAAATGTTCAGCTATCCCTGTTGCCACTACAAATGTCCACAGCTAAGCCATAGTCCTGACATTTTTTACAATATGACCATTTGTTTGCAACTCACGCCGCCCATTGACATTCATTGAAACTCTACTCTAGCCACCTCAAATTTGAAGGGCAATTTCTAAACTGCGACTGTGCCTTCATTTTTAATATTTCAGAGACATACTATGCATCAAAATGTAGGTCTGGGTCTTGTGATTCTCACAATATAAAGCTCTTCAGTGTAGGATTTATAATTTTTAAACCACAACCGTTTGAAGATGGCAACCGCCAGTGAAGTGAGCAAGTTGGAGCAGTTTGTTTTTAACCGCTCTTCTCTGCCCTTGCTGTAGAGTGAGTTGCCATAGGAGCCCAGGTGTGTGAGCAGGCAGCAGAGTGACAATTCATTGAAACTCTACATTAGCCACCTCAAATTTGAAGAGCAATTTCTAAACTGCAACTGTGCCTTCATTTTTAATATTTCAGAGACATACTATGCATCAAAATGTAGGTCTGGGTCTTGCGATTCTCACAATATAAAGCTCTTTGGTGTAGGATTTATAATTTTTATTCTACAACTGTTTGAAGATGGCAACCACCAGTGAAGTGAGCAAGTTGGAGCAGTTTGTTTTTAACCGCTCTTCTCTGCCCTTGCTGTAGAGTGAGTTGCCATAGGAACCCAGGTGTGTGAGCAGGCAGCAGAGTGACAAAAGCTAGAGTGTGAGTTGTAGACTACTGGTGGAGGCAAGAACACTTCACACAATTTCCCCAGAAATTGTAGCTTTTCTAGTTTAATAATAATAAGATGTATATTCACAAACAAGAAATGTCAATCTCATTATTATCAACAGAGATCCACGTCACTCGATCTACTGGACAATTCCAGTCTAGTGAAACTCTCTCTAAGCCTAGGTACCGACGCATTTCGAGAGGGGTCCCCACTTCCTCAGAGTTCTGTTGATATTGATGAGCTTGACATTTCATGTTTTTTTTGAGTATTCATCTGTCTGATCCAGGGGCGGACTGACCATTTGGAAACTCGGGCACTGCCCGAGGGCCCGGGGTCAGTAGGGGGCCCCATGAGATGCCCCTGGTACCTTTTTCATAGGCTTTTTTAAGTTTGAGCAAGCACACAGGGGCCCTATGATCCCCTATTGCCCGGGGGCCCCATGAGTTGTCAGTCCGCCCCTGGTCTGATCATTTAAATAAAAGGACCTACAAGGGTAATGTGCAAGGCTGATGCTTCTTCTTTGTCTTTCCTGTGTCATATTTGGGTTCCTCCAGTCCTAAGAGTACTTCGAGGTCTTGCAAAAGCGAATTTATATTTGAACTGTGGAAAAGTAAACGTCTATTACAGCCGCAATATTAATCTTGAGCAGAGGAGATTGTGTCTTTCTCAATTCTCATTGACATTGACAGCTCTAGGTAACATTCAAACAGTCGGAACCCAGGAGTCCCTGTACCCAGGGGTAGACTGACAACTCATGGGGCCCCCGGGCAATAGGGGATCATGGGGCCCCTGTGTCCTTGCCCAAACTCAAAAAAGCCTATGAAAAAAGTACCGGGGCATATCATCGGGCCCCCTACTGACCCCGGGCCCTCGGGCAGTGCCCGAGTTTCTAAATGGTCAGTCCGCCCCTGCCTGTACCTGACCACCTAATTGTATGATTGGCTATCACAGTGATCAATCACTGTACATCCCACCACCCATGTGTTGTTTCCATCTCTTGAATTGAGAAAAAGGTAAACTGTAAAAAAAAAAGAAGTGTGTGAAAAAAATAATAATAAAAAAAAAGATAAAACAGTTAGATCAGGGTTTAATCTAGGTTAGTGTCAGGGTTGGGCCCCTGTCAGATGGGGTGGACCCCTCAGCAGATCCGCTTGCTCAGCGGGGTATCTCTCCACTGATCCCCGCAGAGCAAGTGGATGAGAGGTCTGTGTCCACTCTGCTGCTGCAGAGCGGACACAGACACAGCCCGCTGTTTTCTATGGGGTGGTCGGATGGAAACGGACCACCTGTCGGTTTTCAACCCACTGTCATCTAATCCGATCCGCCAGATGGATGGGGAATGGATCCTGATCCGTCTGTTTTTAGTGTACAGGATCGGATGCCGGCGGGTGTCAGCGAACAAATATCTGCTGACACCCGCCACACCACACAGAGTTATGGATGGTCTGATCGGGTCCACCTGAAAAACTGACAAGTGGACCCTATCGGACTGTCAGTGTGAAAGGGGCCTTAGTGTTAGGGTCAAAGTTCAGGTTCAAAGGTCAGGGCCAAGGTTCAGTGTATTCTTGGTAGGATTTTAAAAAAAAGCATTTTTTATTTTAGTGCCAGTGTGTTTTAGGTAAGATAAAAAAAAGTAAATGATCACCATTGTTTCTGGGCCCTACTACGGGTACAATCAACAAATAACATACACATACAGGGCCATGGATAAGGGGGTACCACTAGTCCTCCTGTACGGGGCCCAGGCCAGCAGGAGAGCCCCCAGGCAGCTAGGTGAATAAGATGTGGGCAGGGAGGGTGATCAGCACAGCATTGGTGGCAATTACCGGAACTGATCCCCTGTATGGCTCTCTCTGCAGCAGCTGAAAGCTGGCTTCTTCTCCTCTCCATATAGGGGATCCCCGCAGAGCAAGTGGATGAGAGGTCTGTGTCCGCTCTGCTGCTGAGCAGACACAGAGCAGACACAGACACAGCCCGCTGTTTTCGGTTCCAGTAATTGCCCCCCGCCGGACCCATGACCATACCTGTGCACCATACATTTCCCCTGCTGCTCAAGCCCCCCTGTATGCCCCTACCCCCAGTGGTGCATTTAGGTGTCATGCTGCCCTAGGCAACACACAAATCGGCTCTCCCTTCCCCCCCACGGAGAGACCTTCACTCTGACAAACACCCCCCTCCCCCACGATAAGAACCTGACATTGACCAACAGCACCCCCCCCCCCCCAAGAGAGCCTTCCACTACCACCACCCCATACACTGGCAACCCACCCATCCTGGCAAGAGAGAAGACACTCACCTTCACAGCTCCGGACATCTCCGGGAACAAGAGTCAGGCTCTGTATACACCATCAAGCAGCCTCTCTCAGATCCCACCTGGTCCCTACGCTGCGTGTCTTCTTTCTTCCATCCCTTCTTTTGGGGGGCGGTGCTGCCCCCCTGAAAAATGCTGCTGCCCCCCTGAAAAATGTTGCTGCCCCCCTGAAAAAATGCCACCCTAGGCAAATGCCTTGTTTGCCTTGTGGTAAATACGCCCCTGCCTACCCCACAGTGCTGCCAACTTCCCTTCTTTCTTTCCTACTGGCAGCTGCAAGCACACAATAGGATCCTTCAGGATGAAGAGTGGGGGAAGGGTCCGGTACATATGTCACATTTACCAACCCCTTCCTTTCCAGAATAAACACAATGAGTGTTAGGAACCAATCACTCACTGTGTTCATTCATAACTGAAGCATAGTAAACTGTGCTTTTGTGTGTGTGTGGGGGGGGGGGGGGGAGGAGGGGAGCTGTCAGGTTGGCTCTATGGGGCCCCATGGTTTCTAACAGCAGACCTGTACACATGTGTGGTGTCACTGCTATTGTCAGGAGCAGGAGAATTTATTTTGAGCTGCTTTTTGATGGCAGATTATAGTAATGGAAAGAAATATACAAAAAGACTTAAAGAGCAGCTCTCCAGCCTTGATAGCAAATTGTATCAAACTATAACTTATATTAATAAGGAAAACTTGGGATATAGATGAAGTGATATTCTTCTTCTTTTTCTTCTTGCAGGTCACGGCTCATGTGCAGATTTTTTATCGGTAAAACAATCGGCCGATTTGCCCATCATTGCAGGGAAAATCGTCCGATCGTCAAAATCGGCCACAAAATTTCCAGCATGACCGATAAAAAAATGTGAAAAACGGCCGACTAATTAACCCACTAACGGTGTGAAAATCGGCCGATTTTGGGTTTGTATTACCCTTAGGGTTTGTATTACCCTTTGTTATGGGGGAGTTAATATAAAATATGGGCTTTACTGAACCAAATGGGGTTGATTTACTAAAGGCAAATAGACTGTACACCTTGCAAGTGCAGTTGCACTCATTTTTCCCAGAACTTTGTGAATGTGATAGAGCTCTGCCAGGGGCAGACTGACAACCCATGGGGCCCCCGGGCAATAGGGGATCATGGGCCCCTGTGTCCTTGCCCAAACTCAAAAAAGCCTATGAAAAAGGTACCAGGGACATCTCACGGGGCCCCCTACTGACTCTAGGCCCTCGGGCAGTGCCCGAGTTTTTAAATGGTCAGTCCACCCCTGGGCCCCTGTGTCCTTGCCCAAACTCAAAAAAGCCTAGGAAAAAGGTACCAGGGGCATCTCACGGGCCCCCTACTGACCCCGGGCCCTCGGGCGGTGCCCGAGTTTCCAAATGGTCAGTCCGCCCCTGAGCTCTGCTGATTTCAATCATCCAATCACGTGCAAGAAAAAGTTTTTATTTATTTTCCCCTTGTATTCTTTACAAAGACAAGCTGTGCCACGTTATATTTACTAAGGAAACATGAGTGCCGCTGCACCTGCAAAGTGCGCAGTCTATTTGCCTTTCGTAAATCAACCCCAATGTCTTAACCAGATCCATTATTTCCATTGAGCTCTCCAGTACAAACTATACATTTTTTTTTCTTCTTCTTCTTGAGGACTCGTCATTAAATCAGTGAAATGTACAGGAACTCTCTAATTTCTGCGTAATGCATTCAATTACCTGCTAGTTATCCACCGATTAAGTGATATGCGGGAACTTTGCTCTAATGGATGTTGTGGTCACTGCGGGATGGGAGGATGACTCATGTATGATGATGAGATGATGGAGGTTGTTATGTCGGTATAGAGCAGCTGTGTCGTGTCACGGGGCCACACACTCCTGGGAACCCAGCATGGAGAAAATCAATGGCTGCCCAGGAGGAAATGAGATAAGTATGGATCTTAATACAAATCATGGTGAGCCTTCACCGCCACACAGAGAATCATTAGATGACCTCAGACAACGTGTCCGGCTAATACAAGTCACTCTGCCAGGGATTCAGAATTACACAAACTTTTGTCCCATCAAATTTTATCCATTTTTCTCATTCTCTCTATTTGTGGTGCCTCTGACCACCACCTAACTTTTAAAGTGTTACTAAACCCACAACAGTACAATCAGTCTGTATATGCAGTAAAGCATGCTTGTTATACTCACTGTGGAACCTAAGGGGTTAATCCTCTGCATTGTGTAAACAGGCTGTTTGATTCTGTCTTTTCTGATCCTCCCCTTCTTCTACTGTCCCCAATCCATTTTCTGATAGTACAGAGCGCTAGGAGTTGCTCTGCACATGCTCAGTTTAGTGTGTATTGCTAGAGAGTCGTTTTTCTGTGGAAGGGTGCATGTGATCAACACAGGGCCAATCAGCACTGTACAGACAGAGGGTAAGGGGTCATGCAGCCTCTTAGAACAGTCAGAGCAGAATGAAAATTCCTGCAAGATTGACCAGTGCTCGGCTGGACACTGATAGAAGTAACAGGACTGCTATATACTGCTGAAGAGAAAAGGTATTTAGCAGTTTATATTTACTAAAATAATTGCATTTCCATGTTGTGTGTACTGTGGGAGACCAGATATAGTGAATGCAGGGTCCTGGGAGACCAGATATAGTGAACAGGGTCTGGGGAAACCAGATATAGTGAATGCAGGGTCCGGGGAGACCAGATATAGTGAATGCAGGGTCCGGGGAGACCAGATATAGTGAGTGCAGGGTCCGGGGAGACCAGATATAGTGAATGCAGGGTCCGGGGAGACCAGATATAGTGAATGCAGGGTCCGGGGAAACCAGATATAGTGAATGCAGGGTCCGGGGAGACCAGATATAGTAAATGCAGGGTCCGGGGAGACCAGATATAGTGAGTGCAGGGTCCGGGGAGACCAGATATAGTGAATGCAGGGTCCGGGGAGACCAGATATAGTGAATGCAGGGTCCGGGGAGACCAGATATAGTGAATGCAGGATCCGGGGAGACCAGATATAGTGAATGCCAGGTCCGAGGAGATCGGATATAGTGAATGCAAGGTCCTGGGAGACCAGATATAGTGAATGCAGGGTCCGGGGAGACCAGATATAGTGAATGCAGGGTCCGGGGAGACCAGATATAGTGAATGCAGGGTCCGGGGAGACCAGATATAGTGACTGCAGGGTCTGGGGAGACCGGATATAGTGAATGCAGGGTCCGGGGAGACCGGATATAGTAAATGCAGGGTCCGGGGAGACCAGATATAGTGAATGCAGGGTCCGGTGGAGACCAGATATAGCGAATGAAGGGTCCGGGGAGACCAGATATAGTGAATGCAGGGTCCGGGGTTTAGTAACTTGACATTAGCACTAAACCCTACCTGAACCCTAAAACTGTAGAATTCCAGGCATTGGTATTTGTACATAGCTACATTGGACCAGTGTAAGCATGTACTGTATATACCATACCTGTGGGATCCCCATGGAAGCTGGAAATCTTTGTATTAGGCATCATGCTTCACAGGAAGTCAACCATTAGGCTCAGACACCATTCAGAGATCGCTTTGCATTTTCTCAGTGAATGCAAAGCATTCTCTGATTGGATGAGGTGGGGTGGTAATGCCACAATCTCCACCTCATCCAGTCAGGAAACATTGTGCATCTATTGAGAAAATTAAAAGCGATCTCTTAATAGTTCCTGTGCCAAGCAGACGACCTCCTGTGATCAGTGAGCAGCGCAGTGCAGAGCTCCCCCTCAAGTACAATCCTGTTCTTCCCCTTAACGACTTCAGGTCATTTTTTGCTATTCGGCACTGCACTACTTTAACTGGTAATTATGCAGTCATGCAACGCTGCACCCAAATGACATTTATGTCATTTTTTTCACACAAACAGAGCTTTGTTTGGTGGTATCTGATCACCACTGGGCTTTATATTTTGTGCGTTAAAAATTAAAAAATATCGACAAGTTTGAAAAAAATACCAATGTATTTTTAGTTTTTGATATCCAATATAAAAATCATAAAATCTAATTTCCTCATACATTTTGGCCAAAATGTATTCTGCTATATGTTTTTGATTTTTAAAAATCCTAATAAGTGTATATTGATTGGTTTGTGTGAAAGTTATAGCACCTGCAAACTATGGTAATTAGATTACTGGAATTTGTGTTTTTTAATTTTTTTTATCCTACTTATGGTGGCGATCAGTGACTTATAATGGGACTGTGATAGTGCGATGGGCAATCTGACACTAACTAACACTGGGGGGGAACTGACCAACTGCCACTGACATCACCGGTGACATTAATACAGTGATCAGTGATAATACTATACACTGTCACTGTACTAATGACACTGGCAACTCAAGCCACCATTGGCAGCTACAGCTGTCAATCACCGAGTCCCGGCCAGAGATTCCCCGCCGGCATCTGGCGATCGCTGAGGAACAGTGACAGGGGAGAAGTCTGTTTGTAAACCACACAGATCTCTTCCCTGTCAGCACAGACATGCTGCTCTGTGTTGCTTTGTATAGAAATACACAGCAGCATGTTTCCCTAGTAAAACACACCCAGCACACTGTTAACCCTTTGATCGCCCCAGATGTTAACCCCTTCCTGCCCAGTGCCATTAGTACAGTGTTAGGGCTTTTTATTAGCACTGATCACTGTATTGGTGTTACTGGGATGTCATTGGCAGTTAGTCAGTTCCTCCCCCAGTGTCAGAATGCCTGCCGTAGTCTCGAAGTCGCTGATCGCCGCCATTACTAGTATAAAATAAAAATAAAAAATCCCAGTATCAATACCGCCATTTGTAGACACTATAACTTTCACGTAAACCAATTAATTTACACGTATTGGGATTTTTTATAGCAAAGACATGAAGCAGAATACATTTTGGCTATAAATTATGACAAAATTAAGATTTTTTAAATTTTTCTTACTGGATATGTTTTATAGCAAAAAGTCAAAAATATTTTTTTTTCAAAATTGTTGGTCTTTTTTTTTGTTTATAGCTCAAAAAAAAACCAAAAAAAAAAAACAAAAAACGCAGAGGTGATCAAATACCATTCAAAGAAAGCTCTATTTGTGGGAAAGAAAGGACTTCAATTTCATTTGGGTGCAGCATTGCATGACCGCGCAATTGTCAGCTAAAGTAACGCAGCGCCATATCCCAAAAAATGTCCTGGTCAGGAAGGGGGGTAAATCCTCTGGAGGGCAAGTGATTAACTGTGTATTGCCCCTTTTAGCATCAATGACAGTGGGCAGTCTTCTGTAATAGTTGTCTATGAGGACCCCGAATTCTTGCAGTTAGGATAGTTGACCATTCTTCTTGGCAAAATGCCTCCAGGTCATGCAAAGTCTTTGGTCGTCTTGCATGAACCGTATGTTTGAGATCTCCCCAGAGTGGCTCGATGATATGAAGGTCAGGAGACTGTGATGGTCACTCCAGAACCTTCGCCTTTTTCTGCTGGAACAACTGAAGGGTCAGCTTGGCCTTGTGCTTAGGGTCACTGTTGTACTGGAAAGTCCAAGAGCGTTCCATGTGCAGCTTTTGTGAAGAAGAATGCAAATTGTCTGCCAATATTTTCTGATAACATGCTGTATTCATCTTGCCATCAATTTTTACAAGACTCCCTGTGCCTTTAGAACTCACATCCCCCCAAAACATCAGTGAGCCACCATCATGCTTCACAGTGGGGATGGTTTTCTTGTCACTAATGACCTTGTTGACCCCTCTCCAAATATTGCACTTACGGATGTTGTGACCATAAAGCTCCATTTTGGTCTCGCCCCTGAGATTACTGTGTGCCAGAAGCTGTGAGGCGTGTCATTGAGTAACCGGGCATATCGTAACCAGGCTTTTTTTGTTGCATTGGCGCATTAAAGGCTTCTTTCTGGAAACTCAACCACGCAGTTCATTTTTGTTTGTTGTATTGTGCCCCTTGAAACAATCACACCGTCTTCTTTTCCAGAGCAGCCTCTATTTATTTCTCCTGAGGTTACCTGTGAGTTTTTCTTTGTATCCTGAATAATTCTTCTGGCAGTTGTGGCTGCGATCTTTCATGGTTTACCTAACCTTGGCTTGGTATCAATCGATCCTCGAATCTTCTTTTTAGTAACTGATTGAACAGTACTGACTGGCATATTCAAGGCTTTGGATATTTTTTTATATCCTTTTCCTTCTTTATAAAATCTCATTACCTTCACAGGTCTTTTGACAGTTTTTTTCTGCTCCCCATGGCTCAGTATCTAGCCTACTCAGTACATTCACATGAGAGCTAACAAACTCATTGGCTAGTTATACTGACATTAATAGCAAATTAAAATGCCACAGATGTGGGAAATTAACATTTAATTGCAATTTTTAACCTGTGTGTGTCACGTTGTGTGTCTGTACCAAGGCCGAAAATTCCAGGGGAGGGAAACTTTTGATCAAGGCCATTCAGCATTAGTAAGGCCGGGTCATACACTGGCAGGGAAGATCAGGTTCAGAGGCTCAGGTAAAAGAGTGGTCAGGGTACAAACCGGGTCAGGAGCCGATCAGTGCACTGGAACAGTTTAATTAGCCCAACATCTGTCACGAGCGCACGTGAGCAAGCCTATGCACACGGGTACGGGCGCCATTGTGCTCGCACTTGAGCATGTGCCCATTTCTTACATCCACAAGAAGGAACATGGATTAGCCTGTGAAGATGCACAGAAATCCGCCCAGAGGAGCCATCTTGTCTACTGGCATGCCCTTCCTGACAAGCGCATTCATATGCAAATCACATGGTTCATTCAGACACAAATGAGTTGCAGAATAGTATACTAGAGCAAAGTCTTTGCTGGCTTCAGCCCCTGTACACGGGACAGCGGGGTTTAGGTCAAAATGCGGGACAGTCCTGCACAATCCGGGACTGTTGGGAGGTATGATATAATATAATAATTCATAGATAAGTCGAAATACTTATGGTGCCCTGGAAATGCAGTCTCCCTCATGTTGTGGGACTGGCTGCAGAGGATAATCTAGGTGATTGAGGTTAGAAACCCCACAGTAGGTTCCACACAGGGACAGCTACAAAAGTCTCTATAAAGCCATAAAATGGCTGGGACCAATGCCACCCCACCTGAGAGACTGGGGAATCTGTCCTAATAACGTCCACCAATGTGACTGGGGTTTCAGGTAGTGCTCTTATACCTTTCGGTAGCCCGCATGCCAATTCTGATTACGGGGCCCTGTACCTAAGCTTGTTCAGACAGAGCTGCTCCATCAGGCACTGAGCACAGGAAGGCAAATGTAGCTGCAATGTATATCCCCTGAGCATATCTAGGATATGATGAGTACCCAGAGGATTGTTGGGGCCCCGAGGATTGAGGGTAATGGAGTTAAAAGGCTCTACACCCACCAATAGGGAAAGAGATTAAAGGAACACCCCACCCCACTTGATGCTGGCTGACCTATTATAGCCATATTTGGTCAATGACATCAGGCAGCCCATCCCTACCCATAATGTAGCACTGACCCCCACAGAAGACACTTCATATGTTGGGTCTCCTGTTCTTGTCCCCATGACTCTGCAAATAGCACCACACACTCTGACACACTTGGCTGGGTGGGGAGTATTTAATGTGGATTTATAGACTCTCTCCTTTTCTCTTTCTCTGTGTACAGTGTGTGTATGTATGTATGTATGTATGTGTATGTGTGTGTATATATATATATATGTGTGTGTGTACATATATGTATATATATATGTGTGTGTGTGTATATATATATATATATATATATATATATATATATATATGTGTATATACATATATATATATATAAAAAGTGAACAGTAAAAATAAACAAACTGTAAAGGAAACACTCAGCTGATGTACAGAACAACTCCTATTAAAACTTATACTGGTGCAGTCTTAACTGGAGGGCAGTACTACACCACCACGACAGTCCAGCAGTCTTTAATATAATTCCCCCTTCCTCAGCTGGCCATCTCCTTGGGGCCCAACTCTCTTGTCTCTTTAAGAACGGATACAGACACTGTTTTTTGCAGACCACGCTGTCCCTTTTTTGGTCAAAGAGTAGTGTGGTTTTGGTCAGTAGCCTCTAATCAACTCCTGTATCAGTAGCTAAACTCTCTCTGTTCACTGTGTAAACCACAGCTTCCTTCCCCTTTGGTCAGGCAATGGGCTCTACCAACATCCATGGTCCCCAGATGTCTGTCGCTGTGCCTATCTTCCTCTCAGGTGCAGCAGTGAGCAGTCTGATAGCAGCCAAAGGTGCATCCAGTCCTCTCAGAATAGCCTCCACACATCTTCTCAACCTGGAAGAACAGCAGGGAAGCAGCTCCCCTCTATTCCCCTGTGCATTGTGGGATATGTAGTTTTTTCCTTGTAGCTCACCAATCTAGCACAGCACAGAACTACCTGTTTCACAATCAGTGCAGTGCACATCCTGTGCGTCTTCCTATTGGGTAGAGGGCAGGCTTCATATTGGCTGTTCAGAGCTCTACAATAAGAGTCCCCCCTGTAGCTGTGCCTGTCTAAAAGTCTCCTATGCTGCCAGGCACAGAATCCTATTCCTGTCAGTGCTGCAGATTGGGCGGCACACTCCCCCCACCAAGAATCTTTGGTCCCCAAAGAAAAAACAGGGCCCAGCAGTGAAGTACTGAATTGATATAATACAACAGAAGAGTAATATACAGCTGTGATTCTCTCCAATGTCTTGTTGAAGTTTACTCCATCCAGCTCACCAAGCCAGCTCATTCTGTCAGATCTACACCTCCTGTAGTCCTTGCAATCCACATCCCCTGTGTCTTCCTATTGTTTAGAGCAGGGGTCTCAAAATTTCTTAACAAAGGGCCAGTTTACTGTTGTTCAAACTTTAGGGGAGCCGAACTGTTCCCAGTGGGAATAAACAATGCCCCATCTTTGGCAATAGGGGAAGAAATACTGCCCCGTTGTTGGTGTTAGTGGGAGGAATAGTACCTGATTGTTATTGCCAGTGGAGAAAATTATGTCCTATTGTTGGTTTCAGTGAGAGGAATAGTACCCTGTTGTTGGTGTCACTGGCAGGAGTTATACCCCATTGTTGGTGTCACTGGCAGGAATTATACCCCATTGTTGGTGTCACTGGCAGGATTTATAACCCATTGTTGGTGTCACTGGCAGGAATTATACCCCATTGTTGGTGTCATTGGCAGGAATAATGCCTCAAGGGCAGGAATAATGCCTCAAGGGCCAGATAAAGGCAAGTGATGGGCTGCATCTGGACCGCAGTTTGGAGCCCACTGGTTTAGAGGGTGAACTCAACCCTGGCTGTATTCATCTTTACAATAAGAGGCCCCACCTGTAACTGCGCCTGTGTAAAAGTCCACTTTGCTGCCAGACACAGAATCCTTTTCCTGTTAGTGCCGCAGACTGGACTACACTAATATAATGCAGCTCTGTAATCATTACTATATCACTGAATGTGTTTTTTTTAATGCATGCCGTGCAAGTAGCTATATTTAACTTGCTATTAGTTAGTTTGTACAGCAGAGCTCAATGAGAAGGGACAAAGAAGCAGCATAAAGAGCCAATCGAGCACTGCAGTGCCAAAATAATGCCGAGAAGAGGAGAGAAAAGAGAGAGGAGCTGGTCTGTGTTGCTTCTCCTTTCCAGTCTCGGGTTGGAGAGAGAGGACCTGTAAGTGAAAGTAAAACTTCAGAAGAGAGACCCAATCTTCAAAAGAGTGCTGTGGCGCAGAGCTGTGTAAATCTCAGGACCGGATGGACAGAAATACAACTCTTTTGGCAGTCAACTAGCCCCCATATATGTATTTCATCTGTGTATTTAGTTTACCTAAAGTTCAGAACAAGAGCTCTTTTTTAAACTTCTCAGCGATGTGTTGGGGGTGATCTCCTAGAACAGCGGTTCTCAACCTGTAGGTCGCGACCCCTTTGGGGGTCGAACAACCCTTTCACAGGGGTCTCCTAAGACCATCGGAAAACACATATTTCCGATGGTCTTAGGAACCGAGACACCGCTCCTCTATCAGTCTCCAGGCGGGTGCGCCCACATGCAGATACGTCCACATTTCCCTGGACCGCGATGTGTGCGCGGGATGACATGCCGCCCCTGTCATCTGGCCACATCCTCGGGATCACTCAACAGCTCCGCCTCCTCGCCAGTGATTGGCCGCCGGAACTGTGGCTCAGGAGAGGCACACAGGCGGCCAATCACCGACGAGGAGGTGGAGCTTGGAGAGGAGGAGCCGAGCAGCAGCGCGAAGAACAAAGAAGATCGAGCGAGGGAGCGGCTGGAGAAGGAAGACAGCTGACAGGTAAGTGTCTGTAGCGTGCAGATGGTGCTGCTGCAGCCAGGTATGCTGGCTGTAGATGGGAGAGGGAGGGAGCGAGCCCAGGCTGGAGCAGGAGTCAGCAAGGTAAGTATCATTGGTGTCAGTGGGAGGAATAGTGCCCCATCATTGGTGTCACTAATACCAATGATGGGGCACTATTCCTCCCACTGACACCAATGATTGGGCACTATTTCCTCCCCACTGACACCAACGATAACGAACTATTTCTCCCTCCACTGACACCAATGATGGGGCACTATCCCCCCCCACTGACACCAATGATGGGGCACAATTCCCCCCCACACTAGTATCAATGATGGGGCACTATTCCCCCCCCCCACTGACACCAATGATGGGGCACTATTCCTCTATTCCTCCCACACTGACACCAATGATGGGGCACTATTCCTCCCACACTGACACCAATGATGGGGCACTATTCCTCCCTCACTGACACCAATGATGGGGCACTATTCCTCCCACACTGACACCAACAATGGGGCACTATTCCTCCCACTGATACCAATGATGGGACACTATTCCTCCCACTGACACCAATGATGGGACACTAGTCTTCCCACTGATACCAATGATGGGACACTAGTCCTCCCACTGACACCAATGATGGGACACTACTCCTCCCACTGACACCAATGATGGGGCACTATTCCTCCCACTGACAGCAATGATGGGGCACTATTCCTCCCACTGACACCAATGATGGGGCACTATTCCTCCCACTGACACCAATGATGGGGCACTATTCCTCCCACTGACACCAATGATGGGGCACTATTCCCCCCACTGACACCAATGATGGGGCACTATTCCTCCTACTGATACCAATGATGGGGTACTATTCCTCCCACTGACACCAATGATGGGGCACTATTCCTCCCACTGATACCAACGATGGGACACTATTCCTCCCACTGATACCAATGATGGGACACTATTCCTCCCACTGATACCAATGATGGGGCACTATTCCTCCCACTGATACCAATGATGGGGCACTATTCCTCCCACTGACACCAATGATGGGGCACTATTCCCCCCACTGACACCAATGATGGGGCACTATTCCTCCCACTGATACCAATGATGGGGCACTATTCCTCCTACTGATACCAATGATGGGGTACTATTCCTCCCACTGACACCAATGATGGGGCAATATTCCACCCACTGATACCAACGATGGGACACTATTCCTCCCACTGATACCAATGATGGGACACTATTCCTCGCACTGATACCAATGATGGGACACTATTCCTCCCACTGATACCATTGATGTGGCACTATTCCTCCCACTGACATCAATGATGGGGCACTTTTCCTCCCACTGATACCAATGATGGGGCACTATTCCTTCTACTGATACCAATGATGGGGCACTATTCCTTCCACTGATACCAATGATGGGGCACTATTCCTCCCACTGACACCAATGATGGGGCACTATTCCTCCCACTGATACCAATGATGGGACACTATTCCTCCCACTGATACCAATGATGGGGCACTATTCCTTCCACTGACACCAATGATGGGGCACTATTCCTCCCACTGACACCAATGATGGGGCACTTTTCCTCCCACTGATACCAATGATGGGGCACTATTCCTCCCACTGACACCAATGATGGGGCACTATTCCTCCCACTGACACCAATGACGTGGCACTATTCCTCCCACTGCAAAATTACAGTTATGAAGTAGCAACGAAAATAATTTTATGGTTGGGGGTCACCACAACATGAGGAACTGTATTAAAGGGTCGTGGATTTGGAAGGTTGAGAACTACTGTCCTAGATTGTAAGCTCCAAGGATCAGGCCCTCCTATCCCTCTTGTATTGAACTGTATTGTTGCTGTATTGTCTCCCGTTATATTGTAAAGTGCTGAGCAAACTGTTGGCAAATCCTGTATAATAATAATAATAATAATCATCGCTCTCCGCATTTCTTTTTGAATATTCTGCTCTCTCCAGCTCTGTGAGATGGATATACCCGGCAAGTCGGCAGATTTTATCTGTTCACGGCGGAGTCAGGGAAGCTCTCTCGGTCAGGCGGAGTTGCCTGTGAAACAAACATCCCTAATCTCCATCCAGGGAACACTGTGTATTGGCGTCGGCGGTCTCTGGGGTGATGTCCTACCTATTAGCACACAAATGTCGCTTCTCTGCGCTCCTATTAAGCAGTGAGTCACAGCCGGCGGAGATCGCAGCTCCCTGCAGAAGCTGATAAGCCGGGGGGGGGGGGGGGGGGCAAGGCTCCATTGTTATGGGTATTCTTCAATAAATGATTCTTATAGAGGGACACATGGAGTATGTAGCATCTGTGCCGTGAAAAAATATATAAATAAATCGGATTACTTTTGTATCAGGGAACTGCAGATCTGTTATTGCCCTTTTATTTATTCAGTTTTTAAAGTTATTTCTACAATTAAAAACAGACAACTGCAAGGGGTACTCCTGGTATGGATGAGAGTCTGCTACTTAAAGTGGACCCACCCTCACATACACTTATACATTACTCTTGAACCGAAAATGTAACACTTCCAAGTATATGATCACAGTGCTCCCCCTAACTTCATCTCCTTTTCCCACCTGAAGGACGGAGCCATCTTAGTTCAGGCATCATCCAGGGTCACCTTCTACTTCCTAGGATTGAGATTCTGGCTCAGAAATGATGGTGCCTGTGCAGTTCTTGGATGCGTTCACAAATGTCTGACACAGATCAGCCCCTACTGAAGCCTCTCTGCTTGTGAATTTCTACAAGGTTACTGTTCTGTTCCGAATGCCACTTTATGCATTGACATACCTCCTTAGACTCAGTTCAGGAGATTAACTAAAACTCTGAGGATGAGGCTAGTTCTCCAAATGCGTTAGCCTGCTGGAGGGCCAATCTGCCCTGTCGGTTGAAATGATGAATCTTGGATTGGATTGAGCTGTTTCTGTACAATGAGTTTGTGAAAATTGCTGTCTTGTGAGCATATTACTTACTACTTTTTAATAATAAATACATGTTTTAAAGTGTTACTAAACCCCGGACCCTGCATTCACTATATCCGGTCTCCCCAAACCCTGCAATCACTATATTTGGTCTCCCCGGACCCAGCATTCACTATATCTGGTCTCCCTGGACCCTGCATTCACTATATCCGGTCTCCCCGGACCCTGCATTCACTATATGAGGTCTCCCGGACCCTGCATTCACTATATCCGGTCTCCCCGGACCCTGCAATCACTATATTTGGTCTCCCCGGAACCCTGCATTCACTATATCTAGTCTCCCCGAGCCCTGCACTCACTATATCCGGTCTCCCGAGACCCTGCAGTCACTATATCCGGTCTGCCCAGAACCTGCATTCCCTATATCCGCTTTCCCCGGACCCTGCATTCACTATATCCGGTCTCCCCGGACCCTGCATTCCCTATATCCGGTCTTCCCGTACCCTGCATTCACTATATCTGGTCTCCCCGGACCCTGCATTCACTATATCTGCTCTCCCCGGACCCTGCATTCACTATATCCGCTCTCCCCAGACCCTGCATTCACTATATCCGCTCTCCCCGGACCCTGCATTCACTATATCCGCTCTCCCCGGACCCTGCATTCACTATATCCGGTCTCCCCGGACCCTGCATTCACTATATTCGGTCTCCGCAGGACCCTGCATTCACTATATCCGGTCTCCCTGGACCCTGCATTCACTATATCCGGTCTCCCCGGACCCTGCATTCACTATATCCGGTCTCCCCGGACCCTGCAATCACTATATTTGGTCTCCCCGGAACCCTGCATTCACTATATCTGGTCTCCCCGGACCGTGCACTCACTATATCCGGTCTCCCGAGACCCTGCAGTCACTATATCCGGTCTGCCCAGAACCTGCATTCACTATATCCGCTCTCCCCGGACCCTGCATTCACTATATCCGGTCTCCCGAGACCCTGCAGTCACTATATCCGCTCTCCCCGGACCCTGCATTCACTATATCCGCTCTCCCCGGACCCTGCATTCACTATATCCGGTCTCCCCGGACCCTGCATTCACTATATTCGGTCTCCCCAGGACCCTGCATTCACTATATCCGGTCTCCCTGGACCCTGCATTCACTATATCCGGTCTCCCCGGACCCTGCATTCACTATATCCGGTCTCCCCGGGTCCTGCATTTACTATATCCGGTCTCCCCGGACCCTGCATTCACTATATCTGGTCTCCCAGGACCCTGCATTCACTATATCCGGTCTCCCCGGACCCTGCATTCACTATATCCCGTCTCCCGGGACCTTGCATTCACTATATCCGGTCTCCCCGGACCCTGAATTCACTATATCTGAAATCCCTGGACCCTGCATTCACTATTTCTGGTCTCCCCGGACCCTGCATTCACTATATCTGGTCTCCTCGGACCCTGCATTCAATATATCTGGTCTCCACGGACCCTGCATTCACTATATCTGGTCTCCCACAGTACACACAACATGGAAATGCAATTATTTTAGTAAATATAAACTTCTAAATACCTTTTCTCATCAGCAGTATAGAGCAGTCTTGTGACTTCAGCAGAGCACTGGTTAAAGCTTGGAGGAGTTTTCTCTAGGAGGATGCAGAACCCCTGACCTCTGTCTGGACAGTGCTGATAGACCCTGTGCTAATCACATCCACCCTCCCAAGAAAGAGAAAAAAAACCGCTCTAGCAATGCACACCAAACTGAGCATGTGTAGAGTGAATCCACAAACTGGGCACAATTCACTAAAGCTTATCGCATGAGTTAAGTTAGTCACATGACCACATATTGCATTCGGTACTGAAAATGTCAATTCACTATTGCTAGTATGATCATCATCCTTCAATAAAAGAACATTTTTTTGGCATGATCAGTCATATTTTCAATATCAATGCCAAAATTTCACAATTTCTGCCAGGGGAGGAAAACTTTTGAGCACAACTGTACAGAAACTGGCGCAGATGTGCATAGTAACCAGTCAGCTTCTAAATTCAGCTTGTTCAAATAAGCTTTGACATTAAAACCTGGAAGCTGATTGGTTACTATGCACAGCTGCACCAGATTCTGTATGCACCACTTATAATAAATAATCCCCACACTGTCTGGACAGCATTATCACCTGCTGACTTGGCAACATCCACAGGCAGCTTAACTCTTCAATTAGACACAGAGTTTGAATCCAACACAATTTTATATCAGTACAGGGAATGTTTTTAATTTCACTATAGGGAATGTTTTTTCCAATATTTTGACGTGTAAGAAGACAAAAACTTTCTTGAGTCCTTAGTAATGGCCGAGGATGCTGGAAATGTCCAAAGATGCGAGCCTCCATAACTGAAGAATTGAAATTTAATGAACGAAACGGTCAGGCCAAGGACAGCAAGGCTGGGGAGGAAAGTGCTAGATGATGCTGGATATTCTCCAGCCAAGAAATGAGGTGGGAATTATTTAACATTCTGCAGCTTCTAATGCAAGATGCTCTCAGTGTGCAGTGAAATTAGAGTAAGCTATTTCAGTCCAGGAGAGGGGCCGGTACAACTGTGCAAGACTGAAGGAAAGTCCGGAGGTCAGCTTTAATGAGATGCCATTGTTTTATTGATACGTCCATTTTGAGGAGAACAATTTATTATTAAGAGCTCTTCTACTATCATTAATGTATCTTATGTATCACCTATAGAGATATTTCATGTTGTTCCGAAAAGGGAATATATCTGAATATTTTAGCTCATTAACATATTTTCCCAGGGCCACTTCAATAACTTAAATGCCAGGGTACAATTTTCAGCCCGGGAATTATTTCAGATATGAAAGTCATTTTTCAGCATCAGAGACATAAAGGATCAGTCCACTCATATTAAACTTTTCTGATGTTCAGGGAACTCTGGAACTGACAGTTTAACCACTTGCCGCCCTGCCACTGTAGAAATACGGCGGCAGGGCGGCACTGGCAGGCAAAACCACGTTTTAAAACACGTGTTTTGTAAACAAATAGGGGGCGCACACGAGGCCTATCTGTCCCGCAGATCACCGCCACGGATGTCAGTCGCCGGGTCACAGCCGGTCTTTACCGATCGGCAGCAAACAGTGACAGAGAGCACAGCTGCAGTAGCTGTGCTGTCTGTCACTTCCCTGTTAGCTCGAGGACGAGCTGATCGAGAAAGAAGAGTTTCTCTCTCGATCAGCCTTGTCCCGTGCAGCACACACCCCCGCCCCCTAGTAAAACACTCCCCCCCACTCAGATAACCCTTCCATGAAAAATAAAGTTAACTCCTTCCTCCCCAGTGCCATTAGTACAGTGTCAGTGTTTTTTTTTTTTGCACTGATCACTGTATTAGTGTTTTTGGGGATGTCAGTGACCCCAAGTCAGTACCCCCCAATGTCAGAATGTCCGCTGCAGTCCCGCCATAAGTCACTGATCGCCGCCATAATTCGCTGATCGCGCCATTATTAGTATAAAAAAATACCCTAAAAATCCCAGTATCTTTCCCGCCATTTGTAAACGCTATAACTTTCACGTAAACCAATTAATTTACACGTATTGGGGTTTTTTTTTTAGCAAAGACATGTCGCAGAATGCATTTTGCCAGAAATTTATGACTAAATTTGATTTTTGCATTTTTTTTACTGGACATGTTTTATAGCAAAAAGTCCAAAATATTGTTTTTTTTCCTCAAAATTGTCAGCCTTTTTTTTTATAGCGCAAAAAATAAAAACCTCACAGGCAATCAAATACCACCAAAAGAAAGCTCAATTTGTGGGGAAAAAAAGGAAGTAAATTTCATTTATGTACCGTATTGCATGACCGCGCAATTGTCCGTTAAACTAGCGCAGTGCTGTATAGCAGAAAAAAGGCGTAAATTGCAGTATCTATACCATAGTTTGTAGACGCTATAACTTTCACACAAAGCAATCAATATACACTTATTGGGATTTTTTTTTACCAAAAACATGGAGCAGAATACATTTTGGCCTAAATTTATAACCAACTTTGGGTTTACTATATATTTTTTATAGCTGAAAGTAAAAAATATTGTTTTTCTTCAAAATTTTTGTTTATAGCGTGAAAAATAAAAAGCGCACAGGTGATCAAATTACACCGAAAGAAAGCTCTATTTATGTGAAAAAAAGGACATAAATTTCGTTTGGGTGCAGCATTGCATGACCGCGCAATTATCAGTTGAATTAGTGCAGCACCGAGTAGCAAAAAGAGGCCTGGTCATTAAGGGGGGTAAATCCTCAGGAGGGCAAGTGGTTAAAGGAACATTCCCAAATGTCACAGCCTCATATGAGAATGTCTACTCTAATAAAAAAATCTATGCTCCCCAGCATATTGCCCCCCTCTCCTCCTTGTGGCCCCCACTGGCTGTATTTTATGACTTTTATGTTTTAACTTACCTTTTCCTAAATCCTCCAGGCAGATCCTGTGATACTGCAGGATCCACTTCCCTCTCCTCTGGGCTGGATGGTTCTCACGGACACAGAGAAGGGGTACTGATGCAATGATGGAGGCACTGCTCTTTGCTCCAATATACTGCAAATGAAGGGTATCACTGTGACACCCCGCTCAGGGGGTGGGGCAATGACACCTTGCACTCACAGTATGTGCTCAGTCTTTTGCCTTTAGTCTCTTGAGGGGTGAAATGCAGCCTGGTCGGTCTGTGCTTAAAATGATATACATTCACTGGCCACTTTATTAGGTACACCTTTCCAAAACTGAGCTCCTAGTTTTCCCCCAGCCTACGCCCCCCCCGACTTCTCCGTCAAGACCAACAACACCACCATCAGTCCCTCCCCTCAAGCCAGAGTACTAGGTGTCCTCCTAGACTCCAATCTGTCCTTCCAGCCCCAGGTCCAATCGCTGACAAACTCATGTAGACTTCACCTCCGCAACATCTCCAAGATACGACCGTTCCTAACCACGGAAACCACTAAGTAACTCCTTCACTCCCTTATTATCTCACGACTTGACTACTGTAACTCCCTCCTCACCGGCCTACCTCACCGCAGGCTATCCCCGCTTTAGTCTATCCTGAATGATGCAGCCAGACTCATCCACCTTACTAACCGCTCCGTATCCGCCACCCCTCTCTGCTAATCCCTCCACTGGCCTCCACTCAGTGTCCTCCATCCCTCTCTGCCAATCCCTCCACTGGCTTCCGATTGCCCAACAGATCAAATTCAAACTGCTAACACTGACCTATAAAGCTGTTCATAACACTGCCCCAAACTACATCACCGATCTGGTATCCAAATACCACCCAAACCGTACTCTCCGCTCCTCACAAGACCTCCTACTTTCTAGTTCCCTGGTCTCCTCCTCCCATGCCCATCTCCAGGACTTCTCCAGGGCTTCCCCCATCCTCTGGAACTCCCTACCCCAATCCATCAGACTGTCACCTACTCTCCTCACCTTTAGGCGCACCCTGAAAGCCCATTTCTTCAGGGAAGCCTACCCCACCCCCTGCTAACTTGCCGACCTCCTCCACTCTTCCTACCACTCCATCCCCCACAGCTATTTCCTCCCGTACCACTATCCCCTCCCTCCTAGATTGTAAGCTCCAAGGAGCAGGGCCCTCGAACCCCTCGTGTATTGTATTGTATTGTTACTGTACTGTCTCCCATTGTAATGTACAGCGCTGAGCAAACTGGCGCTATATAAATACTGTATAATAATAATAATAATAATAATAAATACACTTGTTCAATTGCTTGGTAACACAAATTGCTAATCAGCCAATCACATGGCAGCAACTCAATGCATTTAGGCATCTAGACATGGTGAAGACGACTTGCTGAAGTTCAACCTGAGCATCAGAATGGGGAAGAAAGGGGATTTAAGTGACTTTGAACGTGTCATGGTTGTTGGTGCCAGACGGGCTGGTCTGAGCATTTCAAAAACTGCTGATCTACTGGGATTTCTATCACTAGGGGTTACAGAGAATGGTCTGAAAAAGAGAAAATATCCAGTGACCGGCAGTTGTGTGGATGAAAATGCCTTGTTGATGTCAGAGGTCAGAGGAGAATGGGCAGACTGGTTGCTTCAACATTCAGATGGTAGGGTCAGAATTTGGCATAAACAACATGAAAGCATGGATCCATCCTGCCTTGTATCAACAGTTTAGGATGGTGGTGGTGTAATGGCGTGGGGGAGATTTTCTTGGCACTAGCAAGGTGTACCTAATAAAGTGACTGGTGGGGGTACAGTATATGTACAGCAGTCAACAACTAGTTAAAGTGTTACTAAACAACAGTAAAATCGGTCTATATATGCAGTAAAGCATGCTTGTTATACTCACTGTGGAACCTAAGGGGTAATCCTCCGCATTGCGTAAAAAGGCTGTTTGATCCTGTCTTCTCTGCCCCTCCTCTTGTTGAAATTACCACCTGATACAGACTAAATCCTTAGTCACATGCACATGCTCAGTTTGGACTGCTATAACTGCTGATGAGAAAAGGTATTTAGCAGTTTATATTTACTAAAATAATTGTATTTCCATGTTGTGTGTACTGTGGGAGAGCGGATATAGTGAATGCAGAGTCCTGGGAGACCAGATATAGTGAATGCAGGGTCCTGGGAGACCAGATATAGTGAATGCAGGGTCCGGGGAGACCAGATATAGTGAATACAGGGTCCGGGGAGACCAGATATAGTGAATGCAGGGTCCGGGGAGACCGGATATAGTGAATGCAGGGTCCTGGGAGACCAGATATAGTGAATACAGGGTCCGGGGAGACCAGATATAGTGAATGCAGGGTCCGGGGAGACCGGATATAGTGAATGCAGGGTCCGGGGTGAGCGGATATAGTGAATGCAGGGTCCGGGAAGACCGGATATAGTGAACGCAGGGTCCAGGGGAGACCGGATATAGTGAATGCAGGGTCCTGGGAGACCGGATATAGTGAATGCGGGGTCCGGGGAGACAGGATATAGTGAATGCAGGGTCCGGGGAGACCGGATATAGTGAATGCGGGGTCCAGGGAGACCGGATATAGTGAATGCGGGGTCCAGGGAGACCGGATATAGTGAATGCGGGGTCCAGGGAGACCGGATATAGTGAATGCAGGGTCCCGGGAGACCAGATATAGTGAATGCGGGGTCCGAGGAGACCAGATATAGTTAATGTAGGTCCGGGGAGACCAGATATAGTAAATGCAGGGCCCCGGGAGACCGAATATAGTGAATATAGGGTCCAGGGAGACTGGATATAGTGAATGCGGAGGCCAGGGAGACCGGATATAGTGAATGCAGGGTCCAGGGAGACCGGATATAGTGAATGCGGGGTCTGGGGAGACTTGATATAGTGAATGCGGGGTCCGTGGAGACTGAGCATAGGACAGGCCCACCAGGTGGACGTCACATCTCGTGCCATAATACAACCTCAAAAGCACATTGATAGGTGGAGTTGTACCTATAACAGCATATTCCAAGAAACCGTTTCACTACATTATATTTTTTTTAGGGGGAAAAAATTACTCAGCTGTCCCACTGTCCATGCCACCAAAATTCACTGCATTAAAGAGAAACGCTTTGTGAAAGATTTTCTATATTTAACACTTCCAGTAGTGTCGGAGCCTGGCACTCTCCTAGATTGGAAAATGTAGTTTTTGGCTGGGTGGTAGTCAGCCCAGTTTGTGATTTGTATAGTTGGGCACTTGGTTTCACCCTAAGCTCAGTGAGGTTGTTTTCTCACTATTGTCAGTAGGTGTCACTGGCTAAAGTTTGAGGTTTCCTTGCCAGGCTGAGTTGTTATCACTCCTATTTCCCCCAGCCATCCCAGTAGGAGATTGAGGCCACTGGGGCATGATGGGGGAGGGTATAAATAATTGGGGAGGCTATGTGCTAGATCTCTTGCCTCAGGCTAAGGTCTGAGAAGTTGCTGCTGGACTGTTTATGCTGCGGGGCCCAGAAGCCTGATTGGTGCTTAGCATGCACTGGGAACAGCCCTACACATGGAACAGCCCTACACATGGAACAGCCCTACACATTTGGCCTAGGAGATTCACAAGCTGGGAAAGCTGCCATCTTTGAAGGCCTTGCTACTGATCTATATTGATGCTCATCAGGGTCCCAGCTGTGGCAGAGCCAGGAGGCCCATACCTGCAACTACAGAGACACCCCTAAAATATCACCCTTGAAGTTCCAGCCTACTATCACTTCACTAAAAGGCAACAAGAAGTCTGGGCAGCTATTCAGTGGCCCTGATTTGTCCATTCCTACTAGACTCAGAGGTCAAAATGTACTATTTACAGGACGCTGAAAGTAATGTCTTATTCTTTGGAGTTACCCAAGCCCTATGCCAGTGGATTCCAAACTGTGGCCTGGGGGTCAGATACGGCCCTTTGCTTGCCGCTATCTGGCCCTTGGGACACTATTCTAACAACCGACATCAATGAAAGGGCACCATTCCTCCCACTGACACCAATTATGAGGCGCCTTTCCTTCCACTGACACCATCAATGGGGTACATTCCTCCTGCTAAGACCAATGATGAGGAACCATTACTCTTGTTGATACCAACCATGGGGCACTATTCCTCCCTCTGACACCAATGATGAGGCACCATTTCTCCCGTTGATACCAACCATGGGGCACTATTCCTCCTGTTAAAACCAATGATGGGGTAGTGTTTACTCCCACTAATGCCGGCACATTTTCTACTCACATTGGCCACAGTTTGCCCACTCCCTAAAGCCTGAAGGACAGTAAACTGGGTCTTTGTTTTAAATGTTGGAGACCCCTGCCCTATACCCAACTCCAATTACAAGTTTTATCAGCGTTTAAACCTAAAAGGACATCCCCTAAACTGGTCACTGTGTCAGTGTGCATGAAGTCATTGTTAGGTGTGTGTTGGCAGCCTCTGCACAATCAAGAACCCAGGTCATCACCATCATTTGTTCTGCCGTATTTTTGTTACTTTCAATCATTACCAATCAGTGGCCCTTTTGGAGTGCCATCTGCCGGGCCCAATGTTACCATAAAACACGGTGATCAAGGGAATGACAAATGGAACCACACAGTGAATTGAAGGACCCAGGCTCTGACACTCCTACCAGCACAAGGGGGCAAAGTTCCACTGACCACCAGCACAAGGGGGCAAAGTTCCACTGACCACCAGCACAAAGGGAGCAAAGTTCCACTGACCACCAGCACAAAGGGAGCAAAGTTCTACTGACCACCAGCACAAGGGGGAAAAGTTCCACTGGCCACCAGCACAAGGGGGCAAAGTTCCACTGGCCACCAGCACAAGGGGGCAAAGTTCCACTGACCACCAGCACAAGGGGGCAAAGTTCCACTGGCCACCAGCACAAGGGGGCAAAGTTCCACTGGCCACCAGCACAAGGGGGAAAAGTTCTACTGACCACCAGCACAAGGGGACAAAGTTCCACTGGCCACCAGCACAAGGGGGAAACGTTCCTCTGGCCACCAGCACAAGGGGGAAAAGTTCCACAAGCCACCAGCACAAGGGGGCAAAGTTCCACTGACCACCAGCACAAGGGGGCAAAGTTCCGCTGACCATCAGCACAAGGGGACAAAGTTCCACTGATCACCAGCACAAGGGGGCAAAGTTCCACTAACCACCAGCACAAGCTAAAATCTTGTGTTAGTAAAAACAAATGTATTAAAACTCACAGCCAGTCCAACAAATATCCTTGGCAGCGCGCTGACCGACCACGCAAAAGCATGGACGAGTCGTGGCTTGTGATGTCATCGCCTGGCGCCACTACTCCTTTCCGAGCATGCGCAAGGACCATATGTGCGCTGTTATTGAAAGCTTGGCTCCTGTGGCGATGCTGTGCCCACTTGGCTTGTGTGCCGACAGAGAGGGCTCTGGTTCTCCACCACTGCCCTAGATAAATGAAAATATATATACACACACACATATATATATATATATATATATATATATATATATATGCATTACAGTTTGTCCAATCAGCAGAAAATGAAAAAATGCTAGACATAGGGTTGCTCTCATTTCCTGGTTCTTGAGTTGTGTGATTTCCTGTGGATCAGGCATACACTGGGGAAAATAATTATTTGATCTCCTGCAGATTTTGTAAGCTTGCCCACTTATAAAGAAATGAAGGGTCTGTAATTTTTTTTATCATAGGTGTATTTTAAATGATGGAGACAGAACATCAACCAAAAATCCAGAAAAAAAACACATGATACAAATGTTATAAATTGAGTTACAGGTCAGTGAGTAAAATAAGTATTTGATCCCCAAGCAAAA